>NC_081310.1:101879733-102504733 GCF_026419965.1 Kogia breviceps
GCTTCTTTGATTTATCAATATGCATTTAAGATTCACCCATGGTGTTACATGAGTTGATAGTTTGTTCTTTTTTATCGCTGAATAGTATTTTATTGTATGTACATACCACAATTTGCTTATCCATTCACGTACTACATTGTGAATAACATTATGAGGCAACCTATAACATTTTGGTTGCTTCCAGTTTGGGGCAATTATGAATATGGCCGGTGTAAACACCTGCGTGCAAGTTTTTGTGTAGACATATATTTTTAAATCAATTGAGAAAATACCTAGAAGTGTGATTGTCGGATTGTGTGCTATGAATATGTTTAGCATTATAACTGCAATGCTGTCTTTTGAAGTGGTTTTACCATTTTGCATTCCCACCAACAATGAATGAGTGTTTCTTTTGTTCCACGTCTTTGCCAGCAATTGGTATTGTCAGATTTTTGGATTGTAGTCATTCTAATAGATATGTAGAAGTATGTCATTGTTTTAATTTTCATTTTTCTAATGACACATGATTTTTAATATCTTTTTATATGCTTCTTTTCCTTTTGTTTATCTTTTCTGATGAGGTGTTTAAGATCTTTTGCCCATGTTTTAATTAGGTTGTTTCTTTATTGCTGAGCTTTAAGAGTTCTTTATTTATTTTGGATATAAGTACTTTATTATATATGTATTCAGTAAACAATCTCTCCCAGTGTTTGGATGTCTTTTCATTTTCTTTTGACAGTGCCTTTCACAGAGCAAGTTTTTAATTTTAGCGAAGTCCAACTTATATTTTCTTCTATGGATTGTGCTTTTGGTATTATATCTAAAATACTATCATCAAACCCCAGATCATGCAGATTTGTTCCTGTTTTTTTCCTAGAAGATTTACAGTTTTGCATTTTACTTTTAAGTCTGTGGTCCATTTCAAGTTAATTTTTGTGTAAGATGTGAGGTCTCTGCCTAGGTTTATTTTTCTGCATATGGATGTCTAATTGTTCCAGCACTGTTTGTTAAAAAGAGTGTTTTTTCTCCACTGAATTACCTTTACACCATTATCAAAAGTAAATTGAGTATATTTGTGTGGGTCTGTCTATGGGCTCTCTGTTCTGTTCCATTGGTCGGTCTGTCTTCTTTTACCAATGCCGTGCTTTCTTGATTATTGTAGCTTTATAGTAGGTCTTGAAAGTGAATCTATCAACTTTATTCTTTTTCAGTATTATGTTGACCATTCTAGGCCCTTTGTCTTGCCATATAAATCTTAGGGGGGTGTTCTGAATTTTAAAAACGAAAAACTAGAAATTGTTAATCCTCAGAGATGCAGAATAAATGTGATGTTTCTTTAATTTTTTTCCCAGGTGGTTCTTTGAGGCTCTGAAGTATCCTAAGTTTTCCAAGGCTAATGTCATCAATGGAATACTCATGACTGTGGTGTTCTTCATAGTGCGGATTGCCTCAATACCTCCTTTTTATGCCTACATTTACTCTGTGTTAGGAACAGAAGCCTACCTGAGGCTTGGATTTTTAATTCAGTGTTCCTGGATCTCTACTTGTGTTGTTTTGGATGTAATGAATGTCATGTGGATGATCAAAATTTCAAAGGGATGCATCAAAGTCATCTCTCTCATAAGACAAGAGAAAGTCAAAAAGAGTCTTCAGAATGGAAAACTTGACTAAAAGTGGGCTATTGATAAGCATACTTCATTACTACCCACATTATATCTTCTGATAGGTTGAATTCTTGGCATGTTCTTGTGCTTCTTTATTAACTATACTTGTTATTCTCGGTTTCAATGTCCTTTTTTTCCTAACTGTTAGAAAAGAGAAACTAAAATTTAGTTTTTATCTGAAGATTTATTTTCTGATATTCTTCTGCATTATAAGCATGGATAAAATCTTAAAGGTTTAAATAAAAATGTATAAATATGGTGGTGAATCTTTTTAGAAATCTGTTAACCGGAATTGGTATATTTCTCTGTGAAAACATGACTATGCTAATTTGGTGCACTTGGTTTTATGTCACCGATTTTGCTGAAAGGACCGGAACTGCTTTTAAATCTGTAGATAGCTCTCCACATTTTGTTGTATTGCACTCATTTCTTACTATGGCTGTCAATACCTGTGCAGTGTTTAATTTCCAAATTGTTGAAATGTTCTTTTTCTTAGGCTATTAGAAGTGATGTCTTTTTCATTTAGATATGCTGTCATCTACTATTAATGAAGTATTTTGCTTATTTGGGGAATCTTTAATTAGTTAAGTTATGGAAAATATTTCTTGCATTTTCAGATTTTTCTGACATCACTTTATTATTTCTATTTTTAACATTTTATCGAATTATTGCTTTTTTTCTTTTGTAGTAAAGCTTAAGACCGATCTAATAGAGCTCCTTAAGAGATGAATTCTTCCTTCTAAACATGCATGTTCTAGATGACTATTTGGGCTAATAGGAGGAATCATTAAGAAGAAAGCTTTAACACTGCTGTCTCTATCTGCGTCCCTTGCACTTTTTCTATGAAAAATATATTATTTCTATTTGCAAAACCTCCCCTGAGTTCAGAACCCAACATCATTAGCACCAAAATCTTATGCAATATGTATTTATCATGCTCCTAAGGTAGGCCTCTTCTTGATGAGACCAAAACTACAAAAAAAAAATCAGTATTCATATTTTACTCATAATTTACACCCATGCTTTTGCTTAAATAGCACTTTGAGTGCTTTGAATTTGTGCCTTTCCTAAAGGATAGGAAAACAATAGATAATTTAATCCAAGCATTCTGATTATCAATATTATTGCTTTATCTGAGGATAAATGACTGGTGACTTATATTTTCTGTTTGTATGTGTGGGTATGTTTGTGTTTGCTTTGGTCCTTACAACCCAAATATAGAATTATATAGTTAGCTATTATTGCCTTTATTTATTTTTCTCAAGTACTTTAATGATCATTCTTACCTAAGGAAAAAAATTAATCAGCAGTAAATACTTGAATTTAGTTGAACCCAAACCAAAAGATCTAATTCATTCAGTTTCTCAGTTTGAAGGAGAATGTGTGACTTACTCTTATTGTCCATGTTATGATGATGAAGCGAGGCTAGCTGGATATTTCAGGACTTTTGATTTGATGTGATTTGATTGACTTGGCTGTCCAATGCAGATAGGGCCTGATACATTGTAGAACATTTGAAGAAGGTAATTGAGATCTCAGTCAGTAACTAAATGAAAAATTGAAATTAATCAGCTTATACCAGGTACACTTATTTTTGAAAGACTTAATTAAAGTTATATAAAATATAGGTATTTGTTTTTAAATCTGCTAATATTACATTGATAATTTGTTACTAAATTTAGTGCCTTCTACACATAGGCACTTAAACATGTATTGGTTGTTTAGCAGGGGTAGGAAAGCACGTGGTTTTATCTTGTTCTTTTCTTGCTCTTTTGCAAGAAAAATGGCTTTTTAAAACAAAAACATTTATATTAGAAAACTATTTTGGAAATTCATTCCTTTAGGAAGAAACATAACTTGAAATAAATATTTTTGACTTTGGATATTTCTGTAGCTTCTGAACACAGATTTTAAACCCACCATCAAAAGGAAGACAATATAAAGCTATATATTAGTGAGTTTCCATATAGCAATTTCCATTTTTATAGTTATTTCATGCTTGCAACTTCATTTTTACTTTCACCAACAGCACCTTTCTGCAGTATAACCCCTCACTAAGTAAGTGTAATTAGAATATCAATGTGTTGAACTAGTTTGTTATTCCCTTAGTCAGCAATTCTTATTTTATGCTGGCTGCGCGATAGTTAATTTAATATCCAGATTCAATATCCAAAAGTAGATTCTATGCATTTCCTCATAAAACAGACATGAAATGAAAAAGACACTGCAAGATGCCATGCTACTTGAAGTCAGATCTTTACAGGAGCTATACTTTGCTGTTCTGTGATTGTATCCACCTACGAAAGATACAAGTAGTTAAAGACAGAACATTTCATTTATTAAATGATGAATTTTTCATTTATTAAATGACAAACTTTTGCTAGACATTTTATGTATTAAATATTTTGACTACATGGATTAATTTAAATGATTCTATTAGGCATTCTGATATTTAACAACTGTTAAAATATTTATAGAAAATGAAAGCAAATTGGTATAAATTTTTAAGCAACTCTATTTTTGTAGAAAAAGATTAGTGACAACCTGTAGCTATAAAGATGTTCTCTGAACGTGTAGTGTTCTAGAAAATAAAAATTCTTACAAAATTTTGAAAATGAATGAAAATCAACTAAATAACATGCAAGATCATAGACTCTGCATTAGATATTTTATTTGGGAGAATTTTGAAATTATGAGCTTGAGTTTATAGTGTCTGCATTATTGTGCCTAAAATATTTTTAATGAATATTATTTGCATTTATTTAAAACAATATGGAGTTATATCTGAATGCAAAGAAGTGAACTCCTGCTTAAATTGTCTTGATACATCATAGTAAGTTGAAATGTAATTTTTATTCCAACTGTTCATTTTGGTATTTCATGGATTAGCCCTATGTTAAGAGAAATAATAATGTCTTCACCATTCCTAAGAGTGACTGATATACTGTGGATGACGCAGTACTGTTGTAAAGGACTAGTTATAGAAACTACCTAGTTTATAGGTGTTTGAATCAAATTCTTTTCTAAATTTTAATAACCTATTTGACTCAAATCAAAATTTTGCTAAAAGTATCATTTTTTAAATTGTATGCTTTCTGTGAGGTGCATTGGGCATTTGGAGAATGGTTCTTCCCTTTATTGTTGGTTACACCAGTTGTTATCATGTATTTAGAAATATTCTTCTCATGGAGATATACAGGGGAAAAATGTGTTGTAATATTCATGTTTGTTCTGCTTCATTTTCAAGGAAAATAAACATGTTCCAAAAGACACTATTAAAATAAGTGTTGGAACAAATTTCAGTTTCTAGGTTACTCTTCACTCCAAATATGTAAATATACATTTGAATTGGCTTTAAGTGGTTTAATCTGTTGGATGAAATTGAAAAGTCCATGTCATTGTTGACATCGTCAATTATACTTCACAGAAGACTATGTATTTATGTGTTTTGGATTCCATAAGAAGCAAACTGGTATAATTTTATCAGAAGTGTGGTGCAGTATGTCTCAACAGGTACAGACCAGCACAGCAGCGAGACCCCTCCTGTGCTGAGAGGCCTGGGGCACACACACACCTTCCCAGCCTTAACCACAGCTGGTTGACAATAGACACACTAAACCTACTGAAGGTGAATTCTGACATGAAAAACACGTGTGATATGTGTGAGAACAAGGCAAAGCCAGCAGGACCTGGGGTTGGAGGAGACAGCATGACTGATTTGCCCTTAAAAGCCATGATGCTCCTCCTTCAATCCAGAAGTTTTCTCTCTCAATCCTTTGAGCCTTCCATCTCTTCCTCCTAATACCCTAAAGACTTCATCAGCACCTCCCTCCATTATACTAACAACTTTCTATGTCAACTTTTGAGACCTCCCCATACCTGTAAGCTTCCCAGTCTATTGTGGCAAATTTAAAAGTTCACAAGTATGTTCTTTCATTGAAAAAAAACCCCAAAAAACATTGCAGTAAGTTTCAGTAGTGAACAGACAAACCATAATTGATTAAGAGGCTATAGGAAGCCACTTAACATTTAATAATACTTACTTACAACACCAAGCAAAGCTTATAATGTTATGGTTTTATTGAGAAACATCCGTAGTCTCTTTCTTAAACTGGCTTAGCAATAAGTGCTTTATAACATGTTTCAACTGGGGATTCACTGCAAGCATGTAAATTATGTAAATGTTCTTCCTCAAACCTTCTGACAGGCAGAGGAGGAACCGAGGTAGCTTTGTGTTATGAGGAGGGTGTGCTAGCCTGTGGCGGCATTACTAAGTCCTGCTCTTTAATCAAGCAAACTTAGTTATGGTCCTGTTTCTTTTAAAAACAAGCTTACAGCGAGTGCATTGCTCACGGTGTTTTCCAAAGTACAACACGCAAGGATTTGTGCCCTGTCCCTTTTTAGCCCAGACCTCTTAACTATCTCTGTTAGCTTTGATAAGGTCATACCTTTCTTTGGAAGATATTCTGGGTGGCCGTGAAGCTAAAGATTGGTTTGTTTGCATTGAAAATGTTTACACTGATTCCCTCTAAGCAGTAGACAGTTTTGAAATCAGGCCCGATATTTAAGACCCAAAAAAAAAAAAGAAATTTCTTCTAAATCTCAAAGATATAAATAAATACCTCTGGCTGAAAACTCATTATTATCTGTATGTTTTTCCTTTATATCTTTATGTAATTCTTTCTGTAATTAAGTGTGCATTAAGGTATTTGCTACTTCTTGGTTAATGAAGCATAAAAATATAACTAAATAAAATATGCTGTATATTTTTCTGTTTCTTGCTTGGTTTGCTTCTAATATGATTATGTCTACTTTTTACTCAAGGAATTTTTGCATAGATAATACTCTTACTAACTTGTAACTGGGATGAGTTATGAGATTTGGGGGTAATTATTTGATTTTGTAATAATAACTTTTAGACATAGATTTAATTTGAAAAAGTTACTTGAAAACTGAAGTAAATGTGACAGCTATAGTGATACACAATTTTTCTCTGAGAATATATCACATTAATATTTAATTGTCAAAGATTTCAGAAGTCTTTCAAAATACATTTAGTAACTTTGAGAACACACTTTCTAATGTATTTCCATAAGGCTGAAGAACTTTTTATTTACAGAATGTAAGACTTGGTAATTTACAAATCAGTGTTACTCAGATTTATCGGATATTAAAATAGCAACTTAATATTCTTGTTTTGTTTCTGGTTGTGCTTTGGAGGGATTAGTAGACATCTTTAGGTATTTCCCTTAAAAATTTGAAATGTTTGTATACTTTGTATGTGTGCCATTTTAAAGTATATGCAAGTTCTAAGCAATAATCTGCATATTATACAAGGTTGGCATTACTTTGTCATGACAATTTTATTATTTTAAGAATGTATAAAATCAATATCCTATATATAAATCACTCCAACCCCCCCCCCATGAAAACACTGGGATTTTCTTGTGTTAGAACACTACTATAATGTGGTGCAAAGCTTTGTATTTTGTGAAAAAAATAAAATCACAATTATTTAGTGCAAATTTTTGAGTCTACAAGGTATACGCTTGAATAATAATTAATGGGTGATAAAAATTACTTTTCTCACATCCAGTCATCTCTCCTAGCATCTGAATCCTAACATTAATATTCACTCTTCATGATGCTTGTGGAGCTTGTTTACCCCCTTCCCTCCCTTCTTTCCTCCCTTTTCTCCCGGAGGCCCCAGCCTTGTAACAAATCAGAAGGCACAGCAAACATTTTAGTCCTGCTTGTTAAGGGAAGGAATGGTGCTATCTAATCAATAGACTCGTTTAGATTGAGTGAAACTTTGGCAATTATGTTTTTAATCTCCTTCCCTTTGTCCCTTATGCCTGTCATGTGGTCTTCAGTGTTTTTCTCAAATGTCTTGGCTGGAATTCCTACCTTCCCAAATTGCCTGTGGTCTTAACGTTGCATCTTGGTCTGAGACTATCCAGTAGATGAGGAAGCAGAGCGCTAATTGAATAGAATATTGAAGTGGTTTGGCCTTTGGAGAGTAGGATGAGTCATGCTTCAGAACATGCCTAAAATGTTGTGTCAGGACTGGCAAAGAAACAGCTGAATTACAAAATTAAAACGGCAGTCACAGCTGTCATCAGAGGCAGGTCACAGGTAAAATTCCAAGGATTCAGAAGTCCTCTAAGCGAGTGGAAATGGATGCTCTCTCCCCTACCTCAGGCTGTCTCAAAGATGAGTCACCCTTTATTCTCCTATTTTCCAGTCTTCATCAAAGCCTGCATACTGCTTTCCCTCCCTTTTGATTGTCCTTAAACATACACAAAGTAAGCGATGATAGCAGATTTGCAACTTTTGCTCATGTGAGTAACTGATCATCTCTGACAGATGTTCCTGGATGCTCCCACAAAATTAGGCTCTTCATCTACGGCCTGTGTACCCCCTTCTGCCCAACGAGCCCATTGTTGCTTCTGGCACAGTGCTCCTAGGTCCTCCCCGCCCTGGCTAAACAGCCTCTTCCTCTTTTCATCTACCCCCAGCTACATTTTACTGCCACATCTAGTTTTATTATTTTCCCCAATTCTTTGGTTATACCACTCCAGAAATTACCTGAGCAGAACTTTCAAAGAAGGTGACTTGTAGGGAGAAAGGAAAAGTCATAGCAATGGTGGGCTGCATTTCTGCTGAGGATAAAGTTCAAGGATAGATGAAAATTTGGAAAGAATGACACAGGAAAGGAAGGAGAAAGGATTTCAGAGAATAGGAAGAATAAAGTAAGAAAATGCTATGTACGTGTCCACTGCATTGGGTGACATGAACTTATCAAGAAAAATGAATATAGTGCAATTCCTATACATGGTATAAGAATTTTAATGTCTTTTCTATATTAAGATAAAATGTGTACATTATTCATTTTAGATGCCTCTCTACATGTAGGGATATTGTGTGTGTGTGTGTGTGTGTGCACGCATACAAGAGAGCATATCTTAGCAGTGTTTCACCCACTGCAGACAATCAGATGCCTTGCTGTGGATGCAGGAGTGAGGAGATGGCCTTCGTGGAACAGTGGTCCTAGTGGGCTGCCTGAGCCTGCAGGAAACTCCACGTCCTGAGCTGTTGTAGTTACCAAAAGCCAAACTATGCCCAACAATTCAGCTTCCTGGAATGATTTGTGTTGTCAGGTACCCTCATCATGAGAGGTTTGAGAAGATCGTGAGCAGTTTCTAAAGTCTACTGTGCTGTGGACAGAAAGGAGGCATGGATGGATGCAGCACAAGAGGGTAGGATTTGGTTTGAATTGTAAATTGGGAAAGAGCAATTTGGAAAGAGCGAGGTGCCTGAGAGCCTAAGGGAACCAAGAAGATGTATCTTAATCTCTGTGAATCTTAGTTTACCTGTAAAAACATTTGAAGTATCTCTGATGTTTCTTCCAACTCTTGCGTCATATTTGTAAGAGCTTCAATTTGAACAAAACAACTAGGAAGGAGCAGAAGTAGCTGTAAGCTTGGTCATGTGATTGAAATAACACTTGAGGGAGATTCTCAGTGTCCAGTTAATGGGAGGACAGAGATAGGTTAGTGATGGAGAAACCGGCCAAGCAACTACAAAGTGGTTAGTTAAGCCAGATGTGTCCCCAGGACAAGGAAGAAAAAATAGATGGGCCAGATCTGATAAATATTGCAGAGGGAGAGCCAAAGAGATTAGAAAACTCAATGTGACTCACGAATTAGTCTGTGGAACTGAAATGTGACAGATGCTAGTGGTTGTGACATCAGAATGTGGGGAGCCATGGACTGAGCGGGAGGTTGGAGAGTAGGCAGCTCTTAAGGGACGTCGTGGATGAGACGGAAAAGGGGGAAGTAAGGTCTGGGGTCTTTTGCCATGAATGAGGAAAGAGAAGGTATGGTAGTAGAAAGGCAGAATGGAGCCTGTGGTGGATGTCACATAAGGGCAACGTTAGGAATTCAATCTGGGAGAAAGAAAACGTCTCTCAAAGTGCCTCACTGTTACTGTGTGATTTCAATTGCTTTTCTCATTTCGGACCCACAGTCTTGCCTTGACCCCTCGTGTCTGCGTTCCAGGTTCCTGACTGGTCACTGATTCAGGCTCTCCACTCTGTCCTCATGAATCATTACTCCCCATGGTGTCTGCCCAGTGCCATCCAGAGTTGGGGAAAGGTCTAGAGATGATGGTAAGAGGCCCAAAGAACAAGGCCCTTCCATGGAGTCTGGCTGCAGGTCCCTGGAGAGGGCACAGCCTTGCAATGGGATTGACTCCTCAGGTGAGCTCGTCTTTGGATGGTGAGAGGAGGGGCAAAAGTTTCAAGGGTGTAGCGGAGGCTGGTGTGTCCTGGAGCAGGGGCAGGGAGGCTGCAGTGATTGTGCTAGGTCTCCAGTCTTCGTTCATGATCGCCAAGGGGTTCCCTCTCGGACTGCCGTAGTCTCCTGATTGGTCTCTCCCACTCCACGCTCTCCCTGCTCATCCATCACCCCTGCTACTGACCAACACATTTAAAAACACAGCTTCAATTTGTGTCACAGCCCTCCTGTACTCCCAAGTCTAAATTCCTTAAACCAACTTTCAAGATTGCAGGGATTTTACCCGACTCCATCTACTCAAGCCCCACCAGCTGGGTACCATGACCAGCACCTGCTTATCCATCCACAAGCCTTTGCACTTGCTGTGCCTCTTTCCGCTCGTATCTGTCACCTATTCATCCTCTAGACATGTATTAAGAGTACTGCTTCTTTTTTTTTTACCAACAAAAAACAAAACAGACAAATGCGTTCAGGTAGAACTGAGAGGAATATGCTCATCAAATCATTTTAATATTTATTAAGTGCTGGCTAGATTGTGAAGTGGGTTCCTGTAACAACCGGGGTGAAGAAACCCATTCTTGCCTGAGTCTGGATCTCAGAACTTCCTATCCTGAGTAAGCCTCTGAGCCACAGCCAACGTGTTATGTTTTCTCTCAGCCTAAAGGTCAAAATGAGTCCACCCGCCTCCACTGATTGGGCAAGTTGTGGGAGCTCAGCCCTCTTCAGCCTTCTGCACAGACTTTGATGTTTTTGAGTAACGTGGAGGAAGGACTTCATCTGGGAGCCTGGAAAACTGAATCCCAGTTCTGGCTCTACCACCGACCACTAGCCATCTTAGCCAAGTGCTTTCACCTTGCTGGCATTTGTTTTTTCATCTGTAAAGTGAGGAGTTGAATTGGGAATTGAAGGCTCCTTTTCTTTTGAATTCCATCGTTCTATGATAATGGTAATTAGAATCAGAGTTAGGGTTTAGCCCAGGGTATGGCAGACCTGGCAGACTTCAATTCTAGTATATTGGTTTAAGTTGTGTAAGTTTTTGGGAGCCGGCTTAGATTCTACTTTTGATTGTGACTGTATGCCCTTGAGTGAGGCCCCTTGTTTATGATTCTACCTTCCTCACTTGCAAGAGGTGATGGTATCACTTGCAATCAATGAAGCTAGCCAGAAAGACTGAGCATAATATTTGCTGAGTGCTTCAACATTTTTAGGGGAAAGAGATAAAGTTTTAAATGATGTTCTTTCCCTCTATATTTGAAGCCAATTTTAAAAATGCTTTTCCTAGTGTTAACCTTTGGAAGATGTAAACATCTTGATCGTGATATCCAAATATGGAACCCATTTTCTTTGTTTCCCACAATGAAATATCAGAAAGGAAAATAGATGACTGATGAAAATATAAATAGTAAGTTATTTATTTCTTTCTCTCCAAAGCAAAAAATCTGAAAATCTGAATCCAATTATTTTGAGAAGCCAGTTACCATTAATGGGTCAATTACCTTGATTGACTCAGTATTGTGTAATCAGACTTTCTGTAAGATTCCTGTGTTCTTAGTGACCCTAAGTGTGGGCTGCTCAAGTTGTTTGGTGGACTTTGTGCAGAGACCAGGGTGAACTGGGGTGGGGGAATTATGCTGACAATGTTTATTGTCTGTGACTTGGTTGGGTAGTATACTTGTTTCCTGCAACTTGATTGGTCTTATCTGACTGGTGATGGAATTATCTATAGTAAAGATCCACTCCAGACAATAAGTAGATGGACTCTCTAAGGCACTGTATCATGAAGAAAGTAATGTAAGAAGTAGCTCTGCATTGCTGTAGGGGAAAATGTGAATGATTCCTTAGCATTGTAATGAGCTAATTGTAAACACTAATTAGAATTTATATTCTAAAGAATGGAAGAGAAAATGGATGTGATGTAATGTTAGTTTTTTTCTTTAAAAATGACTAAAAGGAAAACTTTTATAACCTGGGACCATTCTTTTTAGAAAGGGATCTAAGTTTTTATTAAAAATGCAAAGCCAGAAGGAAGATGTTTACACTCCATTGTCTATCCCTTTCATGACTCTCCAATCATTAGTTTCAACTCTTAAATATCCTTATCCTGGATCTAACCAAATATGTACATTTTCAGTGCTTAACCAATGCTTCAGAGACCTGCTGGAAAATCATTCAATCCTGTGTAATTGGAGCCACCACAGATTCACGATCTCGGTCATTCACTTAAAAAACATTTATTCTCTAGGTACCAGGCACCATGCAAGGCAGAGGATATAGACACTGAACAACACTGTTGGGGCCTTGCCCACAGAGAGCTGGACGGGAATAGAGAGGTAAGGAACAGGTATGTCAAGCGACTCTGTAGGGCGTGCCTTCCCTCTTTGATCCCAGATCTCGCATAGTGTTTCACACATAGTGATTCACACAATCAGAAAAATTTCACCAGCACTTACTATGTACCAGGATTTATTTCAGGCTCTGGAGATACATCAGGGAACGAGGCAGGCAAGGAAGTCTCTGCTCCCTTAGAACTTACATTCTAGCAGTTGGAAAATGGCAGTAAACAAGTCTGAAGAAAAGAAATAAATATACAAGGTAATTTCAGGTAGTCAAAAGTGCTAAGAAAGAAATAAAAGACAGGGGAGATTGAGGCATTTTAGAAAGTCCACTCTGTGGACATGACCCTTGCACTAAGACCAGGCAGAATCTGCAAGTATTGTGAAGAGTATTCTAGGTAGAGGAAAACAGCAGGTGCAAATTCCCTGAGGTGGGGATACTTTGGTGTGTTCAGTGAAAAGGCAGCCAGTGTGACTGGGGCACTGTTAGTGAGGAGGAGGAGAGAGATAAGACATGGTGAGAGATAAGTAGGCACCAGACCACATTGGGCCTTTAGACCATTGTGAAATGGTTGGCTTCTCATTGTGCTTAGAATAAACGTTCCAGGTTTTAAGCAATCCAGGTGAGAAATGAGGGGGGCTTATGAAGGCTTTCAAACATTTTTTTACCACAGTCCACAAGAAGAAACATGTTTTTTGTGGTAACTCATTACATAAACACATATTCATAAACAAAAATTTCATGAGACAATACTCTTACCATGAGTGATGCACCCTGAGATTTTCTATTCGATTTCACTGTAAAAGAAGAAACACTGGTTGTTACCTATTAAACTGATTTTAAAACTCACCAGTGGGGTGCAACTCACAGTTTGCAAAATGCTGGTTCAGACTAAAGTGCTGACAGTAGAGAAGGAGAGAAATGAACATATTCAGGATGTATTTTATTATTTTTTATTTTATTTTAATTTTTGGCTGCGTTGGGTCTTTGTTGCTGCACGTAGGTTTTCTTGAGTTGCGCTGAGCAGGGGCTACTCTTCGTTGTGGTGCGCGGGCTTCTCATAGCAGTGGCTTCTCTTGTTGCAGAGCACGGGCTCTTGGCGCGTGGGCTTCAGTAGTTGTGGCACGCGGGCTCAGTAGTTGTGGCTCGCGGGCTCTAGAGTGCAGGCTCAGTAGTTGTGGCACACGGGCTTAGTTGCTCTGCGGCATGTGGGATCCTCCCAGACCAGGGCTCGAACACGTGTCTCCTGTGTTGGTAGGCGGATTCTTAATCACTGCGCCACCAGGGAAGCCCTCAGGGTGTATTTTAGAAGCAGAGTTGACAGTGGTCGTTGATGGACTTGAGGGAAAGTAAGGGGAAAAGCCTGATAAATGATGATTTTCTATGATTTTGGCTTGAACAAATGGGAGAATGGTGGTCCTGTATCTATCATAAGATGGGGAAGACCAAGGAAGGAACATGTTTGAGGAGTAGAGGGGAAATCAAGAAATCTTCACTTAAACACTTCAAAAAACTCTGATCGTAAATATTCATGTGCATAGAGATCTGTAATATTAATTGCTCAAATTACAAGCCGACAATAAAACAATCTTTTTATGTAAACTCTTAAAATTAAAAACACTTTTTAAATGTTAATTTTATTTTTATCAGAGAAATAAAATCTGCTTACTAAACTAAAAATGAAAGAAATGTGATCCATGGTCTACCCACAAAAAAATGACCATGGTTAACTCTTTTTTTTTTTCGGTACACGGGCCTCTCACTGTTGTGGCCGCTCCCGTTGCGGAGCACAGGCTCCGGACGCGCGGGCTCAGCGGCCATGGCTCACGGGCCCAGCCGCTCCGCGGCATGTGGGATCTTCCCGGACCGGGGCACGAACCCGTGTGACCCCTGCATTGGCAGGCGGACTCTCAACCACTGAGCCACCAGGGAAGCCCATGGTTAACTTTTTAATGTTTCCTTAATGTAATTTTTTCCATGCGTATTTTTTTGGTCATTGTCTAAGCTTTCATAAAGATAATTGTTTAGGATTGGAATTATATAAGCAGTTTAATCAGTGGTTTTGGAGGCAGAGAAATTTATGATCATTGATGTTTAATGAGTAGCCTTACTTTTGTAATAAAATCATTTTAATGAGGGACCCAATATTCAGTCCAATGTTTTTTCAAACTTTAAAAATCCATATACATGATCACATCATAATTTATAACCAGTTTTGGATATGTGCCGATATTTGCACATCTATACTCATCCTTCCGTATCCTCAGGGGACTGGTTCCAGGACCCGCTTCAGATACCAAAATCTGAGGATGCTCAAGTCCCTTATATAAAATGGCATAGTATTTGCATATAACCTACAGACACCCTCCCATATACTTTAAATCATCTATTACTCATAATACCTAATACAATGTAAATGCTATGTAAATAGTTGCTGGCCCACAGGCAAATTCAAGTTTTGCTTTTGGGGACTTTCTGGAATCCTTTTTTCTATATATTTTCAGGCTGCAGTTGGTTGGATCCACAGATATGGCACCTGTGGATATGAAGGGCCGACTACTTCACACACTCTCCAACATCCATCTTTGTCCCCACTGAGAATCCTGGCTACACAGACTTCCAAATTTTTCAATTATAAAATAATTAAATATGCTTGTCTGAATTACATGTGCTCTTTCTGACCTCTTTCACTTCTCATCTGATGCATCCCTTAAAAACTACATGCTTGGGACTTCCCTGGTGGCACAGTGGTTAAGAACCCGCCTGCCAATTCAGGGGACACAGGTTCGAGCCCTGGTCTGGGAAGATCCTACATGCCAAGGAGCAACTAAGTCCATGTGCCACAACTATTGAGCCTGCGCTCTAGAACCTGCATGCCACAACTACTGAGCCCACGCGCCACAACTACTGAAGCCTGGGCACCCTAGAGCCTGTGCTCTGCAAAAAGAGAAACCACTGCAACGAGAAGGCCACGCACAGGAACTAGAGAAAGCCCGTGCGCAGCAACGAAGACGAATGCAGCCAAAAATAAATAATAAATAAATAAATTTTTAAAAGCTACATGCTTCTCAGCCTCCTCCAAGACACCATTCCTCTATGACACGTGACTACATCAAGCCCAGCTGGGCTTTCATACAACAAAGCTATTTCACAATTCTGATAAGACTGTCAGATACGGTGTTTGTGGTAATCTGAAATCCACAAAAATATTTTCTCTCAGACTCAACCATCTGTGAAGCATTGTCCTAGGCTTTATGTAAACAAATATGAGGGCAAACAAGGCCTCTGCCCTCAAGGGGTTTATAATCTGATCTCATTGCCAAGCAACTTTTTGAAAAGAAATTTTTTGTTTTAGAGCAATTTAAAATTTACTTTAAAATTATGAAGGGGCTTCCCTGGTGGCGCAGTGGTTGAGAATCCGCCTGCCGATGAAGGGGACGCGGGTTCGTGCCCCGGTCCGGGAAGATCCCACATGCCGTGGAGCGGCCGGGCCCGTGAGCCATGGCCGCTAAGCCTGCGCGTCCGGAGCCTGTGCTCCGCAACGGGAGAGGCCACAACAGTGAGAGGCCCGCGTACCACACAAAAAAAATAAAAATAAAAAATTTTTAAAAATTATGAAGATAGTACAGAGTGCCCATATACGCCAAACCGTTTCCCCTATTATTAACTTTTATATTAGTATGGTGCATAATTTTACGGTTAATTTAAATCATATCATTGATAATTTTTTTTTTTTTTTTTTGTGGTACGCGGGCCTCTCACTGTTGTGGCCTTTCCCGTTGCGGCACAGGCTCCGGACGCACAGGCTCCGGATGCACAGGCTCAGTGGCCCAGCTGCTCCACGGCATGTGGGATCTTCCCGGACCGGGGCACGAACCCGTGTCCCCTGCATCGGCAGGCGGATTTTCAACCACTGCACCACCAGGGAAGCCCCATTGATAACATTTTGAATTCTGACCTTTACACATTACAGAATATCCTAAACATTGTTTCCACTTAAAATGAACATAAATGTTGGCAGATACTCTAGATATTACTTGTGCCAGCCACTTCCTTTATTAGATGAGGAAACAGAGGCATGGAGAGATCTTACGTGTTTTGGCAAAGACCAGAGTAGTGTATAAAACCACAGCTGCAGGTCCTTCAGTGTCACATGGCTGCTCCTTACCTAGCAGGGAGAAGACGTGAGGATGTAGGGGATACTTCGTGCATTCATTCAACCAAGTCACTGAGTGCCCATGGAGTATAAGGGATTATTCAGGTGGTGGGGAAAAGGTAACAAAGCTGTTCAATCTCTACCTTCCAGGAGCTGATGTTGTAAACGTCTTCGAATTGAGATCACAGGGTATGAGGATATTGAGTGTCTGCTTTACTTCAGTGAAGTGGCCAGGGGAATAGTGTACTGGGAAATGGAAGCAGAACGTAATTTCAGAGGGTTTGTGTGGTAGGATGACTAATGGTCCCCCAAAGATGTCCATGTCCTAATCCCTGGAATCTGTGAATGTGTTACCTTACATGGCAAAAGGGACTTTGCAGATGTGTTTAAGGATCTTGATTATCCAGGTGGGCCCAATGTAATCACGAAAGTCCTTATAATGGAGGGAAAGAGAGAGGCATGAGAAGCAGAGGGGAAGGGACAAGAGATACAGCTGGCAGTGATGGGCCTCACAGGCTGGAGGCCAGGAGATGAGGAACATGGGCAGCCTCTAGAGGCTGGAAAAGGCAGGAAACAGACCCCCCTAGAGCCTCCAGAAGGAAGGCAGGCCTGCCAAAGCTTTGATTTTAGCTCTTTAAGACCCATTCTAGACTCTGACCTCCAGAACTATAAGAGAACAAATTGTGTTGCTTTAAGCCACTAAATTTGTGGTAATTTGTTACAGTATCAATAGAAACCAATAAAGTTGCTAAATTGGCTATGTAGAGACTACTTTTTATACAAAGAAAGGTTATTAAGATTATATGATTATAGATTATTAGACTCTATAAGTTTCATCTCTGCTGTATCTAATCCAATAACCTCATCTTTTTAAAAGAAAATAATGATGAGAAAAAAAGTATTGCCAAACATTTCTTTATTCAAACTGATTATATAACTTTCGATTAGAAACTATAATGTAGCAGCACGATTCATAATAGCCTTAAGCTGGAAACAACCCAAATGTCATCAATAATAGAATGGAAAACCAACTGTTAGATATTCCCATAATGGAATATTACACAGCAATGAGAATGTATGAACTACAATTACAAGCAAATATGGATGAATTACATGAACTCATGCTATTTTTGAGCAAAAGAAGTTCAATACAAATAGTGAATACCATATGATTCTGTTTACATGAAGTTCAAACTTAGGCAAAAGTGATCTGTGATGTTAAAAGTTACATTGATCCCAATCTGTTACTGAAACTCTAACACCTCTGTGAAAATTACATAATTCAGACTTACAGCAATAGTTTCAAAAATAGATTTCAAAACCATGACAATTGTAATTATTGTATACAAAACAAATATCCAAAAATATTGACAAGACAAATGGTTAACGTGGTAAGGTGCAAAAGTATTAAATGATGAGTGAAATTTAAAAAAAACAGTTACACTGGAGAAGGGTGAGGGGTAATGATGAGGCAGGGCAGGATTGGAGGCTCCTGGGATGCTGGCAATGTTCTGTTTCTTGATCTCAGTGCTGGTTACATGAATGAGTTCACTTTGTGAAACCTCATATGATTTGTACAAACTTCTGTATGCTGCACATCAATGAAAAGATTACTTAAAATAAAACTATATGCATGTGTGGCCCCAATGGTTGTTTTAACATTGAAGTTGTGGCCCCTATGGTTGTTTAGCTTGATATAAAGACTAAGAGCCTTTAGAGGGAAAATAATGAGCAAACCCCGCCTCTGGGCCCTTCTTGGATTCATTGCCCAAAAACAAAGCCAACAGCCCTCTCTGGCTTTAGAATATTAGATTTAAGATTTGTCCTAAAACATTTGAAACACTTGCTTTGTGCTGCATTTATTAAACTCTCTCCCCAACTTCCTCCAGAACACTTTATTTCCAAGCTGGTGTTTAAAAATATTATTTAATTATTGGTAAGTAGGCTGGAAGGAAAGTCTTTAATAAGTTAATGATAAATAACAATTGCCTAATTATGATTCTGTGGAAGAATGAGGCTTTCTGGTGTGCTTGGAATTTTATCTACTCTGGGCACCCCTTATTTTGAGCAGGCTGCTGGTGGAATGCTAAGCCTAGAGTCTGACTAAATGACCCTTCACGCTCAATATCGTGGGGGCAGAATTTGTACAAGCCTGTTGGGTTCATTTAAAGAATGGTGAACAGTTTAAATTTAAATACTAAACCATCTGTAAATTAAATGGTTTAAATAATAAGCATTTAAATAATAGATATCCTTTAGATGCCATGGAAAAAGATAATTTCCTATAACAAATATGACTTCTAAGATGTGCAGTCCTGACATAATTTTTGATTGCCTGTAAGAATCAAAATTTTGTAGTTAATAGTTGAATATCTCAGGGGAACTTCTTGCTCTTCAGCAAACATTGAGGAGAACAGCAATTAAATTTAAGTAAGTCTTTACCCCTCCAGGCTAGTTCTCCTTGTTTATTCTGTTCCTGAGGTTGCTGCAGTGTGAGTGCTTCCAACATTCTCTTATCTTTGCTAAGGAGGAGAGCCAGTGTTTGGAATTCTCAAAGTACTTATAGCAACAAGACTATTTCTGCACAAGGTTCATTATCGAATGGCATTGTGACCTCCAACATTAATTTTACCTAAAGCTGAAAGAAATTTTGGAGGGTGCTTGTAATTTTATGTCACAATTTTAAGGGAGCCCAAATCCTAAAGTTGAATATTGACTTAATACAGTTTATTTTTGGTAACTAACTTCCATGAGTGAAAGTTGGTGCTCAATTCTGGTGCTGAATACTAACAACAACAAGGGCAACACCACATCACCTTACAAACATAAATCAAAAGAAAATAATATATAAAAACCACAGTGCTATCTGGGTAGCTAAAAAAGAAAAAATATCGATGCCCTTAATTTTAATTCAAAGCTGACAACATGTTTATGTCAAATTAGTTAAGTAATAAAAAAGATGATTTCATGTACTACTTTATCCATACTAATACTTACGTTAAAAAATTAGTTGGGAGAAATTTGTGACAATGATGTGAGACATTAGAGAACAAAGGAGACAAACAAATGAATACAGGAACATATCATGGACTGCATAAAATTTATACATTTTAATTTAAAAAATATTTTCCTATCTTCTCCTCATTGTTAAAGTCCTAAAATACTCATTGATAATCTAGTGTAAGAGCTTTCGAAATAAGATTGCTTTCCTTCCTTCTATCCTTTCTCTCCTTCAACAGTGAGTGAGGTATAGTACCTGACTCAGGTTCTTCTCAATTTGCATAAAAACCATCAAGGATTTTATTCAAATGTAGATTTTCATTCAGTAGGTCTGGGGTTGATCCTGGGTTGGTCCTGGGGTTGATTAGAATCTGTGCTTCTAACAAACTTCTAGGTGATGCCAATGCTGCTGTACCTTGGACCACAATTTGAGTACCAAGGATTGGAAAGAACAGCCAATCCTCAAAGAGTTCATAGTCTAGTTACAGCCATTTCCATTCTCCACTATAGTTCAAAAAGTTTTAGCTTATTTTTCAGATTATGTATACAGCCCAGATGGCATCAAGGAGCTTCTTCCTCCTTTCAAGATCTAGATAAAATTAGATCAAAACACATCCCTAATTCTCTAGCCTCTGAAAACCCGAAGACTTTCCCACAATTTATGGAATGAGCCCAGAGACGAAACTTGGACCTTTTCCAACTTCCACACAAAATCCACCTGCACAAGAATGTTGTCATTAGTAGAGAACATTTTGTAGGCCTTGTCTGTTTATAGAGATGGGAGAAGAAGACAAAGGGAGAGTTGACCTAACACTAGTACAAACACTCTGAAAGGGACTATGGGCTCCTGCTTCCGCAGGATTAGTTCTGTGTCTAGATCGTCTCACTACTTGAAGTGCCGTGTTCATCTTGCACTGTGTGCTGTAAGTGTCACCCATAAGCTCATGCTTCATGAGGGAGGGAGCCGGTATTTGAGCTGTATCTGATCAGACACCTATTTAGAACTCTCCTTTAAACAAACAAGCTAAAAACTTCCTTCTGTTTGGATGGATTCAAGAAGCTCCACTGTTTAGTATAAATGTTTAATATGTAATAAAATTAAATACAGGCACATCTTGTTTTATCGTGCTTCACTTTTTTTGCACTTGCAGATACTGCGTTTTTTACAAATTGAAGGTTTCTGGAAACACTGTGTCAAGCAATTTTCTATCGGTACCATTTTTCCAACAGCATTTGCTCACTTTGTGTCTCTGTGTCCCATTTTGGTAATTCTCACAATATTTCAAACTTTTTCCTCGTTATTATAGTTGTTATCGTGATCTTTGATGTTTGATGTGATCTTTGATGTTCCTATTGCAAAAAGATTATGACTCACTGAAGGCTCAAATGATGGTTTAGCATTTTTTAGGATTAAAGTATTTTTAAATTAAGATATGTACTTTTTAGACATAATGCTATTGCACACTTAATAGACTACAGCATGGTATAAACATAACTTTTATATGCACTGAGAAATGAAAAAAATTTGTGTGACTCACTTTATTGCAATATTTATTTCATTATGATGGTCTGGAACTGAAATGACAATATCTCCAAGATATGCTGTTAATATTGAAAAAACAGTGAAATGATAAGACATGATAATAGACAACATAAAGCAATGCTTAATTAGTTGGTAAATGCTGGATCTATACCAATGGACAGGTCAAACATCAGGTGTTCATAACTTCTTGTCATTCTTAGAGTCACATAAGCACATAAGCAATAATATAAATACGTTTATTATTTTACTTAGATATAGGACAAAATATTGCCAATGCCCTCCAGCCAAAGACCACCAGGAACATACCTGTGGTTGACCAAGGAAGGTGGGTTTATTACTCATGGCAGAAAGGAAGAATGTACACCACGGGGAACTGTGCATCTCAGTAAGATGGTGTTAGAAAAGGTTTATTGTAGGATTGGGGTTCGGGTTAAGTGATTTCAGGAGAGTTTGAGGAAGTGGGGCTTTGCTTAAATGTTGTCAGAAAACAGGTAATTCTATGATTGGGTTTGATTAATAAATCTTAACTCAAAGGAGAGAAGACTAGTTGGAGGCTAGCCTGTAATGGGTAAAGAAGCAGCAGTCATTCATATCAGCCAGGATAGGAAGATGTTAGGCCATTTTTGTGGTTTGGACACTGTTCATGTTACGTCTCTGTGCAGACACGATTATGGAGTGACCTTGTTTTTGACCTGACCCATCACAGTCAAAGAGCAGCCTTGTCTCTTGCTGACAGTCTATGAAACTGTTTGTGTTCAACAGTAGAGCCGTAAGGCATAGCTGATAGTAGCAGGCCAGCTCCTGGAGGTTGAGGGCTGCTTTTGTTTTTCTCAATAAATTTTAGAAGAAAAATATCATTAACCTTGCTTTTTTTCTCAGAGCAGTGTAACATGGAACACTGTTTGAGACACACTACTTTGAACGATAGGAAAATAAATGATGAGTTTTAAGCTGTAGAGTAACGTGACATTTTAGAATCACATGTGGAGAATGGACTGTGGCAGATGGACTGGAGGGGGAAGACTAAAAGGCAGGAGCAAAAGTTAATGTTTATTCATTTATTTATTCATCAAGTTATTATTAGATACCTACTGAGTGCTAGGTACTGTGCTGGACTTTGGGGCTGCCATGGTGAATGAGACAGCCCCTCCCTCAGGAGCCCACAGTTTCCCAAGGACGATAAATAAGAACGGGGTACAGCGTGATGAGCGCTGTGATAGGGCACCTCACAAGAGAGGCCGCTAATCCTGACTTGGGAAATGAAGGAAGCCTTCTGGAGAAACCAATTATGAGTTGGAAAAGACAGATGCAAGGAGTGGAAAAATGGGAAACATGTTTCAAATTGAGGAATTAGCATGCTTGGGGAAGTGTAAGACATCAGGAGGCAATTGCAAAGTCCAGGCAAGAAGCAGTGAGGGTCTGGATTAGTGCAAAGAAGGTGGCAAACAAGAGAAGGTGGTAAGAAGAGGAGAGATTAGATGTGGGAGGTGATGGAAAGGGGGCAACTAAGAGGAATCCCATATTTCTGTTTGGGGTAATGCCACTAGTAAGGGTAGGGGAATAAGTTTTTTGTGGGTGTGTGGTACACTTTGGGGAAATACAATCATTTTTGGACAGGCTGCACCCAGATGAAGTTAAGAAGGCATTTGGAGGTAATAGATAGCTCAGAATCCTTTTTTCTAGATATAGATATGGGAGACATTGGATAAAGGAGGTAATAAAGGTACAGACTGGATGGAATTATCCAGGTGGAGTACAAAATCTTCAAAAATAGCAATATTTAAGGGTTAGGTAGAGTGAGCAGAACTTGTGTGGCTGGTGTCACCTTCAGAAATTTAGGGTACAAATATGATCACATCTTTTGTTTAAGAAACTGACTGAGTCTGTATTAGCAAGGTTTCATAATTTCCTTCCTCAAAAATGTCCATTAATGGCAGGTACTGATTCAGCCCAAGGATCCGGAGCTTTGTTGGTCAGTCTTCTTCCAAGCATCAGGTGAAGAGAGCACTGGAGTCTGGTAAGTCCATTGCTTTGTTTCTTGAGTCCACGGGGTATTACCATTGAAAACTAATCCTGCAGTTTGATGGATGGTGTTGGGATGCCCTTGCTGGCCTGTTAGATGACTGTGCAGACCACAGTGGTGGGTATTAGGGTCACAGCTACCCTTAATTCACACTAATGCACATCAATTTTCCCCCAACTTGCAACAGCAATGGCAGGATGGTTGGGGAGGTAATTCTGCCACTGTGTGCTGAAAACAATGTACCCACCTTCCACCCCCATGAATTCTGGGGTCTTTGTGCTGATGTATCTTACTTTCCTGGTATATTCAGCTCTTGGGATCCTTGGTCACTTCTCCCCTAGCAGACTTTACTCAGGAATCCTTGATGGATCCTTAACAGGCTTTCCTGACTTTGAACCATGGAGTCTGGAGTTTGGGGCTCTGATGTCTTTTCCTCAAGCAGGCCTTGAGTTCCTTGTAGGGACTGAGTTGTCTCCTCCCCAGTGTCTAGCTCTGCACACCAATGGGAGAGACAGTTTTTGCTAAGACAAAAAAGTAAGTCATGCATGTCTACTTGCGCTATATCTACACATCTAAATGACCCTTCTCCAGACCAAGAAGCTCAGGTTCTATCAGATTTAAAAAGAGATCAGCTTGGTGCTTTGTGACCACCTAGAGGGGTGGGATAGGGAGGGTGGGAGGGAGATGCAAGAGGGAGGGGATATGGGGATATATGTATACGTATAGCTGTTTCACTTTGTTGTACAGCAGAAACTAACACACCATTGTAAAGCAATTATAGTCCAATAAAGATGTTAAAAAGAAAAAATAGTGGAGGGTGGATAGGCAGCTTTTTTAGCCAAGGAGAAGGAAAGTTAAGAGAACAGGAGAGACTGTGGCAAGGAAACTGGGAGTTTTAAAGAAGTGAGTGATCAATACTTTCAATCTTTATCAGATTAAATAAGTGAAGACTGAGAAGGAGCCACTGGATTTCGACTTGGAGTTATAGCTGGCTAGTCACATGACTGCAGTGGTTTGAAGAGTGAATGAAAAGTGGAGTAGAGGTGGTAAGTCTACACTCTTCTTATAAGAACCTTGGCTGTGAAACCAAAGTAGAAGGATAAAGTAGGGGTGGTGGTGATGTAGGAGGTGGGCTTCCTGAGAACCAGCAAGGGTGGCTCCAAGGAATTCCAGCCTCATTTTATCTGCTTCTCTAGGAATTTTGTGTTTTTTTTTTTTTTTTTTTTTTTTTTGTGGTACGCGGGCCTCTCACTGTTGTGGCCTTCGCGGCATGTGGGATCTTCCCAGACCGGGACACGAACCCATGTCCCCTGCATTGGCAGGCGGACTCTCAACCACTGCGCCACCAGGGAAGCCCAAGGAATTTTGAATTAACTGAAGGCCTGGTGTAGTGAGATCACCTACTGAAATGTCAAAATGATAAATGAGTTATTTTCTTAAAATAAACTTCATTCTTTTTTTAAAAAAAAATTATTTTATTTATTTATTATTTGGCTGCATTGGGTCTTCGTTGCTGTGCACAGGCTTTCTCTAGTTGCAGCGAGTGGAGGCTACTCTTTGTTGAGGTGTGTGGGCTTCTCCTTGTGGTGGCTTCTCTTGTTGCAGAGCATGGGCTCTAGGCGCGCGGGCTTCAGTAGTTGTGGCACAAGGGCTAAGTAGTTGTGGTTCACAGGCTCTAGAGTGCAGGCTCAGTAGTTGTGCACGGGCTTAGTTGCTCCGCAGCATGTGGGATCTTCCTGGACCAGGGGTCGAACCTGTGTCCCCTGCATTGGCAGGCGGATTCTTAACCACTGAACCACCAGGGAAGTCCTAAACTTCATTCTTTAGAACAATTTCACATTGATAGAAAAAAAGATTGCAAAGATGGTACAGAAGTTTTCCATGAACCTCACACGATTTCCCCTATTATTAACATCTTTTCGTTAGTATTGGTATATTTGTTACAATTAATGAACCAGTGTTCGTACATTATTATTAACTAACGTTTCTACAATATTCAGATTTCCTTAGCGTCTACCTGATATTTTTTTGTGTTGTTACAGGCTCCCATCCAAGATACATAACATTTAGTCATCATGTCTCCTTAGGCTTCTCTTGGCTTTGACGATTCTTCAGACTTCCCTAGATTTTTATGACCTCAACCATTTTGAGCAGTACTGGTCAGGGTATTTTTTTGTAGAATGCCCCTCAACTGGGATTTGTCTAATGCTTTTCATGATTAGACTGGGGTTGTGAGTTTTGGAGAGGAAGACCCCAGAATGCCTTTTTTTTTTTTTTTTTTTTTTTTAAGGCAAGTAATACGACTGTATTCGGAAAGCCAGCAGACCAAGAAGATGGCAGACTGGTGCCTCTGGAAAACCATCTTATCGGGGTTTGGATGCCAGTTTCTTTTATAGCACAGAGATGGGGAGGAGCCGTGGAAGTAAAGTAAAAAGGCCAGAAGTTTTTCAAATATCCCCTGGGATGGCCAGCCTCCGGGAGGGGATGTGTTTATTTCTTCTTTCTTGAAGCCATCCACAGGTGGGCGGGGTCAGATCCTCTCCCTGTGAGCTGAACCAAGGCACTTTAACATTCAGGCAGAGGGGCAGGGTTCCCTGAGGCAGGCCATTATGTATGATTAAAATAACAAAAGCAACGAAAAGCAAAGGTTAAAGTCAAAGAAACAGATTGAACATGGAGTCTGATTTAGCTCTTTCCTCTTACAATTCCCCACTGTCAATGTCCATTCCACAATCTTGTGGAAAAATGGGTGACAATGTTTCAACTGTTCCATCTGATGGATCTTTCAGGGAGTGTCCACCATCGGGTGTCAGTGATCCAAATGTTGAGATTCGTCTTTTGTTACACTTTGGAAGTGTCTACTTTACGCCTGTAGACTTGAAAATATTTATAACCTAAAAGTTGAGAGTTATCAGGAATTTTGAGGTCTTCAAGCTCAGGAGGCCGCATCTCAAGTTAAGGAATTTAGCGTTTTTCTATGAATGGGAAGATGCAAGAGTCTGGGCTCACTGAAATCATTTCTTTGATATGCACCACAGCCATCTGGGGCCTGTACCTGGATTTTCATATCTTGAGTTTCCTCAGAGCTCACCATAGGTAGTGGCTGCAGTCTGATGGCTGCTAGATGGCAGGTATTATTCTCCTTCCTGCGTTTCCTCAGGGTTCACTGGCTCAGATTGGAGGGCTGCAATCGCCGATGACTGATCCTCTCCTCTTGGTTATGAATTTGACCAATAGTTGGGAGACATTTCATGATCAAATGTTGTCCCACGGTGCCAGAAGGCTCATCCCAGTTCAGGCGAAAATTCTTGATATGCCACTCCAAGTGCTAATTTTCGGATTAGGCCCTATTGATAATTAAAGACTCTCTGGATCCTCTGTTTAATTATGATCCAGGAGACATTTTCCCTTGTTGCTTCTTCCCATACCTAGAATCACATTATTACAATTATGTTATAAAAGTGATCTATTTCCTTAAGATGTTTAGCCATAGAAGCTTTGTTGGAGGCCTGGTTACACACTAGGTACTGCAAGAGACAACACTAATAAAATAGACAGGATATAAGTAATGCAGCTAGTAACATTGACAAAGACATAGTGCAGCAGGGAGATACAAAGCACAAACAATTTGGAAATCAAGAACTAATTAAAACAATGATTAGCATAGTATGAATTCCACAGGAGAGCCAGCTGGAGAAAACAAATTCTGGCAGGATCAGGTAGGCAGAAAAGGATAAATATTTCCTCTTTGTTTACAAAGGCATACTTTATCAACTGTTGTAGGTCACAGCATAAGAGAAAAGATTTTTCTGAAAAATAAAGATTAAAGCCAGAATATTTCCCAAAGTCATAAAATTATAAATCATGTTTACCACAGTTCATTCATTCCCACGTAATTAATTCCCGTTGATCTGGATGAAATAATCAGGTTTCCCATTAGTTTTGTCATTTGTTACCCAGTCCAGTGATATTATCTAAAGGCTATCAGAAACTTACATTTGTTAAAAAGTTCCTTTTAATCAGTCTTCTTGAAAAATCTTCATTTTGTAAAAGCATCAGGACAAAAAACTTAAAATAGCATGGTTAAAGATTTGAATACAATGCAACCTTGGATATAACATTTTAGAATAACTAGTATTATGATTGATAACACATCAGGACATATCAGATGTTAGGGATTCCATATAAAATTTGGAATATCTATATAAATGACATTTATCCATACTCTGTATGGATAAATATACATCTATCCATAATCTAAGGTTCATCTCCAGTCACCTGACAATGTTTTTGAAGGAATGTAACATACCAAATAAACTTAGTTTGACATCTCTCTCTCAGATGTTTCAGAGATGTTCTTTCGAAGTATACCAGAGTCAGATGGAGGCTAAAAAGCTTTAGTCAGATTTTGATATTTGGGAATTTTGTTAAAAATATCAGAAGGGTTTTAAAATACAACAGGATCGTAGGTCGCTGTGAAAGAGTACTTATTCATTTAACCAAAGTCACAAAACAATTAAAAGAAAACAAATATGGATCACTTAAGGGCACAGAAACTTATATAACCTGTTATCAAAGGAAGCACTTCTAACACAGAGAGAGAGAGATCAAATTCCAGTCTTGTATTAGCTTACCTAAAAAAAAAAAAAAATACATTTACTTAGTTAACATCAATCTAAATATAGTTAATCCTGATCATGTAAAAAACTTTCTCAGCAAAATGTAATTCCATTCCTCATACATTCTTAACTGAAAACACACATTCTACCATACTGAAATGTTTTATTATTTTCAGTAGCTTTAATTATATATTTAAATTAGAATCCCCAACTCTTGAAAACCTTAATTTCTAGTGACAACCAAGAGGCAAGTTATAGTTACCAAAATCTGGAGAACCTATTTTAGATGATTTTTAGAACACAGTTATTCTTCTAGTTTATCTAAAATCTCTTATTTATATTTACTTTAAAGTTTCATCATATCAAGTTATTTTTCTTGCTGACAAATGTGCAACAGATGTAACAAGATTTCTTTAACTTCTATTAAACCTAGGTGCAGTGAAAGTACTATACTTAATGTTGATGGCTCTAAAGACATGTCTATATTAATTAGATCAACAAACTTAAACATTAATACCAGGCATTAATTTAATACTAAATATTTCCCAGTTCACATGAACCTGAAACTCATTTAGCTTAATTTCTCTCATATTTAGAATTGTTTGGTTCGCAAGCACTTTTCTTTAAGCCAATTAAATAGAGCTCATTTACAGACTAACCTCAGGCAATGTTACCCAAAGACAAAAACACATATAAACACACAAACAGAGAGACATCATAGTTCTCATTTCAAAATTTCAGCCCGAGTCAGGTACAGCAATGTAAACCCCATCAGTTTACAAAAGAGGTTGGATTAAAGTTGGGTTTCTGGCAGATGGAAAAAATTAAGCTCACTTGTCTAGATGGTTAAACCCTTTCTACTAATATTTATGGAAAACAAGTCAAGTTCTAAATTACTTTTTATTTAGTACCCTCTTTTTCAAAATTTGCATTTTAAAAAGATGGCAGAGATAAGCGGTTTTGAGAGGACCAGTTAGGACATTTGTATCTCAAAGATATAGGCAAGTTTCTCCTAGGATGACTTTGTTTCCCCTTTGTTTAATATTTATAAGCCTCTTAAGATCACCCGTATTTATTAGAAAATCAATCACCTTGTTCCTCACTGTCAATGTTACATGGGGCTCCTGTGGGGAAATCAGAATCGGACGCCTTAAGTCCAAGGGAGTCCCCTGGCCTTTTACAGGATATCGGGGCACGGGAAATTGCCCTGCTGCAGAAGTGGCCCCGGTCCAAATTGGGTGCCCTGTTGGGTCTTAGATGGTGATACTAAACCAGGTCCCTGTGCCCTGGGGGTTACCATAGAAACTTGTATTTGATCCCCACGGGTAGGGGAAACAGGAGGCCGTGAATCTGTTGGCGGCACCGGGGGGCCTGGGCAGTTGGAACAGCTGCCGGTGCAGCCTGCTCGGCCACTGGGGAGATGAACAGGCTGGGTTGGGGGGTTAAGTTTTGAAATAACATGTCCCCCCTCTCATTTTTTTTTTCTCTTCCCTTGTAGAACAGGTTTCCCTTTGTGTTTCCTTTCAGACCACTGCACCATAAGGTGGCAGCCCTCTGACTCCTTTTCCTCCTGATGCAATAGCATAAATGCTCCTACGTGTGGAATCTTATCTCTTTTCCCTGCTCTTTTGCAGAACATTTCTAACTGCAAGATTGTGTAATAATTGAGTGAGCCATTCAGGAGCCATCGTTCTTCTGATCCTAACATATATTGGGTCCACATCTTATTACAATAGTATATCATGTCTTTCTTAGTTATAGGCTCACGGCTATGTTTTGCCCATTTATCTAATATATTCCCCAAAGGCCTCTCCTTAGGGTTAGATGGAGTATTTTCCACCTTTAAAAGTTTGATAATACCAAGACACAAAAGACGCAGACAAATTCCAACACAAAAGGCACAAACAAATTCTAGCCTCGATGCACACAAAACCAAGACAAAACCAAGGAACTAGTTCCCAGATCGGGTCGACTTACCCTACAAAACCAACGAACTAGTTCCCAGCGAACCAGTTCCCAGGATCAGGTAGAGTCCAACAATTCCCCCCTCCAACAGGGTACCCCAACCAGATTGGCTTGGCCCGTAAAGGAAAAGCCCAGATTGTGGGGGGAATATGTTCCCGGCATGCACGCCAGTTCGACTTACCATCCAGGATCAAATCGAGTCCATCGACTCATAGCCACAAACTGAAGTTTGTCGGTTTCTTGCTTCAACTGCCAAGCTCTGGGGTAGCCAGTGCCACTTCAGGGAACTTTGAAGGGGAGATCCTCAGGACAAATGGTCCTGGCAGCTGCTAGGGCCTTGCCCCAGTATTCCCTGACTGGGGCCAGTTAGCCACGAGCAGCAAGGCTTCTGGCTGGCTAAGCCAAATTTGTTACCGAGCCCAAGCTGCCTCTGCTGGCCACATGATAGGCCAGTGAATCGGAGACAAGGTGTTGAGGCAAGGAGTATATGACTTTATTCGGAAAGCTGGCAGACCGGGAAGATCTGTGAGTCTCTGAAAAAACATCTTGCAGAATGCCACGTTAATCACATCATGTCAAAAGTACATACCATTAATGTGACTTGTCACTTTAAAAAAAAATAATAAATTTAGTTATTTTATTTATTTATTTTTGGCTATGTTGGGTTTTTGTTGCTGTGTGCGGGCTTCCTCTAGTTGCAGCGAGCAGGGGCTACTCTTCTTTGCGGTGCAGGCTTCTCACTGCGGTGGCTCCTCTCATTGTGGAACATGGGCTCCAGGCGTGCAAGCTTCAGTAGTCGCAGCACGCGGGCTCAGTAGTTGTGGCTCATGGGCTCTAGAGCAGAGGCTCAGTAGCTGTGGCACATGGGCTTAGTTGCTCCATGGCATGTGGGATCTTCCCAGACCAGGGATCGAACCTATGTCCCCTGCATCGGCAGGCGGATTCTCAACCACTGCGCCACCAGAGAAGCCCGACTTATCACTTTTGATGTTGACCTTGATCACCTGGATGAAATATTATTTGTCAGGTTTCTCCACTGTAAAGTTACTCCCTGTACACCGGCCTCCCCCATTCTGCCCTCTTTGGATGGAAATCACTATGCACAGCCTACACTCAAGGAATCAGGAGACAGGCTCCGTCTCTGTGAGGGTGGAGTATCTACATAGTTTATGTGGAAGTCTTCTGAACCACAGCCTTTTCTTTCTAGGGTAAGTGAATTTTTAATCCTCCTATAAAAGACTCAATGACTTCATGCCTTGCTTTCTAAGATTAAACCTGTAGGATAAATTTCATCCAGGAAGTTAGCTATTTGGTTCATATTTTTCAATACAGATTAACATGCTGACAGTAGCAGAAGATGAGAGCAGTGAAGAAGAGCCTCACAAAAATGTCACTGAAAGTGTCTTATGCACGTATTCCTTTTTTTTTTTTTTTTTTTTGCGGTATGCGGGCCTCTCACTGTTGTGGCCTCTCCCATCGCGGAGCACAGGCTCCGGACGCGCAGGCTCAGCGGCCATGGCTCACGGGCCCAGCAGCTCCGCGGCATGTGGGATCCTCCCGGACCGGGACACGAACCCGCGTCCCCTGCATCGGCAGGCGGACTCTCAACCACTGCGCCACCGGGGAAGCCCTGCACGTATTTCTTGTACTAGTTGCTAACATTTCCATAGGCCAAGAAAAAAGTCATTTAATAAGAACTGCTGATAACTGAGTAATTTGAATAACACGAAGCTGAAGTACCGAATCAACATATTTTGTCACTTTTTATTTTCTAATTTCTCAATATATAGAACAGTTTAAAAAAAGTCAAGGTTAGTGAGTTTCATGTCCTTCTAATTAGCCCTAAGAATGAAAGAGAAACCACAGAATAAAACAAACTGGTTGTGTTAAGCAGTCATAGGTAGTTTATCTAGGCTCTACCCCTTACTAGTTGTGTGAGCTATGGCAAATTACTTAACTTCTGTAAGCCTCAATTTTCTAACCTATAAGTTAGAAGGATAGGAATGCCTACATAACATAATTTTTGAGGATTAAGTGACATAATGTATTTCAAGATACATTTGTAACCTATAAAGCTGCACTAGTCACTCAAGCTACTAATTCCTGGGGCTGACACTCAGCCAGGGTGCACTGGTGCAGCCAGTATAGATCTTTACGCCTAATGTTTGTTAGATTGGTCAGAGTCCAAGTTGCATTCGTGTTGAACATTTTGATTATCACTGCTGCTAGCTGCTTGAGAGCTGCACGGAGAGCCTGCTTCCTCCTGGCCCTCACAGTCATTTACTTACGTACTGTTGGGACTAGCACAGTATCTGGGCCTCTCTACATGTGAATAATTAAGGTGCTATGATGCTTGGAGATCCGGGGGTGGGGAATTTGAAAGGCAATCTTCCCTCTTGCAGAACGTGTACTTGCAATGGCTGAGTCAGCAAGCCAGGCTGGTACAGCCCTTCCCAGTGTGTGGTTCTGTGGACCCCCATCTGTTGCTGTGAACATTTAAGGCTGTGTAGATTTAGTATTTAGTAAAGGTAGTTTCGTTCTTGCCTTGATTTCTTTTATTAAAATGCTACCCAAAGTACTGAACAAATGAGAGAAATGATGCCCCTGAATAATTTCTTGAGTATAAGCAAGTTAGATATCATAGAAAGCGATCAAAAATTCCAAACCAGGGCTTCCCTGGTGGCGCAGTGGTTGAGAGCCCGCTTGCCGATGCAAGGGACACGGGTTCGTGCCCCGGTCCGGGAAGATCCCACGTGCCGCGGGGCGGCTGGGCCCGTGAGCCGCGGCCGCTGAGCCTGCGCGTCCAGAGCCTGTGCTCCGCAATGGGAGAGGCCACAGCAGTGAGAGGCCCACGTACCGCAAAAAAAAAAAAAAAAAAAAAAAAAAATTCCAAACCATAGTTGAACTGAGTTAGGAAATAGCTGCTCCAGGGAATTACATGACACCAGTAAATAAGAATAATATTGAGGAGTATCTCCTCAAATACAATATATATAACTTGAAGTCACTATTGAATCACTTCCACTTTTGCTGGAAAAAAATGCTTAGTGCTTTTGGAAGAAATATTTCATAATATAATTTTCCAATCACATTTCATGTTTTGTTTTTCCAAGTCAACATTTTGACTAAAGAGTTTAGTTTTTGATTTGTAAAATTGTACTGATTGTCTGAGATTAAATACACAAATATTTTTTAACAATTGCAAATCACTTATTAATATGTTTTTTTCCTGGCAGTGAAAGCTCTGAGTCCTAACCATTGGACCACCAGGAAATGCCCTTAATGTGTTTTTTTTAAGGGCATCACTTTGGGAACAAAGTCATCATATATTGTATTTTGTGCACATAATTGAAGGAAGAACTGTATCACTAGATCAAGGATGAAGCTGTCTTCAGGAATAACCTGAACAGAAACTGAATGATGCCCGGATTCTCATCTCTCTCTCTCTCTCTCTCTCTACCTTCTGTAAGCTTTCACTTTGAACTTATGGTGATGGTGGGGTGGGGGGAGAGGCGGGGGAAGAATCTACTATACAGAGATCAAGAACTTTGGGGGTCAGTCAAAACTAGGTTCAGATTCGATTTTTCAAACTTGGACATGTTATTTAATGGCTCAGAAGGGATAAAGGTCTGCTCAGTAACAACTCTCTCTCAGGCTTTTTGGGGTGAATTACATGTAATGATATACATAAGGCACTTAGCATAGCAGCTGCCCATAGTAGCCACTCAGTACAAAGTATTGTTATTATTATAAATTTAAGATATTATTTGATGACAAGTCTTTCTTGCCTATTCTTCTATCATCCCCCTGGCTGAAAAGCAAGCATGCAAAAAGTGCAAAGATCAGCTTTAATAGATTCTAAGATGCCATCAGTTGTAAGATGGGCCATTATTTTATGTACCACTGCAAAACAAAACAAAATATGCTGCCAATTGTACTATGGCTCACTTTCTTATCACTTGAAGTTTCTATTTTACACTTCTTGAAAAAGCTTTTTTAGACTTGTGTAGATGTACATTATCAAATATCACTCTTGTGCACACATAAACAGGAAGATATAACCAAAATAACTAAAGTAGTCCTAAAACAACTTCACATTCTGTGTCTGTCGACTGTGAATCATATATCAACTCGGAGGCATTGGTGTCTGTTTTTTCCATATATGTCATCCTTTGTTCCAACGAAAGCATCAGTGAGACAGTATTTCTTTAAAAAAAAGAAGATGCTCCACTAATGCTAGAATTCTAGGATTTTTTTCCAAGTTGCTGATACCCATTCTGCCATTCTGCAAATTTTGATGCTGCTATTTTCATGATCTCACCAGAAATCAAGTCATCAAGGAAAACAACCAAATTAATGCATGTGCAAGCCACATCAGTCTTCTCTGCTGCCTGGCCAATGGCCAACAGAAGGTGCCATCTATGGTATAAAGCTTTTCAATTCCAGAGATGTTAAAATGTAAAAAAAGATATGCATCTAAGAATTGATGTACAAATGGTAGATGGTCTATGTCATTACACATTCCTCACCTAGCAGAAGAGTAATAGTGAGCTCATCTAGTGCATTAATAATATTTGAATAACTGCTCTTTAGTTTGTATAAAATGAGGTGTACTTGTATCGGTCATATTTTTTTGTTTGTTTTTACATCAACAGACAATGGTAGGCTGAGCTTTTAGGCTAAAAACAACTTGCCCTGAGTGAAGGGATGGTTTTCTTCATTTTTATTAACATCCTACTCACAGAGAGACAAGTTGGTGCCATTTGATGATACTTGAAACCTGCAGCTTTTTCTTGCCAAGATTTGTTGTTATACATAAAAATCAAGCAGCAGCAAGGTTTCAATATTTCAATTATTTCAAGAATAATTCCCTTCAACTTTCAAGTCGAGGGCATACTCAGGTCAAATTCAGAGAAACGAAGAAATCTTTTAAAAGTATTATAAACTTTCTGTTCCCACCAATACTCTTTTTTAAAAATTGAGATATATTATACATAAAATGCACAGTTCTTAAAGGTATGGTTAAATGGCATAATCTCATGTAACTACCACCCCAGTCAAGAAATAGAACATTTCTCTTGTGACAAAAATTTCCCTGGGCCTCTCTCCAATCAATCCCCCTGTCCCTTCAACATAATCTATCTTTTAACTTAAATCATGGGTCAACAACATATTGAAGTATCAGAAAAAGAAAAGAGAAAAGAAAAGGATCCTTTTAAGTGATCATGAGTTACACAGTGGAAAATCCGAGTCTCATAACTTCGAATTAATTACTACAGCTGCGTTGTTATATATAATACCCTGTCGTCACGTGACCTTTTTATTTTTAAAATGATGAGTATTAACCTGAATAATAAATAAAATATACACCCCAGTCACACATTCAGGTGGAAATATGATATATTTCTAGCCAGACTGGATCATGTGCCATGTGGTGTCCCATTTCAGTTTGGGACATAGACACTATATAGATTTACCTACCACATGACTTCCTGACTTAGTATTGTGTATTAGCTGTAATAATTACTTTAAAATTCATTTTTTCTTTGTTCATAATATAGTATGAACATAATAAGCAAAATGGTAACTGTGGACTACTATTACTCACAGGTTAAAAGTTACTGTAAATGTGACAATATACTTCGTCTCCCTTTTCACTCCCCTGTATGAAACTGTGGGGCTTCGTTAGGAGTAATCCACTCTTTCCTTTGCCCATTCATGCTTTCTTCATTCCTCTGAATGTGATTCAAGTAAAGACATGGGTAGTAATCTGCTTGCTTGATGTTGATGTGTATCAACATATTCAAGGGTGAAAAAAACTGGTGGGAATCAGAGTAGAGGTCAAGAAAAACAAAGCACAGTCTATTTACTTTGACACTATGACCATGCATTCGCTCATTTTTTATTTATTCTACAAATATCGAGTTCCTTTTGTATGTCAGTCACTGTGCTAAGAGTCGGAGATACTTTCAAAGACAAAGGAAGAGAGACATCCCCTCCTCTCATGAAAGTCATACTCTACCGGGATCGTAGACGCATGAGCAACTATAATACAGCCTGACAGGTGTGTAAATATGATAGGTGGAGGGAAGATAGAGGAGGGGTCTTCAACTCAGACTCAGAAGGGTGGGTGGGATTCAGACATGAAGAATGAATAAGAATTCACCAGGCAAAGAGGTGGGAAAATATCTTATGAAAAAGGAGAACTGGAGCTAAGGACAAAGTATTTGGTAATATGATCCCAATAGTAGGAGCCCTGGCTCTGCTTATTCCACAAGTATAATATTCCTTTTAAAAGTAATGAAGCTATCAGTGAAGAAATTTCTGGCCAATTAATGTTTCAAAGGGCACTAAGAATCACATAAATATAGCAGGATTTTATCTGAAACAACAATAGAGAAAGTATTCTAGCCCAGTGTTTTATTCTCAGGTAGCTTTTATATTCCAAAGGAGAGAGAGACAGAGACAAGAGACAGAGACCCTTCTAAGTGCTAATAGTGCCACAAAGGAAACTTTTTTCTGTTTTCTCGGCTTGATTATTTTTCTCCTCACTAAACACAGAGTAAAAAAATAAATGAAAACAACGGGGCAATACATAGACACTACCACAAAGCAACTATTGTTCTGATGCAGATTGTGTTAGAAACTGGCAAACCAGTGTTTCTCTGTTCCAACTGCTGGGAAATAACATCACCTTCATTGTGAAATTCTTGAGATGTGGGCAGGCAATCTCATCTACTCCATGATTTCAACAGGCTGCCCATTGCGAAATGTGTGGTCTTTTAAGACCTGTCTCCCTCACTTCACTACAACCACAGTTTCACCAGGAGCCAGTGTAATACTCGGCAAATAGTAAGGCGCTCAATAAATGCTTGTTAAGAATGAAAGCGGAGATCTCTCTCAGCCATCTTTCCCTGTAGTTTTCCTCCTCCTCCCCTGGCCCTGTGATGGGGAACCTCTAACACAATGGCCAAACCAGGCTTTTCTTGGGCCTCCTCTGATGGCCTTCCATTCACCTGGCAGGACACTCATCACCCCACCCCAGGAAAGGTTGATGTCTCCCAGACTGGATTTGGGGGCAGTGATGTGTCTTATTTAGCCTTGAATGCCTGAGACCTCACGAAGTCACTAGCATATAGTAGGCACTGCGTGATCCAGTTGAATACGCAATTGTTATGAAGAGTTTATAAACTTTGCAATGAGTTTATTTGTATTAAAACATATGTTTAGTGCGTTCCTGATTTGCCAGGTGCTGTTTTAGACGTGGAGGATACCAAGGTGAACAAGAATGATAGGGCCCCTGGCTTCGTGGGAGTTAGAATGCTAGTGGAGATAGACAGTAGACATGTCTGACTCTGTTTTTGATGTTAGACTGCCCACAGCTTTCAAGCCCCCCGCCCCCCACCTATCCCCTCTGTCCTGCCTCTGGGAAAGTGGGTAAGAAAGTCTGGGCACTCCCTCTCTCCTGCAGGCCACAGAAACCCGTGAGGTGCCAAGGAGAGCTCCAGCCCGGCCCCGCCCTTAACCAGATGAACCCCAGAGCCACTGGCCCCTGCCTTCATTCAGGCCTTGCTCTTCCCAGAAAATCTCAGCTGTGAGTAACATACCCTCTCAGACCCTTTTGGGGCCTGTGTGTCCTCGTCACTCTGGACATCTGAACCAATTTGGTGGTACTGGTGGGAGGCTGATCCTGCTCCCTCTGGGGCAACCATGAGATGCATGTCAGCAAATAAACAAGATTTCAGGTAATGGTCAATGTTGTGGGAAAAATAGAATGGGACAGTGAGATAAGGAGTAAAGGTGGGGGTCGAGGGACAGGGAAAGGGTGAGCTCTACAGAATTATGGTATGTGACTACTTAACCTCTTGGTCAAAACTTGACTTCATGCAGGGACTGCCAGCTGTCTCCCGGTGTTTTCCCTCTCTCTATAATAAAGAAATAATAACAAGAATACTTCATTTCTTCCTCCACCTTTAGTTGGGTACATGGCCTCCAAGAATAAAAATGATATTTCCTGGCCCCCTTTTTAGCTGGGAGCACTCATGGGACTAAATTTCAGCCAGTGGGGTGTGCCTGAGCCCCATTCTCCTGACCACATGTAGACTTGGTGGTTGGGGCCCCAGTGGCCACCCCAGGCCATGGCATGACCAAGGGGGTCCCAGCTGTGAGGAGCAGAGCCACAAAAGTAGAGTCTGGACAAATGAACTTATTTACAAAACAGAAGTAGAGTCACAGATGTAAAAAACAAACTTACGGTTACCAGGGAATGGGTGGGGGGAGGGATAAATTGGGAGATTGGGACTGACATATACACTCTGCTATATATAAAATAGATCACTAACAAGGACCTACTGTATAGCACAGGGAACTCTACTCAATACTCTGTAATGGCCTATATGGGAAAAGAATCCAAAAAAAGAGTGGATATATGTATATGTATGACTGATTCACTTTGCTGTACACCTCAAACTAATACAATATTGTAAATCAAATATACTCTAATAAAAATTTTAAAACATTAAAATTAAGTCAATCTAAAAAAAAAAAAAAAAAAAAAGAGGAGTTTGGAGCCTTACACTGAGGAACCCAGCAGCTCTGCCTGCCTCCCTCTAGTTGAAGGTCTAAGAGAAAACCACTTGTATCTTGTGAAAGACACCGAAGTTTTAGGTTCTGTGCTTCTCTCACCTGAACAAATTCTGAAGTCATGCATTTGTTGAACATACCACTTTAGAACCTGTTATCTTCTCTCTTAATGTCTTTCACCAACTCTGTTTCCTCTACTTAGCTCCAGTTCTTTTCTTCTTTTCCGTTCCTTCCTATTTTTCCCTTTTATTTCTGTCCTTTTTTCCTTAATTGAGTACTATGCAAATTTCAAGTATCTTGATACATTATTACCAATCACATTTTAAAAATTAACTTTTATTATAGAGAGTATAAAATATACAAAAGTAGAGAGAATAAAATGCCAAATCCTGTACCCACAACTCTGCCTCACCAATTATTAACCTACAGTCAAGTCAGCTCCATCCATTCCCCAGCTTCTTCTCCCTTCCTATGTTATTATTATTTTATTTTATTTATTCTTGGCTGCATTGGGTCTTTGTTGATGCGCACAGGCTTTCTCTAGTTGGGGCGAGTGGGGGCTACTCTGTTGTGGTGTGTAGGCTTCTCATTGCGGTGGCTTCTCTTGTCGCAGAGCACAGGCTCTAGGCACGCGGGCTTCCATAGTTGTGGTGTGTGGGCTCAGTAGTTGTGGCTCGCGGGCTCTAGAGCGCAGGCTCAGTAATTGTGGCGCATGGGCTTAGTTGCTCTGCGGCATGTGGGATCTTCCTGGACCAGGGCTCGAACCCGTGTCCCCTGTATTAGCAGGCGGATTCTTAACCACTGCGCCACCAGGGAGCCCCTTCCTATGAACCTCACGCCTTGTATTATTACTGAATAAAGTTACAGGTCTCTCTATGTGTAAAAAGCTGATAAATCAATCTTCTTCTAGAAACAAAGTCAAATTCCTAACTCATGGTTTCCTTCACTTCTTAAAAATCATCCTTTCCACATCACCTTCTGAAGTGTTCATCTTCCTAGTTCCCCTCTTTGCCCCTCTCCCTTCCTTCTTTTCTCCCTTTCTCTCTCCCTTTTCCCCTCCCTCTCTCTGCAGCTAATACATCTTCTGCTTATGGGGCCCCCACTCTTTTTTTTTTTTTAAGGAGATTCAGGTTTAATTTTCCCAGTCACAGTTTTGATTTTTTGATATACTCCCTTTTAATTGTCAACCACTGAGAATCTGTTTGCCAAAATGGCAGCATTTACTCATTTATAGTCCCTTTATGAGTTTGGAGAAAAAGATTTTTTATAAAATTCATACAGTCCCCAGCCCTGCGGACCCCCACCCAGGCCAATTCCCCCAGATAATAAAAACTCGCTAAACTAGTAATATGCACTGGCAAAATACAATGAATAAAAAGAATACACTTACAGTAGTAACCAAAATTAACTATTGGGCATTAGACAAAGTCTAAATCCCTAATGACACTGAAGACTTGTTTTTATAACATTGATAAGGCATTGAACTTTTATGTCAGTGAACCTGGGCCATGTGGATGTTTTCCCACAAAGCAAGCTGAAACTGTTTTGGTATCACTCATGTGTGAGAATCAAGCATGTTTCTCCCAGGCAGAATGTGACCAATTTTTTGGAGGGAGTACAGATTACTCGGACAAGGTGGAGGCAGATCTTTCAACAAAAGGGTATGATTACAGTGTCAGTATCAAATTCTTACACATTTTACTTGCTTTTATTTTGTTATCTGGGTGAAAAATAAATTTGTGACTCGCACACCATAACGGAACACAAATAACTATGACCAGTCAACACCACTGACTTTTTGTACTTTTGGAAACCTACTATGCTCCTGAGCATTACAGACATATTTCTCCTCTGGGAAGTTGTAGGAGGTACATGTCACACAGCACCCCTTCGCTTTCACCTCTACCATGATAGTGAGCGTCACAACAGTCAGGGAATGTGGAAATTCTTGTAGCCTCAGCATGATGAAAGAACTTGCAATTGCTGCACGTTGGGTTTACTTGTCTAAAACAAAGACTGAAGAGAGCGAAGCCTTGCTGCTTTCCTCTCTGTATCTTAAAACAGCTTGTCGAGCCGACCAACAGTCAACGAGCGCCCCAGAACACTTATGAAGTGAGTAAATACAGAAAGCCTTTAGACAAAACCAGTAGCACACAGCTTATTGGAGTTCAGGTTCATTTGGCAAATTGGCATTTAATGCCTCTCGTTTTTACTCTTAGTGATTCTTTTTTATTTAGTTATTTTTGGCTGTGTCGGGTCTTAGTTGTGGCATGCAGGATCTTTTCGTTGTGGGGCTTTTTGTTGTGGCGCAGGGGCTTCTTTCTAGCTGTGGTGCATGGGCTCCAGAGCATGCAGGCTCAGTACTTGCGGCATGTGGGCTTAGTTGCCCCACGGCATGTGGGATGTCAGCTCCTCAGCCAGGGATCGAACCCACGTCTCCTGCACTGGAAGGCGGATTCTCAACCACTGGACCGCCAGGGAAGTCCCCTACTCGTAGTGATGTTTTTTTCCCCAATTTATTTATTTATTTAATTTTGGCTGCTTTGGGTCTTCATTGATGCGCATGGGCTTTCTCTAGTTGCGGCGCATGGGCTTTCTCTAGTTGCGGTGAGCGGGGGGCTACTCTTCATTGTGGTGCGTGGGCTTCTCATTGCGGTGGCTTCTTTTGTTGCAGACCACGGGCTCTAGGCACTCGGGCTTCAGTAGTTGTGGTGCACGGGCTCAGTAGTTGTGGCTCACTGGCTCTAGAGCACAGGCTCAGTAGTTGTGGTGCATGGGCTTAGTTGCTCTGTAGCATGTGGGATCTTCCCAGACCAGGTCTCAGACCTGTGTCCCCTGCACTTGGAGGCGGATTCTTAACCACTGTGCCACCAGGGAAGCCCTCTTAGTGGTTCTTGAAGGCGTTTTTACTTGCCTCATGGTCTTAATATGACCACCTTTCTTATCACACCCCCACTCACTTCAGAATTAGCATTCTCAGCTTTTTTGACATGATACTAACACTTAACATCTCTTAATACTCTTAAAATTGTGTGTTCTCATTTCTATGCCCAATTCTACATGGTTTGACTTAAAATTGCAGACAGAGTATTTAAGTCTACATACTACACATGAGAAAGTGAGTAGAAACGTTTTCCTAGAAAAGTTAAAATAACTATCTCTTGGGCAAGTGGTTTTGGAGGTGAGAGATTTAAAGCTATTCCTTTGTATGGTCTTGGGAAAGCAACTATTTAGAAAAGTTGCATGTATAAATAATATTTTTCTAGGAAACCATACACTACTGGGGGCAGGCAAGTGGAGACAGAGAGAAAGAGAAATGTTCTAACCAGACATTCATCCACATGTCTAGACATCATAGCACATTTAGATATTTAGAATTTTCAGTAGCTTATGAATATAAGAAAACCTATTGCATTAAGGTATGCTTTAGATATTTGACATGTAGCTGATATTTTCATAGTGTGAGAAATATCAAGTTGACATTATGCTTTCTCTGTGTTGATTACTTCCAAATGTCAGAGAGTAGAGACTTATTCATGGGACTTCAGGGCCTTTGGATAGTATCAATTTAAAAGACACTCATATCGACTTCTTTTTTATTTAAACATACTAAATGGAGTATGAGAAGCAGGTTAAGAAATCAGTGAAGAAAGGAAGAGCAAAGAAGAAACCTACTGACAAGAAAATTTTAAATAGACTGATGTACTCTTACATCACCTTGCTGACAGCAGGCTTTAGGGACTGCCTCCAACTATTTCTGACAGCTGTAGTCTTACTGTTCACATTATTTCACTCATACCACTTATATTGAATTTGGGAAATTAAAAATAAGATATGAACTACTTGATTTTTGGTCAATCTTTAATAAATAAGTCAAATTAATATTTTCCTACCACTTTAAATACTAACATTGGACTTCAAGCTAAAATAAAAAAGAATTTAATGATATTTTAAATTAAAAATTTATTCTTTTGTCCACCAAACTCTTTAGCAGCTAATTATGAACCTACTGAACTGCTATTTTGGAAATAACTCAAAGGAGTTATTATTATTATTAAACAAAAATTGGCCACATCAGAGACAATTATGCATTTAAATAAACCTTTGTCTTTCCAGTTATGTACACAGCAGTGCTCTTAATTGCTTGGGGTCACTGAAATCCCATGGCATCCTCTGAGAAGCATTTCTCCTGCAGTTTATCTTGTTGGATTTCCTTTGTGTTCTCAGAAGCCAGTATCTTTTCCTTTTTAAAATCTCTTTTTAGTAACAGTGGGAATGATGCTGATGATGGTAATATGAAGCCAGTCTTCAAATCAGCCCCGTCTTCCTGACTTCTGTAGGTCAATGTCAGGAGTCACTGTGTAGCCATCTAAATTCCCTTATTTATCTCAGAAAATGTTATCTCTGATACAAACAAAAAATTGTGGGACCTCCATGAGCTAGACCAGCTACTATCTGAGGCTGCAAAATTTTAAATTGTTACCTGACAAACAAAAGGACAAAGCCAAACATGCTGACTGACAGAACTATCACACACAATCACTGTAACCTTGTTCACGAAATCAAAGTTGAAACAGAATGGATTGATAATTCTGTTACCCTATTGGAACTGCAAACAATCTTAAATTTAAGTGCTGAGTTCAAGGATTAGCATTTCATTATTAAACTTCAAGAATAACATTGCTTTGTATGCATCAAATATCACAAAATAAGTAATACTGAAAAGCTAGCGTTTGCTACATTTTCATACTTTTTGTACCCCTAAAGGCCCAGGAGTTCTCCTGGCCGATTTCAGCAGGTCTGTCCCCTGTTTAGGCGGGAGACAAATGGGAAGTTATGTCATTGTTCCCAGCACCTGGGCGCATAGTTCCCCCAAAGGTTCTGGGTCACCCCAGTCACATCCTTAGAATGACAGAGCTGGTAGGTCCAACCCTCCCCTTCTGCAACCGTTGTTAGGAGAAGGACGTCCCAGAAACCCAGTTCTGGTCCAGAGTCCGAGCACCAGTTGCTGCTCAGCATCTGGGGGTTACTCCTGCCCCGGAGGTTTTCCGGGTGCTCCAGACCGCCTGGGTTGCTAGTACCTCCAGGAGGGCGGAGAATCTCGTCTGTTCTGGTAATTGCAGTACCCCCAACACCTAGTTCAATTCTGAGCCAGACAGGGGCTAACCTCTTCTGGTCACTTCGCTGCTTGTTTTTTCCTCTTAACCTCCAAGTTCTTTTCAAGGCCAAGTCTGGGCGGGAAGGGCTAGCGTTCAAAGTGCGAGCTAAAGTTAGAGAATTTCGGGCTTTGCTGGGAGGCCTCCCTCTGTCAGGAAAGCAGCGGGTGAGCTGCACGGTGACCTCTGGCAGACACCACGGGGCCTTCCCCCTCGGACAGAAACCCCCCGAGAGGGCGCTGAGCCTTGCGTCTGGACTGAGTGAGCCGGAGCTTGTGGGCAGGGCTTCTCGGGGCCTTCCGCCCGCCGCGCGCTACGGAGACGCGGGGCGCCCCCCGGTGGCAGCCCTGCAGCGCAGCTCGGGGCCGGCGGGGGCGTCGGCGGCGGCGGCGGCGGCGGCGGAAGGGGAGGTGTTGAGCCAGCCGAGCGGCGCGGCCATGGCGGAGCTGGTGCGGGAGGAGCTCTCGGCCCTGGGTGCGATTTTCTGCGGGCCCGACGAGTGGGAAGTGCTGAGTTGCTCAGGTGACTACCCCCGCGCTAGACGGACCGGGTGCCCTCTGCTCCCCACCACCAAGGCTGGGCTCCCCGCCCCGGGCCCACACTTGGCGGCCGGGGTAGTTGAATGATGGAGTGACACGCCCCGGGACTGGGCGTGTGTGGGAGCAGGCGGGAGAGTGCGGCGACCCCCCAAACGTGAATAGTATCGCGCCCCTGCTCGCTACTTTGCACTGAACGGAGAACATAATGCTCAGGCTCGTGCGGCCCGTGGACCGGTTCCTGGTTTCCGGGCCGCTCCGCCCACTCGTCCGTCCCACTCTCCACTCTCCCGTCGCACCCGCACTCGCCTTTCCCCTCCATCCACCTGGTACCCCCCCCCCACACACACACACTCTGCCGTTGCACCCTCTAATTCGCCTGTCTCACTCCTCAACTCGCTGAGCGCTACGAGCCAGCAGCGCCCTCCTGGAAAGCGTCCCCCCACGCTTTCCCTGGTCGTCCTGTACTTACCCGTCTGATCTGACCTTGAAAAGAAGTTTCTCCTGACACCCTTAGTTTAAATCCAGCTTCCCCAAATTGTACTACGTGCTTTGTAAGCACCATGCATATGTCCTTCAGGGTAGCCACCACAGTTTAATTACATGGGTATTTGGTTGTCTCAAGTTGTAAGAGGGCAGGGACCCTGTCCGTTTTGTAATCAAAACTCCAGGAACCTACGACAGTGCCAGGCACGTGGTAGGTATGCAGTAAATGTTTGTTAAATGAATTTTTGAATTCGACCAGTGCTCAGTCAGGACTCTCAGTTTGATTGCTTTTCTCCTGCGTTTTCTAGTCGGCTGAAAGGTGGTTGCCAGTTACAGGCTCTTGGGGGCGCATTAATCATTCAACTCATTTATTGAGTCCCCGGAAACGCTGACAAGGTTTCAAAGACACTGACTGCTCAGGTCCTCTAGGAGCTTACAGTTTAGAACAGTTCTTTTGGCTATATTTTCATGATAGTGAAAACTTATTCTCTGCCTGTCTATGGCTTCTATTAAGTAAAAACCAAAACTTAAGTTTATGAAAAAGTGCAGTGATGCACATAATTTTCAGTTTTCACTTAGCTTTCAAATACATTATATGAATTTTTTGGCATAAGATTTAAACTTCTATTATGTTTCAGCTACTATTAAAATTGTCCTTCTGACCATAAATTGGTTGACCTTTAAGAAGGTAGTCTAAAATGTTCTGAATGTTGTGAGAAAGCCATCAAGGGTTAGGATCCATTGCTGGTATCTACGTGGTGTGTTAGTCACCTACGGAGCAGGAGTTGGCTCCTTTTCATTTATTCTTTCTTGATCACCCGTGTATATACGTTCATTGAGCACTGTTATGTTCTGGGCACTGTGAACCAATTCATGTGATGAAGCGCTTTCTTTTCAGTGCCTAGCCTGTCTTGTAGCTTTCTGAAACAATTGTTTAAAATCCATGTGAAAGGATTTACTCACTTTTAGTGTCTTCTCGTCACCTCTCTTCTGATTGGATAGCATTTGTTATTCTTCGTCATCTTACTTTGCTGTCTCTATGGCTCTCTTTATTGATAATTACTTATGCTTGAGGCAGGCTGTTTGAAGAGATCATCAATTTTCTTAAATTCCTTTATTATGGCTCAACTAGGAATATCCTGGGAAAATGAACCTATGATTTCCCATTACACCTGAAAGAGGATGGAGTGGTGGTGGTCTGGGTCATGAGTATGTGGTTGAGCATATGACACTGCTGATGGGTCAGAAAACCCAAAAAAGTAAGCATAGAAAGAAAGAAAGCAATTTCTTAATATGAAGAGCACTGTGGACCCTTTATCTGCTGTTAAATTGAGCATGACTTTCAAGCCATGCCTCCTAATTAATTTAATTCAGTGTTCTGGCATCAATAAGTAATTGAATTATAAAAGAATTCAGTGTAACAACTGAGGACATTTTGTTGCTGAAAGGTTCATTGGAGAATAGAAGAATTCAGTGATTGAAATTGGGACGTTTGATGTTCACAACTGGGAATTAAGGGTAAGGTGAGGACTTCTTTAATAGACCTCAGTAAATATACAGTGGGCTGCTGGCTACCACTGTCACGGTCACTGTCAGCTTGGGTTGGAGGATATAAGAACATTCTGAACACCAGAACATTCTGAACACCATCAGTTCCTTCCTGGCCTTCCCCTCAAATGAGCTGCTCCTTGTTGCCACTGGAATCAGGTTAACATTGGGTAGGATTGCACTTCTGGTACGAGATAGCCCAGGAAGGCTCAGGCTGCCAACCCTAGGGTCATCTATGAAGGTCATAAGATTGAAGGGTTTGAATAGTTGGATTCTTTTAGCTGGACTAATTTGTGCTGAGACTTTCAGGGGACTTACATACACTGTGGCCTCTTTGTGATGGTTGTAGAAAGCTCATAAGAGGCATTAGGTGTAACTGTCTCTGATGGGTGCAAGTTATGTAAGCTCCTATTCCTGTCCACTAGGGAGGGCTGTGGGCAGATCAAACCAGGGGTATGCTGCTTCTCCCTGTGCAGTGCAGTCAGGCAGGGTGCCAGGTTTAATGGGGTCACCTACCACAGACCTGATGCTTTAAATGCATCTTACTTGATGAGGGGTATTCTTAACTTTATTTTATAAAGAAGATAACAGATGCTCAGGCTGGTTGAGTAACCAACCACCAGGCTCCAGAGTATATGGACACTTGCATTGCGTCATGCTCCTTAATAGAGATGCAGCCATTACATCAGGAAAACAGTTCTTGGAGAGCAAGAATGACACTTGTCCAGAAAAAAGAGAGCAAGAAGAGCACCCAGAGCAAAGAAACGGGGATGTCCCCACTTATGTTCAGGATAGTTCTGAAGGGGAGTGTGTGTGCATGCCTGTGTAGGTACCTATGAGGTAGAGGAGATTGGTATTGTTATAAGTCTTCATTTTCCTGATGAGGTAATTGAAGGTCACAGAGATTATATTGCCATAGTTAGTGCTCATTATATGTGGAGTTGTGTTTCTGGAAATCATCTTACAGATAAAGAAGTTGTAAAATGGGAGGTGTGTAAGATTCAATATCATATGATATATTCGCACAGTAGCCTCACAGTAACTTTTTGTATTCTGCTAACTCTAATGTTCACATTGGATTGGGCTGTCTTGCAAAGTGAATCATGACTGTCACCCACTGACCCCTCTAAATCTGCTCAGCCCTGTTTCCTGCTGATTGTCAGTACTGAGGTCATCTCTAAAAACAAATCAACCTTGAACTTCACTTCTAAAGGATGGAATTGCCACTTTTAGCTTCACTTATTTTTAGTTTATGTTTTTTTCTGTAACCATGTTAAACATATATAAAAATCCAGCTGTAACATAAAAAGAAGCACTGGTGGATGTTTACTTGTGGGGAGCCACCTGGGAGCGAGAGGAAAAAAAAATCCTGTGCAGTGAGGTAAGAGAGGGTGTTGGGGGCTTTTTAGTGGTTTTCTGAACAAAGTCTTACCCTGAGGACATATAAAACTGCAGAAAAAAAAAAAAGCAAGTATAAGGAAATTCATTTGTATATGGTATATAAATGATTTCTTAACGGGCTCTAAATGAATCTTGAAGAACTCATCCTCTTAAATTTTGTTTACATTTTCCACTATCTTCTGTTATTGGACAGCATTTATTGAATTTCTGTTGCATGTGATTATGAAGTAGGGTGAAGTCTTAAAAATAACAGTATGGAATTTGGGGTTCAGTTCAGTTTCTCTAGTTTGAATTTCTGTTGTTTGGAGTGTGGTTAGAAACATAATTTCTTTCATATACTTGTAAGGAAGAATAAGGTTTGAAACTAACCTATTTTAGTTATGAAATTGATATACTTATTTTAAGGTACAATGACTTATTAAAAAAAAGCAAAAAAATCCAAACTAGGGTATATGTATGCAAGCTTCAACCAGAGGTAAGACTTACATCTTTTGGTAGGATCTTTAGGATAGATGAAAATAGTCTTGGAACTCATGAAAATTTTAAATTTGTAGGGCAGGCATAAATTTTCTAGGGCATAGATGTTTATTGAGAATGATGAGTTTGTGAGTTAAACTTAATGACTAGAGGTTTTTGGTGCCAGGGAAGGCCAGAGATTAGCATTAGATGTAGAACACCATTATTTTTCTGTTAATCACTCTGTTTCTAACTAAGCTGTTAATAAACTTAAAGTAGATAGGGACAACCTGTTTTCTTTTTTTTAATGAAAAAAACCCCCCAAATCAGACGGACAGTACATGTGATTACATGAACAATTCTGAGGCAAAAAAGAGCCAGTTTAATTGCATGTACAAACCAAGACAGATGAGAAATGGAAGGGTAATATACATGCTTCTAGAGTTTTAGGGAGAAAATGAGTTTTTAAAAGAATATGTAATTTTATTCCTGCATTAAATATCAGAATGGGGTATGTTGTTGGGATTTTCATTTTCTTACAGAGATAGCATCATTTTGTGTAATTTCAGCTTGCAGCTCGTGTGTGTGCCGGGGGGGGGGGGGGGGCTACGGAGGGAGTCAAAGAGAAGACCAAGTAGAAAGGTTGTTAATCCTTTCCAATTCTTGATAAAATTAAAGCAGTTTTCCTTCTAAGTTTATAACTAATAATTTCACGGTTTTCTAAGGCAGAAGTCAAGATTTTCTCCTATTGCTTTTCTCTTTGCTGACTAGGGCCAGAAAATCACTAATGAGAAGAATGAAAGTTGGTAAGGATTTGAAGAGCTAGCTCAGTAGCCTTTCAAGACATTCTCCCTGGACTGCCTGTTTCTGTCAGGTCACTGCCCTGGGGAGGAACAGATGGCTGTTTAGATGGCAGAGATTGGAGGACACTCTAGGTTTCAGGGTTTTTACCAGAAAGGGAGTCTTGCTTGTGGGGAAAAGCTTGCTTTGTGAGTACAGATACTGTGTTAGTTTCTTGTGGCTGCTGTGACAAATAACCACGAATGTGGTGTCTTAGAACAACACATATTTATTCTCTTACAGTTCTGGAGATCAGAAGTGTGAAATCATTTTCACGGGGCTGTAGTCATGTTGTCAGCAGGGAGGCACCCTTTGCTCAGAAAACATTAAAAAATGCCATTCCCGGGCTTCCCTGGTGGCGCAGTGGTTGAGAATCCGCCTGCCAATGCAGGGGACACGGGTTCGTGCCCTGGTCCGGGAAGATCCCACATGCCGCGGAGCAGCTGGGCCCGTGAGCCATGGTTGCTGAGCCTGCACATCCGGAGCCTGTGCTCCGCAATGGGAGAGGCCACAACAGTGAGAGGCCCGCGTACCGAAAAGGAAAAAAAAAAAAAGCCATTCCCATGGAGAGTTATCTCCATGGAAATAAACAATATATAAAATACAGGTTTATAGAAATTATATGTATGTATGTTTATAAGTAAAGACATTTTTAGGTGTAGAAGAGAAGTTGAGGAAGATCACTTTGGCTCTGTCCACTTTTTCATGTTATGAAACTGGATTGACTTAGGAGGACAGGATCTGTGTCTTACCCATTGTTTTCTCTCAGACTAGTACAGTGCCTTGGGCCTAGGAGGTACTCAGTAAATGTTTGTTGAATGATGAATGAAAAGCTTTAAAAGTTATGCCTCCCCCTTGAGAGGGAAAGTGGACCCTCTAGATGATTTCTGGAGGGTTTATTTAGCCTAGTGGTCACATGTCTGTAGGTCTATTTATAATGCCCATTTTATCTAGTGAAATGCAGTGATCTAACTGACATCTAGAGAGCCTACTTTAATAATAAAATATTTTTTACAAAGGATAAGTAACAGGATAGAAGAAAGAAGGGTTTTGAGAAACTGGTGATGGATTTTAGAGGAATGTACTAAGTTGTTTGGAAAATCTTCCTTTATGCAGCATATATTTTACTTATGTAATACAAATTTTTTTTTTTTTTTTTTTTTTTTTGTGGTACACGGGCCTCTCACTGTTGTGGCCTCTCCCGTTGCGGGGCACAGGCTCCGGACGCGCAGGCTCAGCGGCCATGGCTCACGGGCCCAGCCGCTCCGCGGCATGTGGGATCTTCCCGTACCGGGGCACGAACCCGTATCCCCTGCATCGGCAGGCGGATTCTCAACCACTGCGCCACCAGGGAAGCCCTGTAATACAAATTTAAGTTATATCACTTTAATATCTTTTTAAAAAAATAAACTTATTTATTTTATTTATTTATTTTTGGCTGCATTGGATCCTCATTGCTGCGCACGGGTTTTCCTAGTTGCGGCGAGCGGGGGCTACTTTTCGTTGAGGTGCACGGGTTTCTCATTGCAGTGGCTTCTCTTGTTGCTGAGCACAGGCTCTAGGCACATGGGCTTCAGTAGTTGTGTCACACAGGCTCAGTAGTTGTGGCTCGTGGGCTCTAGAGCTCAGGCTCAGTAGTTGTGTCGTGCAGGCTTAGTTGCTCCATGGCATGTGGGACCTTCCCGGACCAGGGCTCGAACCCATGTCCCCTGCATTGGCAGGTGGATTCCTAACCCCTGCACCACCAGTGAAGCCCTAATATGATGTTTATAATGGTTACTGCCTGGGTTTCGGGGTGGTGTCCTAAAATGGCAGTGCTTTGCAGCTGATACTGAAGATTCTATTAAAGAAAAAACCTGGTGTAATGGATGTGTTTGGTCCTGTATGAATCCATGTCTGTAACAACAACTTCTGTATAAATGGAATTGGATGGCTAGAGAGCCATTTTAATGTTCTGTTAGGTTCTTTAAAATGGGAATGCACTCAGGTTTCCATTGTTGAGGGTGTTGAGCAGCGATCCAGGTATGAAAATTAGAACAATCTGACTGCCTGTCTTGTGAAGGAGAATGAAACAAAGGCTGTGGAGAAAGAAGTAGGGTAGACGGAGGCAAGTTAGCTTCAAAGAACCTCGTCAGCACCCAGTTCGGTTCTACTCTGCTCTTCTGATCTGTGTGCTTCTGCCCCCTGCAGAATGAATCAGCCTGACGTTTTATCAACTTTTGAAAAGTGGGGTGAAGTGGTGTGGAACACATCAGAGGGGTGAAGTGGAGCAAATCTGAAAGAGAGCAGAGTGTTTCATCTCGTATCCTGTGTGCGCTTTCCCCTTTCCCCCTCCTCCTTATGGAGCCAGAAACAGCTGAACTGATGTCTGCCCAATTTTAGTTCCTCCCTCTGCCTTCATGTTACACTGATACGAATATATTTGAAGTGAGAAAGAGCGGGTCCAGGCAGTTACTGTGTATGCACAGTCATGGTTTTCTCTGTACCCCTGCAACCACACGGGATCCAGTATTTGGTTTGATTCAGACTCACTGCAACATGACTTTCACCGGATTTAGTGTATAACTTTTAAACTAATCACTGATTTTATAAATACACAATACTGTTTCTTTGAATGTTCATATGAGTTTATTAGGAATTTCCGAATTATCATCTAAGTCTGGGGAGGAAAAAAATCATATGATGAGAAACCTTTCTGGTAACCTTAATAAAAACGGGATAATGGCAATTGTAAATGCCAGTGAAATCCTGGGTGCTGGTGAGAATGATTCTATGAATATATATGTATGGCTGAAAGTAAGAATCTGTAAATCATGGCTTTCTTAGTGTGATGTATCTCTTCATAAAATAACTTAGTTTTCACATGAAAAATAAATTGACACTTGAAACAAACATTTTAACTTGTTAGTGTTCCATTCAAATTGAATTAGGTACAGCTAATCATTATTTTTGGATGCTTTCCAGAGACAGATGGGACTGTGTTCAGAATTCTCACAAGAGCCGAAGGATTTATGGATGCGGATATACCCTTACAGTTGGTGTTCCATTTACCGGTCAATTACCCGTCATGTCTGCCTGGTATTGTGGTTAACTCCGAACACCTGACCAGGGCTGAGTGTGAGATTGTGAAGGAGAAGTTACTGGAGCAAGCAGAGACCCTTTTGTCGGAACCTATGGTTCATGAGCTGGTTCTCTGGATTCAACAGAATCTCAGGGACATCCTCAAGCGACCAGAAGCTGGAGGTGGCAGTGAAAAGTGCACTTCTGAAGCAGGCACGACTGTGGATGATGGATTGTGGATGACTCTTTTGCATTTAGATCACATGAGAGCAAAGACTAAATATGTCAGAACTGTGGAGAAGTGGGCTTCCGATTTAAGGCTGACAGGAAGACTGATGTTCATGGGTAAAATAATACTGATTTTACTGCAGGGAGACAGAAACTACATCAAGGTGCCAAAAAGTTTTAATGTTGAATGTGAATTTGGCTATTTTCTGCTAAAATGGTGTGTCTATAAGTGTGTTTGATAACAATGGGACAGATTAATCATTAAGATGTTTCTGCTTTCACTCTTACCATGTTAATGGATCTTTCTTTTTAAAGACTGTCTTTAACTTCTAATTACAACTACAGACTTGAAAAGCTTGAAGAATAAGTAGAAGATTATGTTTTAAAAATCATGCCACTTAATGAAAGTGATAGGTTATTTAAAAAATCTCTGTGGTTACATGAGTGTTTGTTTCTGTAATCAGCTTTGAGCCTAAATTTTGTAAACTTGCACTAAAAGTTTGCACGTATTTATAGTTCTTTCCTTAGTTAGGTACACAGCAAGGTGTATATTTGTGGGTAGCCTGCAAAAATTTTAACTTTTTGGAAGTTAAAGATATGTTCTGACGCTTGAACTTGGTATCTGTTATACCTGAAAAGAGGAGCTGTTCCCTCCTAACCAGGATTTAGTGTGAGTGGAAGTAGAATCACTAGGTCTGTCAGCTTGTCACCTCCTCCCTAACTTTTGCTTTCCACCTGACTTGTCTCAGCAGCTGCTTTCAAAATCGTCATGTTCTTCAGAGTTTTCAAGTTCTCATTCTAAACTCATCTAACCTGCTCTATGTGGGACCGGACAAAGAAAGCTGCTTATTATATTTTAAATATTAAAAGAGCTGCAAATCACTTAATAGGTTTTATGCTTTCAGGCGGGTTGGGTCAAGAATAATTACAATGGAATTTATTTGAAACAGATTTATCTTGCATAACCTATCATCTTAAAGATTTGTAGGATAACTACCTAGCTTTTTTGTGATGGGATCTTATCACAAAGCTTGTTGGTTAATAACTTCAGTTGATCAGAGTAGTGCTGGGTTATAGCGCATAGGTACAACAGATTTTCAAATTTAATAAGATATTGGGTTGGGGTCTGACCAAGGAACCACATATATTTTTTTTAAATTTATTTAATTAATTTATTTATTTTTGGCTGCATTGGGTCTTCGTTGCTGTGTGTGGGCTTTCTCTAGTTGCGGTGAGCGAGAGCTGCTCTGTTATGGTGTGTGGGCTTCTCATTGCAATGGCTTCTCTTGTTGCGGAGCGTGGGCTCAGTAGTTGTGGCACACGGGCTTAGTTGCTCCTTGGCATGCGGGATCTTCCCGGACCAGGGCTCGAACCTGTGTCCCCTGCATTGGCAGGCAGATTCTTAACCACTGTGCCACCAGGGGAGCCCCGGAACCACATATTTTAAGGTGATTTACAGTATATCTATAAAGCTTGATCCTTTTGGGTAAAATACTGGCTGACAAAATGAATACAAATTAATTTCTTTGCTCATATATCTCCAAAAGGCTCAGATTTTTCTTTAAGCCAGCTTGGGCATATTAGGCTAAGTGTAGCTGTTTTGCAGATGTTGTTTCTCAGATTGGATCCATCAGTTAATTAATTTATTTAATCATATGGCTTGACCTCTGGTAATGTAGAGTACTTTTTAAGGAGTTCTTTCTTTTTTATTAGCTGTCCCTAAAATGTCATTTAATGTAAATATCCCTTAAATTTTTATAAGATTGTATATCAGGATTGAGAATTACAGGTCCATATTTATAGATGCCATCAATTTGGAATGTTTGGTACTGTGTGCCTGTTAACTTCATTCCGACCTTGAGGAAGTGATAATAATGACAGTAGCTGGTACTATAATAAGCACTGTTGTGCCAAGCACTCCTCTAAGTGCTTTATATGTATGAACTCATTTAATCATCACAGCTTCCCCATAAGGTAGGTGTTATGAGTACCATTTTATGGAATAGGTTACTGAGGCACAGAGGATCTAGATAACTAACCCCAGAATCAGATCTAGTCTAGATTTAAGCCTACGTAGTTCGATTAGACCCTTCTTTACTCCAGCATTCACCAGAATGTTATGCTTCAAAGTATGTGAAAACACTGTGTAACTCTCTTACTGCTTGATTCAGAAAGCGAGTACTCTGTAAGTGTGGAAATAAGCCTATAGGTTTATGGCTCCTTTCAAACTAGGACTTTGAGATTCAGAGTAAGGTATGTATTTAACGTACTGATTTATCATTTAGGAATACCTGATTCTTCAGAAAACCTGCAAAGTAGATGTGGACTCAAGTGGAAAGAAATGCAAAGAGAAAATGATTAGTGTACTGTTTGAAACAAAAGTACAGACAGAACACAAAAGGTATAATTTAGTACTATTGCAGATGGAAAAGCAACTGAATCGATAATTATACTCTCTGACAAATTTAGGCATATTCATGAGTTTCTCTTGTATAATTCAGGTTTCTGGCATTTGAAGTCAAAGAGTATTCATCGTTGGATGAGTTACAAAAGGAATTTGAAACTGCAGGACTTAAGAAGCTTTTCTCCGAATTTGTACTTAGGCTGGTAAAATGATGTGGAAGACAGGTATCTTTTAGTGAAACAACAGCGTGTTTTGTTTTGTTTTGTTTTTGTTTTTTGCGTTGGATTTTGAGAGTGGCTAATTGAAATACTCATAAGGGAACAGTTTTAGAGTTTTCTCTGAAGCAAAATGACAGACACCATCATAACTTCAGGACAAAAGCCAATTCTGTTTATGGAATATTAAACAGTAAAAATATCCATGTATTCTAATTTTGCCAGTATAGGCTGGGTTCAATAGATGGAATGTTATTTGAGAGATAAATACAAAAAGATGATGGTGAATGAGCCCTTGTGTTTATACAGAGGATTTGTGTGGAACTGTGCAGTTTTCTGGCTAATTTTCTTGTAATTAAATGAATTTTTAAAAAGAGATTTGTTTTCATGTTTACTTCCTTCATGTTTACATTTTTAGCATTTGATAATGATTTTTCCCCCATTCAGCTTATTCTGTCTAATGTTTTAAGTTGAATGTTAAGAAAAATATAACACTGATTTCTTTGTGGAATTGGATAAATGGTTAGTTTAAATACAAACTAAAGAAGTTCTATAGAACTTGATTTACAATTGCTTTCTTTGGGGTCCCAGAATTGCATGATACTTACTAGTGATAGGACTGGAGAGTCCAATTAAAATAAAATTCTTCAATTTAAATTAAAACTTACAAGGGAAGAAGTGTTTTACACAAAATGAACTTGGCTTACCAGAGGGAGGAAATCATATGGAGATGCTATTTTTTATTTCTGATGAAATTTGTTAAAATCTGATAATCTCAGAATATATTTATGATGACATAAGGAGAGAAGCCATAAAATAAAAGCTTGTATTAAAATCTGTACCAAAAGTATAGACAGGCATTTATGTTTGAGAAAGGATATTTGTGTTCCTGAAGCCACCTGTGCTTCTAAAATAAGGGGCCAAGTGATGGAAGAAAGGCCAGGCAAATCTCCCTCACTGTAATCTGAGGTACAGTGATGTCATTATAAATTATAACTGATGGGAGAGAGAAATACGGAGACGCTGTGGCACGGCCAGTAGTGCTTCTTGACAGTGCTGCTCTGTGACTGTGGCAGTACCGTCTGATTGTCTCATTTTCAGACACCCTTGTAATTAAATTAGACCTACCTGTTGATCATTCCATTAATTAGGGGGGGGATTTTGGTTCGTTTTATGTCATTCTAGGGTGTTGATGATTTTTTTCCTGGAGAACTGGTAAATGTATTTAGGTTGTTAGTCTCAGAGTTCAGAAACTGCTAGGAGCCTGTACCCGCCGCTGCACTACTGGAGACTGTTGTAATTGATCCTAGATCTGCTCAAGTGGTACTACCTGGACCAGAGCTAAGGTTGCTGATAGGTACTATCTGTGGTCTCTTGGCGTTCACAGTCACTTCACCCCTGCTGCCACTGCCAACAACTACCATGGTGCTAGAACCTGTGCTGTCTCTGACTTCCCAGTGGTGCCTCCTATTGACCAAACCTAACAGGAGTCCAGTTGGCAGAGAAGTCGGGAAATGTAGTTTGCATGTCCCAACCCCAGGAGAACAGAACAGAATATAGGAGGGTGGGTGTGTAAGTGAGGGAGAGGGAGCTGGGTGCCTATGGCGAGTAACGAGCACAACCTTACCTTTTAGCTATTAAGCAGCCATGCACACCCTTCTACCCATATTTAAATTTCTGTACAACAGCAACAGTTTATGCTTCAGCCTATGCAGATTTTACTGTCTTTTGTACAAAGGAAGAAACTCTCACCTCTCCCCCAAAAGGGGAAAAGTAAAGTTCCATCAGTTACTATTATCCTTAGCGGTGTTACTTATTCTGGTTCAGTCACAATCCCACCTCGATTAAACTGTCAAGTGCACTACGACCAACATTTCTTATATAACTTGATAGGGGGTAGGGGAAGGAAAAAATAGTTAATATATACAAAAATATACAGAGCAAATGATGACGTAGATTTGCTTAAGTACTTGTTTCTATAACTGGTCATGAAGCTGTAGTTGATATTTATAACTTCTTCCTCTACTCCATTTTTCTTTGCTCCTGGCCACCTCTTTACCTAGTAGTGTGGACGAATCTTCATTCTGGAAGGTCTGAGTCCTTAGGAGTTGGTTGTTTATTAACTTTCACTTTTGAATAAGAGAATATTAAGAGGCAACCCAGAGAACCCCTGGGCTCCTGACATAGTTCTTATTGACCCCATTGTGTAGCAGTAGATCAATTTCCCTGTAATAATGTGGATCAACCACCCCAGCCATTATAGGAACCTCTTGTTGCTTGTTGGTTTAGTGTCATAGGGACCCTAATATATTCAGGTGTCAGTCTCAACTTCAAATTCACTTGAACCATTTTGTGTGCCCTGGTAGAAACATTTTTTTTCCATGGGAACTAAACACCAAATCACCATAGCCCCTTTGTAGGGAAGGTAATAAAAAATTCTGTAAGTGGGTTATTAAACATAATACTGAGAGAAATCCATCCTATTTTTATTCTGCGATTCCTGGACCCATGTATTCTGGCAGTGGGAGAAATAACATCATATATTGGTCACTGGTTCAAAGTCTTAGTAGGTCATTATATTATTCTATCAAGCCAGCCACTTCTGGGTGATTTGGTACATGGAAAGACCTATGAATTTCATAGCTATGAGCCCATTGCTACATTTCTTTTGTGGTGAAATGAATTTCTCATTTAGAATTTATGTTGTGAGAGATAACTGTGTCTCTAAGATTATGGTTGGTAGTCTTATAGGAGGAGACTTAGGATTCATATCCAGAATTAATATTTTCATAACAATTGCTGACCATTCCACTAGAGAAGGGATCCATTGTAATTAATTAGCCACCAGGTGGCTGGTGTCTCCCAGGAAGTGAGGCCCTACTGGTGGCTCAGGATTGGCCTCTGTTCTTAGCAGGTTAGGCACTCAGCAGTGACAATAGTAAGATCAGTATTGGTGAGAAGAATTTCATGTGGCTGAGTCCATGTATAACGTCTGTCCCTGCTGCCACAGTTACTTTGTACATGAGCCCGCTGAGCAAGCACTGGGATGCTAGGGAAAGAGGATGACTGACATCCAGAGGATGAGTCAGCCTGTCCATTTGAGCAAGGAAGACGTTCACTGCAGTGGTTGCCCTATGAACATCACATGGGACAACGAATATCCTCACATTTTGTGCTCATCCTGAGAGGTCCATTCACATACTCCTGCCCCAGATTTCCTTGTCATTAGGCTTCTGATCTTATTCTTTCAAAGTCCCTGACTACCTGGCCAACGCATTAGCCTCTGCCCATGAAATACTGTAGATCTACACCTGTGGACATCTCTTTACCTAGATAAGTAGACAACCAGAAGTACTGCTCAAAGTTCCGCCCACCGAGAAAACTTCTCTTCACTACCTTTCAGAGACACTCTAGATTGCAGTGATAATTGCCAAAGCACATTGTGAAGAACCATCCCTGTACCAGGCCTGAGTTCTTTCTTCCTCAGTAAATAAGTTATGGGTATCCCCATGACAGCATAGGTGTGGACTGAGGAAGAAACAGCAGTGCAGGAGTAGTCGCTATAGGCATTTGAGCCACTTGATCATGCAGCTTACTGGTGTCTTCAGAACCTGCTTGAGCCTGATCTTGTACATATCACTTCATTTGTACATGTCCAACTTCATGATTTCATGGATGAAATAATACCTCATTAGTAATCAGGAGAAATGCAAATTAAAACCACAATGACACCTCTAGCCACCCACTAGAATACCTAAAATTTAAAAGATGGACAATAGCAAGAGTTGACAAAGAAGTAGAGTGATGGCAACACTGATACACCATTGGCAGGAATATAAATCGACCCAAATGCTTTGAACAAGCAGTTTGGCATAATCTAGAAAAACTGACAATCCCATACCTTATAACCCGGTATTTCTGCTCTAGGCATATACCTTACAGATGTATGCATGTATGTGTGAGGTTACCTGTACAAGAATGTTCATAACAATATTATTAATAGCCCAAAGGAAGCAACCCAAACACCCATTGCCATAGAATGGACAAGTAAGTTGTGGTATATTCATGCAATGAAATACTGCACAACAAACTAAATGAGTGAACTATAGCCAACATGGATTCATCTTTAAAAAGCAATATTGAACAAATGAAGTAAGCACAAAAGATACCCTATGATTGTAAAAGTTCAAAAGCAAGCAAAATGATATTAAATTATGTATGCATACTCAAGTGCTGAAACTAAAAGACAAGAAAAGAAGTTGGTATAATAAAAGTCAGGCTGGCAGTTACCTATAGGGTGAAAGGATGGGGTTGTGGTTGGAAAGAGGGTTTTTTCTTGGGGGTGGGTAGGGAATGGCTATGTTCTACTTCCTGACCAGGGTGCTGTTTCTCAGATGCTTCTTTTGTAATAGTTCATTATTTTTTATTTTTATTTCTTTGATATATTTGTTTATTTATTTTTGGCTGCATTGGGTCTTCGTTGCTGCACGTCGCCTTTCTCTAGTTGTGGCGAGCGGGGGCTACTCATCACTGCAGTGCGTGGGCTTCTTACTGCAGTGGCTTCTCTTGTTGTGGAGCGCGGGCTCCAGGCACGCGGGCTTCAGTAGTTGTGGCGCATGGGACTAGTTGTTCCGCGGCATGTGGGATCTTCCTGGACCAGGGCTCGAACCCATGTCCCCTGCATTGGCAGGTGGATTCTTAACCTCTGCTCCACTAGGGAAGTCCCTATAATAATTCATTAAGCTATAAGTTACTTAAATGCATATTTCTGTATTTCTTCCCCTATAAAAGTAGGCTTGGCTTAAAAAATGCCTGTTATTATATTTTTGGTAAATAAGAAAAATATTGAGGGTAATTCTTAAATCTTTGTAATTAATAGCAATTTCTCTAATCCTAAAGTTTGGGTCAGACAAAATTGTGAGCTATGTGAAGAGGGTAGGTTATTTCAAGCAGAGTGGTTAGGGAAATCTTCTGTAAGGGGATGCCATTGGAACCAATAGCTGAATGTAAGGGACCAACCACAGGAAAAGGAGGCAGCAGGAATTCCAGGCAGTAGGAACCATAAATGTGAAAGAGCTGAGGCCTGAAGGAGCATGGCCTGTTTGAAATAGTCAAAAACAAGAGTGACCTGTATGGGAAAGAATGATGTATGGGGTGACATCTACAATCTACATGCACAGTGGTAAGTTTGGAGAGAGACAGATACAGGAGCCTGATCCTGTTGAGTCTTAAAACCCAATATATAAGCCTTTTCTTTTTTTGCTAACTGCAGTGGGAGTTAGTTGCACTGGAAACAGGTGTGATATCTAATTTACACTTTAATAAGATCATCTGGCTGTTGCAGAGCAAACGAGTAATAGGAGAGCAATAATGGAAGAAAAAAGGCCAGTTAGGAACCTGTTGCAGTGGTCTAGCTGAGGAATGATGGTGGTTCAGTTGTGATGGCATTGGAGAAAAGTGGTCAGATATTAGATACATTTTTGGAGATAGAGCTGAGTATATTTGATGCCAGATTGGATGTAGAAGATGAAGGAGAAAGAAATGAAAGACAGTATTTAGGTTTTTGTCCTTAGTAGCTGGGTGAATGATGGTACCATTGACTTGTGAATTAAGGAAGTCTGAGGAAGGAGCCTATTTGAGAGATATATTAGAAAGAGTCATTATATTTCCTTGCCTCTTATTTGCTGCCATTATAGGTCTATTGGAGAAAAGGATTTAAAAAAAATGAATTCAACTAGTGTTAGAGGAGGTCATTGAGAGGATATGAACTGCCGGTTGACCCAAGAGCTGGACCTGGGCAATCAGAGGCTTCTCACCCCTCCCCTGTCCTTGGAATGTATATTCTGCCCACTGTTCCTACACTAGGAGCCATTCAAGGATGTAGCCTTGAGACAGTAAGGTGGTTGAGAGCACCTGGACTGAATATGTGACTGAACCCACTTAAGGCCTCTATATAAACTTTTAAGATTCTGGTGGGGTGCAGAGATCTACTCATATTATGGCCATCCAACACAGGCCTCGTCTGTAAGTTCACTTGCTTATTAAAACCACCACCTCCCAATCTGGAGTGATCTGCCTCTTTCTTGGGTCTCTCCTTGCCCTCCATGTATGGCGGCAAGCTACGAGCCAACAATGGAAGTTTTGGCAGCAAATGAAATAATTTAAAATAATTTTTCCAGAGGCAGATTGCTTAAAAAAAATTGGTTTAAAATCAGTTGTTTCAATTGAGTAATATCAGTTACTGGTTTTTCATCTAGTGGTACTTTTGGTGAACCATGGACGGAGTAATTTTTGCAATGTTTGTATGTACCATTGAGTGTGAGTCCCCTGTAACCATGCCACTCATGGTGTGGTTCACAGACACAATCTCATGCACTACCCCAGACCTACGGAACTAGAATCTACAATTTAACAAGACCCCAAGGTGATTTGTATGCACAGTGAAGTTTGAGAAGCACTATCCTGTCAACATATCTATGTTCTTAAAATATGTGAGGGGGTCATATGTGAAATGTTGAATAATAGACATACATGATGTAAGGGTCATTCCAGTCCTGGAAAGCTAAAAATATTATAAAATTCCTAATTACCTTTGTCTATCAAACAATATTTGATCATATATTTGTGGCATTTCTTACATATTCTTAATTTTGTTCTTTGTCTCATAATTAACATGCAGTTGAGTAAAGATTAACGATTGTATGACAGAAGCTGTACGTCCACCTTTCTTTGCATGCCAAATGATCTCCATCTTGTCACAATTGTGCTAACTATGAGACCTTTGCTTGCTAACATTACTTTTGGCCCTTTAATTTGCTGTTTTCCATTTATTTTTAAACAAAAGGGAAAATGTAACATTTAAATAATTGTACAAATCCAGCTATATAAAAAGATGCTGTTGAAATCTTGGAATTGTCATAGGATAGCTGACTCATTTGTCACTTGATGCACAAAAGTCTGAATTTGATAGGTCAGGAAAATGAATTTAAAATTTTAAAAAGAGGAGCAAATCCCTCATCTTGTAAAAAAGACAAAAATGTCTAAAGGTTGCAAAACTGCCAGTGATGTATAAAAATTATCAAGAAATAAAAAAGTTGGGGACTGGCATCTTTATTTTTGATCAGTTTGCCATTTTAACTAATCTAATGTCCCAATCCGTTTGCTTTTCACCATTTGGTTTTTGACTACATTGCTTTTTTCCAGACAACCCGGATCACAGATTTTAGTTTCTCTAGTTTCTTCAGATTACCTGATATTATGTAGCTTTATTCCTTCTATCCCTCTTGTATTAGTCAGGATTCTCCAGAGAAACAGAACCAATAGGATATATATTTATTTATTTTAAGGAATTGGCTCAAGCAGTTATGGAGATCGGCAAATCCAAAGTTTGCAGTGGGCTAGCAGGCTCAGGAAGAGCCCATGTTGTAGTTAAAGTCCCAGAGCTGTCAGACAGAAGACCTAGGAAAGAGTCAATGATGCAGTTCAAGTCTGGAGGCCGAGGCTGGAAGAATGCACTCTTGGTCAGGGGAGGTCAGTCTTTTGTTCAATTCATGTTTTCAACTGATTAGATGAGGCCCACCCACGTTATGGAGGGCAATCTACCATAAAGTCCACAAATTTACATGTAAATCTCACCTCAAAACACCCTCACAGAAACACCCAGAACAATGCCTGACCACATCTCTGGGCAATGTGGTCCAGCCAAGCTGACATATAAAATTAACCATCACACCTCTAGAGAACTATCCCATCTGTAGCTTTGCTTTTAGAGGTGGGGAATGTGGCTTTCCATTCGTATCTGCTTAACTCATTGCAGTATATTCCTACCATGTTTTCACTGCTAAATACTGATATGAATCTGTAGCAGCATTGGTAAGAAAGATACCATTTTCACATAAGTTAACAACTCGACAAATTGTAGTTTACCTTGGCTTGAGTGACCCTCTTGAGACAGGACTGGCCACAATAATACACTCCACAGAAAGCTACATTTCTACTAGCCTGGGAGTATAAAAAAATGTAGACTCAATGACATATATTGATTTTAGAAAAAAGTGAACTCATCTGCTTTGGGGCATCTCAAAGTGATGTTTGCTCAGTTCTTTGTTGGCAGCAGATACCCTGAAGTGTTACTAGGAGGGAATTCTGGAATTGTGCTCCTTCCTATAAGAGCCCGGTATATTTCTGATATGTCTGACAATGCTGCTTCTCCATCATTAAGAGATGATTAACCTCTGCTAATATTCAGCAGTAGACCTTTCATGCAACTAAGAGAACTATGTAGTAAAGTGCTGGTGATTTCCCAAAATTCTGTACATGTGTTTTTTCACTCATGTTTCTTGGGAATTTCATACATTTCCATAGATTTCATTATCCCCTCTATGTGGTTGAGTCTCAGATTTACACCTCAGGTACTGATCTCTCTCCTGAACTCTAAAACACTCATTTCTAACTGTGCGTAACATCACAACTTAGATGACAACTTAGATGTCCTGCCAACGCCTTAAATCCAATATGATTAGAACAAACTCATTAACGATTCCATTTTCGTTGTTGTTGATACTGAAATTATCACTAGGCTCCCAGGATTTTCCTTTGACTATTTCCTCACTCCCTTGCATCCAATTAGCTGCCAAATCTAATTCTCAGTGATTCTTACATTCACCCATCTTTTCCATGCTCACGGCCACCATACTTTACTTGTTTTTCCTAGCCAGGACTATTGGAAGTGTACAAACTAGTCTTCTCACCTCTGTTCCCCCCTGTCCCATCTTATACATAGCTACAGTTCCTAATATCTAATATTAAACAATTGGGGTCAGATGTATTTTATTTTAATTAATTTATTTTAGATATATTTTAGAATACAGGCTTTTCTTGTTAATTCTTGGAGTTTTAGAAAGGTAATATGGAGATACTGTATATTATAAAATTCCCCTAATGGAGACTGTTATTTCTTCGGTGAAATGTATGAATACTCACATTAAGTAATATAAATAATGATATAGTTGGTATAAATAAATAAATGGTATAATTGGTATAAATAAATGGTCTCTCATTGTTCATGTTAAACTTTAATACCTAATGTGTTCAGGTCAGATTGGCTTTTGTCTCCAAATACATTATTAAAAAACCACATATTTTTGACTTTTAGAACTCTTGGACTTTGGAATTGTGGATAAGGATTGGTAGACCTGAACTAGATAAATCTTCCTCAAATAACCGTATCCTGTTTCCTACTGGATTAGTTGCAAGCTCTTCACTCTGCTATTTTCAAATGCCTTCTCAATTTGATTACAATCCATTATTTCTAGATTTATCTTCCACTCATCCTCTATATATTCTTTTGCCCTAGCTAAACTGGATAAATACTCTTTTTTTTTTTTTTTCTTCATATACTCAGGTTCATCCTTCTCGCTGAAATGTCCTTTCCTCTTGTCCGTTTTTCTGTCAACTATCTGTTGACACTTTTTTGTTTCCAGAACTTTTTCCTCTGATCCCCATTTTGGGATCAGTGGTTGTTCTCTGGTCTAAATTCTTGTAGCAAGCTTCAGTTGTCCCATATGTAAAGTAAGAATAATACCACTTTGTTACCTCTTAGACTTGTCATTGGATTAAATAATGTACAAATGCACCTAGCACAGTGTGAGATACATAATAGGAACTTAATTGAGGTTAGTTCTTTCCTTTTCCTCTCCTCCTCCTCCCTTCCTTTTTCTTAGTATATGCTGTACTTTATGTTATAGGTTTTTTTGTTTTTTTTTTTTTTGCGGTACGCGGGCCTCTCACTGTTGTGGCCTTTCCCATTGCGGAGCACAGGCTCCCGACGCGCAGGCTCAGAGGCCATGGCTCACGGGCCCAGCCGCTCCGCGGTATGTGGGATCTTCCCGGACCCGGGCACGAACCCATGTCCCCTGCATCGGCAGGCGGATTCTCAACCACTGTGCCACCAGGGAAGCCCTATGTTATAGTTTTAAAAGTACTTTTATTGTCCCCACTACTAGATAAAAGGTTTTTGAGGATATAACCTTGCTTACTGGAAGCTCAGTAAATATTCACTTATGCGAAATGAATACAAATGGTGTTACTGGAGGAATTTCAACTCCCCCTCTGGATTCTGGAAAGACTGGTTTGTGTACATAGGAATATATATTTAAAAACTTAAACAAAACAAAACAAAATGAAAAAAAACTATGATCACAGGACCCATCTTGATGCTAAATAGCATAATTTCTGCTTCAGTGGTCCTCTGGATGTCCTGAGCCATTGTAAGGGAGATTGCTCATCCAGACCATGGCAAGTCTCAGAGCCTAGAGGAGTACATTTATTTTTGGTGCATTAATAGGCCATTGAGCTCTTGGGACGCTCTTGCCAGAAACCAGTGGGCAGGGTGATAACACAGCTCCACTGCACTCATGAGTTTGGTGCTCACTTGCATGGAACCTGGATAGTGAGAAAGCACTGATTATGCTCCCACATTGTTCCCTGGGGCTCACTGGTCTGTTCCTGGGCTCACTCTGGGGGGTCTCTGAACACCACTTTTGCTTTTGCTCACTTGGTCCTTTCAGGTTGGTTCCATTTATCTCTAGGCTCTGCTCTCTCTCTCACTCAAAACATCTTCTCTAAAGCCCCTTTAACCCCTAGCCCAGAGAATAGTATGTCCTCCAGAGAGAGAAAAGCTAGTGGTGGTAGAGATCACTAAGTGTTTACCTAATTTCTATTCTAGCTTTCTTAGTAGTTTTTTGTTAGTAATTTTCCAAGTAATTTCTTACCTGGGTACATTGCTATCTAGAATAAAAACTATATTTTGCAGCTTTCCTTGAAGCTCGGTATGACCATAAGACTAAATTCTGGGTAAATGAAGGTACCATATGTGGTTTCTAGAAGGGCTTCTTGAAGGCGTTGACTCACTGGGAGCTGCTGCCTTTTCCTCCCTTCTACCGCCTGGAACGTGGACGGGAGGGCTGAAACTCCAATGGCAATCTTGGGTTATGAGGTGAGCTTGAGGGTGAAGGTGGAGCAGAGAATAGGAGCTACCTTCTGAACGTGTTTTATGTGAAAGAATATACCTTTGTGGCTTTAAGCCACATTTGCAGTTTTCTATCATATGTCATCAAATCCCTTCCTGATGGATATGAAGTTTGATACCTAGTATAAATAATAGAAGCTAAAATGTGACTGATTATGAATTATTTGAATTCTGTTATTTAAGGCTTAAACTTTTGCTTGGAGCTCTTAGAATTCTAGATTTTCTTAATTCAAAGTAAGCTTTCAAAACATGTAGTCTAAGAATTGAATTATTTTGTTTACCTGTGTCTAGCTTCAGCAGCCATTCTCTATTGCAGAGAAAGTGGGACACTCTAATTGTTTGGGCTGAGGAAAGGATACAAGAAAGTGCCAGGGGAGAAGACATGTAAGTTAGTATTTCTAAATACCATCTCACATCATATCCTATAGATAAATATTCCTTTGACTCTTGGTAGGGAAATAGCAACTTATCACATTCTTAGTTTATGTTCCAGTGTTTCTAATTAAGTACAAGCTAATTTGGCATGCTTTTATTTTTATTATAATCTTTCTGTGTCCCAGAACTCTTACTAATAATTATTGGAAATCTGCATGGTGCTAAGATAGCCAGTAGACCTAGAATGACTTTAAGCTTTTTGCTTAGATTTCTCCTGAAAACACAGATTCCTATGAAAATAACACAGGGAAAAAAATGGAGAAATCTGCTGTGAGTTGAATTTATGTGCACTTCATGGTTTTCATTAAGCCCATTACTGGATTTACATCGTCAGCCCACACAAATGTGAATTCCCAAGAAATCCAAGTAGAAAGAGGAGAGTGAGAAGGGCAAAAGGTATTTGAGTTCTTTATGGCTAGAGCTTTGTTCTAAGCCCTCAAGTGTGAAGTTATTTATATCTATTTATAAATCATGCATGTATATATATCCATAAATTCACTCCACGTACCAGGAAGCATCTCAGTTGACTTTGGATGAATGAGGTTCCTCACAGTCCAAAGGTCAGTTCCTTAATTAACAAGACTCTTTTGGAAACATTCTAGAGATGAAAACATTTTAAAGTTGTTGTACACTTATCTGATAAGCAGACCGGATTGAACACATACTAAGTAAGCACAGGGTGTCAGGGTTGTCACCAACACCACGACTTCACTCTGCTGTGGTGGAAGGAAGCCCTCTCCTGGTCTGTGGAGGTGAATGAGCCTCAGCTTCCACCTCTACTAAGGGAGCCCTGTTGTTTCATGCTCCAGCAAGTGTTTGTTCCGTTCTTTTTGCTCTTTCTGCTCTATTTCTCTTCTCTCTCTTTTTCTTGCTCATCATTTCTGATGCTTTTTTTAAAGTTCTGCCATTGAAGAGATTGGCTGCTTATTGATTTATTTCCTCTCTTTTCTTCCCTCTATTTTGCTTTTTTTCTTCTTTGTGGTCTCTTGTCTTCCTTTCTTGCCACATCTTCCAAATTTTATGACTTTAGGGTAACAGGGCTTAGCTTTTATAGCCATCATCACCCAGTGAGAGTGCATTTTCCTTCCATCAGTATGGCAACCGATCACAATGTGTCCTCTTAAACTTTATCTCTTTTTTCTTTATGTTATTTCCATTGGTACTCGTAATTACAGGCTTTAAACATTGTTTTTAGGTTTATAGTTTGTTCCTGAAGGTCAACAGTGCTTGACTGCATAAGTGGGGTATCATATATATAGAAGTAATAGACCTTAGAACCAGAAAGAACTAAAATGATTTTAATCCAACTGCTTTTTTTTTTTTTTTAAAGTGTGATACTGAAGTAAGTTACTTATCCAAGGCCATGTATCTGGTAGCAAAACTGGGACTAGGACCTAGGTCTATAAATCTACTTTGAAAGAGAATTGTATTAGCTCTTTAGTCTTATATGTGATCAAGGAGGACTCAGGGAGCCAAGTGAACAATTGTCCAATTGTTACAGTCTTCTAGGAAAACATTTGCTCCATTCTGTTCTGGCATGTTAGAGAGGAGAGAGAATTTCCTTTATTCTTGATTCGTAAAATTATACTTAAGTTTACACTTACTCAGTCAATTTTATATGGTTTCCTCACAAATAAAAGATATTTTCTTATGATTGCATTAATATATGTGTGAATAGGACATACAGGGCCTGTTGCCTGAAACTTGTTATACTTCTTGTTTCACACATTGGATGTTTTAAAGACCAAGTGACTGTTTGGTGGGAAGTAAGCATTCTGTGTATCATAGAATCTTATGTTTATTTTTAAAAATGTAATTGAAGATATTTAGCTGTTAGAGAAATGAGCATACAATAAAAATCTCATTTTGTACTGTGTTTATGTATTTCATTTTATCAAGAAAATTAGAATCTGAGATTTAGAAAGAAACTTAGAGATTTTTAGCCTAATTCTCCACCTGGTATAGTAATTTTTAAAAATTATAACTCTGACAGACATCCACTTCTGCTTGAAAATCTCCAGAGATTTGTACTGCCCTCATGAGGCTGGTGTTATTGTTATTGGACAGCACAAGCAGATTAAAAGTTCTTTCTTGCATTCAGTCAGAACCTGCCTTCCTTTACTTCCAGCTTTTTATCCTAATTCTAGCCTCTGGAGCAACACAGAATTAGTATACTCATCTCTCCATGACAGCCCTTTGAATATTTGAAAGCTGATATTATGCCTTTCCTTATTCTTCACTTCCCAATATGCTTGAATAATTTATCAAAAATTATAGCTTCCCCTATTCACCTGGACATTTGCTTTTTTAAAAAAAATTATTTTATTTATTTTTGACTGCGTTGAGTCTTCGTTGCTGCGCGTGGGTTTTCTCTAGTTGCGACGAGGGGGGGCTACTCTTCGTTGCGGTGCGCGGGCTTCTCATTACGGTGGCTTCCCTTGTTGTGGAGCACAGGCTCTAGGCGCACGGGTTTCAGTAGTTTTGGCGTGCGGGCTCAGTAGTTGTGGGTCTCGGGATCTAGAGCGCAGGCTCAGTAGTTGTGGCGCACGGGCTTAGTTGCTCCGTGGCATGTGGGATCTTCCAAGACCAGGGCTCGAACCCGTCTCCCCTACATTGGCAGGTGGATTCTTAACCACTGAGCCACCAGGGATACCCCTGGACATTTGCTTTTCATTACACTCTAATTGGTCAATGTCCCTCTGAAAATGTGGCACCTAGAATTGAATTCTATATTACAGATGTGGTTTATTTAACCAGCTAGAAATACAATAGAACTGTCACAGGTAGTGATCTGTGGGTAGTAATTTCTCAGGGAAGCCTCTTTTAAATCCCTTAAAAGAAGGTGGCTTGTATGAAAACACTTGGTAAACTGTAAAGTACTTTATAAATGAAATACTTTGTTATATTCTATTTAAAAACTTTAAAAATATAAAAAATAATGAAAGAATGTGTGTTATTTTTCTTGCCAGTAGCAATGCTGATTTCAACCTTTAGGTTAGCAAAATTAGTAGAGTGAGCAAAAAGGCTGATGTTTTTTCCTTGTGGCAAAAAAATAAAAACAGTTTTAATCTCAGCCATTATGTTGGAGTACTGGGCCCTTTGAGTTTTAAATCATCTAGTCATTTTTGGAACATGCTTTTTGTTGACTCATATGATAAATGTAATGACATTTTATCATATAATAAATGTCTGTACATAACTTATTTATTTATTTTTTTGCGGTACGTGGGCCTCTCACCGTTGTGGCCTCTCCCGTTGCGGAGCACAGGCTCCGGACGCGCAGGCTCAGCAGCCATGGCTCACGGGCCTAGTTGCTCTGCGGCATGTGGGATCTGCCTGGACCGGGGCACGAACCGGTGTCCCCTGCATTGGCAGGCGGACTCCCAACCACTGTGCTACCAGGGAAGCCCTGCACTGAATTTTAAGACCTCATATCTCTTTTTAAGAAACATTTCTTGGTCGAAAGAAATTGCTACATTTTCTCGAACTTGACAATGTGTTGTGGTGGTTATAGTTTGATTTGCAACGTGGGTCAGATACTCTAAAGAACATAAATTATTTAAAAGTATTTAAATATTCAGAATAAAAATCAGTTGTTCTGTACTGTCCACACTGGAAAGAAATTTATTAAAGAAGATAACCCAGTAAATCACTTCCAAGGATTAAATTATTCTGATATTTATTTAGAGAAAAATAAGAAAAAATTAGAATTCTGGAGAATCATTTATCTGTTGACGTACTTTTTAACTTATTTAAACTTTATTATTGTTTTCTTGTTACAAGTCTTTGGTGACTGGGGCCATGTAAATTGGAGGGAGCCTGCTTTGTAAAATTAGATTTGGAGTCAGATAATTTAAATTTATACTACTAGATCTAGAATTTCTCTTTTTATTGGATTTTCTTTCTTTTAAATAGTTTTTAAAAGTTACTATACAAATAGGTAAACCTTTCTAGAGAAAGACAGTGTTTTCCCTTTTTATTTTGTAAACTTAATCTTCCTAACCTAGGTATTATTTGGTTAAACATACAATTTATAGTCATAAGCAGATTGAAGAAATATAAATATTCTAATAACACCTAGTTGTTACTGTTTTGGGCTATATAGAGTGTGGGCTTTTATATCAATATTAGTTAGTGTTTTCTAAACTTCATAGTATTTTCCTCCAGGAAAGAACTGTGTCTTTTCTGAGAGGGGGAAAAAAAACCCTGCTTATGAAATGAGGCCATTCTGCATATTAATCAGGAGGTCTTTGAATTCTACCCGTCAGTGCTTTGGGTATGGAACAATTATGCTTTCAAGGACTTTAATTTTATGCTAATAATGCAACAAGCTTCACATTTTTCTTTGTTTTGTTTGCGTTTCCTAAAGATAATTTAATGCAAATAATCCATCCATATACTGCATAGAGCACATAGGATGGTTTCCCTATAGTTAAGATTGTATCAGCACTCCCATTATAAATCTCTATTACCCATGGTTTATAATTTAATTGAAAAAAAACCCACTGCAGGCAAAACTCAACACCTAGGGTTTCAGGCTAAAAGTAATATTTCTCTTTTTAAAATTGCCTCCTCTATTTAATTTCATAATTAATGGAAAAATAAGAAGGATCATCCTGGAGCTGATTTTGAACAAAGCCAAACAGATCATTGTCTGTAACTAAAATAATTTCTAAGTTAAAGTAGTTGATATGTTAGAATTGGCCTAATACTACAGCGTTTAACAAAATGAGAAAAGACAACGGGATCTGTTTATCCTTTCTCTACACAAAAATATACATAAGGAGAACAGGAAAATTCTGTAAGACCAGACATTTATAAAATATACATTTGACAATATTATGTGAAGGTGTTATGCTTTATTTTATTTCAAAGTGCACACCTCACTCCTCTCAGTGGATCTGGGCTCAGGCTGTGGAATCTGCTTTTTGTCAAACTGAGATAGGAAGGGGCATAGGGTGGGAGAAGCATGCTCTGGATTCTTTACTTTATCTACAGTGTAAATCTTATCTTAAATTTATGCTTCAATTACCTTGAGGGGATTCAGGGGTTAATTAACAGGCATAGCAGTCTCAACCTGCTTACACAGTAGAATTGAAAAGATCAGTTTTTAGACACATGGTGGTTTTGTCATTATCTTTTGAATCCAGATCCTGTAGAAGAGAAAGGTTAACCTGCCAGGTAATATGCAATCTCCAATCAAGACTTCACTGTAGCTTTATGAAGCCCAATGAGACAAAGAAAATATGAGTGAGTTAGAACAAAATGTTCTCTATTTCTCTCAAACCATCAACCTTTTCCTGTTTAATTCCTACCTGTAATGCTGCTCATGAAATATATGCTATGCTTTCTTAACCCTAAGCAGTCCTCAGAAGCTTAAAAATGATCTGGCTGTATGTATGAAATGTACTGTGTTTCTAAATCAGTAGTCTTTGAGATCCTAGGGACAATTATTTAGGACAATAATACAAACTCACATTTCTTACAGCACTTAGTAGCGTACAAAGTGCTTTAAGGGACATTAATACACACAACAACTCAACAGTAAAGAAAGTGGAGGCTAAGAGATTAAGTAATTTGCTTAAGCACGCAGCTAACAAGTGGTGGTCAGCCCTCTCATTGTGTCTTCAGTCTAGGCCTCCTCTGGTGGCTCAGTGGCTCCTTAGTTCTTTTAGGGGAACTCAGATTTTTAACCTTGAGAAATAGAGTCTAGTGATACCATGATGAGCATGCCTTGTACTTACTTGACATCTATCGTCAGAAACTGTAAGGGAATTCATAAAATTTGTAAGCCTAAGTCTTTAAATAGTCCATATTAGCTTAGATTCATAAGGAAAGAACTTAGAGCCTGGGTAAGAGTCATATATATCTAAGCTACACGGTAGATCAGTGAAGAAGTAAAAGAAAGTCATGGATTTACTATTCCATCTCTCTGATTAAAAATTATTCTCAATGGTGATGTTTTTGATTATATCAGAAATATCACTTATGTATAAAGGTTATGAGAAAAGATTGTGTGGAACACATGTGGTTGTACAGCCTTAAGAGATTTTTGAGAAAATAGTAGATAATTATTTTCCAAGGATGGTATAAATGTAGCACTGGTATAATGAAGCAGGGAATATATTAGAAAATCCCCTAGGATCGCTTTGAATCTGGAAGTCCATATTTTTTATGTATAGTGAAAAGCGGACTATCTTCTGATATTTACAAACTGAGTCAAAGTTTTTTAGTTTTGATTATAAGAATTTTAATAGATCACTTCTTACTCCCACCCCTTTTATTTTTGTTGCTTTTGGGTGGTGTAAATTTATAATAGTGCAGGGTTTACGTCTAAATTTTTTATTACAAAAAATTTCCTACCCCACTAGGTGTTGTGAATAATATGTGATATTGAGTTCAGGCATTCAACTTGACAGCGTGCTGTCAGTGGATGGTCACTCCATGTGGGAACCGATAACCTTGTTTCCTTCCCCTACTCTGTCCTGAGCAGATATCATCATTTGGTGCAGTTTTAATCTCCCATCTGAGTACTAACAGGCCCCGACCTTATTAGTTTTTTTTTAAAAAAATTTATTTATTTATTTATGGCTGCATTGGGTCTTCGTTCCTGCATACGGGCTTTCTCTACTTGTGGTGAGCGGGGGCTACACTTCATTGTGGTGCGCGGGCTTCTCATTGTGGTGGCTTCTCTTGTTGCAGAGCATGAGCTCTAGGCACGTGGGCTTTGGTAGTTGCAGCACGCGGGCTCAGTAGTTGTGTCGCACGCGCTTAGTTGCTCCTTGGTGTGTGGGATCTTCCCGGACCAGGAATCGAACCTGTGCCGCCTGCATTGGCAGGCAGATTCTATTTTTTTTTTTTTTTGATATATATATATTTTTTAACATCTTTATTTGAGTATAACTGTTTTTACAATAGTGTGTTAGTTTCTCCTTTACAAGAAAGTGAATCAGTTATACATATACATATGTTCCCATATCTCTTCCCTCTTGCATCACCCTCCCTCCCACCCTCCCTATCCCACCCCTCTAGGTGGTCACAAAGCACAGAGGTGAACTCCCTGTGCTATGCGGCAGCTTCCCACTAGCTATCTAATTTACATTTGGTAGTGTGTATATGTCCCTGCCACTCTCTCACATCGTCACTGCTTACCCTTCCCCCTCCCCATATCCTCAAGTCCATGCTCTAGTAGGTCTGTGTTTTATTCCTGTCCTACCACTAATCTCTTCGTGACATTTTTTTTCCTTAGATTCCATATATAGTGTTAGCATACAGTATTTGTTTTTCTCCTTCTGACTTACTTCACTCTGTATGACAGACTCCAGGTCTATTCACCTCATTACAAATAACTCAGTTTCATTTCTTTTTGTGGCTGAGTAATATTCCATTGTATATATGTGCCACATCTTCTTTATCCATTCATCTGTTGATGGACATTTAGGTTGCTTCCATGTCCGGGCTATCGTAAATAGAGCTGCAATGAACATTTTGGTACATGACTCTTTGAATTACGGCTTTCTCAGGGTATATGCCTAGTAGTGGGATTGTGGGGTCATATGGTAGTTCTATTTGTAGTTTTTTAAGGAAGCTCCATACTGTTCTCCATAGTGGCTGTATCAATTTACAATCCCACCAGCAGTGCAAGAGAGTTCCCTTTTCTCCACACCCTCTCCAGCATTTATTGTTTCTAGAGTTTTTGATGATGGCCAATCTGGCCGGTGTGAGATGATATCTCATTGTAGTTTTGATTTGCATTTCTCTAATGGTTAATGATGTTGAGCATTCTTTCATGTGTTTGTTGGCAATCTGTATATCTTCTTTGGAGAAATGTCTATTTAGTTCTTCTGCCCATTTTTGGATTGGGTGGTTTGTTTTTTTGTTATTGAGCTGCCTGAGTTGCTTATAAATTTTGGATATTAATCCTTTGTCAGTTGTTTCATTTGAAAATATTTTCTCCCATTCTGAGGGTTGTCTTTTGGTCTTGTTTATGGTATCCTTTGCTGTGCAAAAGCTTTTAAGTTTCATTAGATCCCATTTGTTTATTTTTGTTTTTATTTCCATTTCTCTAGGAAATGGGTCAAAAAGGATCTTGCTGTGATTGATGTCATAGAGTGTTCTGCCTATGTTTTCCTCTAAGAGTTTGATAGTGTCTGGCCTTACATTTAGGTCTTTAACCCATTTTGAGTTTATTTTTGTGTGTGGTGTTAGGGAGTGTTCTAATTTCATACTTTTACAGGTAGCTGTCCAGTTTTCCCAGCACCACTTATTGAAGAGGCTGTCTTTTCTCCACTGTATATCCTTCCCTCCTTTATCAAAGATAAGGTGACCATATGTGTGTGGGTTTATCTCTGGGCTTTCTATCCTGTTCCATTGATCTATATTTCTGTTTTTGTGCCAGTACCATACTGTCATGATTACTGTGGCCTTGTAGTATAGTCTGAAGTCAGGGAGCCTGATTCCTCCAGCTCCATTTTTCGTTCTCAAGATTGCTTTGGCTATTCGGGGTCTTTGGTGTTTCCCTACAAATTGTGAAATTTTTTGTTCTAGTTCTGTAAAAAATGGCAGGCAGATTCTTAACCACTGCGCCACCCAGGATGCCCCCCTGGCTTAGCTTTTGAGAGCTGGTGCATTTAGGGTGGTATGGCTGCAGACACTTTTTTGCCTCCTTTATCTCTCTGCATTCCCCCCAAGATGAGTCGCTCATGCTCTTCCGTTTTCTTGCACTGAAATTCTCGTTTGGGCCACCAGAGATTCCTAATGACAGCATCCAACAGATAATTTTTAGGCACCATCAAGGAGAGGCAGTGAGATGTACTTGAAAGATAGTGGATTTTGGATTTCGACCAGGGTTGGCACACTTTTTCTGTAAAGGACCAGATAGTAAATATTTTAGGCTTTGTGGGCCATGTGATCTCTGTCCCAGCTACTTCCTTCTGCCATTGCAGCACTAGAGCAGACATAGAGAGATGAGAACAAATGGGTAAGACTGTGTTCCATCAAAACATTACTTATGGACACTGAAATTTGAAGTTCATTTAATTTTCATATGTCACAAAGTATTTCATTTGTTTCAACAGTTAAAAAGTGGAAAAGCCATTCTCAGTTCATGGGCCATAGGAAAATAGGTGGCAGGTGGGATTTGGCCCACAGGTTGTAGTCTGCAGACCACTTTAGACAATCCTGAGTTTACACAGCAGCTCTGTTAATTACTGGTCTGTGTCCTTGGTGTATGGTCAGGTCACTCAAGATGGCAATCCTCTTGCTTTCTGTGCGTCCCGTGCCTGACCAGTGCCTGCTGCACCTACACCCTATGCACCTGACTGACCTTCCTGAGTACTCGCCCCAGGCCCCAGCGAGTGATCGTTCTTATCAAAGTGGGGGTGAGGGGCGTGCCCCTCTGCTGGTTTCCCTGGTGACTGATGAGCCAACCTGACATCAATTGCCCCTATAACTGGTAACCTCCCCTTCCCCGAAGACTGCCACCATATCCTGACAACAGTCTGCTGCACACGATGGGGTGTTGCTCCAGGACCTTGCTTCAGACCTGTAAGCTCCCCCATCCTTTAAACCACTGATGTCTCTGTCGCTGACTCCCCACTCTTTCTTCCATCTTAAAGCTGGGCAAGTACAAGCCTTGTAGGCCTGTGGGGTGCAGCCCAACACTTGGGTAAGTTACTTCTTTGAGTTTCAGTTTGGTCACTAAAATGGGAATTGTACCTACTTCATGGAGTGATTGTGAGAATTAAACTTGATAATGTAAAACACAGAATGTGGTAACTGTTAACGACAGTTACATTGTAAACGGTAGATATAAAACTTACACAAATTTTAAATAATGATTAACTTGCCTGTTGGCTTTTCCTTAATTATATTGTTGAACTCTCTTCTCAAAATGGCAATAGCTTTCTTATTCATAAATAAAAGTACTACATGTTCTTTTTTTTTTTTAATACATGTTCTTTTAAAAAATAAAATAATATGGAAATACAAAGATAAAGAGAATGATAAAGTAATAAGAATAAAATTAACCCACAATGTTAATCCCACAACAAACCTATGATATAGGTACCATCACCTCCTTCATTTTATCCATACATATGAGGATACTGAAGTTCAGAGATGTTAAGTAATTTGTCCAAGTTTACTATGTATGTAGTGTTTATTTACCTTTTTATTGTCCAGAAGAATATTTCTCTTTTGGGGACATCATGTTTCCTCTCTCTGATAACTGTAGTTGCAGTGAGGGCCAAACAGAATGCTTCTGTCCTTTGGCCACAGAGTGGACATTGTGCCAGACAGGGCCAGGCATCACACGCTGTTGCCCTGGCTTGCCGTATGATTCATTTTTTTTAAAAAAAAATTTATTCTATTTATTTATTTATTTTTGGCTGCATTGGGTCTTCGTAGCTGTGCGCGGGCTTTCTCTAGTCACGGTGAGCGGGGGCTACTCTTTGTTGCGATGTGCGGGCTTCTTATTGCGGTGGCTTCCCTCGCTGTGGAGCATGGGCTCTAGGCGTGCGGGCTTCAGTAGTTGCAGCATGCGGGCTTCAGTAGTTGCAGCATGAGGGCTCAGTAGTTGTGGCTCACGGGCTCTAGAGTGCACGCTCAGTAGTTGTCGCGCACAGGCTTAGCTGCTCCGCGGCATGTGGGATCTTCCCAGACCAGGGATCGAACCCGTGTCTCCTGCATTGGCAGGCAGATTCTCAACCAGTGCGCCACCAGGGAAGCCCTGATGATTCATTCTTGGTTGGCCATGTGATCCAGGTTTGTCTGACCAGTGCCATTTCCTGAGACATTTTCAATTGAAGCACCAGGAAGTTCTTTTCTCTCTGGCCATGAAGCTTGAAGAATATATTTTTAGTATTGCCAGTGACCATGGATTGAACTTGTGGGAACAGAGGGCCTGAGAGAATGAAACCAACTATAAGGAGCAGAGCTGGTAGACTCTGGGAGGGGACAGTCGGTAGGTGGGGGGAAGAGAGAAAGAACCTGATGAGGTTCCATTCTCTGGATCCAGGTGTTCTGAAGGCTTCCTCATGGTTTGGTGGTGTGTGTGAGTCTTGACCAAAACGTTTTTCTCAGGTCAGTTTGATTTTCTCTCTGTTTTTTGCAGTCAAAAGAACACTGACTGAGCAAGTCAATGGGATACAAACCCAGACCTGGCTGACCCTGGAGCCCTGAGCTTTCTTCCCAATCCTCCTCATAGAGAAACACAGCTAATAGTTTGAATTTTTCTTACCAACTTCTTTTCTTTTTTTAAATGACTAAACCAATATTATAGTATATGTGAATATTTATATATATATTTATTTTTTAATTAAAGTGTAGTGAATGTACAATATTATATAAGTTACAGGTGTACAATATAGCGATTCACAATTTTTAAAGGTTTTACTTCATTTTTAGGTATTATAAAATATTGGCTATATTCACTGTGTTGTACAATATATCCATGTAGCTTATTTTATACGTAACAGTTTGTACCTCTTAATCCCCTACCCCTATTTTCTCCCCCTCACCCCCCACTGGTAACCACTAGTTTTGTTTTCTGTATCTGTGAGTCTGTTTCTTTTTTTGTTATATTCACTAGTTTGTTGTATTTTTTAGATTCCACATATAAGTGATACTGTACAGTGTTTGTCTTTCTCTGTCTGACTTATTTCACTTAGCATAATACCCTCCAAGTCCATCCATGTTGTTGTAAATGGCAAAATTTCATTCTTTGTAATGGCTGAGTAATATTCCATCGTATATATATATACCACATCTTCGTTATCCATTCATCTGTTGGATAAACACTTAGGTTGCTTCCCTATCTTGGCAATTGTAAATAAAGCTACTATGAACATTGGGGTGCATTAGTGATTTTGTTTTTTTCGGATATATCCCCAGGAGTAGAATTGCTGGGTCATGTGATGGTTTCATTTTTAGTTTTTTGAGAAACCTCCATATTGGTTTTCCACAGTGGTGCACCAACTTACATTCCCACCAACAGTGTATGAGGGTTCCCTTTTCTCCACATCCTCACCAAAATTTGTTATTTGTGTTATTTTTGATGATAGCTATTCTGACACGTGTAAGGTGATATCTCATTGTGGTTTTGATTTGTTTTTCCCTGGTGGTTAGCAGTGTTGAGTTTTTTCATGTGCCTGTTTGTCATCTGCATGTCCTCTTGGGACAAATATCTATTTAGGTCTTCTGCCCATTTTTAAAATCAGGTTTTTTGGGTTTTTTTTGATGTTAAGTTGTATGAGCTGTTTATGTGTTTTGGATATTAACCCCTTATCAGTCATATTATTTGCAAATATTTTCTCCCATTCAGTAGGTTGTCTGTTGGTTTTGTCGATGGTTTCCTTTGCTGTGCAAAAGCTTTTAAGTTTAATTAGGTCCAATTTGTTTATTTTTGCTTTTATTTGTTTTGGGAGACAGATCCAAAAAAAATATTGCTATATTTATGTCAAAGAGTGTTCTATGTTTTTCTCTAGCAGTTTTATGGTTTCCAGTCTTACATTTAGGTCTTTAATCCACTTCAAATTTATTTTTGTATACGGTGTTAGAGAATGTTCTAATTTCATTCTTTTACATATAGCTGTCCAGTTTTCCCAGCACCACTTATTGAAGAGACTGTCTTTTCTTCATCGTAGATTCTTGCTTCCTTTGTTGTATGTGTGAGTATTTAAATGTGTGATATGTGCTGTCAAATTATCATCCAGTTTGGCTTTACTAATTTATATTTCTCTGAACACTTATATGCTAGATATCTTCTGTTGCCCCTTCGAGTGCACACTCTACCTTTCTCTCCCTTGTTGTGTGCTCTGGGAGGCTGACCTGGGAGTATGGGTCCCTTGGCTTCTGGCTTTTGGTAGGGCTGGGTCGACTTATGGAAGGGTTGCAGGGTGGGGCCCTGGCAGGAGGTGAGAGGGAAGGAGAATTCCGCTGAGGTACTGCTTCTCCTGGTCCTCCCTGTGGGGTTGCTGAGGGATGGCTGCCTCCCTAGACCCAAGGTCACAGTTCTGGTAGGTGAGCCTCTCTGCTCAGCTTTGTTGCTCCAGCCTTGGGGACTGCCTTATCCCTTTTGGGTTCCCTCCACCCTGCCCACACCCTTATGAATAATCCTTTTATTAAATGCTCTTCAAATTTCCCAATTGGAGCATGCTGTTTATTTCCTGTGTGGATTCTGGGTAATACTACTTGTATAAGAGTGGCTCTTCCTTCCACATTTCATGTCAAGATAGCGTATTACCCGTGTTTTTAATCATTTCAGTCCTCATAAGGGGAAAATGATATCTTGTTTTAATTTATATATTTTTGATTATTATTGAGTTTGAACATCTGTTCACATGTTAATTGGCTATTTGCATATTTCTCTTAATTGCTTAACACTCTTTGCCCATTTTTCTTTTGGGTGATCTCCCCCCTCCCTTTTAAATTCTTATTTTGAGTGAAATTTTTTTTCTATTATATTTTCCAACTGATTGTTGTTAGTGTAAGTGAAAATTATTGCTTTCGTATTTTGCCATTCCTCTGAACTCTTTTGTTTTAATGGATTTTAGCTGATTCTCTTGGATTTTCCAATAACATTTGCAAAGAATGATAATGCCATATCTTCCTTTCTGATTTATGCCACATTTCTTTACCCTGTTTTACTACATTGGCTAGATCCTCCAAATCACTATTGAACAGTAGTGGCAGTGGTGTGAATCTTTGTCTGATTCCTGACTCTAACCCAGAGTGTGTTTCACAGAACTCTAACACTGACGGATACCCCTTGAGGAAAGTTCAGACTCATGTGGGAAGCATTGTACGCTCTTAGAGAGTCCCAGTGCACGTTAGTGTGTTAAGGGCTCTGCGTCTTTTTGTTTCTGGTTCTTGCTTAATATAGCTCTGGTACTGTATTTTATGCAGTTCATTATCAGCTCAATAATTTGCATAGGTTCTGGAGAGCCAAAACACAAACAAAATATTTTGTAACAATATAGTTAAACCACTGTGGTTTTATGTAAAAATTCTGAATTATTCTAAGGCTCAATGCTTATTAGTCTAGATACGTAAGCCACTATATTTTGTATTTAAGGGATCATATGACTTATCCTCCACTTGGCATGTTTTGCTCTCAAGAGAAACAATTGAGATTTTAAAAACTAACTTAAATGGAAGGACGGATATCAGGAAATCATACTGTTCCTTCTCCCTCTCTTTCTTCTCTGTGTATGTGTTTTATACACACATACACATATACACAAACAACCAAACAAATAAAAAATTCCAAGAACCAACAGACCTCAAGTTACTATTTCCTCAAGTTACTATTTTCTTACAATGTCCATGCTTCCTCATTGGCCCCCTATCCCTTCTCTCCAATACTTTTTCATTGTTCCTTACTCCCTCCTTTCCTTTCTTCCAGTGCATGTTTAGTTATTGCTAGAAAAATCTTTCTCCATCATTGCTCTTTTTCCATTCCGATTATTAATTAAAAATTACTCTTACTGTTGTTGATGAAAATCAAGTTAATATTAAAGAATACCTGCAACAAGAATGGAAAGGCACTCATTATTAAACTTATCTTAACTGCCCAAGTAATACATGTTGTTACGTGTTCACATGAAATTAAGCCCTGAAACAGAATTGATGACAACCGCCAAAGACCTTGAAAAAGCTCAGAAGTTGCCTTCAGAATTCTGATAAACATCTCATCTACATTTGCTTTCTCTTCAAATTAAATCTATTATTCTCAGAGCATTTAAGAATAATAAACTATCTTTTATTCAATTTAACTTTCCATTTTCTTTAATTACTAGTATTGAAACAGTTTTGCTTCCTGCTATATTTCATTGTAAGTCTTTCAGCTATGCTATAAGGCTAAATTAAGCTTTTATAGAATTTTTTAGGATAAACCTAATCCCTGTTTATTGCTTCTAGGGTAATATTCATCCTTAGTTTTAAAAAAACTGACATGTAAATAAAGTCTTAGAAAATAACTCACTTATAAATTGGCAATTCCTGTGTGGTGAATTAAAAAAAAAAAAGAACAAAACCAAAAGATGGACTCTCCTATTTTTACAGAATTTCTTTTGTTAGTTCAGTAAGGTCAAATTTTGGGGGTGTGAATCTAAATCACATTTCTAGGTTAATACAGAATTAGAGAAATTCAGTGGTACTTCAACTTAATTGTTCTCCCGTCATTTTAGTCATTTGTTTATTTTTCATTTTTAATAAAATTTCTTTAATTTCTGAAGTTGGAATTCCAATGTTTAAGACAATAGATCCATGATTTTATGCTAATGTAATGGCATACTGGTTTTTGTTGTTTTGTTTTTTGTTTTGACAGAGTAGGGGGTGGTGTCTGGCAAAATGCCTTTTCCATTAAATAGATCTATAAGGAAAAAAAGTCATTATTGCTAATGAATTCAGGGATTTAACTTACTGGAAGTAGTCAAGTAGTCTGGTACAAAAATGCACATTGCATTATGAACCATAACATCGCAAGGTTTGTAATATAAGAGCTGCTAAATATATTTTGAACATCACAAAGGCTGTGTTTCTTGCCTGGAGCTTGCTCTTTGTTATACTCTGCATCTCATATTCTTATCTTTTTCATGAAGAGTAGTGAATCTCAATAAAATCTATGGATTGTGTTATGTTTAAAGGCTACTCACTGAACCAATATTTTCACAGATAAGATCAATAATATATGTGTAAACCTTTGAAATTTAGATTGGAGAGGAAGCTGCCTAATAAAACTCTGCTACTGAATTTTATACAACATCTTACCAGCCTTTTAATTTTATATTCAGGTCCCAAAGGACCAAGAGACAAACTGAACACATCTGCAATTATCTGGATTAAACCATGATGGTTTTATGCGAAAACTCTGAATGCATTTAAGGTTTATGTCTTGTGAAGGCATTGTGTAATGGTTATTCATTTCATTTCTTTTTTAAGAACCCTTGCCTAATGTTAAATTTTGAATTACAAGTTTTACGTTTATACCTATTTAGTTGGACCATTAGTTCAAGATGCAGACTAAGGAAGAACTATAGTTGTAAAGTATGCTTCATCCAAAGATTTTTTTTTTATAGAGTTGGTTATCTAATGCTATATTTGTAAGGCCATCAGTTATCAAACCATGTAAGTACTAAATTCCTTTTGAAGATTTCAAGAGGTATTTTAATTGAGTTTTCAAAATTGCTTTTGGATCATCTTCACAATTCTTTAGTGCTTTATTTCCATTAACAAAATAGTAATTAAAATTAAATTTTAAAGGAAATAACCACAGTAGGTCATACTTCTATTAACTTGAGGTAGATAATGAACCTGTCCTATATAAAGACTGAGCTAAATCTGCTGAGAGGCTGGGGATAGTGTATTTTAATTAAGGAAATCCTTATTTGCATCTAACAAACAGCATTGCTACTTATAAATTTAAGATCTTAGTGATGCATATTAGTACATTACCTCAACAAATCTAATAGAGATTTAATACTTGTGTTTTAAGGAGCAATTTGTCATAAATTAAGAGCATTTGCATAGTAAATTTCAAGGATGTTATTCTTTGCAGTTTTTTATAATTAAGGAACACATCAAACATTAAAATTGTATAATTTTTGTAGTACTAGGAAAGCTTGCTTTGTTATTAAACTGAGCCTCATTTTCAGCTGCACATAACCCTATGGAAAAGTCCATCTTTAATAAAGACATAATGAATGTACTGTCACTAAGATTTCTTTTTCCTCTTAAATCTTGAGCAAGGCTTATGTGTTTAAAGAAGGTTTTAGCATGCAAAATGCAACTCTGAAGTCATCTATTCACTTGGATGGAGAGTATTTAATCATTTAAAAAGTAGACCAAAGAGCTAACTCCAGCCACACTGCTAAATACTTATAAGCTGCCTCATATATAAATTAAGTGTTCTCTAACTGGTGGTGTGGATAGAATCTTTCTTTAGTCAGTTAAGTGCTTATAGTATTAATATCTACTTTAGTTATTTAGAGTAAATTAAAAAACTCATTTTAATTAAGAATAACAACTTAATTCTCAAGTTTCTTTTTATTTTGATGGTACTACAAGATAATTTTAGCATATGTATTTTATTGATCCAGAGAGAGTATTTTTATGAAATATAGCTTAGCATAAGGCTCAACAAGCCCAGTTCACCTGTGGTCATATAGAATTTTGACTTGTGGTCAGAGTGTCACTTAGACATTTTCACCTGGGGGTGACTTAGGATATGAAGAGCTAGGCTCCTCAGAAAAGAATGAATGTATACTTTATTCAGTTTACGTTAGATTGCTGTGTATCCTTATTATCTTCTTCCATAAACTAAGTCCCCTTGCTTTTTCCAACCAAGAGGAAGGAATCAAGAGAGTGATCGCCAGCAGTATCTACAGAGTTCATGGGTTCCTCTAGCTTGTAGTAATTTTAAAGTTTCCCCTTGGCAGGGAATGCAAGTGTTTATTCAACATTCATTCAATGAATATCATGTTTCAAAGGACTAATTCAGGTTATATGGGTGTGGGCACTGAACGACTCATGATTTTTAATTCAGCATTGCATCAGTTCTAATAAAAACTATAAAATACTTGGGTACTTAGTTTTATCATATTGGAGCCCGTATGGAAGGTGGCATTTCAAGCTATTCTCAAAATTTAGATATTTCTATACTATCAATATTTTTTATTATTATTATATAATCGGCTAAAAGAGTCAAATAGTTATAATGTGTTAAAACGAGTTGTATCTAAGAAATAATAGCAATGAAAGAGGATGTTTGAATTCTTCTTTTATTAGAAGGGCAGGTTAAAGCTATAGAAATAGCAGGCATCTGTTGTGGGTTCAAATCTCAAAATTGTAATTACTGCCTGGGTGATCTGGGTTGCAAGGTTAAGTATGAGACCCCTATTTCCTCAATGTTAAAAGAATAGATTAACTTGAAAGCTTTAGTGATTTTATAGACAAAATTTATGACAACTATTCCCTCTTATTCTGTTTTCACTACCACTTGCTCATCTGTGTGGGATGGAACACAAGAGTTATACCACAGGGACTTAGGGAGGACTTGCCAAATTGTCTATTATGTCAAAGAATTTACAACCTAATGTCTTGGATGAGAACTACTTTCAGGCTCTTTTGTTATTGTTAGGTTGCAATGTATTAGATGCTCAATAAAATCTGGTGTTTGGAAGCTGGTCAACTAACTTGCTGAACTGTGGATATGCAATGTCCAAATATCCATTGCATTATGGCCAAAAGAACTAAAAATAACAGCCAACTTTATTCAGCACTTTATGTGTACCAGGCGCCAAGCACTTCACATGTATTAACTCATTTAATTATCACTATAACCTCACAATATTGGCATTATTACCACTTCCATTTTATTTAGAAGAAAACCAAGGCACAAAGAAGGTAAGAAAATTGCCCGTGCAAGAAAGGTATAGAACAGGGAAGCTAATCTAAGCCATCGATGCCATGGCCTACACTGTTAACTTCTTTGCTATTCTGCCACTTACATTTTGTGGCCTGTCTAAGGAGAATTGGTACAAGGATATGTATGGGACTAACATCTTTTCTTCAATGATTAAGTTTTAGGTTTGAGGCGGTGCTAGTGGAGGGCACACAAGAGAAAGGGTCTGAGAGAAGAGCGGCAGCACAGAGCGTAGTCATGTCCCAGGGGCTTTGGAGTCAGACATGATTTTTCGCGTTGCCTCAGCGACTCCCTGGCGTGACCTCAGGTGAGCTGCTGAAGCACTTTGAATTTCCTTCTCAGTACAGTGGTGATGCTAATGTCTACATGATGGGATTGTTGTTTCATGCCACCCACAAAGCAGATGCCTGTTCCAGAGCATGGGCTTTCTACACTGTAGTTATTATTACAATTTTCCCACTTATTTCAGCTTAGAGAAGTATGGTATCTCAGCAGAACTCTTCTGCCCAAAGTGCTTCCACTCAGAAGTTAAGCTCTGCTCAATTTTTGTTAATCTTGGTGGCCTACAATGTCCCTAGTTTCTATGATATGGGTTTTACAATTGCGTTTTCAAATAAATATCGCTTTCTCTGCAGGTGTATCCGTTTTCCCACGTGAGAGAGTAATAAGCATCTGCATGACATTGGAGGCTCACTGCAAAAATAAAAAATATTTTTATAAGGCACCTATTTGTAGTTAATCTCTATGATAACACTTTGTGGGAATTAGTGGTGGTTAAATTGGTTTCGGAAAAACAGTCCTAACATAGTATGTTTTCATTTGGAAAGAGGAGAGGGAGTTTTATTTTTTCATTTCAGCAAATAACTTATGGAGTACTTACTATGTGCCGGGTACTGTACCTAGGTAGAGGGAATAGATTTCATTTTAAGTGATCACTGAGTGATTGATGGAGGCCGTTTGTAATGCTGTGTTAAGATGGATTGTGATCTTGAGCTGGCAGAAAAGATTGCCAGGGATTGAGAGAGGGGGATGACAAGATTGGAACGTGTACATGCTGCTTAGGACGTAACTACAACAACACAAGCAAAATCTGCACTTGAGTCGCTGCGTTAGACACTCCCTGTATTTTTAAAGTGTTTTGAATATGTTGACTCTTTTGGACTTTATTATATATGCATATAATAATGTATTATACATATATGATCATTTGGTATATTTTATCTCACCCATAACATCATTCTATACCATCTTGGTATAACTTCAAAGAGAAGTTACTAATTATCTTCAGATATACAACAAAGACATAGTCCCTTCCCTTTAGGACTTTACAGTTTAAAATAGATACTACTAAGACCAAAACACCCTATAAATCTCAAACGGGTACCTACATTGAATAAAACATTTTGTATTCCCAGAAATGTTACTTACCTACCTTAATCAGCATGTGTGCTCGTAATTTTTGCTTGTTTCTGCAAAAACAGAAAGAACTAATGGTTCAGTACTAATGGGGAACGAGAAAAGATGTCACAAAATCATAGTTCTTTAAATGAGTTTTCCCCATCCTTCATATTATTGTTATGCTCTTTATCTATGTTTGCTGCTCTAAAATATTAACCTTTTAAAAAAATTCATTGCACAGTTGGTTGCAGCACTGTGATCTGCCAAATTAGAGCATTCTGAATGTTTATGTCTTTGGGAATCCCCAGCAGGTCTGCCTAAATTCCCTGAAGAGAGAGAAAAATTCAAATCATTGTTTCCCTCTTCCTGCTTTTGTTCACAGAGAGAACAGACCTGCTCATGAAAAGCAAGAGCACAGAGGTGAGGGATCAGGAAATTGTAGGACAAGGCAGCTGAGTTCTGCTTTGTGGAGCATTATCAGAAGAAGTGAGCCCTACTGTCAGTCACCATGAGGTGTCTCGGTGTCTGAGGCGGATTTGTGTGAACTGTCAGTTGAAAGCATTGACAGTGTTCCATTAGTAATGAATTATGGGAGTAATTTCATTACCTCAGTCAGTAGATGTTAGTGTAAGTTGCTCAACCAAACATCAAAAGAACCATTGCATTTTAACCTTTTAGTCTTTTACTGTGTAACCAGGAACAGCAAAGAAATAAATTAGCGTAACATTCCTTAAGAAATAACCAAAAAAAGACTGAAGATAAGCAGTGGACATAATTTTTCCTGTTTTTAATTTAATAGCAGGTTTATGGTTTTATGCAAAACCATTCACATTACATTTGACCCTCTGGGAGCTGCCTTTTTTTTTTCTGTGGGTATAATTTTGATCTTTAATAATCTCTGGTTAAATCCAGTCTGAGTTTGATTAATGAATTGTGATGAACCAGTGCATTAATTTGCAGGTTTGGTCGAATGCCCTAAAAGGCTGCTTTGTTGTGGATGTTATTAATGCTAAACTCTTCAGGAGGAGCCATGGGATGGCAGTGTGCTCCAAATAATGGACGAGCTACTTCTTTGGGAAATCCCAATGATGGAACTGTAGCTCTAGAAGTGACTATGGAGCCATGTGATTTGAAAGCAGTAATCCTGATTTAGCTTTATGTTCTAGAACAGGGGGCTGCAGTCTGCAAGGGGTCTCTGGATGGAATTCAGGGGAGTCTGTGAATTTAGATAGTAAAAAAATTCTGTACTTTCATTAACCTCTACTGAAATTTACCACTCTGTTCAGTTATAAACATAGGCAACAGACCACGGTATTATTAATAGTAGCTGTGACTTTGTCATCAATAGAAACCACAGTTATTTTCATAACACATTATAAGGTTGTAAGTACCTCAACATGTCATTTATGCTCCCCGCTGCTTCAAAGTTACCAGTTGTTATTACGACAGCTGGTTATTTACTGTGTTAGTAAAGAAGCACACATATATTACTATATCACAAAATTTAAAACTGATAACTGTATTTTAATATAATTGGTTCATTTATAATCTTATTTTAAACATGATTCTGAGAAGGGGTCTATGACCCCCAAACGGTTAAGAAAACCCCCCTTTTTGAGTGACTGTGTCTGTGCTGCCATCTTCCCCCCTGGTAAGTTGGTATTCCTCAGAGTCTGTTGTCAGGAATAGGTCTAAGGTTCAAACATGTTACCCACATGGCCAGATGCTAGCAGTGACTGAGGTGTGCTAACATTATCAGTTTCTCAGTTACTCCCCTGCTTTTCTACCCTAGACTCCTGGAAGCTGTGAACTATTTGTCTTATTCACTGATAATTTCCCAGGCACATATGGTACTGTTTGACACACAGTAGGCACTTAGTAATTGTATAATGAACGAATTATAGTTCAAAAGGAGATAATTTTTTGTTTGTTTTGGTTTTTTGCGGTACGCGGTCCTCTCACTGTTGCGGCCTCTCCCGTTGCGGAGCACAGGCTCCGGACGCGCAGGCTCAGCGGCCTGCGCGTCCCTGGCTCATGGGCCCAGCCGCTCCGCGGCATGTGGGATCTTCCCGGACCGGGGCACGAACCCGTGTCCCCTGCATCGGCAGGCGGACTCTCAACCACTGCACCACCAGGGAAGCCCAGGAGATAGTTTTTTGTCCTATTTGAATGAATCTGGGCTTTAAAATCTTTTTTTTTTTCACATGAAATAAAAGTTGGTATCCACATTCTGAAAGAGTTTATTGCATTATAAAAGGTATTTACAAGGCATTAGGAATGTTTATAGGAACTGATATTGACCAATTTATTGTTCAGCAGCTCAGCTTATCAGGGAACTGTACACTCTTGTAGCTGATTTTTAAAAGGATTGTTATAATTAAACAAAGAGAACTGTTAATCTCCAAAGGCAAATATAGCTGCAGAGAGATAGGGAAATTAGATTATAGAAATAGATTAACATGTGTGTTGGGAGTATGTAGAAGTGTATGGATGTGTTTTGTGTGTGTCTCTGTGTAAAGAGACCCAGCCCAGGTGAGAGTCTTTAGAGCTGTAAGTTGCCTTGGAGATTATTTTTCAATTTAATTTAACAAGTATTGAAACTGAAGTGCAGAGAGGTTAAATGATCAGTGACCTCCTAATTGCTAAATCCAATAAAGCCTGCCCGGACCTTATCTTACTCGGCCACTCTATTGTATTTTGTGTTGCTCACCTTTTCCTTTTACTCGAAGCCTGTGCATATGCTGTTTCTACCACCCAGAATGCTTTCTTTTTTGCTCCTTTCTATCCCTGCCCCCTGCTCTTTCTTATTCCAAAAGAACACATCTTTTAAACCTTCCTGGTCTCCATCTCTCAGGTAGAGCTTCGTTCTAGTTCAGTGCTTATACTTAAAAAAAAAAAAATTCCCAACCTTCCTAAGTAGCCTTTTTAGACACTTTTAAAACTCTCCCGGCTGTTCCCCGTGCCGAATCCCCATCCTCTGGTGTACTTTTAGTATCATAGATAGACTGTACATCTGTTTATGTATTGCAGCCTTTGGAAGGCAACAAACCATTATAATAGATAAGATATTTTCACCCCAAGAACCAATTTCACCTCCCTGGGGGTAAGATCACCCCTGTTGAGAATGCATGCTCTTGTAGAACTTGAATGTCACCAGACTCTCCCTGTCTTCTGTGGGTTCAAACAAAGTTACAAATGGCACCAACCTCCCATTCTGCGAACAGAAATTCCAGTCTTTTCTATGCAGTTTCTTCCCTCCTCAAACTCCTCAGGAGTGTTTACCTGTTTTTATGAAATTAGTTTGTCCCCTCTTCCTGTTTCTGCCTGCAGGCAAACTGGGAACACAGACACTACCTTCAAGGACGAACTGTAGAGGAACTGACCTCCATTTTGCCCTTGATCTTAATGGTCAAGCCTGACGAAGTGCTCTTGGTGGGTAGTGAATCTCAGAACACTCTGCTGTTGCTGCCACCACAGCTGTCTGGTGGATGGGGAGGTTGGTGGCCATCGCTGCTATTGCTGCTGGCTGCAGGTGCCTTTGTTTGCTGGCCTTGGCTGGAATCTCTGGTAGAGTAATTGCTCAGCCAAGTGTGTTTTTTGGTGACATAACTCTTTCAATTCCCATCTTACACAGATATGTTCTCTAGGGTACAGCTAAGATACCAGGTGAATTTGCAACTTCCTGGGTAGTCCAGGTTCCTCTGGCCTCCAAGCTTGGCTCATGCTGTTCCATCTTCCTGAAAGGCTCTTCTCCTTTTCAAGTAGATAACTTGACTCTTGGTTACAGTATTACAATATCACTTCTTTCAGGAAGCTTCAGAGTCTATGTGTGATACCCCTCCTGCATACTCCCATGGTGTCCTGGATTCCTAGAGTTATTGTATGCAGACTGTTTATTTGCGTATATATCCCATTATACTCTAAGCTCCTTACAGGTAGAAAACATACAGGGTCTAGGCTAGCACAGTTCCAGTCATCTAGAAGGCACTCCATAAATGCTTATGGAACAGAACAGATAAATTTATTCTAGATACCTGCGATATAGTGGTGAACAAAATAAACAGGTCTTTGCCCTCTTGGAGGTTACATTCCAGTGGGTAAACATAGATAATAAACAAGTAAATATGTAAAATATATAGTATGTCAATGTTGATAAGAGCTAAGGAGGAAAATTAAGCAGAAAAGGGGATGTAACATGCCTAACGCAGAACTGATTTTTTTTCCTCTTTGAACTTGCTGTATGTTCAGTCTCTCTTACCCTAGCAGATGGCAACTCCATTCTTCTAGTTGTTTGGATCAAAACCCTGGAAGTCATCCTTCCTCTTTCTCTTACACTCCTCATTCAATCTGTTATTGTCTCCACCTGCTAGAATGTAAGTCCCATGAAGGCAGGAATCATTGCCTATTTTGTTTACTAGGCACTAGACCAGTACCTGCTCATATTGACACTGGATTCATGTTTGGTGAATTGAACTGTAGAGGAATTGGAAGTTGTTGGTGGAGGGAATTGTAGTGATAATGGTCAGGGACAAAGGTGATTTTTATGCAGAGACCTGAGTGAATGAGCTGTGTGAATCTAGGCGGAGAAACATCCAGGCAGAGGACACAGAGAGTGCAAATGTCATGGGGCAGGAATGTCCCTGGTGTGTTCTGTGAAGAGTAAAGAGGTGGTTAAGACTGGAGTAGAGTGAATGGGGAGGAGGGGTAGGAGATGAAGTAAGGGAATGGTAGTCCAGATCATTCAGAGATGAAGGTCATGACAATTATTTGGCTTTTATTGTGAATGAAATGAGAAGGCAGTTGGACAATTTTGTGGAGTAGTAACATGATCTGATTCAGCTGAACAGTTCCCTGTGGTGACTGAATTGACGATAGACTACAGGGAGCGGGGGTAGAAGCAGGAAGACTGATATAAAACTCTGAAATAAATCAAGAAAGAGATGCTGTTGGTTTACACAAGATTAGCAGCTGGGAGGTAGTGAGAAATGGCCAGATTTTGTATTAATTTTGAATTAAAGCCAACAGGAAATGCTGATGATCAAGATGTGAGGTGTGAGAAAAAGAGGAGCCAGGAATAATTTCTGTTTATTTTTAACCTTTTTTTTTTTTTTTTTGGCGGTACGCGGGCCTCTCACTGTTGTGGCCTCTCCCGTTGCGGAGCACAGGCTCTGGATGCTCAGGCCCAGCAGCCATGGCTCACGGGCCCAGCCGCTCCGCGACATGTGGGATCTTCCTGGACCTGGGCACGAACCTGCGTCCCCTGCATCGGCAGGCGGACTCTCAACCGCTGCACCACCAGGGAAGCCCTCTGTTTATTTTTTAAGTAAAAATTTTTTACAATATAGCAGGCATGTAGAAAAATGCCCAAATCATAAATATACAGCTTGGTGAATTTTTCACAGAGGGACAAGACTCAAGTAGTCAGTCACCTTCTCCAGTAAGACCTAGAACATTACCAGCCCTCAAGAGGCCCCTACTATACTGCTTCTCAGTCATTTCCCCTCATTCTCAGTGTAACCACTGTCATTGAGTTTTCCCACTAAGCACCGCTAACCCTGGATTCACAAGTTTTGATAGGTCATATTTTCATTATTATTTAGTGCAAAATATTTTCTAATTTCCATTTTGATTTCTTTAACCAATTTCCAAATATTTGGTGGATGTTCTAGTTATTTCGTTACTGATTTCTACCTTAATTCCACTGGGGTCAGAGAATACATTAATGGTTTCAATATTTTGAAATTTTGGGGAACTTGGGGACTTGTTTTATGGCCCAGCATATAGTCAGTTTTGGTAAATGTCTTATGTCCCTTTAATACATTAGAGGCAGAATTTTATATATGTCAATTAAGGCAAGTTTATTAATATATCATTTAGTATGATTATTCAGTGAGTAATTGAAAAAAGTTTATTAAAGTCTCCTACTATCATCTTGGACTTACTCTACTTTTAGTTAGGTCAATTTTTGCTTTACTCAATGAGAGAATATGAATTTAAAATTGTCATATCTTTCTGGTAGATTAAATTTTTTTAAATATATTTTTTTAATTTTTAAATTCTATTTTATTTATTTTTTTAATACAGCAGGTTCTTATTAGTCTCAATTTTATACACATCAGTGTATACATGTCAATTCCAATCGCCCAATTCATCACACACACCCCATCCGGCTGCTTTCCCCCCTTGGTGTCCATACGTTTGTTCTCTATATCTGTGTCTCAACTTCTGCCCTGCAAACCGGTTCATCTGTACTATTTTTCTAGGTTCCACATACATGCGTTAATATACGATATTTGTTTTTCTCTTTCTGACTTACTTCACTCTGTATGACAGTCTCTAGATGCATCCACGTCTCAGCAAATGACCAATTTCGTTCCTTTTTATGGCTGAGTAATATTCCATTGTATATATGTACCACAACTTCTTTATCCATTCGTCTGTCAATGGGCATTTATGTTGCTTCCATGACCTGGCTATTATAAATAGTGCTGCAATGAACATTGGGGTGCATGTGTCTTTTTTTTTTTTTTTTTTTTTTTTGCGGTATGCGGGCCTCTCACTGTTGTGGCCTCTCCCGTTGCGGAGCACAGGCTCCGGACACACAGGCTCAGCGGCCATGGCTCACAGGCCCAGCCGCTCCATGGCATGCGAGGTCTTCCCGGACCGGGGCATGAACCCATGTCCCCTGCATCAGCAGTCGGTCTGTCAACCACTGCACCACCAGGGGAGCCCTGTCTTTTTGAATTATGGTTTTCTCTGGGTATATGCCCAGTAGTGGGATTGCTGGGTCATATGGTAATTCTATTTTTACTTCTTTAAGGAACCTCCATACTGTTCTCCATAGTGGCTGTATCAATTTACATTCCCACTAACAGTGTAAGAGGGTTCCCTTTTCTCCACACCCTTTCCAGCATTTGTTGTTTGTAGGTTTTCTGATGATGCCCATTCTAACCGGTGTGAGGTGATACCTCATTGTAGTTTTGATTTGCATTTCTCTAATAATTAGTGATGTTGAGAAGCTTTTCATGCGCTTCTTGGCCATCTGTATGTCTTCTTTGGAGAAATGTCTATTTAGGTCTTCTGCCCATTTTTGGATTGGGTTGTTTGTTTTTATCATATTGAGCTGTTTATATATTTTGGAGATTAATCCTTTGTCTGTTGATTCGTTTGCAAATAGTTTCTCCCATTCTGAGGGTTGTCTTTTTGTCTTGTTTATGGTTTCCTTTGCTGTGCAAAAGCTTTTAAGTTTCATTAGATCCCATTTGTTTATTTTTGTTTTTATTTCCATTACTCTATAAGGTGGATCAAGAAAGATCTTGCTGTGATTTATGTCAAAGAGCGTTCTTCCTATGTTTTCCTCTAAGAGTTTTATAGTGCCCAGTCTTACATTTAGGTCTCGAATCCATTTTGAGTTTATTTTTGTGTATGGTGTTAGGGAGTGTTCTAATTTCATTCTTTTACATGTAGCTGTCCAGTTTTCCCAGCACCACTTGTTGAAGAGACTGTCTTTTCTCCGTTGTATATCCTTGCCTCCTTTGTCATAGATTAGTTGACCATAGGTGTGTGGGTTTATCTCTAGGCTTTCTATCTTGTTCCATTGATCTATGTTTCTGTTTTTGTGCCAGTAGCATATTGTCTTGATTACTGTAGCTTTGTAGTCTGAAGTCAGGGAGTCTGATTCCTCTAGCTCCGTTTTTTTCCCGCAAGACTGCTTTGGCTATTCGGGGTCTTTTGTGTCTCCATACAAATTTTAAGACTTTTTGTTCTAGTTCTGTAAAAAATGCCATTGGTAATTTGATAGGGATTGCACTGAATCTGTAGATTGCTTTGGGTAGTATAGTCATTTTCACAATATTGATTCTTCCAATCCAAGAACATGGTATATCTTTCCATCTGTTGGTATCATCTTTTATTTCTTTCATCAGTGTCTTGTAGTTTTCTGCATACAGGTCTTTTGTCTCCCTAGGTAGGCTTATTCCTAGGTATTTTATTCTTTTTGTTGCAATGGTGAATGGGAGTGTTTCCTTAATTTCTCTTTCAGATTTCATCATTAGTGTATAGGAATGCAAGAGATTTCTGTGCTTCAATTTTGTATCCTGCAACTTTACCAAATCCATTGATTAGCTCTAGTAGTTTTCTGGTGGTATTTTTAGGATTCTCTATGTATAGTTTCATGTCATCTGCAAACAGTGACAGTTTTACTTCTTCTTTTCCAACTTGAATTCCTTTTATTTATTTTTTCTTCTCTGATTGCCGTGGCTAGGACTTCCAAAACTATGTTGAATAATAGTGGTGAGAGTGGACATCCTTGTCTTTTTCCTGATCTTAGAGGAAATGCTTTCAGTTTTTCACCATTGAGAATGATGTTTGCTGTGGGTTTGTCATATATGGCCTTTATTATGTTGAGGTAGGTTCCCTCTATGCCCACTTTCTGGAGAGTTTTTATCATAAATGGGTGTTGAATTTTGTCAAAAGCTTTTTCTGCATCTATTGAGATGACCATATGGTTTTTATTCTTCAATTTATTAATATAGTGTATCACATTGATTGATTTGCATATATTGAACAATCCTTGCATTCCTGGGATAAATCCCACTTGATCATGGTGTATGATCCTTTTAATGTGTTGTTGGATTCTGTTTGCTAGTATTTTGTTGAGGACTTTTGCATCTATATTCATCAGTGATATTGGTCTGTAATCTTCTTTTTTTGTAGTATCTTTGTCTGGTTTTGGTATCAGGGTGATGGTGGCCTCATAGAATGAGTTTGGGAGTGTTCCTTCCTCTGAAATTTTTTGAAAGAGTTTGAGAAGGATGGGTGTTAGCTCTTCTCTAAATGTTTGATAGAATTCACCTGTGAAGCCATCTGGTCCTGGATTTTTGTTTGTTGGAAGATTTTTAATCACAGGTTTCAATTTCATTACTTGTGATTGGTCTGTTCATATTTTCTATTTCTTCCTGATTCAGTCTTGGAAGGTTATACCTTTCTAAGAATTTGTCCATTTCTTCCAGGTTGTCCATTTTGTTGGCATAGAGTTACTTGTAGTAGTCTCTTAGGATGCTTTGTATTTCTGTGGTGTCTGTTGTAACTTCTCCGTTTTCATTTCTAATTTTATTGATTTGAGTCCTCTCCTGCTTTTTCTTGATGAGTCTATCTAGTGGTTTATCAATTTTGTTTATCTTCACAAAGAGCCAGCTTTTAGTTTTATTGATCTTTGCTATTGTTTTCTTTGTTTCTGTTTCATTTATTTCTGCTCTGATCTTTATGATTTCTTTCCGTCTGCTAACTTTGGGTTTTGTTTGTTCTTCTTTCTCTAGTTCCTTTAGGTGTAAGGTGAGATTGTTTATTTGAGATTTTTCTTGTTTCTTGAGGTAGGCTTGTATAGATATACAGTTCCCTCTTAGAACTGCTTTTGCTGCATCCCAAAATGTTTTGGATCATCGTGTTTTCATTGTCATTTGTCTCTAGGTATTTTTTGATTTCCTCTTTGATTTTTTCAATGATCTCTTGGTTATTTAGTAACGTATTGTTTAGCCTCCATGTGTTTGTGTTTTTTACGTTTTTTTTCCCTGTAATTCATTTCTAATCTCATAGCCTTGTGGTCAGAAAAGATGCGTGATATGATTTCAATTTTCTTAAATTTACTGAGGGTTGATTTGCGACCCAAGATGTGATCTATCCTGGAGAATGTTCCATGCGCACTTGAGAAGAAATTTTAATCTGCTGTTTTTGGATGGAATGTCCTATAAATATCAATTAAATCTCTGGTCTGTTGTGTCATTTAAAGCTTCTGTTTCCTTATTTATTTTCATTTTGCATGACCTGTCCATTGCTGTAAGTAAGGTGTTAAAGTCCCCCACTATTATTGTTACTGTCGATTTCCTCTTTTATAGCTGTCAGCAGTTGCCTTATGTGTTGAGGTGCTCCTATGTTTGGTGCATATATATTTATAATTGTTATATCTTCTCCTTGGATTGATCCCTTGATCATTATGTAGTGTCCTTCCTTGTCTCTTGTAACATTCTTTATTTTAAAGTCTATTTTATCTGATATGAGTATTGCTACTCCAGCTTTCTTTTTTTTTTTTTGCGGTACACTGTCCTCACTGTTGTGGCTCTCCTGTTGCAGAGCACAGGCTCCGGACGTGCAGGCACAGTGGCCACAGCTCACAGGCCCAGCCACCCCGCTGCACGTGGGATCCTCCTGGACCGGGGCACAAACCCATGTCCCCCGCATCGGCAGGCGGGCTCCCAACCACTGCGCCACCAGGGAAGCCCCAGCTTTCTTTTGATTTCCTTTTGCATGGAATATCTTTTTCCAACACCTCACTTTCAGTCTGTATGTGTCCCTAGGTCTGAAGTTGGTCTTTTGTAGACAGCATATATATGGGTCTTGTTTTTGTATCCATTCAGCAAGCCTGTGTCTTTTGGTTGGAACATTTAATCCATTCACGTTTGAGGTAATTTTCGATATGTATGTTCCTATGACCATTTTCTCAATAGTGTTGGGTTTGTTTTTGTAGGTCCTTTTCTTCTCTTGTGTTTCCCACTTAGAGAAGTTCCTTTAGCATTTGTTGTGCATTTGGTTTGGTGGTGCTGAATTCTCTTAGCTTTTGCTTGTCTGTAAAGCTTTTGATTTCTCCATCAAATCTGAATGAGATCCTTGCTGGGTAGAGTAATGTTGGTTGTAGGTTCTTCCCTTTCATCACTTTAAGTATGTCATGCCACTCCCTTCTGGCTTGTAGAGTTTCTGCTGAGAAATCAGCTCTTAACCTTATGGGAGTTCCCTTGTATGTTATTTGTCGTTTTTCCCTTGCTGCTTTCAATAATTTTTCTTTGTCTTTAATTTTTGCCAATTTGATTACTGTGTGTCTCGGCGTGTTTCTCCTTGGGTTTATCCTTTATGGGACTCGCTGCGCTTCCTGGACTTGGGTGGCTATTTCCTTTCCCATGTTAGGGAAGTTTTCGACTATAATCTCTTCAAATATTTTCTCGGGTCCTTTCTCTCTCTCTTCTCCTTCTGGACCCCTATAATGCGAATGTTGTTGCGTTTAATGCTGTCCCAGAGGTCTCCTAAGCTCTCTTCATTTCTTTTCATTCTTTTTTGTTTATTCTGTTTCGCAGCAGTGAATTCCTCCATTTTGTGTTCCAGGTAACTTATATGTTCTTCTGCCTCAGTTATTCTGCTCTTTATTCCTTCTAGTGTAGTTTTCATTTCAGTTATTTTATTGTTCATTTCTGTTTGTTTGTTCTTTAATTCTTCTAAGTAGGTCTTTGTTAAATGTTTCTTGCATCTTCTTGATCTTTGCCTCCATTCTTTTTCCAATGTCCTGGATCATCTTCACTATCATTCTGAATTCTTTTTCTGGAAGTTTGCCTATGTCCACTTCATTTAGTTGTTTTTCTTGGGTTTTATCTTGTTGCTTCATCTGGTACATAGCCCTCTGCCTTTTCATCTTGTCTATCTTTCTGTGAATGTGGTTTTTGCTCCACAGGCTACAGGATTATAGTTCTTCTTGCTTCTGCTGTCTGCCCTCTGGTGGATGAGGCTATCTAAAAGGCTTATTGTTCTTATTATTTAAAAAGTGATTTTATTATAACATAAAGCATACACGCCAAAGAGAGATAATGTATCACATATGTGTACAGTTTAAAGAATAATAGCAGCCGGCCGGGAGGAGCTGACAGGCAGCCCCAGGGAGGCCAAGGCGTCAGCCCAGGTGCAATGACAGAGTGCATTGCTGAAGTGAGCTGGAAGGGCTTGGAGTGAAGCACCTGGACCAATTGCTATAGTTTAGCCTGTGATGCTTATGATTAGAGTCAATAACTTGAAATGGCCAGCTCACCTGATGCAGTTTTCTCCACCAGCTTTCTTAAGGTCTGGCTTAGTTTTTGAACCTCTTAAAAGCATTAATCTTCCAAGACCTGATAATGAAACTGGGATAAATTCGGTCACTATTACAGAATTGTCAAGTCAACACTGCTGCTGTATCGAAGTCCAACTACAGGTCTCTTTCCCACAGAAACATGTGGTGATGTGGAGGCCAAGATCCATGACAGTATATACTGCACTGCTGTGTCCTGGGCTTTGGCTCTTGTATACAGTCACGTTGATGATGACAAGGGGAGGACCCATGAGCTGGAGCACTCGGATATAAAATGTATGAGAGGAATTTTCTACTGGTATATGCATCAGGCTGATAAGGTCCAGCAGTTTAAGCAGGATTCATGCCCAACGACATCTTCACTCTGTTTTCAATGTACATACAGGGATGAGATTCTCCTATGAGGATTATGGTCATCCTCAGATAAATGCAGAGTCACTCTATCTCCTTTACCTTGTGGAAATGATTTCCTCAGGACTCCAGATTATCTATAACACTGATGAGGTCTCTTTTATTCAGAACCTTGTATTTTGTGTGGAAAGAGTTTACTGTGTGCCTGACCTTGGTGTCTGGGAAAGAGGAAGCAAATATGATAATGGCAGCACAGAGCTGCATTCGAGCTCTGTTGGCTTAGCAAAAGCAGCTGTAGAAGCAATTAATGGAGTCAACCTCTTTGGCAACCAGGGCTTTTCTTGGTCGGTTATATTTGTGGATCTCGATGCCCACAATCGCAACTGGCAAACTTTGTGCTCACTGTTACCCAGAGATTCAAAATCTCATAACACAGATGTTGCCCTGCTCCCCTGCATCAGTTATCCTACATTTGCCTTGGATGATGAGGTTCTGTTTAGCCAGACACTCGATAAAGTGGTTAGAAAATTAAAAGGAAAATATGGATTTAAGTGTTTCTTGAGAGATGGGTATAGAACATAATTGGAAGATACTAATAGACGCTACTGCAGACCAGCTGAAATTAAGCTGTTTGATGGCATTGAATGTGAATTTCCCATATTTTTCCTTTACATGATGATTGATGGTGTTTTTAGAGGTAATCCCAAGCAAGTAAAAGAATATCAGGATCTTCTGACTCCAGTACTTCATCAGACCACAGAAGGCTATCCTGTCATACCAGAGTACTACTATGTTCCAGCTGATTTTGTGGAGTATGAAAAAAGAAACCCTGGTAGTCAGAAGCGATTTCCTAGCAACTGTGGCTGTGATGGAAAACTATTACTTTGGGGACAAGCCCTTTATGTCATCACAATACTCCTGACTGATGAATTAATTAGTCCTAAAGACATTGATCCTGTTCAGCATTATGTCCCACTACAGAATCAATGTAATGTGAGCATGAGGTTTTCCAATCAGGGCCCACTGGAAAATGATTTGGTTGTTTATGTAGTGCTTATAGCAGAAAGCCAATGCCTTCAAGTTTTCCTCAACACATATGGTATTCAGACTCAAACTCCTCAACAGGTAGAACCCATTCAGATCTGGGCCCAGCAGGAGCTTGTGAAAGCTTATTTCCATTTGGGGGTCAATGAAAAATTAGGACTCTGCGAAAGGCCAGATAGGCCCATTGGCTGCCTCCATACATCAAAGATTTATTGCATTCTAGGAAAGACTGTGGTTTGTTACCCTATCATCTTTGACCTAAGTGATTTCTCAATGTCTCAAGATGTTTTACTGCTGATAGATGACATAAAGAATGCACTACAGTTTATTAAGCAATACTGGAACGCATGGACATCCACTTTTCCTTGTTCTCATCCAGGAAGACAGTATAAGAGGTAGCCGATTCAATCCTGTATTAGATATGCTGGCAGCTTTTAAGAAAGGAGTGATTGGAGGAGTCAAAGTTCACGTTGATCGTCTACAGACACTAATATCTGGAGCTGTGGTAGAACAACTTGACTTCTTACGAATCAGTGACACAGAAGAGCTTCCAGAATTTAAGAGTTTTGAGGAACTAGAAGTTCCCAAACATTCAAAAGTCAAATGACAAAGCAGCACCTCCAATGCTCCTGAACAAGAACAGCAGTCAGATGTTACCATTACTGAATGGAAAAACAAACCCACCCATGAAATTCTTCAAAAACTGAATGACTGTAGTTGTCTGGCTAGCCAAGCCATCCTGCTGGGTATACTGCTCAAAAGAGAAGGACCCAACTTTATCACAGAAGAAGGTACTGTTTCTGATCACATTGAGAGAGTCTATAGAAGAGCTGGCAGCAAAAAATATTGGTCAGTGGTGTGCCATACAGCAAGCCTTTTAAGTAAACTAGTGGACAGCCTGGCCCCATCCATTACTAATGCTTTAGTGCAGGGCCAACAGGTAACTCTGGGTGCCTTTGGACATGAAGAAGAGGTTATCTCTAATCCTTTGTCTTCAAGAGTGATTAAGAACATCATCTATTACAAGTGTAATACCCATGATGAGAGGGAGGTAGGTGGTCATTCAGCAAGAACCGGTCATTCATATTGGCTGGATCATCTCCAATAACCCGGAGTTATTCCATGGCATGCTGAAAATATGAATTGGCATTGTGTGAGGCAGTGCAGTAAGGCACGTGACCAGGCTCTAGCATCCAGCAGAACTGAGTGCAAGTCCTGACCACCACTCATCATCTCAGTGGCCTGAGGCCAGTGGCTGAACCTCCCTCCTGCTTTCATACCAGCCTCATTGTTTTGTGTGAGATGAAACAAGGTAATATGTTTAAAAGGCCTGCCACAACTGAGTAAAGTATAAATGCTTCTTTTCATTTTTTTAAACATATTTTTGATTGTATTGAATACAGGTATCACAAAATATGTTCTAATTGTAAAAAAGTCAACAAAAAACAATAATTGAGCATATAGAGTAACCTAATATGTGGCCAATTTGGGGGATGTTCAAGTGTTTGAAAAGAATATGAAGCCTGTCCGGTGCAAATACATGTAAATGTGTGTGAGTGTGCGTAAGTGTTTAGCTTGCTAATTGTATAATTAGATCATCAATATCTTTACTATTTCTGTCTTCCTTGACCTTCGATTGCTGATAAATTGTAAAATGTTCTCCTGATTATGAATTTGTCAATTTCTCCTTGCATTTTATCCATTTTGCTTTATATATTTTAAAGCTTTGTTTTTGTCCATGTTACCATGTTTTAACAATATATCTTTCCTTGTGTCATTTATTTTGTAATTGAATTATTTTTTAAAAATTATTTTTAATTTCAAACATCTACAAAAGTATAGAAAATAGTATAATAAAGCCCATACTACTACTCAGCTTCAACAATAATAAAAAAATAGAATAATAGAAAAACAAGCACTGTACAACTTAAAGATACAGAAGCCCCTTAATCTCCTCATTTGTGTTGCTACCTAGTCCACTCTCATACTTCTATCCTGAATTTTTTGTTACTCGCCCTTGCTTTAAAAATTTTTTTCATTAATATAAGCATCCCTAAATTATTGTTTAGTTTTACCGGTTTTCATCTCCATATCTAGTAGATTAACTTTTAAGCATCAGTTCTAAATGTCCTTTTTTATGTTTAATCATGGTATTTACATGATATATCTCCATTCTTTTACTGTCAACCTTTCTGTATCCTTATATTTAAGATGTCCTTATTTAGGCAACATATAATTAAATTTTTATTTTTTCATCTAGTTGGACAAACTTTGTCTTTCAGTCAAAGTATTTAGTTCATGTACATTTAATATAATTACTGATATATTTGGAATTATATTTACTGGATATAACAACAGCCTTAACCTAATAAAGTGTAATGTAAATTAATAGTTTTACCACTTCCCAGACAATGCTAGGATTTAAGAACACATTAAATCCATTTATCCCTTTCTGCTGTTTGATTTACTGCTGTCATACATTTATTTTAATTTTATATGTATGTAAACTTCACCACATGTTATTATTGTCATTTATATATTTAACTCCTGTTGCTCTTCATTCTTTGGTGCATTTCTGTCTTTCCATCTGGGATCATTTTCCTCTTGTCTAAACTCCTTCAGCATTTCTTTTAATAGGGATCTGCTGACAACAAACTTTTTTTGATGCCTTTATGTTTGAAGGATATTTTCATTGTGTATTGACTTCTAAGTCATCAATAATTTCTTCCAGCACTTCAAGATATCATTCTGTTGTCTTCTGGCTTCTATGGTTTCTGTTGAGAACTTAGTTATCATTGTTGTAGTTTCTTTGAAGGTACTATGCTTTTTTGTCTGGCTGTTCTTATGGCTTATTCTTTGTCTTTGTCATTTGGCAGTTTTACTATGATGAGACTAGTAATGTCTGTATCCTTCCTGGGATTTGATATTGTTCATTTGTTTTGGAAATTTCTCAGACATTACCTATTCGAACAATGCTTTTGCCTCCATTTCTCCTCTAATCTATTTCTGTACTTCTGGAGCTCCAGTTACACTTAGAACTTTGCCATCTCCCATGTGTCTCTTTCACTTTTTTCTATATTTCCATTTTTCTGTTTTTGGTCCTTTGGTCTGAATATTCTCTGCCAACAGAGAATACTATTATTTACTATCTTACAGTACTAATCCTGTTCTTATTTGTGTTTAATCTGCTAGTAAGCTCATCTGTTGAGTTCTTAGTTTTAATTACTGTATTTTTCAGTTTTAGAATTTCTACTTGATTCTCTTCTTATGGATTCTATTTCTCTGGTAAGGGTATCTTTTCATCTATTTTTAAAAAACATATTAATCCATGTTTCTGGATCATCTATGGCCTATTTTTACTTTCTTTTTTTTTTTGATCTGATTTCTTGGTATATCTGGTAATTTTTAAATTGAATGCCAGACATTTTGCATGAAAAATTGTTGAGGCTCTGGATGACGCTATTTTTCTCTAGAGGAAAATACATTTTATAAAATGGTAGGCAGCTAGAATAGGAACAGAATAACTCAGTCCAATCAGTATATGACTGAAAAGTCTGGGTTTCAGAATTTTTAAGGTTCTCGAGTCATCTGCCTGGGTTCAACTTGCAGGCTGGATAATCTTGGGCAAGTTTTATAATATTTCTGTTCATCAATTTTCTCATTTATAGCACAGGGAAAATAATAGTACTTTCCTCACAGCATGGTTAAGAAGATTAAATGAGCTAATATATAAAAAATACTTAAACCAGTACCCAACACATAGAAAGTGTCCATTAAGTGTTTGCTAGTGTAGGTATTAATTTTTGCCTACGGCCAAAATCATCTCCTTCTGTTACTGCATTTAACAAATATTAATTGGAGTGGCTACTGGTAGAACTCAATATGTGGAGAAAGATTAGACCTTATTAGAGGTTAGGATCAGGAAATAAGGTAGAATTAAAAGCTCTTGCTATATTGAAAACAGAGTCAAAGAGGTAATGTAAGCATCTCAGTGTTGGTCTATGGTTAGCTCAGATCACTTCCTACGTGTAATTCAGTCAGTTCCCACAGTGCTAGGTGAAGTTTCAAGGTGCAAGTCTATTTCAAGAACTGGTCAGTTTTTTACTTGCTGTCTCTGGAGTGGACTTCAGGGGTGGTTAGAGTCAGCAAAGCTCAGGAAGAGAGAGTGAATAGCCTCTAATATTCTCCCCATTCTACCTCTCAGGCTTTGACTTCATTTCCTTTTGGAGTGGTGCATTCTGGATCTAGGATCTAGGAAAAATGTTCTGTCAAACCACAAATTAGACAAAATTTCATCAGAGAAGTTCCTAACTGATGTTTCGTCTCGTTCTTACAAGAATCGTCCTAGTAGGATCTTTCCAGTTTGGGATTCAAGGTACATGATTATGCCACAGACACTGTACCTGAAGCAATCTGTGTTTTGACTGGTGATAAATTGATAATCACCTAGCCGGCTAAGCCAGTCCAGAGAGGCAGTTAATATGGTGAAACTTCAATAAAGTCGGCTGTCAATGCGATAGATGTTACAGGTGAACTCCTTGATCTCTCACTGCAATCCTTTGAATCTCTGTTATCCATCACTCTATAATACATGTGTTTAGCAGGGAAATAGGCTTCTCAAATCTCACCATCCAAGTAAGCCTCCACAATAACATTTCTAAGTCTGACATGCAAGTCTCAACAACGCTGTCAGAACACTAGTTAGCTTTCAAATTCAGTGAGGTTACGTACATTTACAGAAGGGTGGCAAGAAACTGAAGAGTGTTCCCCTTTGTGCTCTTGGACAATAAAAAGGTTTTAGAAGCATAGCTTCCCCAGTCCCTTTACCAGTCGGACTTTTGAGTAGCAGGTTTTGGTACAAAGTTTCTGAGATTTTCCTTTTGCTAAGTCTTAAGTGGTACAAAGTGGAGTAAATTAGGTTACAGAAGGTACAGCTTTATTTCATGAATAGAAGCAAAACTTTGACGAAGCAAATAATACTGAAAGATATTTTTTATTTAGGAAAAAGGATTTAATTTTTTTTAGTTATCTTGCACTTGGTTTCATTGTCAAAATGAGTTATCACCTCAGTAGTTCTTCCTGAAGAACTTGTAACACACAAAGGCCAAAACTCAAGACTAAAAACCAGTCATGGCTCTCCTTAGCATTTCTAGGGTGTTACTTTTTATGAGGAAGACACTCTTCCTGTGGCATATTTTGAATTTATATGAACATTCTAATGAATGATCTTATTGTGTGTGGTTCAGTTTCCTGAGGAAAGAATTTTCTTCTGTTTAATCTCAGGAAATAGGATCAGCCCTGCCAAAGTTATTATAGAGCCCAAGGAAACACTTCCTATATTTAAATTAAGCAACTTTAAAATTGCTTAAAGGGGTCTTACTAATTAGAATTCCAGTGCAGAAAGCTTGGGAAGGTTTCAGAGTGCTGTATCTGAATCCACTTCTCTTCTACTCCTGATGGGAATTTTGAAGGGATTTTGCAGTTTCCCTAGGTGGTCAATTACAGACCTACTTTTCCAAATATTTTTTTTTTTTTTTTTTTTTTGTGTGTGTGTGTGTGTGTGTGTGTGTGTGTGTGTGTGTGTGTGTGTGGTACGCGGGCCTCTCACTGTTGTGGCCTCTCCCGTTGCAGAGCACAGGCTCCGGACGCGCAGGCTCAGCGGCCATGGCTCACGGGCCCAGCCGCTCTGCGGCATGTGGGATCTTCCCGGACCGGGTCAAGAACCCGCGTCCCCTGCATCGGCAGGCGGACTCTCAACCACTGCGCCACCAGGGAAGCCCCGCCCCAGTAATTCTTGAATTCATTATTCTCAAATATCAAAATGCACGAAGGAAAATATATTCTTTAAGCTACGGTATAAGACAGTGATTCAACCAAAGTTTTCTTACAGTTTAGAAAAAAAAATTGGCTCTCCTCATCTTTATTCAGAATAGTCTGGAAGAAGTGTGTAATCAAAACCTTCTGAAGAAGTTAACTCTTTATGCCAGCAAGCTCCATGAGGACAGGGACCCGCATGGTACTTCCTAACTTCTCTCAGAGCAACGTGCGTGATATTTTGTGCAAAATTAATGTTCATTGAATGTGTGATTAAATCTACTGATTTATATTTCTTAGAGAAATACTTCTGAGGTATTCCAGAGCATTCTGATGATTTTGAAAAAGATGGATTGTTTCACGCAGTCTTTAGTCTGATCAACTTGTAGCTGACTTCTCATAACAGTAGGACTTTCCTAGTGTCAGTAGAATGTGACTAGCTAACAGGATATTTGCTTTGGTTTTTGACTCTATCCTAACTAAATTTAATATAAGGTATGAGAAGCAGGGGAGGCAAGAATAGATTAAAAAAATTTTTTTAACATAAAATGCATTATTATTTCTAAAAGTAAAATTATATCTAACATGGTAATTAAAGCAAATTTTTACAGACTTATTAGAGGCATTGTATAATTTTTTTTTTTTTTTTTTTTTGCGGTACGCGGGCCTCTCACTGTTGTGGCCTCTCCCGCTGCGGAGCTCAGGCTCCGGATGCGCAGGCTCAGCGGCCATGGCTCACGGGCCCAGCTGCTCCGCGGCATGTGGGGTCTTCCCGGACCGGGGCACGAACCCATGTCTCCTGCATCGGCAGGCGGACTCTCAACCACTGCGCCACCAGGGAAGCCCTGTACAATATTTTTAATCACACTAATAAGCAGTAAGTTGAAATGTTCAGAAGAGAAATAGTAATAACAGCTAATACTTATTGACTATTTAGATGAGCCATATCTTTTTTTTTTTTTTAATAAATTTATTTATTTATTTTTGGCTGTATTGGGTCTTCGCTGCTGTGTGAGGCCTTTCTCCAGTTGCGGAGAGAGGGGGCCACTCTTCATTGCGGTGCGCGGGCCTCTCACCATCATGGCCTCTCTTGCTGCGGAGCACAGGCTCCAGACGCATAGGCTCAGTAGTTGTGGCTCACGGGCTTAGTTGCTCCGCGGCATGTGGGATCTTCCCAGACCAGGGCTCGAACCCGTGTCCCCTGCATTGGCAGGCAGATTCCCAACCACTGTGCCACCAGGGAAGCCCGAGCCATGTCTTAACCACTGGAAATATTACCTTTTAAAGCTTATTCACATTTTCCATTTTTTATTCAACAGTTTGCTTCCCATAAAATGACCAGCTATGTTTTAGGCCCAGCTTAATCTCTGTCAGTCCTAGGTATGTGGGCCTATGCTAATTTTCTTAGTCATACTAGCATCTACCTTGTGTTTCTAAGCCACATTCAGTTCTCCATTCCAGAACATCTTCAGTCATTGGACTCTGAGGAATCTGAAGAGCTCATCAAGACACTTCATTTTGTTGAATGTTCCCAGTGAGCCTTTATGTGCTATGTGGAATTACATTAATCTGGAACTCAGTGTCATGCCATTCAGACAGGGCCAGTCCAGAGGGTAGTCAGAGGAATTCACAGAAAGAAGCTAGAACACCCAAACATAGAGGAACATAGAGGGGTACTAAACCAGTATTGTTAATTTACCAGAGAGGATGGGCTTAAAGGGATATTTAAACCATTTTAAACCTCTTTGTATGAAAAAGCTGATAGACGAGTTTATTGGATTTGGGAGAGAAATATGGTTCCTGCATCATGACTGCACAGTGACAAAGTGGTGAGCATATAAGCAAGAGAACAAAAGAATGCTCTTTCTTAGTACTGTCTAGGGCTGGTGCACAGTGAGCTTCCAATAACTTTTGTTGAGTGAATGAAAGCAGTTGCTATGTAGGGAGATGTTTTAGGACACTAGACCAAAATACCATAAACACGATTATCTCAGAAGACCATTAACTCTGGATTTACTTGTGCAAATGAGAAGTGGGAGGTCAAAGGGGATAAGCGCTAACCAAATGTTTGCTGTGTCTGGATTCAGTGTGTACACCCACTAGCATACTCTACAACATGAAGGAGGCTGGTATAAATAGGGACCTGTGGAGCCAATTAGGCTTTTGTTTGATCCTTAAAACTTTGTTGTTTGTCCTATACCCAGTAATACCACCATATGGGAACAGTGACATGGCATAATCTTAGACAAGTCACTTGACTTGGATTTTTCACCTGGAAAGAAATGGGGTTGTAACAGGTGAGCCTTGAAATCTTTTTGAGCTATAATCTTGGATTTTCTCCTTTCTTTCCCCTTTTCTGTTGCTTGCAACCCACCTCCACTAACTGGGTTTTGTGTATGTTGGTGTACACAGAGTTTCTGATTTTAAAATGATCTGCAAATGGAAGGAGTAGAGAAAGAAAATGAGAGATCGATTTGGATTAGGTGGTAAAGTATAAAGGGGCAGTTGAAGAAAGACTGATTCCCTGTTCCCTTATTTTAAGGAGTTTAATAAAGTGAAGAATAGATTCCCCAAAAGGAGAGACAGAGCAATGGTTTCCTTTCTGCCTCCAGGATCTTACATAATGTTCCTGGAAAGGCCTGTGTGCATCTCATCTCTGGCAGCCCTTAAGTGGGAGGGTGTTCCCCAGCTGGTTCCTGTTCCCCACCTGGACTCACACACTTGACAAAGGGCCCGCCCACTGCTCTCTTCTAGGAGGCCTGGGACAAATTTTTAAGATGGGATGATCTTTGAGAAAGGGAACAGTAGGCTGCCGTAACCCCTCAGCTAACATTTGCCTCTATTTATTTATTCCTCTAGTTAAACAAAGATTTGCTTTTCCTTATTTTACGAATTACCCTATTGGTCCCGAGTTAGTATGACAGGGAGGAGGGGTTATTGAGTTTATTGGCTTGAATTCTCACTTTTTGAAAGCAATCTATCCTGTAATTATTTCATGTATCAGTGAGTTTTTTTGCATCGTTATTTCCAGTGAGCACTGGAATGTGTATGGAAAAATTAGTGTACATCTGAAAACTAATTCTTTAAAAATTACGACTAGCACCTTACTGTACTTTAGTAGCTTCATGGATTTTAAAAAGTGGATTTTTAAAAATTAGATTTAAAATGTAAATTAGCTATCACCTCCAGTAAATTAGGAAACTCATGCCTCTGATAACACTGTTTACTTGGGACTAAAATAAACCCTAGTATACCTATCTACTTCTTGGGTCATAAGACATCCAGTCACAGTCGAATACCAATTGGGGACACCATTAGAACTCTACTAAAGAATCAAAAGGTATAACTGGGGATCCAAATAAAAATGCACAGGTGATCTCAGTAAAAGAAGTCTTGGCATGCGGAAGATGGTCAATAAATATTTACTGACAGAATAAAACTGAAGAAACTGATAACTGCATGCTGGGGATAAGGTTTGTGATGCTAACTCTGTAAAGCACGGCAAAAAGTAGACAAATACTTGTGTAGGAAACCACAGTGTAGAGAACGTGTGGACTTGAACTAAGTGTCATAGATTAGCTCAGCCCCTGCTACAGACGTGCGTCTGTAGACAAGTTATTTCACCTCCGTGGGTTTCATTTACCGCTCCTTGAAAGGAAGAGGTTGTCTGTGGTTTTCAACCTGTGGTTTTCTTTTTTCAAATTACGTCTTCTGAAGAATTCTAATATACACAGTAGGTAAAAGCAGACCCTCTTGGCTTGAATCAGGGAAGGCAGCCTGGAGCCCTGCCTGCTCTGCCCCCTATCCCACCGAGACCCCCACCACACACAGTTTGAAAGCGATTGGGCTTAACTACCTGTCCTCTCCAGCTGGGACATTTGTGGGCAGTGTTAATAATCAGTGTTACAAATAGCGTCTGGAGGCCAGTGGAGGGTATTTGAGGACATATTTTGAGAAGTACTTCTTTAGCGTGTCGTCTTTGACCCTCAAACTTATCCTGGCCCCGGTGTCTGTGTAACTCATGTGGTAGCCTCAGTCTACGTTGTCTCCTACACCTGAACCCTGGGAGTGATGCAAGCCTCCCCCTCACCGCCCATATCCATAAGTCACTAAATGCTCTCTGTTGGTGCCTTTGACTATTTCTGACCCTTTCCTCTTCAACCCCATTTCCACCACCGGGATTCAGGTCCTTATCCTCTTTCTCTTGGACAATCACAACAAATCCCTGACCGGTCTCATTCTTCCCCCAGCTATGTCAGTCCTTAAATAAGTCTTTTCATCGTTCCCCACGGCCTATAGGACCATTCCAGTCTCCTTAGGAGGGCAGACAAGGCTCTCCATGGCTGTCCTTACCCTCCTCTCCAGCCTCTACTCTGTCATTCACCACCTCATAACTTTATGCTCTGGCAATACCAGCTGCTCGTAGTTCTTCGAATACACCTCGGAGTTTTACACTTTCACTCTTGGGTCAGTGCTTCTCCTCCAACATTGCCCTCTAACCCTCTTTTCTGTAGCTAATTTCTAATATTTCTGTAAGATTTCATGCAAGGGTCACTCCTATAGAAAGCCAGCGAAGTGCCCCACTGTGTCTTTTAGGACTCTGCATGCTGCTACCACAATATATTAAAATTATCTAGGTAGATCTGTCTCCTTCACTAGATTGTAGCTCACTGGAGACCAAGTATTATTTCTTCTTATACCTCTTATTCCCCAGTGTCAAATACAGTGCTTGGAGTCCATTAGGTAGTCATTAAGTGACCTACATGGGATGATCTATGGTCTTAACACATTAGCTCACTCATTCAGTTTCACCTGAGATCAGCCAAGAGATCCAAGTGACCTCAGGGACAAGTGACAGGCTACTGTGAAGTACAAAACTTTCAATATTTAAAAACCACTTTTTCATATAAATTCATATTTATCTATTCCAGTATTTATCATAGAGCTATTTTAAGCTTTAATAACACTATTTGCTTTTCCTTTAAATAAACTGCATCATTTAAGAAAAGTCAAAACACACAAGTGACATATGTTGACTAAATTTACTCAAGTAAACTTTTGAGTCTTTTGAGTTAATTTCCGATTGTTCCTTTGTCCTAACATGAGCCTCATGGAGGGTGAATGCTCACCAGGTCCCCCAGCCCTGGCACACTTGAGAATCTTAGCCAGGAATGCAAACCTCTTCAGGATATCCGTTCTCCCTCTGCTGGCCTAGCACCAGGGCCACCTGGAGCCGTTACGGCATCTTTGTGTGAATTAGGAAAAAGCAACCTCTCTGCAGTGATGCAGCCCCAAAGGCACAGGGCTTTAGCAACAGAGCCATGCCTTTGCGCTGAGAAAAGGTGACCGTGTTCTAGGCAGAGGGCCCCACAGGAAGGGGAGGCGGATTTGAGCCCCTCTACCAGGTGCCTTTGTGAAGCAAAGACTTACCCTGCCTATGCAAGAAGCCACTTGGCTCCCCTTGGCCCCCAAGTGATAATCTGTGGCTGCCAACTAAGCAGGAAAAGGAATATCATGGTCTCTCTGAAGGGCATTTTCTGGGCTTTCTTGTTAAGTCCAGCTTGCATTTTGATGGGGCCAGACAGTGGCTTTATGAGCTCCTACCAAGAGAACTCCTTCCTTTGCATACAATTGTCACTTTGTATAGCTCATTTTGCCAAGTGACAAGGCTGAATCTGTTGCAACAGGAGCCAAACAAAATGGTGATCGCGGGCTTGCGTGTGTGGAGCCCCTTCGTTTCACGCACGCACTCTGTGGTAAGCATTATTCACGAGCAGTTAATTATTGGTCTTCTTGCATAAAATGAATGTGACATTTGAGACACATGTTTATTGTTTATGACATATATATATATATATATATATATATATATATATTTCAAAACTCCAGCTACTGAAATTGGCCTAAATTACCATCATAAAACACAGCATTTGTACATTCAGAGTCTTTTCTGATCTCTGACCCGTGGGAACAGCATACAAATGTGGTAATATACACATGGATATACTTTTCTTTTTATTGACAGAATGGATGGAGTTTCTTTAACAACTGTGCTCAGGCTGAAACAACTGCTGAGCTCCACCAGGGGCTGCTGTTGAACTTCTAAAAAACTCCATATTTTGGAGGAGAAGGGGGGTGGTAGTGGATGGGGAGGGAGGAATGGGAATGGGGGAAGAGGAATAGGAAAAAAAAAAAAATCTTGGAAGAAAACCTGACATTTCTGTCTGAGGTGGAGCATGCTTTGCTGATGCCACACATGGAATGTTTCGGAAGTGTCAGTAATAAATACTTCTCTCAGAAATCTTCATATTCTAAACCTCTGCATATCATACCCCAAGGAGAGTCATACAAAGACATAGCTGTCAGGGTCTAATTTTGGATCTGAAAACTATGGCGGTTGTCAGGCATCTTTTCCCATGAGTGATATTTATCTTCTCTCACAAACAAACTGAGTGCAGGGTTTTTAATTAATTTCCAGTGTGTCCCGTGATAATTTCCCCCCTACTATATTAATATGATGATTTAAACCTTCATTCAGAGGCAGACTTTCAGTTGAAAATCACTAAAGGTTTAGTGTTATCAATAAGCTACATGTACATTGGTTTGAAGGGAATCAATAAAGTTGCCCTTTCCTTCATTTTTATTTTTAGAGGCATCAGTGGGATTTTATCTCTTTTAAGTATATTAAGGAAATCACGAGTGAGCTGATTTTGTAATTTTTCTTCTTTTGATTGGAGGCAGTACTTAGTCTGTTTCTCTTATTGTGTGTGGAAGACTTACTTTAAGAAAACTTCTCAATTTGATGATGAGGAGTGAATTTTCTTCTTTAGAGTGTTCTCGTCAGAGAAACTTAATTTCTTTTTTATATAAAGGAACCAGAAATAGACCATTGGAAGGGGCATATCCCTAAAATATACAAATCAGATGGGGACAGCAAGTGAATAAATCTCTTCTTTCCTTGTCCAGTATCCCTCTTAATAGAAAAAGTGCAATAAAAAGCATACCATCATAAAAATTCTAAGGATAGGAGTAAGATGAAGTTATGATGCATGTTTCTTAAATAGCATATTTTTTAAACAAATGGAAATGAAAGTTATGTCTTCCATAATAAGTCATGTTGGGAAGAATTTTATTTATTTTTGGCGATGCTTATATCTTTATTTAATATTATTATACTCAGATTAAAGGTTGCCTCAAATTTCATAACAATTTTTTTTCTCAATTCACCTTTAAGATATTTGATTACTGGGGTGATAGGGCAGTTCTTGAAGAAATATTTATCTTTCTCTGGAAAGGACATTCAAACACCATTGGAAAATCATGGCAATAAAAGGTAAATTCCTAGAGTCTTATATAAGGCTTTTAATTATTGGCAATCAAAATATTAAATTCTTAGAAATGCATGAAACTCCTTATAGGACTGGAGCTTACATTTGTGACTTTTTAAAAATGTATTTGGATGTGTTTCTTGCCTTCTCTGTCCAAATCCCAGCATCCAGCATATAAATGCTTTTCCTAGATCCATTAGGAACATTTAATAACCAAATATCTATGTAGTGAGAAAGGAATTTTTAAGGTTCAATTGTTCTGTTAATAATCTGTATTTTTTTCCTGCCTTGCAAGTTGCATTTAAGCACCACAAAAATCAACCTTTAAACACAGATTGATTCTGACAGCTTTTATTTTACTTGATTTCCAAGAATTGTTATAGAAATGCTTCTTAATTGAAATAGTTCTCCTTTTTGGCTTTTATTTTATTGTCCTTTACTTCTTGACATCTTGTACATTAAATCAGAGGCTGTTTTAGAGACATGAAATGACAGCTTTTTTCCGAGCCCGATTCTGGATCCTGATAGATCTGCACTTCTCAAAGCAGACAGGCTGCTCTCGACAGCCTCCGAGAAGATTCCTGCATGATGGGCACGTCACCTGAAAACACAACCATAAACTGCAGGTTAATCACTAAGGACCAACTTGTGTCAATTCCCCCATTGCCCTGCTCCCCATCTAAGAGGAATAAAGCCAAGAACTATTTTTTCTTTGCTATTTAATTTAACAGAATCTGGGCTCAACTTTAGTTTGAAATTATATTTTCAGCCAGGATGGAAAGGCTACTCATGTAATTTAGTAGTGTGTTGTAAAGAAAAATCAAAGCGTCCTCATGGAATATTTTCCCCCACTGTATCTCCTGTGACGAGAGAACACATAAAGTGAATGAGATGTGACACTGGCATGCACGGAGAACACATTTGTTACACTGAAATTCTGAGGAAAATGCTATTTGTGTCACTGTTGATGTTTTGGAGTTAGAAAAGGGTTATTTGGGAAAAAATATATATTCATATCAGTCAGTAGGAATAAAATGAGACAGGATGCAAAAATATGATAGTGCAGGGAAGAGCCGTGCAACAGACCAGACCAGTCCTCTTTCAAGGTAGAAGCAAACATTTGATAATGGGAACGCTAACAAGATGAGTATTCTAGATTTGTTTTTTAGTTCTACCTAACTCTTTGTAACTTTACAATGTAAGAGTCAGAAATTGGAGCCAATTACCATAATGTGTGGTGGTTTGGTGGGAGCATGTTCTACATCAGACAGTTAAAAGGTTTTATTGCTATTAGGAGCATGTTAATGCTCTTGATAATGTCTCTACTTGCATTGTAATGTCTCTTGTTGAAGTATGGAATTCTTTTATCTTCTTATTACATTATGCAAAAACTTGAATTGAAAAGATATTTGTAGGAACATTTAAAGTAGTGCATCAATCAGCTTCAAAGAAGAAAAAATGTTCTCGGAATAGCTTATAAAAGGATAACTGTCAATTTTATTTTGGATGAACAAAGACGGCAACGTAAAAAGCACTTTATTGTAAAAGCATACTGCGCAATTCAATAAATATGCAATATAAATATAAGAGAGAAGAAAGTTCATAGTTATCAGATGGCTTAAATGTAATTTAAGTAATACTTTTAAAATGCAACTAGCAGTGAAGTACTCTTTTTCTACTGGTTCCGAGTTCTAGCCTCTGAGGCCCCATTAGGTGATAACTTAACTCTCTCTGATAATGTAAGAATTGGAATGGATTAGTCATGGTCCTGTTTTTAATATATCTTGGGACGATACAGAAAAGAGCATGTGTGGAAAGCGTCAGAAAAAAATTTAACAACCACTTAATGGTGCAAGCTTTTCAAAATGATTTGTTCTTATCTGCACGGTGTTCAGTTGTTTCTCATTCTGTCTTTGCTGCTATAAGACAATTTTGCATTTGAACGTAATGCTATCGTGACTTGAAATAGCATTTCCAAGTGTTTTATGTTTGTTAGGAAAATCCTTTAGTAGAGTTATTTCTGGACTTTCTAAATTAGGGGTGCTTTGTTACCTTTTATATAAGGGTGCTTCCATCTTTTCTTATAATTAGAAATATTTTTCTTATTTTAGATAGATGGATTTTTAACTGTAAACGCTGAACATATAACCTTGTTTTCGAACGTGTTTCTCAGGTAATAAACTTTAGCCTGATGAATGCTGCAGAGATGACTCTTTTTGATAAGGTTTAAGAATCTGCAAAATGAACTGTCTATTCAAAGAAAATAGATCCAGCATATAGAGAACATTACATAAGCTTTCAGAGTAGAAAAAAATCATCTAAAGAACTCAGTTTTTCTATGATTTCTGTTTAGATACATACCTATACGCACCTAAGTATGGACAGTCAGCTCCTTGCACATGGAAGACACTTGATAAATATTTGTTGATTAAGGTTAAAATTTAAAGAGAAAACATTCCAGTCAGTAAGTATGTCTTTTGTTCTGTAACCTGACAAAGGGATGCTAATTCCTTGTTAAATATAGCAATATAAAATTTCTCCCAGACTCAGGCCTTTTCGAGATTCAGAAAACTTCACTTGAAGTCAAGTAACCAGGTGAATTCACTCCCCACACCATTGTAGCTTGTAAAATTATATTAGTGCTTGTTACATTTCTAAGAAATAATCTTCATTTATTTTAAAACTGCAAATATGGCACCTTGTAATAAGAAATCAGTTCATAACTTTATTTGTAACATCATTCTGCTAGTGACTTATTTCTCATTGCTGTTGTACATGACGCCTAATTAATTCAAATAATTTTCTCCTCCTTTCAGTGGGTTTCATCCAGACTCTTTGTAGAAAACTGTACTCAGTCTGCTGCTACTTTCTGATATGCCCCATTTTCTCATGCTTCCGTTCTCTTGGCCTGTTTGGGAACACTCTCATTTTGAAAGTACGAGGAAAATTATCTCATAAAAGAAATTTAATAACAACAGAACTTCGGAGATTTAGCAAATGTTGAATTCGTAAGTTACTGAACTATGGGAAAAGCTGTAATTTATAACCAGCAAGTTAGTATGTTGTACACATCTGTGTACTGTTTCAGAAAATAAAGGTTGTTACCATAGCAACTCCACATAATATGGAACATACGTTATTTGTGAGATGCCAGGCTTCATGCTGCAAAAAAAAAATCTCCCTCCTCATGGCTGCTCTCTGATGTTTCAGGGGTTTCTACCTTTTCTTTACCATTACAAGGGATTCTCTTCTTTCATGTCCTGTTATTTTATATATTTTTGTTATTTTCAGTTTCCCATACTTTTAGAGTTTGTCAGCTAAATTGATAAGTTTTCAGAGTACTCCTATGATTTGGTGACCACCACTGAGATATTTTCTCATCTAGTCTTATTTTAATTTTAAAGAAATTCTGGTTAATTTTTTAGATATAGCAACAAGTGCATATTAAAGACACATGTAGGGCTTCCCTGGTGGCGCAGTGGTTGAGAGTCCACCTGCCAATGCAGGAGACACGGGTTCGTGCCCTGGTCCGGGAAGATCCCACATGCCGCGGAGCGGCTGGGCCCGTGAGCCATGGTCGCTGGGCCTGTGCGTCCGGAGCCTGTGCTCCGCAACGGGAGAGGCCACAACAGTGAGAGGCCCGCATACCGCAAAAAAAAAAAAAAAAAAAAAAAAAAAAAAAAAGACACATGTAGCTACTGTGAATACAACAGGTAATGTAACATTTTGTTTGAGTTGGCCTGTTTAGGGTTTAATAATTTTGTATTGCGAAACCATTATGGTATTTAATCTCTTTTAAAAAAATAAAAATGTCACAAAATATGTACCTATTTATGGATGTCATATTTCATTTGAAAATTTGCATGTCATATTTAATTTCATTTGAAATAATTGTTTAGACAGTATTGATCATTTTATGATGAGAAAATTGAACTGCTTTATGAGGGGGAGGTTTCCAGTCTTTCTTGTTAAGTGGTAGTGTCGAACAATAAGAAAGTTGCAAAAAATTCTGAAATCTCAATTATAGGTAGAATAGTGAATCAATAAAAGAAACAAGGTAATAATAAAAAATAGGGTACCCTTCAATATGGCTGGACAAGGGATCAGAATTTCCAACTAGTTTGAAATAAATGTCTAAAAACAACACTTTCAAACAATCCAGAGATTTTTTTTATATGTAGAAGCATCTGACATGATTGAATTTCTTGTGCGTGGTGACTTTTTAGTCTAGATTTAATATATAATTGCGATCACTGACATATTTTATCAGGTTAGAGATTTTCTGGGGAGCAGCATCTGAGTTTCCCTTTGCAGCAGACAGGATGCAGGGTACTAGCTCTCCTTAGATACAACTACCTCTGTATCTTCAGGATAATGTGTCATAAAAATGTTCCATATCAATCCTAAAAACAAAACACTTCTGGTGAAAAATAGCAGAATGAATAATACCTTTCCTTTCTTCAAAAAAACCTTAATAGTTAAATCAATACAAACTTATTAAACATCTACCATGGGCCAGGCACAGTTTTGGGGATGTAAAGATGAATAAATACTTCCCTGTCTCCAGGGAATGTGCCCATCTGGTCAGAGAGAGAAGGCACCACTGACCCAGTGCAGTATGCGCTGTGACCTAGTTCTCCGTGGGCCTCACCTGTCAGCAACAACCAACAACAGCAACAATAACAGCCAACATTTATTGAACACATTTTTTGACAGGTACCTCGGGTGCATTTTGTAATTTAATCCACACAATAGTGCTCTGAGGGTTTTACTCACAAGGAACTGAGGCTTAAAGAATTTGAGTAGTAACTTGCCTAAGGTTATACAGCTGAGTTGGGATCCTTGAACCTGTTATACCTGAGATAATACATCTTGACTACTTGTCCCCATCTGCACCTCTGCCATCCTCAGCCACGGCACCTTCCTCTCTCCCTGGGCTCCACGGCATCTGTCTAGCTGGTTTCCCTGCTGCCACGTCAACCCTACGGTCCATCTGCACACGGCTCCCAGAGAGGAGAATGTAAATCAGATCGCATGTCTCCCTTGCTTGGACAATGGCTTTCCTTTACACGTCGAATATAACCCAAGTTATTTGCCATGGTTTGTGGTGACCTACAGTTTGCTGCCCCTTAGCACCCCTTAACTTCGGTTCCCACTGTTCTCGCTTAAGCTCATTGGCTAGGCGGTAGACCAGCAATCAGCACACTTTTTCTGGAAAGGGCCAGATAGTAAATATTCTAGGTTTTTCAGGCCATACAGCTTGTGTTGTAACTACTCAGCTCTGCTATTACAGCACAAACGCAGCTGCAGATAATAGATGAACAAATGTTCCGATAAAACTTTATTTATATAAACAGGCAGCAGGCTGGATTTGGCCCATAGACCAGAGCTCTCTGACCCCCGTTTGGGACTTACTCTGCTACTTTTTCTTCCTCCAATATGCCAAGTCTCCGAACCTTAGGGTCCCACTCTCTGTCTCCATATCTCCCCTGAACTGCCATCAGCCCTCACTCTGAACGAGAGGTTTTCCTTGATTGCCATATTTAAGGAGCTCCCTTTACCCCACCTGTGTGCCAGATCATCTGTTTCACTGCCTTCACAGCTCTCAAACAGGAAACATCTCATTAACTTGATTTCTTACTTGTTTATCGTCTGCATTCCCTCTATAAGGTAGGCTCTGTGTGAGGAGGAATTTTTTGGCCTTGCTCACTGTGGTACTTCCACCAACAAGAGCAGAGACTGAGGCACAAATAGATGCTCAGTAAATATCTTCAGTTGAATGGAGCAAAAGCCTGTCTGAAACCAAAGCTTGTGCTTTTCGTGTTGTCTCAGTATTCCCCTTCTGAAAAAAAGTGGTGATGCCAATGGCAATTTGACTCATAACGTTGGACTCCTAGAGGGTCTCTGCATCCTGGCAAAGCACCCCTCCACCCGCATATTCCTGGTCAACCTCAGGGAATGTGTTCCACAGACATCAGCCTGAGGCATCCATTGAATATGACTCCTCTTATGCTGTCATCACTGCCTTTCCTGACACTGTTACCGTGTCCACTGGATGTCCTCACTTCAACCAGACTCCTCTGTCACATCTACTGCATTGCTCTGCACCCTCTAGACACCTTGGATGTCTTGCAACACCGCTTCTGGGTACCACAGAGAGCACACGGCGACAGCCATTGCTCATGCCTGGCCCTGCTGCCGTCTCTGCAGAGGATGGACCTCTCTGAGTGCTGCTGCCTCAGTCAAGCACCCAAGCCTTCTGCTGGGGCTACAGTTGCTTCTAGTCCCACTAGATGCCACCACACTGCCTCTGGTCCATGGTGGAGTTGGGGAGAACACCCTCTTTTTGTTTTCTCTCAACCAAGAGGTTCTGAATTAGTGCTGCATGTACCCCAAGGCCTTACAGCATTTTCATTTTTTGCTTAACTGCCGTCTCTCTTCCTAAGTATAATAGCTGACGCTTGTTATATGATGCTTTATTGTGTGACAGGTACTGCTGGGGAGCTTTATATACACTTACTTGTATAATCCCTATGATAGACACATGAGGTAGGAACTCTGTTTTTATCATCTCCACTGAGGCTGGAGAGGTTAACTAACTCGTTCAAGGCAACCAGTAAGTGACAGAACTGAGATTTGAATCCAGGCACTGAACTTTAGAATTCATGCTCTTAATCATCATTCTATAAACATCTGGACATGTGTCCATGGGGTTAGACTGGGAACAAATGCAAGAGACCAATACCACATGGTACGCCAAATCTCCCTTCCCCTGTTATCGTGGGGCTTGTTACCCAGTCAGCTACCCCCTCAGTGCCCTGTGTGCAGAGATTCCTGGATGCACACCGTTGGTTTTGTAGATCTGTGCAGATATGTCTGACCTCAGACTCAGGGGAGAACTGCTTTCCCCACATCCTTCCCCAAGTAAGAAGCTAAAGTAGATGCTCGAACAGTGTCTGTAACACAAAGGAGGAGTCATGAATTCATCAGGGAAGGAGGTGAAATTTGAACTGGATTCTGAAAGATGAATATGATTTTGCCATTCAGAGATTTTGGAAAAAAGGACATACCTAAACCAAAGGGCCAGTACAGACTGGCCTGTAAGACGGAACAGGCTAAGTTGTGGTGAGAGGTAAGGCTAGGAAAGTAGAATGGGTTGGATCTTGAAGGACCTTGATGCATGTTAAGGAATTTGGATGTTTTTTGTAGGCAAGGGTGTATGGGTGAAAGTGTAGGGGGAAGTAGCGGCAGCTTAAACATGTGAGTGCTAGACAGCAAAGAGCATTCTAATATTCCTGTCAAGTGGAGATTTTCAATGTGTAGTTCAAAGTCTACTTGATGTCTACTTAGCCTCTGGGCATTTTGCTGACTAACTTCTTATAATATTGATGGGGACAGGACTCTGTCTTCATGGTTCTAACATGAACTAAATACTTACAATGCCCTATATTAAAATGTTTCATTTTCCTCATTTCTTTTTTTGAAATGGAAGTATAGTTGATATACAATATTAGTTTCAGATATATAGCATAGTGATCCAGTATTTTTACAGATACTCTATTGAAAGTTATTACAAGATAATGGCTATAATTCCCTCTGCTATACAATATATCTTTGTTGCGTATCTATTTTATACATAGCAGTTTGTGTCTCTTAACCCCATATACGTAAGTTGCCCCTCCCCCTTCAGTAACCAATAGCTTGTTTTATACATCTGTGAGCCTGTTTCTGTGTTGTATATGCATTAATTTGTATTATTTTTTAGATTCCACATATAAGTGATATCATACAGCATTCATTTTTCTCAGTCTGACATTTTACAATAAGCATACTATTCTCTAGGTCCATCCACATTGCTGCAAATGGCAGAATTTCATTCCTTCTTACAGCTGAATAACATTCCATTATATATATATATATATATATTACACTTGGGTTGCTTCCATATCTTGGCTATTGTAAATAGTGCTGCTATGAACATTGGGGTGCATGTACCTTTTCAAATTAGTGGGGTTTTTTGGGGATATATCCCTAGAAGTGGAATTGCTAGGTCATATGGGGTTCTATTTTTTGTTTTTTGGGGAACCTCCATACTGTTTTTCATTGTGGCTGCACCAATTTACATTCCCACCAACAGTATAGGAAGGGTCCATTTTCTCCACACCCTCTTCAACATTTGTTATTTGCAGACGTTTGGATGATAGCCACTCGGACAGGTGTGAGGAGGTATTTCATTGTTTTGGTTTGCATTTCTTTAGTAATTAACAATGTTGAGCATCTTTTCATGTGTTTCTTAGCCATCTGTATGTCTTCTTTGGAAAAACATCTGTTCAGGTCTTCTGCCCATTTTTTGATTGGGTTGTTCAGGTTTCTTTGATATTGGGTTCTATGAGCTGTTTATATATATGACCTTGTAGGTCATAGTGTTTTCTCTCATTCTGTAGATTGCCTTTTTGTTTCAGTGATGGTTTCTTTTGCTGTGCAAAAGCTTTAAAGTTTAATTAAGTTCCATTTGTTTATTTTTGCTTTTATTTCTTTTGCCTTTGGAGACAGATCCAAAAAATATTGCTGTGATTTATGTCAAGAGTGTTCTACCTATGTTCTCTTCTACTTTTATGGTTTCAGGTCTTACACTTAGGTTTTTAATCCACTCTGAGTTTATTTTGGTATATGGTGTGAGGGAATGTTCTAATCTCATTGTTGTATATGTAGCTGTCCAGTTTCCTCACTCCTTCTGATAAAGTTTTCTCTCTCTATGCCTGCTCCCACCCCTTGCCTCAGCAGAAGTAGAGGTGATTCCTAAATATTTTGTTCTACTGGAGTGGCCCCAAGAAGTTCTGGAACTACTGCTCTAGAGGACCCCAACCATGTGGACGAAGTTACACCTAATTGTCTTGAATGCTTCATCCAAGTCAACCTGTCTTCTGGGGACCTATGTGGAGTCTCCCAGCCACCTTCTAGCTGTTACAGAAGGTTATGACAGCACTAACCCTCAGTCTAAAAAGCTGCCAGCCAAGCATGGTCATATCTAATGACTTTGGAGACTCTCCAGTTTTCATGGACACCTAATTAAGCAGTTATTTACATTTCATTTTACTTAACTCTCATGACTCCTTTCTAATTGGCAGACTAATGAAGTTCCTCTGTGACATCACAATGCTCCGACTGATGATGTATGTCTTCCCTTTGGGAGTCAAAGGCCCAGTTTGAAATTAATGAGTCTCTTTTACCCAAACTACTTTTGAATTTTGTCAGCTCTGTCCGTAAGAAGTGTTTAGACTTACCTGGCTCTTGTCAGGACAGACATCTTAGTTATTTGACAAATTTACATAAAATGTAGAGGGAGAGTAACCCAATCAATCTGATCTTTGTGACTCCCTCCCCACCACAAGGAATAGGAGGTAGGAGGAGTAGGGAGTACTTTCCAAGGTCACAGAAGAGCAGGATATAACTTAATGAGTCTTTTGAAGAATTAAAAAGAAGCTGTTAGTCTGAAGAAGCATTCACCATCTTTATACCCTTTTCCATGTTCCCAGGGTCAATGCAGGCACATGAATTTTTTTTATTCCCATGACTTTCCAAATTTTAAGAACAGTGGAATCCTTTTAATGTTTTTTTTTAGGTGAAATCTTCAGTGATTCCCTTATATAAAACAGATAACAGCAGAGTTGCTGTTGGTGAAGGGGGTGGAGGAGCCTGGAGAACTTTCCACATAATGTTCCTTCCCTTCCCCCTCAGCTCCTCACCGTGCACCCCACCTGATGCAGGGCTCTGAGGAATTTAGTGTGAAAACCCCTGCTCTATCCAACTTACTCATTCTGACATTTGCTCTAGGAGGTATAGTTTACATGAAAAAGGGTATAAAGAAACATTTTTAAAGCATGATCTATTTTCTCTTAATAGTGACTACACTAGACTTCCCTTGATTACTGTTCAAAATGGCATGACTTCTTCAGGATACTACAAAGAGCAGCAAAACACAATGGTTCTTCCACTCCATTAGTTATTCTTATGTTACATGTATTACTCTTCCTACCAAGAGGGGAAAATTGGTCCCTTTTCTTCACCTCTGTTTATCACTCTACTTTCAAACTTGGTGGTGGGAGTGGGCACTGAATCATACAATCTATCTTAGAACCACATACGAGTGAAAACCAACCTAGGGCTATTGTTTTAAGTCTGATTCTAGCCTTTTTGGGGAACTGGAAATATAAAACTTTGAAATCACATTTTTAAAACTCAAGAGAAAACAAAAAGGTGTATATAAAGCCATTCACTAATGAAAAAACAGATTTCCATGCTGTTATAGTTAGTTCAGTCGGTGAAAGAGAGAAGAGGAAGAAAGAAGGGCAGGGAAGGTGCGGGGGGAGGGGAGAGGAAGAGATGTGGAGCGGCCAGAGCTGGGGAGGGAAGGGGGGCTCCGAGGCTCCAGTGTTTGCCTCCACCTCTGGGAGCTCCGTTCAGGGTCTCTTTCTGGGGCAGCCCTTACCTGCTGGTGAGCATCACTGCGTTCCTGCCCTGATGTGGCCTGAGCCTCGAGGAGCAACCCGCACCATGTCCACAGCTCGTCATAGGCTCTTCTTTATCCCGTCAGGTCTTGGCTTGTGGTGAGGTCCCTTCAGGAAAATTCCCACATTTTCCTGAGGGTGCCTGTTCTGAATTTACTCTCTGCATTCAAGGAAAGCCACTGTGCTGGGGTGTTTTTACTCTTTTTGAGAAATGTCTTCCATAAATCAAGGAGAAGAGTAAAAATTAAAAATAATTTGCTCTTCCTTGGGGTTTTAATTTCCTTCCAAAATTTTTTTTGAGAAATTCTTTTTTTTCTTAAAAAATTAAGAACTCAGTCCCTGATGGAAAGGTGATTTTTTTTTTTCCAGATTGTTATTCATATGATGACAGGGGTCAGAAAGACAAACATTTGAGTATACTTTCAATCAGCCAGGCATCTCAGCTATGAGTTCTATGTACAATCACTTAATCACTATAATAACCCTGTTACATAATCTGAGGCTCAAAAACTTTGCTTATGTAAAAAGTGGAGAGTCATACCTAGATCTGTCTCACTTCAAAGTTACAGGTCAGGTTACTTGTACCGACTTCAGAAATGACTGACCTTAAAGGTTGGATGATTAAAAAGCATTTTCCAGGGCTTCCCTGGTGGCGCAGTGGTTGAGAGTCCGCCTGCCGATGCAGGGGACACGGGTTCGTGCCCCAGTCCGGGAGGATCCCACATGCTGCGGAGCGGCTGGGCCCGTGAGCCATGGCCTCTGAGCCTGCGCGTCCGGAGCCTGTGCTCCGCAACAGGAGAGGCCACAACAGTGAGAGGCCCGCGTACCGCAAAAAAAAAAAAAAAAAAAAAAAAAGCATTTTCCAGTGTTATTTCCTAATACTGGTTCCTACTACATAGCTTGGACACCTAGAATAAGTCATGAACCCCTGCTTTAGTACTTTTGAACCAGTTGTTCTCACTGCTTGCAATTCCCATCCTCCACAGAGTTGCTCATTAAGACCCTAAAAGCCCATTACAAATCCACCTGTTTATTTACATAAGCCATGATAGGATTGGCCTTTCATCTTAAAGGTCTTTCCAGTTCAAAGGTTTAGTGGTTCTGTAACTGAAAATATGAGCCAAGGAATGTTATTCTCTACTGCAAATGGTTAACAACTGTAGTCGCAAAGAGTAGAAAAACTTGTTTCTTAAGATTTTTACTTCAATACCTAAAATATGTTTAAACACCAATATAAGGAATGAGACAGATGATAATATATTATTTCATGTTTATTTTGATCTTTGTTTATATCATCCCTACCAGTTTTTGGATCTCTTTAGTTACTATCCTGTTTAATTGGTAAGATATCTAAGGCATTAAAGTAATATTCACATTTAAAATAACTTCATAATTGAAGGGACTAAATTATTCATGATTTCCAGTCACACTTGTTCAGATCTACAGTGATCATATAATAGGAAACATTTGTATAGTACTTACTAAGTGTTAGACACCTGTCTAAATGTTTTACCTATATTAACTACAATGAGGTATTACCTCACACCAGTCAGAATGGCAATCATCAAAAAATCTACAAACAGTAAATGCTGGAGAGGGTGTGGAGAAAAGGGAGCCCTCTTGCACTGTTTGTGGGAATGTAAATTGATACAGCCACTATGGAGAACAGTATGGAGGTTCCTCAAAAAACTAAAAATAGAACTACCATATGACCCAGCAATCCCACTCCTGGGCATATATACCCAGAGAAAACCATAATTCAAAAAGATACATGCACCCCAGTGTTCATTGCAGCACTATTTACAATAGCCAGGACATAGAAGCAACCTAAATATCCATCAACAGACGAATGGAAAAAGAAGATGTGGTGTATATATACAATGGAATATTACTCAGCCATAAAAAGGAATGAAATAGTGCCATTTGCAGAGGCATGGATACACCTAGAGACTGTCATGCAGGGTGAAATAAATCAGAAAGAGGAAACAAATATCATATAATATTTCTTATATGTGGAATCTAGAAAAATGGTACAGATGAACTTATTTGCAAAGCAGAAATAGAGTCACAGATGTAGAGAACAAACTTATGGATACCAAGCGGGGAAGGCGGGTGGGGTGAATTGGGAGATTGGGATTGACATATATACACTACTATGTATAAAGTAGATAACTAATGAGAACCTATTGTATAGGACAGAGAACTCTACTCAGTGCTCTGTGGTGACCTAACTGGGAAGGAAATCTAAAAAGAGTTATACGTATGTATATGTATATGTATAACTGATTCACTTTGCTGTACAGCAGAAACTAACGCAACATTGTAGAGCAACTATACTCCAATAAACATTAAAAAAAAAATCTCACACTGCTACTGTGAGGATATGTTAATATAGAGAAGTGATTATTTTTAGGATACTGTTTCCTAAACTTTAGTCATTTCTGTACCTCTTTCATGACTTTGCTATGCCTGCATACCATCTGTGATATTTTTCCTCAATATAATTCTAAGTAATAAAATTGGTGAGATCACAAGTTTGATGTAATATTATATTTTTAAAAATAAATAAATAGCAATGAAAATATTTGGAATATGGCAACTAAAATTATCTCACCAGTGGTAAAAATGTTCCACCGTTTGGGAAATACTATTTATTCTAGGAAATGGTCTGCTTCTGGCTTATGACTCTGAATGTAAACTTAGGGCCTGATACAGTTATCCACAGTGCATCAAAGAGAAAAGAAATGAGAACTCTGGTGGGCCAGGAGGTTGACAGGTGCCTATAGGCCCCAGGATAAAGCTTATTAAAATCTTGGGAGTTTTTCAATAAAAATAAAATGTATATGTATTTATCATATATATGTATTCAATTTATATCCCAGTTTTGAATGATGAAGTTATTGTAGGCTTGTTGCACAAAAGATGACTATCCACAGGGCCTTCATTTAGGTAGTTTCCTTGTTAGTTTCAGCAAGTCATTCTAAACAGCAGTGCATTTTCCTGAAGGTGGTGTGGTGCTGCTCTCATTGTCCTGTGTTTTTATTCCATAAATAAACAGGGTTTCTGTGATTTAAAAAAATGATGCTACGTAATAACACTCTCAATCAAATGACCACCTTTGTGGTTTCTCAGGAAAAAGGTGAAATAAGGTTATATTATTACTTTATATTTTTCTGTTTCCCATAGAATTTCCTTTTCAGGTTCCAGGGCAAATAGAACAAAGGATCAGTTTTTGTAATTCATTTTTTTTCCTAGAGTATGTTCTGATGTCTCATTATTTGGAGATAGCTGTGAAAAGAAGGATCAGGAAAATAGAAAGGCATAGTTAATTGTGTAACTCAAAATAATAGCAATTTTTTCCATTTATGTGTCTTTTCGATCCATTTTTTTTTTTCTGAGAAAGATTGAATAATTGAATGGAATAATTTTCTCTTTTTTATCTCTTTTTCAAAACTCATTGATGCCACACATGCACGTTACATAATAATCACATTTATCACGACTTTTGGTAAGCAGGGTTTCAAGTAAACATGCTGTACAAAATATTTTATGAAAATTTTGATTCTCATGTTTGAGGATAATAAAAGGATTCCTTTGTTTCTTAGAAAAGAAATCCTGAAAACAAATGAACAAATGGACTTGGTTCATGGACACCTAGCCGAGCCTGTGTCTGAGAAGAATGACATGCCTTCAGCATGAAGTCACTACAAGAAAAAGACATGTAATTAAGGAGGGGAAAAAAAATCAGAAGCTGGAGCCATTAAAGAGACTGTGATATGAGGAAAACATTATACAGGAGATGTGACCAAAGATCTCAGATCTGAGAGCTGAAAGGGAATGAAACTAGTTAAAATTCCACTGCTCATTCGCTCCATGGGAGAAATAACATTACTGTTGGATGTCACTTGCCACTTCATTTTTAGAAACAATTAAAAGATGCAAATATTTATGAATTGCTGTGTATGTTGTAATCCTATTCAAAACAAACAGTGCCTTGTACCTTAGATTCTCAGTGCTGGTTAGTGTTGGGATTCACGGGTTAAAGCAAACCATTCAAAATGAGTTCATTACTGATACTCAGACAAAGGGATGCAACTCCGAGAGCGTGTTCTGTTTCCCTGCAAGCTGTTGCCTATGCCAAATGAGTATTTTAAAAACCATTCAAATTAAGTTGAAAATTTGTAATTATATTTTCTCTTTTAATTGTAACTTATGCAAATGTTATATTCCAGCTGTACAAATAATTTTCGCTTCAGACTACAACATCCACATTAAATCTAGCACGTAATGTCCTGATACGAGATTCTTCCCAGGCTTGCAGATTTAGAAGGCTGGGGCTGTTAGTTATGGCTTCTATTGCTGTTTCTCTGCAGTTAAGTATAGATTGCAGAGTGGCAATAGAGAAGGGAGACACCTTTGCTATAATTTGCTGGAGACAATTGATGAATAAAACAGGTAGAAAGAAAAGAGAAATGCAAACAAACAAAAAAGGCACAAAGTCTAGGAAACCTGGGTGTTTGGTAAAGTGGATATTCTATCCTTGCTGTAATTGATGAATCCAGCTTGCAGTGCATTAGTTACAGGAAGAGGCTGCCTGTGACTCATTTGTTAATTGTCATGTGTTTTAAACCACTTAGTGAAAACAGAAATTGAGTATTTTCCATTTCCAATAAAAATTTCACGTGGGGAAATCATGAACAAAACCATTACAATATATATATATATATATATATATATATATATATATATTTTTTTTTTTTTTTTTTTTTTTTTTTTTTCCGGTGCGCGGGCCTCTCACTGTTGTGGCCTCTCCCATTGTGGAGCACAGGCTCCGAACGCACAGGCTCAGTGGCCATGGCTCACAGGCCCAGCCGCTCCGCGGCATGTGGGATCTTCCCACAACAGGGCACGAACCCATGTCCCCTGCATCGGCAGGTGGATTCTCAACCACTGCGCCACCAGGGAAGCCCAAGACCCTTACAATTTTTAATCAAGAGTGAAAGAAGCATGGATTATTTTAAATACACACACACACACACACACACACACACACACAAGGGAGCACACATATGTGAGAAATAAAAGAGAAGGAAAAAAACACCAAATACAGCATGTTGTTTTGATTATTGAAGTGTTTCTTTACATAAATTTGGAAAGGTTTTCATGTTGATAGTTTTTGGAAGGCAAATGTGGGGAACCTTGATTTACTTTAATTCACTTGACTGCTGATTAGCTTTTGTGTTTAACAGTGTCTGGAAGCAATGGAAGAGATGAAAGAAGAAAGTTTATGACACATCCTCAAGTAACTCACAACTTCAATGATAAACAAGGTGAACTTATGGAATAAGATGGACTATAATAAATGTCATGTGTGTGTTTATAGATCTAGCAGAGAGTTCAACACTTCATTTTTCAATGGGACAAACAGATCTAGTGTGACAGTGATTTACTCAAGTTCACACATCTAATAGTGGTGAAAGCATGTTTCAAACCTAGGAGGTCTAACTTCTTGTCCTTTTTGTTTTTTTCCATCATGAAGGCATCTGTCGCTTGAAAGCTGCAATAAATAGAAAGAATCTATTTATTAAACGTGGGTCCTTCCTATGCTTGCCCATGAAATGAACTTCAACTCAGCTGGAAAATTGTATGGGTTTTTTTTTTAATACTTTCATGTCCCCTGGATAGAAATTGGAAGGTGTTTTTGATCTCAAATTAGCTCCAATTAGTTAAGATTAAACTTTAAACAATGGAAAGTCCAAGACAAAGATCCCATAGCCCTGAAAAGTGTGCTGTAAATCCATATACTTCAGGTCAAAAAGCAAATGATTAAAAGTTCAGATTGATTCTTGTAGTAAAAGGGCAGTGCAAAGAAATGCTAAAAAATAATGGCTATGGACAGAAACACTGGTGCTATGTGAGTCGTCAGCCTGGGAATGCTTATGGCCTGAGCCTCATTTATTTACTGCTCTTGCCACAGTCTGTTACATAAGCAGCTGTGACTATGACTATACCCTCTTTACTTGCACAGAAGCTTGGGGACCAATGTCTGGCAAAACGGATTGATGATGGTGGGGTTGGTGTGCTGGTCTGTGTGCAGTGATTTTCTACAAGTGAATATGGGGAGGCGTATTTCTTTGAACACTGATTCATCCATTCACCAGTTCATATATTTATTTACTCATTAATCAGGCATTTACTGGGCACTTACCATATGTCAGGCAATGCTGTGTTTAACACTGGGAATACAGATTGAGAAAGTCAAAATCAAATAATTAATTGAACGAATAGCCATTGTTTACGTATAAGTCTGATGGAACCAGGAATTCTTTTTTTTTATAAATTTATTTTTTTAAAGTTTATTGGCTGCGTTGGGTCTTGTTGCTGCGTGCGGGCTTTCTCTAGTTGCAGCAAGCTGGGGCTACTCTTCGTTGCAGTGTGCAGGCTTCTCATTGCGGTGGCTTCTCTTGTTGAGGAACACGGGCTCTAAGAACGCAGGCTTCAGTAGTTGTGGTGCATGGACTTAGTTGCTCTGCGGCATGTGGGATCTTCCCGGACCAGGGCTTGAACACATGTCCCCTGTATTGGCAGGCGGATTCTTAACCACTGCACCACCAGGGAAGTCCCAGGAATTCTTCCTGACTTCAAGTCAAGAATTCTTCTTGACTTCTGATCTCATCCCTCATCCAGAAAGTCAAATGTGCTGCCATGTCCAAAGCCATGTTAGTTTCCTTAGATCTCACAGCATCTCTCATTTAGCCAAATTGAATGTAGATTCACAGATGCAGACTCTTCCTCCTGTGTATCTTACCAGAATGGCAGCTTTCAAGCCTATACCAGTAAAGGGATCCAGTGTCTTCCACAGTAGGATTGTGGTTTAAAGCGTGAACTTTGGAGTTAGATGTGTATCGTTCGTATCCTGCCTGGCTCCACTACTCCCTAGATAAGTGTCCTTATTACATATTTAGTTTCCTCATCAGTAAAATGAGTGTCATCTGGAAAGGTTGCTGTGAGGATTAAATTTAAATAAATAAATGCTTGACAATAAGGCCTGGCACATGGTAACCACTTTTGTGATACTTTAGTAACACTTCGCTAAAATTTGCTCTTCTCTCAATACCTGTTTCCATTTGTAAGTGATGCCTTTTGTTTGCCATGTATTAGCCCGGTGTGCCCATGACATTTTGAGCAGTAATTTAGGCATCTGGAGTTTGCAAGAATCCTCCGGCTCCCTGTGATTACTTTGATATGCTGCTAATTGTTTGATTTTCTAGTGGTAACCATGGGTAGGGCTACTGAGCTCATCTGTGGAAACTTTCTGGAGGATGTCCTGAGGTGCACCCTGGGAGAAAGCCAGGCCAGGCTGGCTTCCCTCCACTGCAGCAGAATGGTTTCTGGGATGTAAATTGCATCAGAGTTCCTTGGTATTGTCTCCTGGTCCCCTCCCCCACTTTCATTATCTACTTTCATGAGTCCCTCCCTACCTCCTCTTTCCATCTAGTCTTGAGACATTTACAAATATACATTAACTCCACAGTTCCTGACTAGGGCCTTATCTTTATTAATGTTTGCAATTTGTGTGGATTATAGATCTCTTCATGACCTCTGCAGTGCCTCAGGATATGCCACTGCCATTTATTTGTATAGTCTTCTACTTTGATGAAATGCAGATAAATGGAAAAATCTACCAAGAATCATTGTCCTTGGGATATTGGGAAACAAGCAATTCCACGGCTAATTGTGTGTGTGTGTTTAATCATAGCCTAATAAGTTGGCTTTTCTTTTTTATTCCTTTAGATTTGCTCTCAGAAAAATCTCAGAATATTAACATTTTTGCTTCACATGTGGTCAACTGCTCATCCTCAGAGTGTGCGCTGAGCACACTCTGAGCAACAAAATTAGCAAAATCAGGTGGAGGAGGATGAGATTTTTTTTTTTTTTTGTAATTTAGAAGTAGGAGAAATTCTTTCCTTCAAGGCTTGGAACCATATTAGGCATGTGAGGTAAGGAAAATCCACACACAAAGTGATAGAGTTCTAGTGGACTAGGATTCACAACATAATATTTTCCCCATCTTGCTGACTTTTTTCTGGGCAAGAGGTCTCCATCCAGAGCTTCTCAGTCTTTAGGGCACATAGGAAACATTGGGATGCCTATCAAAATGCTGATTCCCAGGTGCCACCATCCAGGAATTCTGATTCACTAGATGAGTTGGAGCCTGGCATCTTGCATTTAAAACCATCGCGATGCATGGAGTCTGCTTTGGTTTCTACTCTTGGCTCTGCCTATTTTTCCGGGCTTGGCTAAGAAAGCTGGTGCAAGAGGAGGTGCCTGGCAAAAGCAGATGGAGCTGTGTCAGAGCTTTTTATTCAGAGCTCACAGTACTGCCTAATACACAGTGCCAGCAGTTTGTTGCTGAGGGAGACACCTATGATTCCATTAATTATTTAGGGATCCAAAGTAGTCATCATTAATGAATCTGAGTGTATTACAATGATCCTAATCAGAGTAACAGATGCAAAATGACAATACGATACACACAATTTTCCCCCAGCGAGTTACACACTATTAAGGTCTGTTGCAGTCAATGAATCCAGATGCTTCCTCACTTACTGACCATGAAAGATCCTGGTTTCATTACATGAAAGAAAATAAGTTCATTCTGTCATCCTGCAGAGTTAAAGCAGGATCCAGTTCAGCAGCTGGTAAGGCATCATAAGTTGGTTTGCAATAATCCTGCTTCCATTTCAGGATTGACTGAGTGGAAGAATTCTGTTGCAACTGGGCTTATCCTTCCCTTTACATTATTTTTATGCTTTCCCAGATGAGATGGTTTACTCTAGCTCAGAAAGCCTCAAAGTGTGTATAAAACTAAGCACGTTTCATACACACACTGAGTGAGAAGAAAGCGAACTGTTTTTATAGAGGGTAAATTCATTAAAATCAGAGTAACAAAACCAAAGTCAACCATGATAAAATGGGAGGCATAAAGCTTCTCAAGAGTGTCTCCCTAATAATGTCGTCAGACTTCTGGTATGCATGAGGCTGTGCATAAGTGCATTTGCCCTCTTCGTGTCCTAGGGATCGTACAAAAGGAAAAAAAAAAAGGAAGAATCTCTGCCATTTTCAGAAAAACCAGGAGACAAATATAAACCACAGACTCTGTAACACCTGTAAGAACTGCCAAGAGAAGCTGAACCTGTGTAGCAGCTGCAGAGGAGGAAACAAAAAGAAGTAGCACAGAGAGTGCAAAGAGTCAGGGATGGCAGATCACAGCAAGTGCCCGCGAAAATACCATCCTGAAGGGGAAGGGTTCACTTGAAGTGCTAAAGTGAACACAGTTGCCTAGGAATTCAGGTTAGCAGGGCTGGTGCAGGAGTGTGCCTTTCCTGGTTTGGTGCCAAGAAATGCAGTAACCAGCTAAACCAAGAATCTGAAGATGAGCTGTATTTGCAGGGAACAATCTAATTCTTGGGGTAGCAGAGGAGAATATAGCCTGGAAGGCCACTCTGGCCACTCCCCAGTCAGAGAACTGCTTGAAAATAGCTGGTTTGGGAAAGTGCAACTCATTTAATGATGACAAGTTGAAAAAAGAAGGCATTGAGAGAAAGATCCTATTGGAAAAAAATGTGGGAAGGAGCAGCCAAGCTACCCGGCAGATGGAGAACACTCCCAAGCAGATGAAAATCTCATCCTGATGATTTGCTATGAATTAAAATAAAAGGATACTCGACGAAGCCATTACCTTGATGAATGAAGACCACAAAGAAAAAATTGAATAACACAGAGGAGAAGTGGAAAATATAAAAGATAAGCTGAAATGCAGGGAATAAATAATCACAGAATGAAGACACAATTGGAAGAAACGTGAGGAAAAGAGCCACGATAAAACAGTGATGGAAATAATGGACATAGGTCTTCCCTGGTGGCACAGTGGATGAGAGTCCGCCTGCCGATGCAGGGGACACGGGTTCGTGCCCCGGTCCGGGAAGATCCCACATGCCGCGGAGCGGCTGGGCCCGTGAGCCATGGCCGCTGAACCTGCGCGTCCGGAGCCTGTGCTCTGCAACGGGAGAGGCCACAGCAGTGAGAGGCCCGCGTACTGCAAAAAAAAATAATAATAATAAAAAGAATAATGGACATAAAAGACAAGAAAAGGACATCCTGGATACATACAATTGAGTTCTAGGAGAAAAACATAAAGAATGAAAGAAAACCCAAACATTTAAAGATACAATTCAGGGAAACTCGCTGATAATAAAATGTGACTCTACAAACTGAAAAAACTGTGTGTATCAGGGAATATTGACCCAGATCATCATAATTGGAAATCTCACCAGAAATATCCTGGTTAGATTGAATTCTAAAAATGAAAGAAGAATACTCCTGGCAGTAAAAGGCTGAAGTACAATGACTTAGAGAGGGAAAAATATCAGGCTGACTTCATACTCATATCCACAGCCACGTTCAACACCAGGAGCCGGAGGGGCAGTACCTCTCAGATTCTCAGGGAAAGAAAGTGTGAGCCAAGGATGTTATATCCACCTCAACAGCATGCGGAAAATCTCAGGGATGACTGTTGCCACGAGCCTTTATTGAATAAACTACTCATGGGAGAAGTTCTGCCCATCTAGAAATGGCTGGCATGTCTGGGGCAAAAGTACTGGCAGTGAACTTTTTTTTTTCTTTCTGAAACTGAAATTTTTTATTAGGAAAAATTTCAAAGTAAACAAAAGTAGAGAGAATAGTATAATGAACTCCCATGTACCCACTACCCAGCTTCAACAGTTATCGTAGCCAATCTTGTCTCATCTATACCCCTAATCATTTTCTCCCTATCCTCCAACTGGGAAATAATCCATTATGTCATTTCATCCATAAAAATTTTAGTAATATCTCTAAAACAAAAGAGATGTAAGGAATATTTAAAAAATACAATCCCAGTACCATTATCACACCAAAAAATAAATGACAGTAATTCTTTAATGCCATCAAATATCTGGTGTTCATATTTTGTGATTATCTCATAGATTTTTAAAAATAAATTTTAAAAATAGTTGATTTTTTTCAAATTGAGCTCCAAATAGGGGTTATACATTGCAGTTGATATGTCTTTGAGTTCCTTTTCATATACATATTTTTTCCTCTATTTTCAAAAATTTTATTTTTAATTGCAGTAAAATACACATAACATAAAATGTACAATCTTAACCAATTTTTAAGTGTACAGTTCAGTAGTGTTAAGTGTGTTCACATTGTTGTACAACCAATCTCAAACTCTTTTCATCTTGCAGAACTAAAACTCTATACCCTTTAAACAGCTCTCCATTTCTTTTTCCCTCATCCCTTGGCAACTACCATTCTACTTTGTATGAATTTGACTATTCTAAGTATCCTGTTTAAGTGGAATTGTACAGTATTTGTCTTTTTGTGACTGGCTTATTTCACTGAGCATAGTCATTTTTTTGAACTTTAAATGCTTTGTTAAGCTTTATTGTAATAGACTAAATTTTTGATTTCATAGAGTCAGTGATACTAAATTGGCTATTGGATTTAGTGGCTTCTTGCATCAGCTCCTGCAACTGTCCAGTTTGTTCAGCACCAAAGTCATTATGTTTTTCTTCTGGGAGGATGGTTCCAAAACATGCTTTTTCAGTTGAATTTTGTGTTTTCTTTAGCTTGTTGCCATAGCACTGTGACATATACCTCCCTTTCCTGCAACAAACACTGAGCCTTGTCAGAACCAAAGGTCTTATGTCTCCTAAATTCATGCTTCACATACTCCTTGCCTAGGGCTTTCATGTCCAGGAGAAGAACCCCATGCAGCAACAAGGTACCCGATTAAGGCCGGGGAACAAAAAAAACTGAGCTGGCCTAACATAGCGCAGGCGTGCACCATAGACTGCACCTGTGCAAAGGTTCATCCATGTCATAGTATGTGTCAGAATTTCCTTCCTTTTTAAGTCTGAATAATAAAGGCATGCCTTGTCTTATTCTGCTTCGCAGATATTGCGTTTCTTACAGGTTGAAGGTTTGTGCCTCGCTTACTGTGATGATATTCATTTCATTGCAGTGGTCTAGAACCGAACCTGCAACGTCTCCGAGGTATGTCTATATTTCATTGAATGTATATGCCACATTTTGTTTACCCAGTCATCCATTGATGAGCATTTGGGTTCTGTCCACCTTTTGGCTATTGTGAATAAAGCTACTATGAATGTGGATTTACAAATATCTCTAAGAGATGCGACTTTCAATTCTTTGGGGATATACCCATAAGAGAAATTGCTGGATCATGCGGTAGTTCTCTTTTTAATTTTGGGGGGACCAGCCACACTGTTTTCCACAGTGGCTTCACCATTTTACATTCCCACCAGCAGTGCAACAAGGGTTCCAAATTCTCTGCATCCCCACCAGCACTTGCTATTTTCTGTTTTTTTGCTAGTAGACATCCTAATGTGTGTGACGTGGTATCTCATGTGGTTTTGATTTGCATTTCCTTAGTGATTAGTAATGTTGAGCATCTTTTCATGTGTATCTTGAAAATTGACCATCTATGTCTTTTTGGAGAATGTCTATCCAAATTCCCTGCCCATTTTAAAATTGAGCTTTTGTTGTTGTTTAGTTGTTGTTGTTTAGGAGTTCTCTGTATATCTGGATATCAACTCCTTATCATATATGTGATGTGCAAATATTTTCTCTTATTCCAGTGGTTGTCTTTTTCCATTATTATGTCTTTGATGCATTGTTTTAAATTTTGATATAGTCCGATTTATCTCTTGTGTCCAATACAATAAATTATTGCCAAACCCAGTGTTGCTAACCTTTTCCCCTATGTTTCCTTTTAAGAGTGTTGTAGTTTTAGCTTTTACATTTAGGTCTTGATTCATTTTGAGTTAATTTTTGTATGTGGTACAATGTAAGGGTCCTACTTCATTCTTTTGTGGTAGTGAGTTTAAGTGTATTTAAAAATGGAGCCAAGACTAAGACAATTGTGGAAATTAGGATGAGAGAACAAAATGCAAGTATTATATGCATGACTATGCAGGAGTGACACAACTAACTACAGTGCAGAAAAGAAGGGGGCAAAAGGGCTTCCCTGGTGGCGCAGTGGTTGAGAGTCCGCCTGCCGATGCAGGGGACACGGGTTCGTGCCCCGATCCGGGAAGATTTCACATGCCGCGGAGCGGCTGGGCCCGTGAGCCGTGGCCGCTGCGCCTGCACGTCCGGAGCCTGTGCTCCGCAACGGGAGAGGCCACAGCAGTGAGAGGCCCGCGTACAGCAAAAAAAAAAAAAAAAAAAAAAAAAAGGGAGGGGGCAAAGAAGGTAAGAGGTGGAATAAGGTTGTTGAATTCTCACTGGTAGTGACTGACAAACGATTTCATATAAAGCTGCCAAATGAAGTGAGAAAAGTGAAATGCTTATTTAGCACTACAGAGATAAAAATTAGAAAGATAATAATATACCACTGGGTGGCGGAGGAGAGAGAGAGAAAGAGTGGTATGAAGAGAAGGAAGAAGAAAGAGGAAGAAACGAATAGCTACTATTTAAAAACAGAAGACTGAGAGTATTTTATAAAGTTATAATTATAGATGTAACTCATGGAATAAAAACATAAACTTTTCTGAAGAGCAGAATCACTATGCACACATAAACACACACCATCTTTCTCTCTCTCAAAGTTGACCACATGGTGAAAAACTACACTAAACTTAAACAGAGAAAATAAAAAATAATATAAAATAATACAATTGAATTGAAATCCAACATATCTGTCATATTAAAATTATAAATGAGTTTGGCTCAACTATCAACTGAGAAAGAATTTTAGATTGGAGTATAAAGAAAAACTTAATACTCTGCTGTATTTAAAAGAGACAGGGCTTCCCTGGTGGCTCAGTGGTTGAGAGTCCACCTGCCGATGTAGGGGACGCGGGTTCGTGCCCCGGTCCGGGAGGATCCCACATGCCGCGGAGTGGCTGGGCCCGTGAGCCATGGCCGCTGAGCCTGCGCGTCCGGAGCCTGTGCTCCGCAACAGGAGAGGCCACAACAGTGAGAGGCCCGCGTACCGCAAAAAAAAAAAAGAGAGAGACAAAATAAAATGATTCAGAAAGGTTGAAAATAACATGATAAGCAAAAGAGGCAAATTCAAACAAAAGAAATTAAGGGTTGCAATCTAAATATCAGATAGATGAATTCAGGACAGGAAGTGTAAAATGAGACAAGGAAAGGTATTTACATGTGTTTTGGTTATCTATTGCTTCATAACTAACTGTACCAAACAGTGGTATAAAATAACCATTTTATCAAATTCTCAGATTCTGTGAGAATTTAGAGCATAGCAGAAGTGGCTTGTCTCTGCTTCAAATTATCTGGGACCTCATCTAAATGGCTGAGAACGAGAACCATTTGGGAGATTCTTCATTCACGTGGCTGGTGCGTGGAATGGAATGACTGACTGAAGGCTGAGTTCAGCTGGACTGTTAACCAGAGCCCTTATGTATGATTTCTCCATGCTGCCTGGGCTTCCTCACAGCACGGTGATTTCAGGATCATCAGACTTCTTACAATGGCAATCCAAGGGCAAATGTTCCCAGGGAGCAAGGAGAGAGCTGCCTGGCCTATTATGAGCTAGCCTTGGAGTCACAGTGTCATTTCTGCTATCCACCCCGATCCTAGAAGGAGGCAGAGACCTCACTTTTTTAGGGGAAGGGAGTAGAAGAATTTATGGCCATGTTTTTAATATGCCACAGTGTTAAAGGATCCAAATTATAGTCTAAGAAGACAGTTATTGATATCTCTGTACTCAATAGGAATAGATGAATATTTCCTTAACATGATTAGATATATCAGGCTCAGTGGAAAAGCCGTATTAAATTGAATGGTAAACAGTACAGGCATTCCTTTTAGAGACAGGAAAATGGTAGAGATGTGCATTATTGCTGATACTATTTAATGTTATTTGAGAGGTAGTAGGAAAGCACACAAATTCTGTAACTTCTACTTGATTCTCATCTCGATGGCTGACAAAAGAGGAAAAAAAACCCTGTACCTTCTTTTTGATTTTATAGTATTTTTGAAGCCAGCAAAATTCCAAAGTTGTTGGTAGCTTTTACATATGATAATAAATTGCTAACTTAGTCATTACACTATCGTGGATAAGAACACTTAGATAGTGAAGTAAATGTGACCCAGCAAATTACTTAACTGCTCTGATCTAACTTTTTTCATCCATGAGCATAGTAGCACCTACCTCATTAAGTTGGTGTTAATAATTAGCAAGGGTTTTGACCCATGATAAGAATGAAATAAATGTTAGCTAATATTATTATTATTTCAAAATATATCTTGATAAGAGGGTGGAGTTTTTATTTGGGGGATGGAGGGCAAAGTTTGGAACCTTACCAAAAGTATCACATAGAAATTTTGCTTATTAATGTGGACTAGTCTTTTTTTTTTTTTTTTTTTTGAGAAATGTCTATTTAAATCTTCACTTTTCTATTCTTTTTTTGTCATTTTCTTCTTTGGAGATTTTATTGTCTTATAGTCTCAACTCCTGGAACACTAGAAGATTCTCTACAAGGAATCAGCCTCTCTCTTTAATATAAAACTATAAACCCTCCAAGTTAGAGACAGAAAGAAGAACTTTAAAAGATAGAATAGCCATATACATATGCCTGACTCTTCTGGCTCCTCTTTTCCTGTTTTACTTCTCTTAAGGATTCTCAAAATATTTTCTTCTTCTTTAATTTTACCTATACCTGGGTTTCTCCACTATAGGGGGCATTTTCAAGAAAAGATATTTGCAAAATTCCAATAAGAAACAGAAAAAAAATTGTAGAAACTTTATATGGCACAAGAACAGTTAATTTTAAAAAGATAGATTTCCAAATTTGACAATTATATGAAAGAAATATAGTCTTACTTAGGATAGCTAGCCTTGGTCGAGATGATGTGGATTGTCACCAATGCAGTGAGTATGGGAAGAGTGAGGTAAGGATGGGTTTGCGAGATATTTATTGGAGGTGGGGCTGTGATTCATTGGCTAGGCCAATGAAGGCCAGGGAGGAGCTGAAGATGACTCCAAGGTGACTCACTTGGGCAACTGAGTGAATGGTGATTATATTAATCAAAATGAAGGATGTGGTAAAAGGAACTCATGTTGTAGGGAGGGTAATGTGTTTGATCTGGGACATTTTGAGTTTAAGCTACTAATAGGATGTTTGAAAATATGAGTATAGGAACCATATTATTGGGTTGGCCAAAAAGTTCATTTGGGTTTTCATTAACATTGTACAGGAAACCTGGACGAACTTTTCGGCCAGCCCAATATTAAAAGGTGGATCTTGGCATTTTTTTTTTTTAACATCTTTATTGGAGTATAATTGCTTTACAATGGTGTGTTAGTTTCTGCTTTACAACAAAGTGAATCAGTTATACATATACATATGTTCCCATATCTCTTCCCTCTTGCATCTCCCTCCCTCCCACCCTCCCTATCCCACCCCTCTAGGTGGTCACAAACCACCTAGCTGATCTCCCTGTGCCATGCCGCTGCTTCCCACTAGCTATCTATTTTACGTTTGGTAGTGTATATATGTCCATACCACTCTCTCACCCCGTCACAGCTTACCCTTCCCCCTCCCCATATCCTCAAGTCCATGCTCTAGTAGGTCTGTGTTTTATTCCCGTCCTACCCCTAGGCTCTTCATGACATTTTTTTTTTTCTTAGATTCCATACATATGTGTTAGCATACGTTATTTGTTTTTTCTCCTTCTGACTTACTTCACTCTGTATGACAGACTCCAGGTCCATCCACCTCACTACAGATAACTCAATTTCATTTCTTTGTATGGCTGAGTAATATTCCATTGTATATATGTGCCACATCTTCTTTATCCATTCATCCAATGATGGACACTTAGGTTGCTTCCATGTCCTGGCTATTGTAAATAGAGCTGCAATGAACATTTTGGTACATGACTTTTTTTTTTTAACATCTTTATTGGAGTAAAACTGTTTTACAATGGTATGTTAGTTTCTGCTTTACAACAAAGTGAATCAGTTATACATATACATATGTTCCCATATCTCTTCCCTCTAGTGTCTCCCTCCCTCCCACTCTCCCTATCCCACCCCTCTAGGTGGTCACAAACCACCTAGCTGATCTCCCTGTGCCATGCCGCTGCTTCCCACTAGCTATCTATTTTACATTTGGTAGTGTGTATATGTCCCTGCCACTCTCTCACATCGTTACCGCTTACCCTTCCCCCTCCCCATATCCTCAAGTCCATGCTCTAGTAGGTCTGTGTTTTATTCCTGTCCTACCCCTAGTCTCTTCATGATATTTTTTTTTCTTAGATTCCATATATATGTGTTAGCATACGGTATTTGTTTTTCTCCTTCTGACTTACTTCACTCTGTATGTCAGACTCCAGGTCTATCTACCTCATTACAAATAACTCAGTTTCATTTCTTTTTATGGCTGAGTAATATTCCATTGTATATATGTGCCACATCTTCTTTATCCATTCATCTGTTGATGGACACTTAGGTTGATTCCATGTCCTGGCTATTGTATATAGAGCTGCAATGAACATTTTGGTACATGACTTTTTTTTTTTTTTTTTTTTTGTGGTATGCAGGCCTCTCACTGCCGTGGCCTCTCCCATTGCGGAGCACAGGCTCCAGACGCCCAGGCTCAGCGGCCATGGCTCACGGGCCCAGCTGCTCTGCGGCACGTGGGATCTTCCCAGAACGGGGCACGAACCCTTGTCCCCTGCATCGGCAGGCAGATTCTCAACCACTGCGCCACCAGGGAAGCCCCTATGACTCTTTTTGAATTATGGTTTTCTCAGGGTATATGCCCAGTAGTGGGATTGCTGGGTCGTATGGTAGTTCTATTTGCAGTTCTTTAAGGAACCTCCATACTGTTCTCCATAGTGGCTGTATCAATTTACATTCCCACTAACAGTGCAAGAGTGTTCCCTTTTCTCCACACCCTCTCCAGCATTTATTGTTTCTAGATTTTTTGATGATGGCCATTCTGACCGGTGTGAGATGATATCTCATTGTAGTTTTGATTTGCATTTCTCTAATGATTAATGAGGTTGAGCATTCTTTCATGTGTTTGTTGGCAATCTGTATATCTTCTTTGGAGAAATGTCTATTTAGATCTTCTGCCCATTTTTGGATTGGGTTGTTTGTTTATTGAGCTGCATGAGCTGCTTGTAAATTTTGGAGATTAATCCTTTTTCAGTTGCTTCATTTGCAAGTATCTTCTTCCATTCTGAGGGTTGTCTTTTGGTTTTGTTTATGGTATCATTCGCTGTGCAAAATTGGCATATTTTCCTCATTGAGAATAGAATAAGACCTCATCCATCTTCTTGGCTTTAACTATTGTCTTCATGACTGTGATTCCTATGGCCATCATTAGTGCTGTTCAACCAATACTTTGGATTCTGCTTCCCAGCCACATCATAGGATTGTCCTTGCTGCCTTTTTGAAGTTAGATGTGACCACGTGGTTTGCTTTGCTAATGAAACGTGGGAAATGACATGTGTAACTGCAATGTGGCAGCGTAAGAGACAATAAAAAATATGTTCCATGTTCCCACTTCAGTGTCATAGTGATTGTGAAAGTACTTTACCAGGCAGAGCCAGGGGCCCTAGTGAGTATGACACAGAACACCTGAACTTGCACGGTTTTGAGAAATAAACCTTTGTGATTTTAGACTAGGTGTTTGATACCACACCATCGCCTACTATTCTAACTGATATAATTCTTAAAACTTTATCTCTAGCCCTCTCCTCTACATAGTGATCATAAAAACACTGTTTTCAGGACAGAACTGATTTTAGGTAATTTTATTATTTTAAAAAGGGTCAGTTACTGGATGTAAAACTAAATGTGATTTGCTTTTTTATATACCTTTATAAGATCTCAGAACAATGGCTTTAAAACTCTTCAACCATGATATATAGTAAGAAATAATTTTACACTGGGACCCAGTAGACACATAAATCAGAAAAACCTCATGAAATAATATTTAGTGTTACTGTAGGTGAAGGATGATCGTTTATTCTATTTAATCTTATTTCACATAAAAGTAATTATTATAAGCCACTAATTGGATGTTATGATTCAATAATGGGTCTTAACCTACAGTTTGCAAAGCCATAACTTAGGGTATGAGCTTTGGGGTTGGAATGCCTACATTTAGTCCTGGCTCCTCCACCTACTACTGCTATGTAACATTAAGTAAGATGTGTAATCACTGAGTCTGTTACCTCTTCTGTAAAGTGGGATACTAATTCCTACCTAATTTCCTATTTTGTAATTGAATAATGAGATTAAAAATAACTGGATTGGGCTTCCCTGGTGGCGCAGTGGTTGAGAGTCCGCCTGCCGATTCAGGGGACACGGGTTCGTGCCCGGTCCGGGAAGATCCCACATGCCGCGGAGTGGCTGGGCCCATGAGCCATGGCCGCTGAGCCTGTGTGTCCGGAGCCTGTGCTCCACAACAGGAGAGAACACAACAGTGAGAGGCCCATGTACCACACACACACACACACACACACACACACACACACACACAAATTTGGATTGAATATTAATCTAAAATTAATTTTTATATAGTCTCTCTCTATATATACATATTTATATATATTTTAATATTTTTGGTTTGGAAGATAAGACCTGGCATAACTGAAAGATCAGAGGATCTAACTTTTCAGGAGCTGTGCTGGAACAGATACATCATTCACTGATGTATCAAAGCTCCCTGGCCTACCTATCCCCATGGCCCTGTGACCTCCCCACCACAGCCTCACCTGGAACATTTTTTCTACGCAAGCTCCCTATGGTTGTGAGGCTTGGACACAGGGATCCTGTGCATGATGGGAACAGAAGTTGTAGTGCATTTGGGAACAGTCTGCTCTTATCATATTATATTGTTTCTCAGCCTTCTTCTTGCTGGTCTGAGTGACTTTGTTATGGAAGAACACCACCTTGCCTCAGTACCCAGTTCACATGATTAACCCTGATACCAGTCAACATCGCGTGTGCTCTTACTGATGGCCTGTTGTCTTGTCTTTGCAAATGATTATAAGCTTGTAGCGGTTGCTCAATAAATATTTATTTGATGGAGTCTGCCTATAATACACTTTACCCTTTTTGTTTTCCTGGACATCTTCTATTAATCTTTCAGTTCTCTGCTTAAAAATCACTTCCCTTGTGTGCTCCTATCCTGAATGCCCAAGGTATCCCTTTGTTTTCTCATTTTAATATTTCCAACTTAATACTTTCTAAGCAGTTATGAAATTTCTTATATAATTTTTTGTCTTTCCTGTTACAGTATGAGCTCTGAGAGGGCAGGAACTGTTCTGACTGGTTGTAACCTAGGACCATTCACAGTACTTTTTTAAAAAGAGCATTTCGGTATGCCTTTTTAGACCAGACATCACACACCTGAATGTTTCTATGAACCAGACAGCTCGCATAGGTGAGTCAAGCCAGCCAGCTGAGATTTGGGGAAGTAGAGATTGCAGGCCTTAATAAGGGGGCAGCTGCTACTTAGCCTCATTAGGACATTACCGAAAGGAAGTGGCCTCTCATTGCTAAAGCTTCTGTTTTTTTTTTTTTCCTTTAATTTGAAATCTCCTGGGTTTTAAATACTGACAACTAAAGCTTTTTTTTTTTTTTTTTTTTTTTTAATTAAAAAAACCTATAGGGACTTCCCTGGTGGTGCAGTGGTTAAGAATCTGCCTGCCAATGCAGGGATCACAGGTTCGATCCCTGGTCCAGGAAGATCCCACATGCCGTGGAGCAACTAAGCCTGTGCGCCACAACTACTGAGCCTGTGCTCTAGAGCCCACAAGCCACAACTGCTGAGCCTGTGTGCCGCAACTCCTGAAGCCCGCATGCCTAGAGCCCGTGCTCCGCAACAAGAGAAGCCACTGCAATGAGGAGCCCGCGCACCGCAAAGAAGAGGAGCCCCAGCTCGCCGCAACTAGAGAAAGCCCGCACGCAACAACAAAGACCCAACGCAGCCAAAAATAAATAAATAAAATAGAAATAAATTTGTTTTAAAAAAACACATAAAAACCTATAGCCTGCTAGTTAACAATCTTTATTATAGACTATATATAATAAATATATGCATATATTTATAAATATATATATTTATAATCTGATTTTTTTCACTTATTTGTGAGTTTCTTTCTCAGTCAATTTTACATATATTTTTCAGTTCCCTTATCTCTTAGATGGGGATAACAAGATATTATTTCACAGGATTGTTGTGAAGATTAAATGAAATTGTATGTGAAAGCCCAGAGAGCAAAGCTAGGCCCCACAGCAGGTGATCTGTGAATGGAGCCCCTCTTTCCTCTCTTTTGTTCAACCTTCATGTCCAAGAATCAGTAGCCCTAGAAATGGCTAAAGAGAGTGTGTTCCCTAGAATGCTTTGTGAGGTGTTAATAGATATGGGGAGGGTCCTCTGGGCAAATACATCTGGAGATTATGACTTAAACCAGTTTAAGCATATATCTTTACAAAAGACTTCTTAGAGACTTTAATATGCTAATATGCCTTGTGACTCTTCAAAAAGGGGATAAAGATGCAATATTTCTAAAATTTAATGGACCTGAATGAGTATCTCATAAAGCATACTTTGGAAAATGCCTGAATCCTAATGCCTGAATCCATTGAACTCTGGCTGTAAGGTCTCCTTGGAAGCAGCGGTCAGAGCCCAGGAAACAAGCTCCTGCCATGAGGGCCTGCGTTTCCATGCTGTCTACGTCACCAGCCCACATGGGGCTGGTACTAGTAGCTGTACAGGGTAAGAAATCTGGGGCAACTTCATTGATCCTGCAGTGCTTTAGTAGCAAAGCCATAAACAAATGCACCCACTGAACAGCAATAAGTTGATCCTTGCTAACAAAACGACCGCTCTTGCTAGCATTGATTTTTATCTTTAACTAGCTATTCTCCCAGAAGAACCAGAAGAGGCAATTTTATTTCTGTTGATTCCATTCTTGAGATCGTTATGTTGATTATGTGTATTCTCTTTTCTTGTGTAGATGTTTGAAATTTCCTTAGGAAACATTTTCTTCTGCCTAAGATTGCATAGAACATCATTTTAACACACAGTAAATGTTGCTGGGTAGAAAAATGCATGCATTACCACGTATTTTTGCAAAGTAAGAGATTTATATCTTTGTAATTATTTTCAATGTGTGTTTATTGATTTTTATAATACAGTGATATTAACTTGAAAGGGAACAAATTACATACAACAAATTAAGCACTTGCATGGATTAGAAAATTGAGGTAGTACACTCAAGGCATGAACAATACGAGAGTGCTGCACGATAGAACTGTGTGGTTTTACGTCACATCTGGGAGAATTTCATCCAGCCACTTGTCTGAAAGAATGTTTAACTGAAATGCAGGTGCGGGATGACATGCATTTGTAGAATTGTAGGATTTTAGAAAAGGGAACCTTATACAAGGAAACCAAGGACCAAAAGAATTAAGAATCGTAGTCAAGGTCATTGAACTTTAGTGGCATGGCCAGGGCTAGAACCTAGCTTCCTAGACACCAGTCCAGACACCAGTCGGTTGACTTCCCAACCACGTCCAGTGTCTTCCTGAGTTCCAGTGTCACTATTTATCAGCTTTGAGTCCTTGGGCAAGTAACTCTTTCCTCATTCATAAAGTAAGAACGACTCCAAACTGATAGGATAATGTGCATGGACACATCATTGGGTTTGGCGCTAATTAACGCTCTCTAAATAACACTTCATTCATTCATTCATTTGAAATGTATTTATTCAGTCCCTCCTAAGTTTCAGGCACTTATTTCTTTGAGAACGTATTCTTCCTTCCAGTACATATATTTACTTTAAGTTTTAACATAATTTATATGGCATATTTTTAAGTCTGTAGGCGTAATGCTTCACAACTGAGTTAAAAACAAACCAACCCCCCTCCACAAAGCCGGCGCTGCAGTAGCGTCAGGGCAGGCGGGCGGCGGGCGCAGACGCGCGCCCCCTGGCGGGCTCCTTGTGTGTGTTTGTGTGTGGGGGGGGTCACCTCCGGATCGCACTTCCGGACTTCCGCTCCCAGGGGGCGCTGCGGGCTGGAGAACCGGTCGCGCGGAGGCTCCTGGGTACGGGCATGGCTGGCGGTGGGAGCGGTGGGCCCGAGTACGCGGAGGGCCCCAGGCTCCTAGGGAGAGGATTGGCTCGGAGGGGCGGTAGGTGGTGGCCCAGCCAGGTGAGCCGGTGGGTGGAGGGAGGCTTGCGGGCCGGAGGGGTGTGGAGAGGGGTTGTCCCAGGGGCGTGGGCTTTGGGCCGGGGTCCGCCTCTCTGGGCTCCAGAAGCTGGTCCTTCTGAGATCCAGCTGGGAAACTCCCGCCTCCTCCTTCCCCCGCGCCACTGGGTGTGTGGCTTGAAGTAACAGTCTGAGAACGCTTGGCAGTTGTCACAGCATGATTATGGTGTATTGGGGCTGGGAGGGCGGGAGTTAATGCTTTGCTCAACATAACATTAAAAATGCACCACAATTTTTGTAAAAAACAACCTCCCCCCCGACACACAACACAAAGGGATAAAATCAATCCCAGACTTTAAAATCCAGTGACTTGTAGTATGATCCTGGAGCTTGTTGGACTAAAGTAGCTATATAAATTAACTTCTTATTGTTATTGCCATTACCACCCCTTATGTCGTTTTTTAAAAGGGCAGTGATAAGTGATTCTCACCGTCTTGAGTAATGGATCAAAAGCTCCAGGAAGGTGGCAATACAGCTAGTCCAGTGGGGCAGGGCTTACAAATGATGGAGTAGCTGAAAGGGTTTGGGCATCTCCTGCTTGTCCTGCATCACAGGCTTTTTCTTTTGATTTGTTTTCTTCCCAGTTCAGTGACATTGTTTGATTTATATATGAGGCTTTTGGGAAAGATGATTTCAAAATGGGTGATGATAATTCATCAGGATCCTGGGAAGGTTCAGTTCGTCGTGCCCATACCCTGGTTCTGCTTCTCTCTAGGTGTTGGAGTCGAAATTTGCAGGAATAGAAAGCATAGTGAGTAGCAATCAGGTATCATTTGTTGATCAGGGCTGGACACTTCCTTCCAAATATGTCTTTAGATATGCTAGTAGTTTTTAAGAACTTGAAAGTGGGGTTGAAAGGGTAATAAACAGTAATAGATTTATTTGAACATCCTCTTCAGCAGGACCTGATGTGTCCTTTAGTTTCCTAGTGTGACAGGTGGTCCGTGACATATCTTGGCTAGCTCTGGCAGGGGAAGGTCTGCTCTAGGACTGCAAGAGTCCTTGGAATTGCCTTATCGTTTCAGATTAAGAACTGGGTTTTTTTTTTTAGCAGAACACATCTTCTCTTTAGGGGAAAGTCATCTCTAGATCTCTGTGGTTGCTTTTTTGTATCTTTCCTTTTGGTTGGTTGTCCTTGGTTCTAAATGTTACAGAAATAGTGTTGGTTCCTAGAATATATTTTTTTAAAAGTTGTTTTGAATGAGTGTCAACTTTTCTAAGAAGTAGGATAGATTTATTCAATTCATATTTGGAAACCCTGGCATTACAATGAAGTTTTCCACTTTCATGTAGAATCCAATAATTATACATTGGTACTTGCTGTCATATGACCCTTGTGAATCTCTCTCTCTCCCTTTGTAAAAATTTCTAAATTTAATTATATTGCCTCAAATCTTAAATATTATGTTGGTAAATGTGATGTCTTTTACAGGATAGTCTCCAACTTACAGGTAATTTCTTCCCTATCAGTTTATTTTTCAAAAAAATTGCTTATTTGGAACTCATAAAGCACTTTTCCCAAGGAAATATTATGAAATATTTAGTTTCCCATACAACTGTTTTCATCCATAATGTGCCTGAAATGTTGTATATTTATATTGAAAAGTAAAGAGAAAAACAATTGCTAAAATAGCAAATAAGACTAAATATGTGAAGACTGAAAAAGAAATCAATATTTATTTATAATATATTAATTGCTAGATGTTGGGAAAAACAATTTTAATTAGCAGAGAATTTTTAAAACTTTAGGGGAACACTTGAAGGGGTTTTGAGGATCATTAAAAGGGTTTGTTATATGGGCTCTTTAATACATCAGCTTTTGTCTTTCTGTTCTTTTATACAGGTGTATGGTAACATTATTCTTATATATATGATCTCAGCTATTACCAGGGCAATTCTTTGGCTTTATATATAAGTTTAAGATAGAGGGTATGACAAGACTGAGTGAAAGAATTGCTGTTGAGCAATTCTCCTGAGGATATACATCAAATGTTAGAAATGGGGCTGCTGTGGACTCAATTGTGCACCCCCCCCCCCCAAATTCGTATGTTGAAGCCCCAACCTCCAATGTGATGGTATTTAGAGATGGAGCCTTTTGGAGATAATTAGATTTAGATGAGGTCATGAGGGTGGGGCCCTCATGATGGGATTAGTGCCATTATAAGAAGATGAAGTGACTCCAGAGCCGTCTCCTCCATGTGAGGACAAAGTGAGAAGGGAGCTCTCTGAAAACCAGGAAGAGGACCCTCACCTGAAACTGAATTGTCCAGCACCTTGACCTTGGACTTCCTAGTTTCCAGATCTGTGAAAAATAAATGTCAGTTGTGTAAGTCACTCAATCTGTGCTGTTTTGTTACAGCAGCATGAGAAGACTAATACAGGGGCCAATTTATGCATTTCTGTGATCTTTTTCACAGGTGAAAAATGTGGATTGTAGCATGGCTCCATGGTTGAGTTTTCATCATTTGGTAAAAGGGAAGGACAAGTGTACTGTGAAGTTGAAGGCAGGAGAGAGACAATGATTTAGATACCAAATTTGGAGTCCAAGCTATAGGGGAGGGAAAGAGTCAAGAAGAGCTTGTCTTGGGAGGGCATGGAGTTTTGAGAGAACTGGAGGCTGGTTATTGGATGTTCATCTCTGGGAGGGCACGGTATTGAGCAGGTTAAGGCTGTTATTGTGTAGCATTGTGAGTAAATGTGGCTTTCCTGTGATATTCAGATTTGGAATTTGAAGCTTTATATGGTTTTTTTTTCTAAGTAATACCCAAGGATTTTCAATTTCTTTATTTTTTACATTAGAACATTATGAAATATTTTTTAAGACCTCATAATTGGACATTGTTCTTTGGTTTCATGGTATTTACAAGCTTTGGTTCCTCTCTCTGAATAATTTTCATGTTTGATGCATCACAGAGTCTTGTGCAATCATCTAATAAACTAGCTTAATTTAATTAATTTAATAAACTAGCCTATTTGTATTAAAAGAAAAAAAAGTCAAAGACAGGGAATATTTATTGTGGTCAAATGTAAATATGTTGGGTTTAGGGCAAGATATTGCTGAAACACATCCCTCCCACGATTCCACTCTAATTTTGAAAGGGAGTGGATGTGGATGGGTGTTCAGACTTTTTCTCAACATTTTACAGATGTTTCCAAATGGCCTGTTGCTGCTGTAACACAGGAATGCTTTTCTCCATTTATCTCCTGAGGTTCCTTTAAGGATCAAGTGAGATAATGCTCCGGTAAGCACCTTGTAAATGGTCAGGTTCTATGCATGTGTTAATTCTTCTCTGCCTTGTACTTAGATACAATGGCTGTACTCAAAGAGATGCATTGAGGGCAACTTCCAGGACCACGAGTTACAACTTTGCACTTTTCCCTGCTGCACTCTTGGGCTTACTTCTTAGTGAATGCTAAATGCATGTGGCAGGATCCTGACCCCAAATCATTACAATGGATAGACCGTGTGCGCAGAGCTTAAACTATATGTGTGCTTGCTGCAACATGATGGATATAACTGCTTGCAGAGAATTTGATTTATTTTCCAATAGTTTAGCATCCCTCTGCTTTTATCTGATATGACCATTTTACAAGCATGTGTACCAAGCATGGCTTCAAAATTGCAGGTTATGAAATACAGAAAATGGAACAATTGCCATGCATAGCAGAAATCTTCCTGTTCAGTCTGTGTGCTCTATATTTTAAAGTAAGATGGACTGCTGAATGGTGATGGGGGCTTGCCTTGGGTTTCATCATTTTTTCCTCTACAGGTGAAAGGAAATGCAAGACTTTCTTCTTCATTTTCAACTTCATATTGTTAATTGGTTTTTCACAGTCTGGTTTGTGGTGATGGGTTTTTGCCTTATCATTTGTTGGCATAATAAAAATGACATGATGATGGGGAAGAGAGTAGTTCCCCTTTAGGATGGAACAGAGCAGCTGATACTAGTGATGAAAACATAGCAGGCTCATGGGGATGCCTCCCCCTTTCCCATTTCATCTCAACCCAGATCTCTATTTTTTTCAGTAATACACTTGCTCGCTGAGAAATGCCCATCAGAAACTCACTGCTATTGTGTACATGCATATGTTTGTGTGTAGAATAGACTGGGTAGTCGACAGTCTGTGTCACTTATGTACCAGCATAGGAACACAGTTCCTAGAATGACAGCTTGCTTCCTTGGTGGGTATATTTAATTTAGCATTCTTACCTGAAATATCTCTCCTTCCCCCTGGTCAAAATTGACTCTGGGTTGTGAGTAATTGACATCTAAGAACAGAGCAAATCGAGGGCTGGTTTGACTCTGATAACACCCCTCCTCTGCTGGGGGTTTCCTTTAGCTTGGCTATGTGGAAGGGATTGCTGGGCAGTGTGGAACCTTGATTGTCATCATTCTGAGCAGACTTAGGCAGAAGCCAACTATGACAGATCTGGGAAACTTGTGCTGGCATAGCTGAGAGAAAGCAGGTTTTTTTTTTTTTCTTAATTAATTAATTAATTAATTTTTGGCTGAGTTTGGTCTTCGTTGCTGCGCGTGGGCTTCCTCTAGTTGAAGCGAGTGGGGGCTACTCTTCATTGCAGTGTGCGGGCTTCTCAGTGCAGTGGCTTGTCTTTATTGAAGAACATGGGCTCTAGGCACAGGGCTTCAGTAGTTGTGGCATGAGGGCTCGGTAGTTGTGGCGCATGGGCATCACGGCATGTAGGATCTTCCTGGACCAGCGATCAAACCTGTGTCCCCTGCATTGGCAGACGGATTCTTAACTACTGCGCCACCAGGGAATTCCAAGAGAAAGCATGTTAGTGGGCAGTGCAGAGAAGATATGGTGATGAAATGTGCACCTGTTCATCGAGTGTATCCGGGATGGGGTGTCAGTCATCTGGGACCGTCACCTGGGCTAAGCATCACCATTGTGTTAAAATGGTGAAAACTTGCTGAAAACTCAGCTTCAGACCTTATGAATAACTACTGCATGTTCATAGTTTGACAGCATCCTGTCAACTTATGTTCCTTACATGCCTTGGCATTCCTGAGGGTTTCCATTTTGGGGACACTCTGCATTATATGTCTCTTTCCATTGATCCACTGTTTATCTTGGATAATTGATTGTTTGATTATTTTAAGTAAGTTAAGTCCATACAAACACAGAATTTAGCAATTACCTCAGAAAAGCAGATGTTTTTCTATTTCTTCTTGATAATAGTTCCTTAAGTGACTTTCCATACAGGATAAATACCTAAAATGTAGTGAGCATTTACTATATTTCATGTGCTGTACTAAGCACTTTACATGGTCTTCATGACACTCCTATGAAGTAGATGCATCATGATCTCCATTTTATTGAAGGGAAACTAAACTATAGAGAGGCTAAGCGACCTGTCTAAGGTTACACAGCTGCCAGTGGTAGAGAGGGATTTAAATCCAAGCATTTTGATCCTGGAGTCTGAGTTCTTACCCTCTACTTGATGTTCCTTGGCTTGGCACCTATCAGGCACAACAAATATTTTTCAAATGCTTCCAATGTACTAGATTCTGATTTAGGTGTTAGAGTTATAGCTAAAATAGGTAAAGTATCTCATGGAACCTTAATTCTAGTGATATGGAAGAGGTCAGACATCAAACAAGCAAAAAAAAAAAATGGTTTTAAATAGGAATAAGAAAGTATAAAGAACCAAGATCAGGTACTTTAGTGACTGGTGGGAAACAGAAAGAGTAGGTCGGGTGGTTAGAGAAGGTCTGTCTCAGGAGATGGTATTTGAACTTGGACCTTAATAAGAAGGAGCCAGACACAGAAATTTTGCGGGAAGAAAGAGCTAACTGCAAAGGCAGAGGCCATGAGTGGGGATATGTGTGCTGTGTTCAAAGACCACAAAGCAGGTCACTGTGCCAGTGTGTGGAGTAGAGGGGAAGTGACGAGAGCCGGGAGCTGGGGGGATGAGTGGGAGCAAATCACACAGGGCTTTGTGGCATAGAAGTGTCTTCAGGAAGGACATGAAAGTGTCCCATCTCTCCTGCCTCTGTACGCGGTGCTTTGCACTTGACACGATGCTTAACTGCTTGTGATTCCCCAGACCCGATGCAGTGTCACTCCTCTGTGCCTGGGCCTTTGCTTCTCCTGCCTGGAGCATCCTTTCCCAACGTTGGAACCTGGCCAACTTTTATTCCTCCTTTGAGACTCAGCTCAGGGGTAATTTCCTGTGGTAGAACTTCTCAAATTGTCTGCTTGGACCCAATTTTTTCCCCTCCTCTGGACTTCCCTTGGTCCCTGTCTGAATACTTAGCATGCCTTTATAATTTTTCATTTGTGTGTCACCCTGAAAGACCACGAGCTACTTGAGAACAAGGAGTGTGTGGTGCTCATCCTTGTATCCCCAGTGCCCAGGCCCGCGTGTGCCTTATAGAAGGTAATGTATGTGTGTTGAACTCACCCAAAGGCAAATTAAACTAAAGAATAAGAATATGCCAGGGCAAACGAAAGCATAGCAAATTCAGCAGAACTTGGAGTTCCCAGACTTGGGTGTTAGATATGTTTGTTATTCTTCTATCCATGCTCCACTCTAAGGGTTGGTTGGGGGTTCCTACCTTCTTCATAACAACAGATAGTCTATTAATAATGCTAATCATATGGCTAATACAACATCTGCATTATCTCATTTAATTCTCACAATAACCCATGGGAAAGGTACTCTTGTTTTTATATTTGACTATTGAGGAAACTACAGTTTATAGAGATTTGGTGATTTCCCCAAGGACACACAGCCATTTAGAGGTGGGGCTGGGGTTCAAGTTGAGGTCTGACTCCCAAGCGCATGCTGTTGACTGTGATGTGATGGTAGCCATTCTAGACAAAAGCTGATTCAGTTAGTGTTTTCCTCATCCACAGCCTGATGGCTCTGGAGTTCCCTAAGATCACCTGGAAGGTTTATGTGGAGGCAATTGTGTTCAACAGCAGCCATCAGAGAACCCTGAAGGGCAAAGGATTTTGGTCCCCTGGCCACCCGTTCCCTGCAGCCAGATCACCACCCTCCTGATTTTCCACACTCTCCAGAATGCCTCCCTTCCACTTGCCTCCCCAAAGTCCCCTTCCTCCTCCAAGGCGTTGCTCACTTGTGCATTGAACTTCATGTGATTAATGAATAGAGATAATGATAAGAGCAACAACTAAAAAGAAGCTGAAATTTATGGAATTCTTACCACATACAAGATATTATCTTGTTTAATTCTCCAGTACTTTGGGAGGTTAGTAGTATGATTATCTCTGTGTTACAGAGGTGGAAAAAGTTAATAGAGAGGTTATGGAGTAGGAATAAAGGACTACATATGCTGCAGGGTTTTCCCCCCCTCCCCTCCTCCTCTCCCTCCCTCCCTCTCTTCTTCCCTCTCTACCTTCCTTTTCTCTCTCTTTTTCTGCTGAGCACCACTGCCCTTTTCTTCAGCTAATAGTTCTCTGATGGCATTCTGGAATTATCTTTTCCACATTGGGTGCAGCCTCGGTGGGAAAGCTAATCTAGAGGTCTTCCACCCCTCCTCCCCCCAATACTACCACCCCCTTGTAGCTGGGTAGTGATATGTGACCCAATCAGGGCCAATCAGTTTTTCTGTTGAGACACTAAACTTGAGCAGAATAGCACCTGGATTGAAAAGCAGCTGGAGATGATTCACCCAAGCTGTGCCCTGTCAGGATATCAATTTGCTGCTGCTGCCGTGATCCCTGGAGCAATCTTTATTCTTGCCCCTTCTGCATCCATTTTTTAGCTACTCTTTCAATTCTGTGAGCTGCTTTTCTATAAATCCTTTTCCTGGTTAAGCAAGCCAGAGCGAATTTCAATAGTTTATCATGAAAGAATCCTATCAGATGTAACTAATGACACTGACACTCCTCCCATATTGTGTGACAGACCTTCCTGGATCACTTCGAGGATCCCCAAAATAACTCTTCCTTCATCGACTGCCTAAGGTTCCTAGAACAGTCACCATAATTGTCAACTCTATTTTTCTATCAATTTAGGTTTTGGATCTCTTAATAAACATTCAACATGTATATGATTGGAACCATATTTTCGGTTCTTTTTTATTCAATGCAGTTGTGGACATGGGGGCCATCCCCCACGGAGTGTGTGGGACCTAAAGTCATCCTTAAGGAGATGACATCTGGGGCAAATTGCAGTGTTTGTTTCTGCCTCCTTCAATTTTATACAGTGAGAAACCTGGATTATCAGTTGATTTTTGATCTTTGCTCTGGTGCTGCTGACTTTGTCTTGACATGACTGGTTTCAGGTGCTTATTCTATAGTTCTGAATTTAAAATTCTGTTAGTTATTGGTATAGCTGAACTTGCCTGTGGTCTTGTTGATTGACCCACCATCAATAAAGAGGGGATTTACTTTAAAAGAATGTTAGATAATCATCAAGGACAACTTGGAAGGGAAAAGAAAGTAGCAATAAAAAGAAGCTGTATTCTGCAGTCTCAGGATGAGCAAGGGAGGTGGAAGAGGGAGAGTAGTCATTCCACTTGGTTTTCTAGGAAAGGTAGTAGGCTTCGGGCTGGGCGTGTGATTGTGCTCCTTAACAAAGAATGTTCTTTCTCTTCTAACATTGTTGCCTTCCCCTTGTTACCATTTGGTTCTGCGCATCGTCCAAAACCCTGAGTATGGGGCACTTGACAACTTCTAGGATCAGCTGGAAATGAGCAAATGCTTGTCGGTGGGTTGATTGTTCACCTTCATTCATCTCCCTGTAGTGGTTTATTGTCTTTTTATGTCCAGTACCTGCTCACTCTTTTTCTGGTAACAACAACTTGATTTCATTTGGGAGCATTTCTCCATGATTCACAGTTTATGTGGTTCAGTCTATAACCTCACTCTCAGCTCCTGGGTGGGCACATGGTCTAGACATTTTACCCCCTCAGGTCATGGCAATGAAATACAGTCCTAAGATTTTCTTTGAAAGTTTTGGGAAGAGACTCTCTTTCCAGTAGGTCTTATGAGATAACAGAAATGGACGCGTGGAGCTGCTGGCAGCCTTCTTGTCATGCAGTGGGGAGATGGGGTTAGAAAGAGGTAAGCACTGAATCCAGCCTTGCCAGTCCAGAAATACCCCAGGCTTTTCACTGATACAAACCAATACATTTCCTTTTTTGCCTTAAGCAGCTTGGTTTCTAACAGATCTACCCACCACTGAGTTCTGATTAGCTCCAGGATCACTGCACTCCACAGAATAGAGGGCCAGTAAATTTCGGAGACAGGAACACTCTCAGCCTCCGAAGTGCTTCTTGTATTTTTCACTAGCCAGCTGTAGTGGAGAATAGTTAGAAAAGGGATATAAATGGCTTCTCTGTCAACTTGAACTAAAATAGAAAAGATCTGTGTGGGTGATCAAGGTGAGAGCCCCTGCAGAAATGTCCCCATAGTGTGGGAGGAGCTTCATGGCTTGGATTATTATAGCAGAGGAAAACCTAGATGGTCAACAACAGTTGTGTAAAAGAAAAGAAAAACATCCTTTTGCTCTTCTTCCTACTTCCTTCCTTTTTTTTTATGTTGCACATATTAACTGGGGAAAAAAACTCTCAGAACAGATTTTTCCCACCAAACAATAGGCATCAGAGTTACTGTAAGATCTGGTACTTTCATTTCGGGGGGATAGGAATAACTGAGAACCAGCCTTGGAAAAAGGGTTGCCCCTTTTCAGTTATCAATAATAGTGCCTCCTGTCTTTCCTAGATAAAATCTTCTAGATCATGACTAAAATCTGGACAAGCTTTCCTGGAACGAGGGTCTCGGAGTCCATTAGAGTGAGTGCTCTGGAACATGGCATGATGTCATTTATCCTAAGGAATCAACTTGTCACAAGCCTAAATTCTTTGCTGGTTAACTAGAGTGACAGACAACAGAACCCTTGTCTGTAGACACTTGATTTTCACTAGACTCACAGCATCAAAGAAGCAGAGCAAAGTTTGTCTGATTGAAGGTTGCGTCACATAGAGAGGGTCTGAAGACTGGATGAAAATGAAGATATAAACAAGAAAATGGAAATGCAGAGAAGGCTTGGTTTTATGGTGTACAGAGCCAGACACACTGACTGTGAGGTGAAATGGAAGATATCAGGGATGTTATTGGTGAGAAGATAATGGAGAAGGTGGAAAAGCTCCAGGGAATTAAGACTTGACTTGCTTTCAGAACTCCTTTGGTGCTGAGAGTAGATTGGCTACAGTCAGTCTAAAACCTTGGTGGTGTTTAAAATGAACTGCATTTGCGGCTTTCTTAGGGGAAAGAGAAACAGGAGAGCACACTTGATTCTTTGGAGTTGCCTTAGGAAACTGCATCATATATTTAAAGTGGAATGATGTTTAGATTTGGAAATAAGGCAGAAGCAAGTGGGGTGTTTCATATGCCATGATTTCCCTTCACTTATTAACTCTCTACGCTTCTGCCTGTTACCTTTGCCCTTTTTTTTCAGACATGATGTGTACAGGTTTGCATAAGTTTGTGTTAACTGGGGTGCTATGATTCAAAATTAGTGGATTTTTTGGGTCCATTTGAGTTTCTGTAGGTTCTTGCTTTAGGTGGAGGAGCATAGTTCTAAAGTGGCAACAAAGCACTGTGAGTGGAGGACCTGCTTCCATTCACCACTTCATGGAACTAGATGATGTATGGAATCAGAATGGATTTTGTAGTTGGGATGAACTGAATCTCAATATTGATTTCACCTATACTCATGATAACTTGGACAAATGACTATCTCTCAGAGTCTTGGTTTCCTCATCTGAAAGGCAGGGATAATAATACCTTTCTTCCAGGAGTGTTTTGAAGAATAAATGAGATGATGTATGTGTAACTTGAGTGTCCCCAACAAGGCTGCCATCTCACAGATACGGTTATGTGAATGGTGGCCCCTGGAGTTGTGCAATGAGACAGTCTGGTCGCTACCCCCTCCAATAATCTGAGACCTACCTCAACTTTAAGGTAAATGTAAAACAACTTGAGCTACCATCCCTTGGATTGATGCAAGACCCATACCTTTCTCAAATTTCCAAGGATTCTGTGGGGGTGTGGTGGAGGGGACTCTGATTTGCCTGGTTGTCTTCTGCTTTCAACTCTGGTTTCTGCTAAGACCTTGTTTGCCATCTTGTTTTCCATAGATGCTGTTGCAGTGTAGCCCCTCATTTTTCAGTCTTTAAAGGCAATATCAGAAGGTTGCTTTTACTGCAGACTCAGACAATGGAGAAGAGCTATAGCATGGAATTAAAAAACATTTAAAATGAAATATTTATTTTTACGGTTCTTAAACTCCCTGCCCATTCTGGCCCCAGGGGTTTCTCATTTGCTGTCTTGCTTCTTCAACTCTGGCAGCCCCTCAGATCATTCACTCCCACAGTCCCTTCCATCTTGTCTCAGATCCTCATGTTTCCTGGTCCCTGAACCCCAGTCTGCACATCTGCCACTAGAAACAGAAACATTCTCTTAATTGATTATGTTGTGCATTTAACACTTCCATTTCACACTAGGTTCTGGAGTCCACCTTTGTTGAATCTAAAAATGCACTTAGGAATCTATCTATCCTGACATAAATTCTGTCCCTCCCCTACTGTGTAAAAGTGCTAATAGTAATTTCTTTTATAAAACAATAATTGTTCCTCTTCTTGTTACCAGTGTAAAATACTAAATCTATAATAGGTGTTCAGCAAATTGGGAGCGAATTATAGAATGAAAACAATCATATTAACAATAAAAACAGGGCAGACATGGAGTTTGTCTCTGATCTATAGAGTATGTGGCTCCCATTCTTACATTGAGGGAAAGTTGCTGGTTTCTGGGGTTTTCAAAGAGGGGTTCACTTAACAACCAGGCACTGTCCCAGACACCTCAGTAAACAAATAAGTTCTCAAATAAGCTGTTCACCTGGCTTGAGTTTGTGCCTTTGTGTGAGCTACTCATGGCACAGATAATAGCTAACTACAAATGATACAAGAGGGAAGAAATATTAACAAATAAGGAAAACCATGCAAGTATTCTGAATGAATCACAGATGTATAAAGACCAACTAAGTCTAGAATAGGTCTGAACATGCTCTTTTTCCAAGGTGGACTCCATCCCCTCAGGTCTTTGGTCCAATTTGCCTTCTCAGTGAGGAGACCACGGTTTCTGACTTCGTAACCCCTTCCCCTGCAAGATTTCCTCTTCCCCTTTTTCTTTTTCTTTAATGTGCTTATCACCATTTGAAAAACTATATTTTTGTTTATGTTGCCCTTTGTTCTCTCTCTTCTCATACTAGAATATAAGTGCTACATGGGGTGTGATTTTAGTCTGTCATTCATTGCTGTGTCCCAGGGCCTAGCAGAGAGCCAGGTATGTTGTGGACTTTGTACATATTTGTTGAATGTTTATTGACTGACTGACTGAGGGACTGGATATGATAGTAATGTCCTATTCTCTTTTATGCTGCTTTATTTTTTTCAGAGAGCTTTCATGTACATCATCTTGCTTAACCTCCCACCAACTTGGGGGGCAGACAGGGAAGGCAGGCTGGCATGGTGATGTGAGCTCTCTGGGTCACCTAGCTTATAAGTTGTAAACCTGGGGGCTTGAGCCCTTCTCTTTTGACTCCAAAGTCAATGTCCTCCCCACAACCTATACCAAGTCGCAGCAAACAAATGTTGTTGCATAAAACCTAGCAAATACTTTGGGGTAAAAAGAGTGATGGAATGTTCTGGGCTAAGTATCCCACAGCATCTCTTTTGTCCCATTATCCTAGTCTGAAATGCTTGGATGAGAGGATCTTGCCTGCCAAAGTGAGGACAGGTACCATATATTTCGTTATAGCACCACACCAGCTGCAGTCTCAAGTGCTGAGGTTCCGTGCCAGGTATAACAAAACCAGACCAGACTCACTGTAAGCCTTTCATGTGCAAGTCTTAACTTACCCAACCTCATTGGGGGGGTCCCAAGGAAAAGAGCAAACCCCTGAGGGTGGATGGGCTTGGAGGCTCAGGTTCATAATAACAAAAACTCACATTTGTCAAGAGATTCACAGTCACCACATTTCTTTAACATTTACCATCAAATTTGATTTAAAACATTTCAAAAGGAAGTCTCTTGTTAAAAAGGTGACAGACATGAATTTATCTGCTTTACAGACAAGAAAAGCTGAGGACTGGCCAGATTGTGCAATTAGTTTAATGTTAGACTATTCGTAAGGAACAGAATTGAATTTTTAGCTCAAGCTAAGTTTTCAAGCTAAGATTGATGGGTTCTTTTTTCTTTATTTAAAAAAAAATTTTGTTTTTTTAATTTTTTGGCTACGCTGGATCTTCGCTTCATTGCGGCGTGTGGGCTTCTCTAGTTGCAGCGCACGGGCTCCAGAGTGCTTGGGCTCAGTAGTTGCAGTGCGCAGGCTCTCTAGTTGTGGCATGCGGGCTCCAGAGTGTGTGGCTCTCTAGTTGTGGTGTGCGAGCTGCAGAATGTGTGGGTCTCTAGTCGTGGCGTGCGGGATCCAGAGTGTGTGGCTCTCTAGTTGTGGCATTCAGGCTCCAGAATGTGTGGCTTTCTAGTTGTGGTGTGCGGGCTTGGTTGCCCTGCAACATGTGGGATCTTAGTTCCCAGACCAGAGATAAAACCCGTGTCCCTTGCATTGGAAAGCAAATTCTTAATCACTGGACCGCCAGGGAAGTCCCTGATGGGTTCTTCTATTTATTACAAAGAGTGTTTCTCAAACTGTAGCATGAATAAGAATCACATTAAGAGTTCGAATACCCTCAGACATTATGACTCAGTAGGTGTGGGGTGACATCTAAGACTGTGTATTTCTGACAAGCTCCCAGGTGATGCTGACACTGCTGGTCTGCTGGCTACGTGTTGAGTAGCACTGACATAGAGGTTCGAGTGGACTTTACTGCTCAAATTTGCATTGAATTTCCTATGCAATTGGGCTTCCCTCTAGCCACCTGCCCCATCCCTCATATTATGCATCTGACATCATTTCCTGCTACACACCCCTTGCTTATTCCACTCCAGCCACATGGGCCTCCTTGCTGTTTTTTTGAGCACTCCATGCACACTCCCACCTCAGGGCCTTTGCATGTGCTTTTCCTTCTGCCTGGAATGTTTTTATTCGTAGGTAACCACATGGCTCACACCTTCTCTTTCTCAGCCTCTCAGATGTTACCTTTGCAGTGATGTCTTCTTGACCACCCCCACCCCTAGCGCTCTGTCTCTATTACTTTCTATAGTGGTGTTTATCACCTTTTAAAATACCAGGTAATTACTTATTTAATTTGTTCATTGTCAGTCTACCCACTCTGGAGTGTAAACTGAGGATGGGTCTCCACCTTTTCACACCTGTATTTGCCAGCACGTAGGACAGTGCCAACCATAGAGAAGACTCAAAAAATAGTTGTTGAAGGAAAGGAGGGAAGGAGGGAGCTGAATCAAGGGCTCTGCCATCTTGTAAATCCAGATTTTCTTATAAAAAGGGGAAAATTTGTCTTTATTAGGTAAGAAAATAAGAATATATTTTAAAATCTTTAGTATATTTACTTAAATTTGAGAAATGTAAAAATTGCAGAAAAGCACAAGGAAATCACCATCCACAATGAACAATTGTTGCCATTTTGTCAGATTTACTTCAGTACTTAGTAAAATAAATAAACCAGTACAAACAAAGCTCACATGCCTTTTGTCTGCCACGCCCTGTCTTAGTCCCCTTCCTAGCTTCCCAGAAACAACCTCTATCATGAACGTTTTCTTTCGGTCAGTGGTAATAGATCTATCTCTATGTAGCAATGTGCATCTTAAAAATCTCACCTTGAGAAAAGGTTGAAGAATGAATTTTTACAGTACAATGTCTTTAACTGAAACACACCCCCAGAGGGCAGTGCTATATATTGTTCGTCCATTAAATAAAGAATTCTTTAAGCAGAAAAGAGCACTTGGGGAAAGTTTCAGAAAAATCAGTGATATTTAAGAATAACTCTCCATAAAGGAAATCTTTATAAAACAGGAGGGAATAACGATCTAATACTGTTTAAGATAATGTCAATTTCATTTTACACATTCTCTTGAGTTTGTAAGTATTTTTAAAATCTTCATAGTGATAAAATCTAGAGAAATAGTAACAGAAGTGGATTTGATTTTACTCACTGAATAATGGTACAGTTGAAAGAAGCTCTTGGAATGAATTAGATACATGATTGATTAGTGATTAGTTTCATTCATTCTTGGTGTATGGTACTTGGGGATAAAGCTTTCTGTACTATGTTTGTTTGCAGAACTCTATTTAGCAAATCTTTGGTCTTGGTGACTACATAAATTGGCAATTACACGCACTTTAAACAGAGGAATATTGTGTTGAATTAAATTGTACAGTGGTTTGGGTTGAACCTAGTTCATGCTAGCAAGTCTTTTGCTTACTAAATCTGTGCAATAGCTATAAAATCCTTATATTATCTGAAGAGTTTTATTCTTTTACAAAACAATCACATTATCAGATGGTTTCTCAGAGTATGAAAAGAATAAGATATTAAAATATATTTGAATCCTGAATCATATTTGATAGCACATGTTCTTTTCTCCTTGCTTAGTTTATGCGTAGGGCTCAGTCCTGAGCAGTGCCTCTCAGAGGTTCTGTCAAAGGACCCCTCATGTCAGAGGAAGGGGAAGGATGGCTCAAGGGCACTGGGGCGCTTTGCTCAAAGCTGCCTCATGCAGGCAGGAAATATTTTGAATATTTGTGTTTTCTGAATTTCACAAGAGTTTGCATTTTATTCTGAAATATTTTCTTTTTTTCTTTTTTTTTTTTTGGCTGTGCAGCATGCGGGATCTTCGTTCCCCAGCCAGGGATTGAGCCCGTGCCTCCTGTAGTGGGAGTGTGGAGTCTTAACCACTGGACCGTCAGGGAAGCCCCCGAAATAGTTTCTTTAAAATACATATATTTAAATTTACTTTTAAGTTAAACTACTTCATTGTTTGATTCTAAAATCTTAAAGCAAAATTGATACTTCAGAGAAGATGAACCCTGTTTATTCTGGCATTTTATGACATTTCCCTAGGTCGATGGGAGTACAAGAGTGATAAACATAACTATAAGGTATTACATTAAATTTGTGGGAAAACTCTATTTTTTGGACATGGACAATAGCCAACATTTACTGAGTGTTGACCATGTGTCAGGTACCGTTCAATGTGCTGCTGTGGATTATTATTTTTAGTTCTCACAACTGTCCTTTGAAGCTTTTATCGTATCCATGTTCAGATTAAGAGTCCACAGTACTTGGAAGTTAGGAGGCCACTACAGTACAGAATTTCTCAGAAATTCTCATAATTAATATCAAATAAGTTCTGGAAATCCTGCATATTATACAATACTGGAGAGTCACCATGACAGTATAATCTAGGCCCTGAAAAGTGTTGCAGTGGAAAAAAAAAAAAAAAGCAAAATATTCCTCCCTTAATTTTGTTTAATAAAAAAATTTCCTGGGCTTCCCTGGTGGCGCAGTGGTTGGGAGTCCGCCTGCCGATGCAGGGGCCACGGGTTCGTGCCCCGGTCCGGGAAGATCCCACGTGCTGCGGAGCGGCTGGGCCCGTGAGCCATGGTCACTGAGCCTGCGCGTCCAGAGCCTGTGCTCCGCAACGGGGGAGGCCGCAGCGGTGAGAGGCCCGCATACCACACACACACAAAAAAAATCCTAAAATATTTTGATCACAGAGCCTCTTTCCCTTGCCTCTTCTTGCAGAACAGTTATTACTATCTCTCAGAAGTTATTTTCTTGGAGCAAACTCAGAGAATCAGCTGATATAGCCCCATGGCTCTGGGAAGGGACATGGGACTCTGTGGTTGGGGACAGGAGTTCTCTATTTTGATGCTCTGAAAACTGAAGAAGCAGTTTGCTGGATCCTTGGCATAGCTCTTCGGAGAGAACTATAGTTAATTCCACTGCAGGGCCGAGGGTTTGATTGGGGCACTAAGATCCCACATGCCGTGCAGCCCGGCCAAAACAAAAACAAAAACAAACAAACAACTGTTGAAGACCCTTGTGAGCAGCCCAGGCTACAGCAGCCCTGGGTCCCATCACCCAGGAAGGACATGGTCACCAGACTTAGCCCTTCCTTGGCTTAGTTCCTTCTTTCTTGGTTGGGATGTCCTTTTCTATTCAACCAAGAGTTAAACCAATATTTAACTGGTTCTTCAGCAGTCTGACTCAGGTGGGTGAGTTATCTCAGGGGACATGGCATCCCTCTGGTTTGGGGATTGCAGTGGGATTTTTGTTGAGGGTGAGGAAGAGTTTTGAGTTACCTCTCATGAATATTTGCAACCTTCCTGTGAAACTATGGGGGAACTTGAAATTATTTGAATGCATTGTTTTGCTTTAATGGATGAAAATGGAGTTACACCTAAATGCCTTTGTTAGTGTCACATGTTAAGTTGATGACCAAAGTGGAAGTGGACCTTCAGATTATTAACTTGGGGGGTACTGTCTGCCAGACTGTGCTAGCTAGCATGGAACCAAAGACCTTGATTTACAGTAATTGCACATTTCTAGACTTTTGTGTTTAAAACGTAGGAAAGTAATGATGCATTAACTTTGCATTACACGGTTAATCTTCTTGTTACTTTTGTGTGTATGTGTGTATGTATGAGGGTTTTTCTTTTTTTTTGAGTGAAAAAAGAAATCTGCATATGTGTAATATGCTTGACTTGGGGGTTTCACACTGAGCACATTCATTTGAATGACTCCATAATTACTCTGTCTATTAAGTACTTTGAAGTTGTTATTTTGTTTTAATATCAAACATCCATGACATCTTCCAGCCAACAATCGACAATTACTTACTGTCATATATCAAAGTATTCTGAAGGTATTAACTTATTCTCCCCTCTCAGTGTTTAGGAAGATAAAGGAGTATCCCCACCTTGCTGTTGCTTATTTTCTTATGTATAGGGGAGCAAGCCCCAGCTAAAGGAAACAACTTGCCCAAAGGGCTCAGGGAGGGGACTGGCCAGTGCTTTGTAAGACCCAGTATGGAGTACCCTCTGTGATAGAACATGCCACATGAGAGTTCTCTGGCTTGTTGTACCTAAAAGGCTGTAACTTGAAGGAGGCCAGGGAAGACAGGGTCGAGAATTATCCAGAGACTCCCACCAACATGCTGGAGTTTGGGTGGCTTCAGGCTGAACTGAAACCCCTCTATCCCCTGCATGAACAAGAGCATGTCTGGTCACCGTTTGAAAAAGAAATGTAATGTTTGGGGGAGAGAAGGATTTAGCCAGAATTGCCTTCAACGTGTTGTGGAGCAGGGGAAGTTGCTCTGATGAGAATAAGATCTCCCACCCAAGGGGCAGACTATTTAAATTCCACGCAAGAGCTATATACTCTTTAAATTTGAATCCAGCTTCTCTCGAGCTCTCTGTCTTGGATACTCAAGAAATGCAGACTGCCTGGAGAGATAGCATATTAAGCTGTTAATATTTACACCTTAGAGGCAGTAGATTTATAACTTACTTTTTATTCCCTGATGAGAGAGGCCTTTCAGGCAGCACAGGGGAGTTGAATTGATGCTTGCAGTGGGGGTGTTGAAAATGGGGGAAGCATTTAGTCCCACCCCTGTTTCGGGCCTGGGAGTAGGACTGCGGGTGGAATAGGTTGATTGGTTATGTGCACTGATGGTGAAGTTGGGTACTGGGACCCTGAGGTCTGCAACATGAGCTCGGGAGGTGTAAGGTGAGAGAAAGAACAAGAGCTAGGATGCTGTCCAGGCTGGGTCCTTTGAGAAGCGTATGCCAGGCTGGATTAGACAAACTAGAGATTTATTAGAAACGCCTGTGAGAGAACACAAGGAGGGAGCTGTGAGAGCTGTGAGATCACGATGCAGGTCTGACCCGAGTGAATGAGAGAAAGAAGGAAGGAAAGTTGGGTGGAAGAGTTTTAGGTTGATAAGGAGCCGGGGGTGCCTGTCAGTTCCCTATTTTCCAGGAATGGCCCCGTCTTAGTGTCCCTGCTGTGGTTCGTCCTTGTATGGGGGAGTAGGCGGTAGGTAGTGTGGCCTCTGTGTGTACGTGGTGATGAAGTTCAGAGAGTGGCTATTGGGGCTGTTGCTCAGGCATGCACCTTGTCAGCAGAGATCTGAGGGGTGCATTTTCAGGCCATTGTGGTTCCTATAGTCAGTGGAGCCCACTTGGAGCTCTTTCTGGGTGTGGGCCACATGGTGGGGAGTGGAGCTGCTAGGGTTACAGTGGTGTCTGGAGTAACCAAAGGAGGATGAAGGGAAAAACACAGATCTCTGAAGATGTACACATTCTACCATGTAGAATTAGGGTTAGTGTGGGCTTGGTGGAAAGAACGTCTGTGCTTTGCTACTGATCCGGTTTTTAGCTCTGCTGTTTACTGGCTGCTTGGCCTTGAGAAAGATACTTTGGATCGCTGAACCTCAATTTTTCTATCCGTAAAATGGGGGTGATAACACTGATATTGCAGGATGCTGTGAGGGCAAAATGAGATGATGTCTTGTACTGTGCCTACCACAGAGCAGATATTCCATAAGGGGAAACGGTTTGTGATTCTGTTTTAGGGTTGACTAGATTTTTTGTTTGCTCAATACCTTGGGTTTTAAAATGTGCTTACATATGCTTCTGAAATAACAAAAGCATGCTTTTAGACACATCAGTTGTCATATTTTAGAAGTTGACTCCCAATATGACTGCATTTGTGTGGTCGGGCCTGGCTGAGAACTCTAATATGGGATCAAATTTATTTTCTATTTCAGCATGCCTTAAGGATGATTTAGTTTGGGACCACATGGAAATTTAGCAGAAACTATTCTACTTGGTGACTGCTTTTTTTGGACACATTCATGATGTCTTTCAACGTGTCACAATGACCAAGTCGTCCTTGGTAAGAGGAGTGGCGTGGAGTGACAAAAAAGCAGGAATCAAAAGGTAATGACAAGTCATTTGTGTAAAATGCTTCACAGTTTGTAATGTACCTTAGCAAAATTTGGGCTTCAGGGTATGGTAGGTAATAGCATTCCATTACACAGATATAGAAACGGAAATACAGGTGGTCTTAATATGCATAAGAATGTCTGTGTTATGTGTGCCTTGGAGGCCACATGAAGAAATTAGCAACTTGTTATGAATACCCTTCCAGGAGAGAGTCAGTGTACTTTGCGGCACTTCAAGGGAGTAAGAGGCTTGAATCTTGGTGTGGGGATGGAAGATGACATTCTTTGTTTGGGGATAGTCACTGCACCTGATCCTTGGTCTGGTATATTCCCACAATTTGCTTAGGAGGAAGCTAAAAATGGTGATAATATGGAATACCACCTAACATGGTTTTAAGCAAATATGAAGCTCTTTTAAAGAGCTATTTCTTGGGAAATAAGGATAATGGCTATGCTAATCATTTGCCCATTTACCGTCAACTTCATTCCCTGCCCTTCCAAAGCCTGACCTACATTTCCCATGCTCCTGTGCCTTTTAGCTTGAGAAGAGGTTTGGCCAGTGGGAGACACAAGCAGAAGACTGGAGGGCAGAGAGAGAGAAAAGCCAGTATTTTTCCCCTTTCTGCTTTGGGCAGCTTCTCTGGTGGCAGCTGGATCTCCTCCGAGGCTCAGGTTCCCACTCAGCACACCCACCGTGGTTCTACCTTCTGCCATGTTGTCCTATCTCTTCCCTTCAAATTAGAGGTGGTAGCAGCTTCCTGTTGTGGCTTATCTCTGAATTGCCTCTCTTGCCCTCTCATACTCCTCATCTTTTCCACCGTCTTCCATGTAATCAATTCCCTGTATTATATGTCCTTCAATTGAAATACCTAGAGTAGTTTCTTCCTTCTAATAGGATCTTGGCTGATGCAGTACCTCCTGTTTATTAAGTTATTAGCATGTACCAGACATTGATCTCAATTTTTAAAATTTTACTTCACTTAGTCCTTACAACTCATTCAACTCTGAGTAGGTATTAGGATCATTTGCCGCAATTTAAAGATGAGAAATGAGAAATCTGAAGCACTGAGGCATGAAGCAACCAGTTGAAGGTCAAATAACCAATGCGGAGCTGTCCTGGGTTTAAACCCAGGTAGATGCTCAGATTGGCCATTTCACCACACCGCTTCTTTGCTGCAGCCTTAGGATGCTGCTCCCCACCTGCCACTCCAGGGCTTTGACCTGCCCTCTAGAGGTGACACAGACACACATAGAACTGTCTATTTCCTGCCTCGATTTTAACTTAATTTTTCATTTCTGATTAAAAACGTAATCTGAACTCATGGCAGAGATTTCAGAGAGAATAGAAAACAGAAGTAGAAAAAAAATCACACATAATAATACCTTCATCTAGGAATCATTATTAATATCTGGGTATTTTTTCATTCAGTCTTTTCTCTCATGGGGAAAAATACCTTTGAAACCGTTTTTGCATAATTTAATTTTAAAGGAGAAAGCTGACTATGATTACAAGCATCTGAAAAGAGAAACTAATATATAATAGAAACGTTGTGTTCTATTGACTACATTGTCCTGAAAGCTTGCTCAAATGAGTCACTGTAGATACTTGACCAGGTAGACCTGTGATTAAAGAGGAAGTATAAAATCAGCAAAACACAAGCTCTGTGCATACCCTGGAAATGTGTCTACTGAATCTTATTCAGTGTGTGTCAGACTCCTTACATTTAGGTGTTCCCAGAAGATGACTTTGGGATGAAATATTGGAGCTCTTTCAGCTGGAACAAAACATTCTCTATTTGTTATACCAATAATGCTGTAACTTCTTGCATTTTACTAGTGTTCTCCACTTGAGTTCTCCCTATCCACCTAAAAAAGCAAAACCCAGCAATAATTCAACCCCCTGAGGTACATTATGAAAAGCATGTGCAGCAGAATGGCTGCATGCTAAGGCAGGCACCAGGGGTGTAATCCTGAGTTTTATTCCCCGGACTCTCTCTGCTACTCTGTCACATGGAGGGTGATTCGCTCCACCTTTTACTGTGCTTCAGTGTTTCCAGTCAAGGAGAGGCAAGTGGATGATAGATATATCTGGCAGGTACTTTCATAAAGGCATTTTGGGAATGTAGATGATTATAGGAGGAATGCTGCGTGATGCTTGCAGTGCCCTGTTTCAGCTTGGGCTCAAGTTCTAAGAGTCCTGATGATGAACTGTGACTTAGAGGCAGTGATTTGGGATGCTTTTGTGAGTTTAAAGGTTTAACTTGGGATTCTCCCTAAATTACACGTTTGTACCCATTCATCAGTCTTGAAAACTTCCTTGGAGCTGTCATTGTACATGGGTAGATTTTCTTTCTCTCCTGCGGTTTTTAGCTTCCTCTGTGATTGTTCTGACTCTCTTACCACCCTCTCCAAGGACTGGCCCAATAATTACTTTGGTGTAGGGTATAAGAAAAAAAGGTGATAAAAGGCAACTAGCAGCACTGGCTGGATGGGGTATGGAATGGATTCTCATCAGTTACACAGTGAAATGGTAGAACTGGTTGGTCTTCCATCAGAAGGAGGGGAAGAGGAAGATGAAGGGGAGCAGGGCACAGAGGCATCATAGAAACCTGCAGGTGAGAGTCAGCCCTTTGACCTGGAGATAACTAAGAGAGACTGATAGATTGTGGTATGTTTTGTTCAAAGAGGCTGCTTAATTGAAATGATGAGGTCTGGGCTGGAACCAGCTGCAGTCTCTTTTTGGCATATAAGATACTAAGAGGAACCATAATTAAGCCTGGGATCAAGGAATTGGAAGAAGAAAAGGTCTTGATTCCAACCTCTTACTGTGTTAGCTCATTACAACCTCTGGAGGGAATATATATACAAATGAAGTGATTTTATCATTTTCTGGAACAGTGGAGGAGGAAAACAACCTGCTACTTTGTAACTCTGTAACATCATATATCATCAAACAAGAACATTTCTCAGTATGGTCCATATGAATGATTGTAACATTTTCTTGAAACCCCCATTTTTCCTGTTTTCCTCAAGTTTTTTCATAATTTCATGTTCAATTTTGTGTATCTGTATCTTTTTTGCCTGTTTGTAGATTTTTTCATAGATAATTATTCCCTGGCAATTGTGTTATGGACTGACGTTATCATGTCCAGTGTAATGAACACCCCTTGTTTGGGAGACCAAGAATGCCCTTTCCTCCATCCCCTTCCCTAGGAAGCATTATGCCTCTTGTGATAGAGACTGTATATGTCCACTTAAACATGTTCCCTGTTCCCCCTGGGCGCCCTGTGGTCATCTGACCAGAACTGTGTATGAGTGAGAAATAAACTTTTATCATGTTAAACCACAGAGGTTTAGGGGCTTATCAATTTCCAGTAGTTAGTATTACCCTAACTTAAATACCTTTTATTTTGGGACCTGCTTTTCTCCTCCGTTCATGTAGGCAAAGCCATGTTCTTAAAGCCCACAGCTCATCCAGATCCCCAGATATACTTTATTGATACAGGGGTGGCCACCTGACTCAAACTGAGCCAATTAGTGTCCTATCCCTGCATTTTAAAACTCAAACCAAGAAAGTCACTCAAGTCTGCTCCAGCAGTAGAAGATGTAGATGTTAAACTCAGGAACTGTCGGGAGTAAAGGTGAGAGAAAACAAAGACTGAGAAAGTCAGAGAGAGGGGGAGAAGGAGAGAGGGGAGAGGGGGAGATGGAGAGAAAGACTCTGAGTCTCTGAGTCCTTTTGACCTTTTACCCATCTTATATCTCTGCCCTTTCCATGTTTTAGATACGACATTCTCTAACATCTTTCCAAGAAATTCTCATTTTTTGCCTAAGCTAGTTTGAGTTGATTTCTACAATTTGTAACTAAAATAGTAGTAGATAATACATGTCATAGGAGGTTATTTACTGAATTGTAATAAAATGTTGAAGTCCATTGTAATAGATGCCCCCAAAATCAATCTCCAATAACTATTTAAATACCGAATATGACAGTCAAGTAAATACAGAAGCAAGAAAATAAAAACAGCAGGTTTTGACATTTAAAAGCTTGCAAACTAGTTTGGGAATTAAGTACACACTGTATAAACCTATGGCAGACTCCATGGTACAGATAAGTAGAAAAAGACTACATGAAATCGTTAGATATTTGGTGTAGAGAATACTGACAAAAAATAACTACCTTGAGTAGGGAGAGAGGTCCTGAGAGAGTCATTGGGAAATGCTTGAGCAGAAAGACTTGATTGGAGTATTTCTTTTTTTCCCCCCACCTGAGACACCAATCAGTTGATAATGTTTTTAAATAATGGGGGGAAATTTTAGTAAAATTTTAAAAAGGTTGAAAGTATAAAAAATATTTTTAAATGATTTGACACCAGACAACAATTTATGGAGCCATGTCTAGGAATACTAATTAGCCAGCAAGAAACCAGACTTCTTTTGCAGCATTCTCTTCCTTGTTCTTTAAACTTCCAGAATACTGAGCTACTGAGAGTTTCCCGTTCTAGACACAATTCATTTGCCTACTTCCTCTGTTTGGAGGTGCCTTCCACCCTTAGTTGCTGCTGCAGAAGTAGACTTCAGTAGCCACACCTGTAGTGGAATGCACCAGCCACAGCTGATTGGACCAAGGGTGATCACCTGACCCAAGCTGAACCAATCAGATTACTTTTCTATATACAGTTTGACAGTACAGTGAGGTGTTGAAGATTTAAGGCCTGTGGAATTAAGGCTAATGCTTCCAGGTAGCCCAACCCATGGGCTCATATTGTCAAAATTATGAAGATAGGCATAAAACAGCAGGCAGAGGGGGCTGATTATGAGAGAGGGGAATGGGGCAGATATTTGGGTTGGAGATGAGATGGCACTAGTTTCTGGCATTACTGCCTGAGATTGGTTTCTCTACTATTCCATTAAATACTAATAATAAGCTTCCTTTTCACTAGAGCTTCTTAGAGTTGGGGTCTGCTTCATATCGAGAAACAATTGCTGATCAGGATGTCGACAGACACGTTTCCTTCCTGGGCCCATGTTCCTCCTGAGGGCAGTGCACTGGGTGTTACCATCCTCTGAAAACCTAGCTCAGCAGCCAACAGCCTTCTCAGGAGGGTTTTTAGCTGTTATTGAAGAGTGTATAGGTGGTGGCGAGAAGGACAGGGACTTTCAGGAGCCCAGTGACAGAGAAGGGGTGGACATAGGGATAGGGCAGTGAGGGCCTGGATCCGAGCAGAGGTCTGCTGTGTTGGAGCATAGAGGGAAGAACAACCTTCAAGTATTTGTGTGGGCAGAGACCTGTGACGTTGGAGCCATTTTGTCTGAAGGCAGGGGGCTCACAACATGCTGGATACCACAGAGAAGTCATCGTAAATCATCCCGGCAAGAGACAGACTGTTAACTGTTCTAGGGATCAGTAATAACCCGTTTCTATAGCACTGGCAGGATCCAGCTCTGGACAGGGGACCACCCAGATGCACCTCAGATGTTTCTGCTAGAATTCAAATAGATCACATTTGAAGACACTATACTGCTTCACATCAGGGGTGAGAAGTGTATGTGTAAAACAGTGTAAGCTCTGAGGGGCCGGGAGGAGAGCATTGCTGAGGAGGGTGGTAATGAGGAGTCTTCCTGCTGAGAAGCACCAGAACGTGGTTATTGATTGGAGGTGAAGGCAGTGAATATAAAGTTGGGGGATTTTTCAGTTTAATCCGACATCTGTCATTCCTGGAAGGATGAACAATTCAAAGTAAAACCTCATCCATGTTGATGTGTAAGAAGAGCTGTGGGTTAGGAAAAATGGAGCCCAGGAGGTCAGGACAAGGAGAGCTAAGACAGAGTAAAGGTCCTTCTCATAGTTGTTCATAACATGTGGATCAAGCAAATTGCCCTGTTGAAAGAATTAAGACAATGATATACTGAAAGCAGCTAATATAATGCCAGGCTCAAAATGGGGATTCAAAAAACTATTAGTTCTCTTCCTTTTCAACAAGCATGGGAAGCTTTGAAAATGGACTCCTGACTCCTAGAGAGGAAAAATGGGTTGGAAAACCACAGATGTGTTGTTCTGGTGTGCACAGAAGTTGAATTATTTTTCTTTTTCTTTTTCTTTTTTTAAGGTAGAGAGCAAAGACAGAGTGGCTGCAATATTTTTTCCCCTCAGCTTTTCCAGTGGGGTGGAGAGACTAGCCAGACCTAGGTTCCCCTCATCCTCATGTAACCCCATGTCGCCAGCCAGCCCCGCAGTCTGAATCCACCTGCCAGGGTGTCCAGGCTCTGGAAAGCACAGCTGGTCTCAGGCCCTGTCTCAGGTAAGTAATGGGCACTTTGGGTTGCAATTTCTATTCCTGAATAGGCCTCCTATCTCAGAGTCATGCTTCAACAAACACTCAATTAAAAGGAAAAAACCTCTGGGTGATGGAAGGCACCCTATTACTGAGAAGCAGGGGATGTTTACTGAAGAAAGTGACTTCTCCCTAGTTACTAGTAGCCTAGCGAAGATTTATGAGCCAGTTTGTCCCACAACGATCAAACCTGAAATGTGAAGTTTAAACCGGTGCATTCTTTTAATCAGCAAAACAAACTAGGTCATGAGAGTTGCTTAGAATTAGGAATTAGGCAAAGCAATAGAGTGTTAAGGCCACGGCTAAGGAGGAGCTAGGCTTGGGGTGGTTCTGTTAGCAAAATACACTAATTTTAGCACCAGACACCTACAAATGAGAAGTCAATATTATCTTTTATTAAATGCCACTCACAGCTTATGACCATGATCTAAAAAAATACATTTTCTCTTTGGAATACAGAAGTAATCAAAATTTATTCACATGGGCTGACTCTGAGAATTTTGACATCAAAGGGCAACCTTGCCTGATTGATACCACTCAAATGGCAATATTGTTTGAAGAAGTATAGTTAGAGAGATGGCAATTTAAAGGCTGTAAAGAGTTACGGGCAAAGTGAGTGTAACATTCCATACTAATTTCTGCCATGCGATACTACATGGTACTGGATTGCTGGTAACTTGCCAGTTTGGTTTTCCAGAGATTGAGTATCTGAAAGGAAAGGGAGGAGGGAATTTGGTTTGCAGGTGCGTTAGAAACACCACAGCCAACTATTTTTTCCCCCTGGAGGACTCCTTGTGGTAAATGAGAGCTTTGGTATGGAAGACTCTGGAATGTTAACAAACAACAGTCATTTTTCCACATATGTTACTTTGAAAAACAGCCCCCATCTCCCCCAGGAGGATTTTGTGAATAGGGACGTTAAAGCAATCATCTATCCTCAGCCCCAAAGAGACTCTCCAGGCTGTTAGTGGTCACTGTGCATGTTTCACACACAAGATAGTGAATGAGCAAGATATTGCTCTTCACTGCTCTGTCTCAAAAAATCCATCATTGCCTGTGGCCTTAAGGGTTAAGAAATCACAAAAATGGAGGGGTGGGGTGGTTAAAACTTGTTCTGTAGCTTAAAACATGTTTTCTCCTTGGCCCAAACCAGAACAAGGTAATGCCTGGTAAGTGACCCACTAAGTGACTGTACCAAGACTAAGGGCCCACCCACCATGCCCTTTAAGCAAGCAGGTCACACAGCAGGGCCATTCCTGGGGTGCAGCCTGGGAGACTAAGGGGAAGAGTCACGGAGGAGCTGAACGCAGCACAGCCTTCAGTGAGCAAGAGGCATAGGTAGCAACGGTGAAATTGCCAACTGAAAACAGTCTTCGCAGAAGACCTGGATTTGGGGGCACAGCTGGCAAGTTAATGCAGGAATGGAGAATCCATCCTTCTCCTGCCTTTCTCTCTCTTCTCTTCCACTGATGTTCTTGGATCACCACACTGATCCAAGGTGCTGGGTTCCAGGAATAAAATGGGGAACAATAGACAACCAGTTTTTGTCCTTCGGGCCTTATAGGCTAGTGGGAAAGAGAGATAAACCAAAGTAAATGCACACAAATAAAATCATTCTAAATTGTGATAATGTGCTGTGAGAAAAGCAATCAAAGTTCTGAGTTAGGGGATAAAATGATGGTAAACTACTTTTCATAGGGTGGGCATTATATGCTTTTGAAGAGATTAGCATGCAAATAGAGACCTTCTGTGTTAAGGGGAAGGGAGGACTGCAAAGTTTTCACGGGGAAGCAAGATTGGTGAAGTGCTGAAAGAAAGCAGTGCGATTACAGGCACTGGAATAATAAAACAGAATGGAACAAAGCTTTGCATGGCAACAGCTTTATCTTGGTGATCCGTCATTTCGTAATGTATTTCAATGTTGAATCACTGTGGTGTTCATCTGAAGCCAATAATGTTGTACATCAACTATACTTCAATTAAAAAAAGAAGGAACAGAAAGAAAAGAAAACCCAGGCATGGTGACAAGTTCCCTCTTGGTCAGTCACTTCTGTCATCACGGTATCTTTCAGGCCTCCTAGACTTCCTTTGGAAAAAAACCCTTTTAAGGAATCTGACTTCTATAAATTACAAGTGACAGAAAACCAACCCACCTAATGTCAGGAAAGGGGACTACTGAACTGTGAGCCAGTCATGGTGCAGCTGACCCCATGGGTGGCTGGAACCTGGGAGTGAGGGTCACTGAGGCTCACTTTCTTCTTCTGTCATGTGGGTCTCCTTCATTTTACTCAGGCAGTCAGGCTTTTCCCACAGATGACCTGGGACAGGGTTTCTAACAGTGGCCTGGTATGCATCTTCCCAAATTTTCCACCAGAGAGTAAGGGGATCTTTCCTTAGTTCTAGTTTGACTCATCCTCGGTGAAGGCTCTGCTTTCCTTGGCTCAGGTCACATTCCTGCCTAAGGTGACAGGGTCCTTGGGAGGCAGAGTGGGAGAAAGGACAGATTCCCTACAAATGTGAGACGTGTGTAAGAAAGGTAATCTGGGTGTGCAAGTGTGCAAGTATCTAAGTGTATTTCAAGAATATGTGAGTGTGTGTATGAGTGTGAGTGTGTGGGAGTGTTTGTGTTTATATATATGGATGTGGGTGAGAGTATGTGTAGTGAGTCTGTGTGTGAACGTGTGTGTATATGCATGGGAATACATGTATGTATGAATTTGTAAGTGTGTACATGTGAGTGTTATGGGTGGAAATGTGTCCCCCCTCAAATTCATATTTTGAAGTCCTAACCCCCAGTACCTCAGAATATGACCTTATTTGGAGATAGGGTCTTTACAGAGGTAATCAAGTTAAATTGAGGTCATCAGGGTAGACCCCCACCGAATATGACTGGTGTCCTTATCAAAAGGGAAAATTTTGACAGACACACTCATAGAAGGGAGACCATGTGAAGAGATACAGGAAGAAGCTGGCCATCTACAAACTAAGGAGAGAGGCCTAGAGCAGATCCTTCCCTCACAGACCTCAGAAAGAAACAACCCTGCAACACCTTGCTTTCAGAGTTCTAGTTCCCAGAACTGTGAGACAATACCACCCCATCTGTGGTGCTCTGTTATGGCAGCCCTAGGCAACTAATACAGTGAGTGTGTGTGTGTGTGACTGTGGGCATCTGAGTGTCAGTGTGTGCATTGACTGGGAGGTGGCAAATCAAAAGGTGTCCACAGTGTCTCTTCCTTTTCTTTGCTTATTCAGTCCCACTTACATTTCAAGGCCCATCACAAATCCCCCCTCTCCTGGCATCTTTCACAGGTTCTCAGTACTCCAGGAACAATTCATGCCGCCACCAATTCATTGTGTGATTCACAGTAACCTGAGGCAAAGAACCTTCCTCATTAATCTTTGAATTCCCGGTATTTTTCATACAGCCTAGCACTTAGTTGGTACTCAGATAATACTCATTTTGTTTACTTAACCTTCCATTTGAAATATTTACTATAAAATAAAATAAATATAGAGAAGTATACAAAACAAGACTTGATAGCCCAATGTCTTATCATAGAGTGAACATTGTGTAAACTACTGTGTAGAGCAAAAAGACAGTATTGCCAGCATTCAGAAAGCCCCTTACCTTCTGCATGTCTCCTAGTATTTTATCTTCCATTTCCCTCAATTTTTGTGGTAATTTTTTATGGTAATCCTTTTATTGGTTTTCTTTATAATTTAACTACTTAGCTACGCTTGCATCCCTAAATATTCTAGTTTAGTTTGCATGACCAATAATGATAAAAGTGTTCAACCTCATCGCTAATCAAGAAAATGAAAATCAAAAACATGACATCATAACACTAAACACACAGCAAAATGATGAAAATTAATATGACTGATAGTGGTGACAAGGATGTTAAATATAGGGAATTGTAAACACTGCTGAGAATATATAAAGGCTTTGGAAATGTTTGGCATTTTCTCAAGGTGAACGTCTGTGGGCCCTATGACCCCACAGTTCCCAGTAGAAGTGTGTGTGCACACTCACCGATGACATGCACATGAACGCTCATAGCAGCACACCAACTGGTAATAATGATGTGATGGGAAAAATGCATTGTGCTTTGTGTTTGCCACAACCTGATTACTAGTGAAGTTAACCACCTTCTCATGGTTATTGGTAATTGATGGCAGGGGATTCTTTGATTTCTTTTCTTTCTTAAAAAAATTTTTATTGGAGTAGTTGATTTACAATGTTGTGTTAGTTTCAGGTATACAGCAAAGTGATTCAGTTTTACTTATACTTTTATCCACTCTTTTTGTTTAAGATTCTTTTCACATATAGGCCATTACAGAGTATTGAGTGGAGTTCTCTGTGCTATACAGCAGGTTCCTATTAAGGATCCTATTAGTTATCTATTTTAGTAGTGTGTATTTGTCAACCCAATCTCCCAATTTATCCCTCCTCCCCACTTATCCCCTGGTAACCATAAGTTTGTTTTCTGCATCTGTGACTCCACTTCTGTTTTGTAAATAAGTTCATTTGTACCCCACCCCTTTTTTTAGATTCCACATATGAGCGGTATAATATGATATTTGTCTTTCTATGTCTGACTTATTTCACTCAGTATGACAATCTCTAGGTTCATCCATGTTGCTGCAGATGGAATTATTTTGTTCTTTTTTATGGCTGAGTAATATTCCATTGTATATATGTACCACATCTTCTTTATCCATTTCTCTGTTGATGGACATTTAGGTTGCTTCCATGTCCTGGCTGTTGTACATAGTGCTGCAGTGAACATTGGGGTGCATGTATCTTTTCGAATTATGGTTTTCTCTGGGTATATGCTCAGGAGTGGGATTGCTGGGACACTATAAAACTCTTAGAGGAAAACATAGGCAGAACACTCTGACATAAATTGCAACAAGATCTTTGTTGAACCACCTCCTAGAGTAATGAAAATAAAAACAAAAATAAATGGGATCTAATTAAAAGCTTTTGCACAGCAAAGGAAACCATAAACAAAACAAAAAGATAACCCTCAGAATGTGAGAAAATATTTGCAAACGAAGCAACTGACAAGGGCCGAAGATCTAAACAGACATTGTTCCAAAGAAGACATACAGATGGAAAGACATACAGACATACACATGAAAAGATGTTCAACACCATTAATTATTAGAGAAATGCAAATCAAGGTATCACCTCACACCAGTCAGAATGGCTATCATCAAAAAATCTACAAACAATAAATGCTGGAGAGGATGTGGAGAAAAAGGGACCCTCCTACACTGCTGGTGGGACTGTAAATTGCTACAGCTGCTGTGGAGAACAGTACGGAGATTCCTTAAAAAAGTAAAAATAGAATTACCCTGTGACCTAACAATCTTTGATTGTTTTGCAGTATGTCTGCAGAGATTCCTGTTGGACATCCAAGTGGAGATGTCATGTAGGGAGTTGGATATACGTATATGAAGTTTATGGGAGAAGTTAAGGGACGGAGATATAAATTTGGGGCCATCAACACATAGACAGTATCAAAAGCAATGGAAGGATTAAGATATGAGAGTTGAAAGAGAAGAGGTCTGAGGACTGAGTCTTGGATGGAGTGAAGAATCCAGTAGATAAGATTGGAAGTAACTGTGAGGTAAGAAGAAAACCAGAAACATCTGATATTTCAAGTCCAAGAAAACAAAGTGTTTCAAGAAAGAGGGAGAGAGAAGTTATCAAATGATGCTGAAAAGCCAAATTAGATGATAACTAAGAAAAAACTTAAATTGGCAATTCAGAAGGTCTTTAGAACTGTGAAAGGAGCAGTTGTAGTAACATGCTTAACATTCAGGGGACTTAACCTGAATGGAAGGGGTTCAAGAAAGAATGGGAGTGAGAAATTGGATACAGAGAGCATGGACACTTGAATAGTTTTGTTGTGAATGGGAGCCAAGAAGTGGAGAGGAGAGTTAAGAAGAGGAGGAAGATGTGGGGTCAACGGAAGGCTTTTTTTTTTTTTTTCAAAAGGAGAATATTACAATTTTGTTTGCTGATATGTGTGGTCTGGTAGCAAACTCAAAATGCTCATTCAGGAGACGAGATTGTTCCTGTGCCAAAGTCCTTGAGCAGGCAAGGGGAGATTGGTCCACCTCCTAAGAGGAGGGGGTGGCCTCAGAAAGGACACACAGCTTGGTCACCATGATAGGAGGACAGCCAAAGTGTGGGCACAGCAGCAGATAGGATGCCAGATTTGGTTGCAGGATGAGAAAGTTCTCTTCTGCCTGTTCCTTTTTAATTTATAAAATAAGAAACGATGTTATCACTTGAGAGAGGAATGTATAGGAAATGTTGGAGTTCTGAGCAAAGAGTGTGTGAGATATACTTGTCTTAGAGGGCAGGAGGATGAATTGGCCAGGACAATATGTTGGAATTCCTGGTTACTGTTGAGGATGTAGCTGAAGTTTGTGGTCATGATTTTAAAATGAGATTAGTCAGAAGGATTGAGTGTTTTTCTCTAGCATTTAGTGTTGGTTTGGGTGTAGGCACAGAGTAGCTGAATTTAACCAGGACTGCAGTTTTATCCAGCTGAGTACATGGTGGCAGAGATGAGCAGGAGAGTTAAGGGTGTATATGAGGGAGTGATTTTAGAAGTGGAATTTAAGCTGGGGAAGGGGGGAAGTGAGAATCTGATGGACAGGCAGTACAAGAGTGGTAAGACCAATGATTTGGATATTCTGGGGGAGCCAAAGCATTGTTGGAGTTGAGGTAAAAGAGAAGCTGAAAAGGTCATGGTTTATAATTAGAGGAATACTTGAAACTGAAAATTTGAAGGAGTGAAATTATTGGTGATGAAAAGAGAGAGGGTTTGATTATGAAAGTAAGTAGCTGAGGTGGGATACAGGATAATGTCAATGGCAGGTGAAAAGATCAAGGATCCAACAGATCTGTGTGGCCATTAAATCCACCAAAAATTATTACGGAAATAGAAGTGGAGAGAAAGACAGTGAGTAAGGGACAAATCCTTTCATTTAATGAGAGTAGTTGGCAGAGAGGAAAGTAGATCATTGCAAGGAGAAGTGTGGGTGGTATAGCTGAAGTTTGTAGGGCAGAATCACAATGCTGGTCTGGAAGTGGCAATGAGAAATGAAGAGACTGACCACCTCCTTCAGGACAAATGGTATCAGAGAACAAACATCCACCCCTTGGGAGAGCTGCAGCAGAAGCACTGCCTTGGAGGTCTACTTGAGATTTCAGTTGGACTGAGAACTTAGTGTATTCAGAGAAGTTGAGTAGAAGCTGTTTTTACTCCTGACAGACCATGAGTTCCAGAGGACCCAGGGGAAGGGTTTGGAGGGTGGTGAAGGGCAAGGAGATCGGATAGATTGGGAGATAGAGAAAACTATATGAGTCTGGGTAGGTGATAGGGATGAAAGGCATTGAAATTGGTCCCTAAGTCTTCTAAGGAAGGGATGGATAATTAATTTTAAGCAGAGTCTCTTTGCACTGGTCTCTGTCAGTGAGCAGTGGTCTGAGAGGAGATGTTGAGTGAATGTGAGCATGTCTGTCACACCAGAACTCCCTTCAGTTCTGCTGTAAGTGGGTCCAGGCCAGGGGAGGGGAATTTTTACCAGTGGCCCTTTGATTCTGCTAGTGAGATGTCAAGGCCAAGGGAGGGGCCGATCTTGCCACTATGAAGCAATCTCTTATAGACACAATTATGGAGAAATAAGAGCATTTAGGTAAAGAAGGCTCTGGGTCAGCATACTTAACTGATTTTTGTTTGGTGATCTCAGAAGAAAATACTGGGACAAGATCTGCTGGAAAAAATTTTGTTTAAATCATAAGCAGATGAAAACGCTTGGATACTTAAAGAATATTCTCATCCTTGATGTTTTTAGCAGCTTATGTTTAACCAACTATAATTCTTCTTAAGCACCATTTTGTTCAGTCTTTTGAAACTGAAGATTAGTCTTTCAATGAGAAACCTGCATTTCACTGTAAAGATGGAACACAATGCCTTCGGCTCACTTTTTCTGTGGAGGAGCAAGCTTATTTTGGTAATATATCTTTAGCATATTGTAAAAACAGTGATTGTAGTAAATTTATTTAAGGCAAGACAGACTGAGACATGCACATGTATGGCTCAAGGGCCATGAAAAGTATATCCTCCATTTCCCATACTTCAAGTAATGAAAAAGGCAGAGGTGACGTCAGTTATCTTTGATTTCAAATTGGGTGTCTGTGATAAAAGAACCAGTGAGGAGGAAAAAAAGTAATTTCAGAATGAGAGATTATTGTAATTAGAGACAGCAGCAGATCTCTGTGCTATGAAGATGTTTCTTTACTTCCTACTTCCTTTGGGAAAATACAGAATCTTGAGAATTTTCCCATTAGGTCAGAAGAGTTGTCATTTCTGCCTCAGATTCTAAATATTGTACCTTAGTAGGAATTGTAAGGAAAAAGCTTCAGGTTCTCTCCATGGCCTCAGCCTCATTCCCAAACAGATTTCTGGCAAGAAGCAACCATAATTACATCCACCCAGCCATCTAGCCCTGATCCTTTGATCACCATTATGGATTTTTGAATCTATTCTCTTTTGTGCATTCTTGCTACCATTGTTCTAACTCAGACCCTCAATGTCTTTCAGCTGTGTAATTACTGTAATTTGTGAAAAGGTGAGTATGATGACATCAGTCTGGGGAAGTTAAGGGAGGGCTCTTTTAAGGGGGTGGTTTTTGAACTAAGTATTAAAGAATAGTTAGAATTTTGAAGGGTATTCTATGTGGTGAGGATGTTTTGAGCAAAGGACTCATGATGAGAAAGCATAGGGCCCTTTTGGACGGTACTGAGCTGAGCAGTTGACCAGAATTCTCCATTAAGGAAGATGAGATGGGAAAGTCAGGTTAGGGCCTGATTTAGCAGCATTCTGATCACCCAGTGAAGGAGACTAGGCTGTATTTGGAGAGTTGAGAACTACTTTCCTGCTTTAGTTTTGGTTAAAAGGAGCTAATTTTCAGTTCCCTGATGTCTTAGATCACCCTGAGGTAGATATTGGGCAGGGGTTTTAGAGGATGTTAGTTACAGTAAAAATCTCTCCAGGAAGAGAACCCTGCACATTGCAATGGTGAGGAGAGGGGACAATAGCGACAAAATCTGCCACAGAGATCCACCAGATCCACCAGCCACCAGTGGCTCCTAGTCACTGCCAGTGGGAAGACATTTAGAAGTCAACTGAACACTCCCTCTATATGCCATCAACAGGACTTTGGAATATTTTCTGTTATAATAGACTTTTTGTTGTAATTGTAATTGCTATAGACGGATCTGGCCTGAGGACTCAATTTGCTGCAATAAAATATCATAATTTTTTAAAGCCCAAGTCTGATAGAAGCCTAAGCAGAAATGCAGGCTCTGACGGAAGTTCTAATTTTACCTAGAAATTGGACAGCAAAGCAATCTCTACAAAAAAGACTTTATGCTAATTAAGGAGATTGTTTCACAAGGTGAAGGGCCAGTGGCACATTCGAAGTGCTAAAATGTAAAAATCCATCATCCACTTTACTGTTTCCTGTGTTGTGCCTAGTACAAAGCCTGGCAGAAAATAGGTGCTCAAGGAACGTCTCTTGAATGAATGAATATGAAATGTTATGGGCTCAGGAAGTGGTACTTATAATATGCAATTGGCTTAAAATTGCCTTTTTATTGTCATATGCTAGGATTATGCAGTAGAAACAAAGCAAAAAGATACCCCACTATCTCATCCAACTTTTGAGATTCTCCAGACCAGGATGAAGAATAATTTGAAGAATCCACAAAGCAAATAGATTCTGGATGCTTGATTCTGACAAAACTATCACACACTTGTTGAAGGCATCCTAGTAAAAGGAGGAGATAAACTAGTAATTTAGGGTTTTGAATTATTGGGAGAGTGTAGATTCTGTTTACCAAAGAGTTTGATTTGATTTTAAAAATGTGAATATTAAAGCAGAGTTATTTGCATGTCCCTGTTGGCCTTCCCTGGAACTTATTACCTTTTGACTTTCAAAGCCTTTTTGCTGTTGGCAATGTCAGCAGGGAATGTAATGCTGACCAAATAAGGGTTGGGACCAAATAAGGGTGGAATTATATAAATGAGCAGCTCCAGGAGTTTGGGGTTTAGGGGGGTCTCACTCTAAAGTCACAATCCACACCTGAAGAAACAGGGTTTTAGATAAGGAATCAAAGGTGGCTGGCTCACGCTGTACATGCTGTGTTGCTTGTAGGGACCACAGTATTATGACAGCATCTAGCAAAGCCAAAGGGTTGTACACACAGGTTTGGTTTGACAGGGGAGTGAACAGAGGCTCCTATTCAGCAGGCTCAACTTGAACCTGCTAAAGTCTGATTGAAAGAGAATAGACGAAAGGGCTAACGTGGGAGCATTTTCTCCCTTCAGTGCTTGGGAGAGAAAACTACTAGTGCTCTCCATCATACTGGAGAATGGAATTGTTGTTGTTGTTGTTTTTAAACCAAATTTGTAGTTGTTATAAAAAGAAGCTGAAAATACCTTGTCATAGAAGGTATGTTGGGGTTCTTCTCCTGGTAGAGAATGCTCCTATACTTAGGTGAGGAGCTCACCCGGGATTACAGGTTGAAGGTGAAAAATGAGAATAAACCTTTATCTGGTGGTTTCTTTATATCTCCTCCAGTGAATTCTGACTTTCGATCAGAAAGAGAGGATGGATTTTCTTGCCTTACAGCTTCCGGGGAGACATGCTGTGGGAGTCTTACTGCTTCGAAATAATTCGTGGATGTTTTGTGAAACCTTTTGACCTGGCTGGGAGCCTGGGGCTTTTGAGCATTCGAGAATAATAGGCAGCGTTGAAAAGGAGTGGATAGAATGTTTTATTAACTGTAGCTATTTTTATTAACTGGAGTCAGGGGAATATCAGAAAGGATCAGAATTTAGGAATTCTTTGAAAAGTCTTTATTTTACATTGGTTTTATTTTACATTGCTTCAATGCTTTACTCCATGGTGTAACCGACACTGCATTTTCTGCCCTAACAAATGAGAGGGCCAAGATGAGGCTTTGAAATTTTTATTTGTTGTTGAAAGTGGGGGGAATGTGCGTAGGAGAGAGATAGAAGGAGAGTGAGAGAGGCTAGGCGGTAACAGTAACTTTTTTTGAGAGCAATTTCTTTCCTTCAAAATTTATACTATTTTTTTTTTTTTTTCGGTACGCGGGCCTCTCACTGTTGTGGCCTCTCCCATTGCGGAGCACAGGCTCCAGACGCACAGGCTCAACGGCCATGGCTCATGGGCCCAGCCGCTCCGCGGCATATGGTATCTTCCCGGACCAGGGCACGAACCCGTGTCCCCTGCGTCGGCAGGCGGACTCTCAACCACCGCGCCACCAAGGAAGCCCCAAATTTATACTATTAACAATAAAGATTCACCACCATGTATCCCTCTCTCCTAGCTATACCCACTTTATTGTAAATTTTATCTGCAATGCAATTCAGTAGGTATGTTTTGAGTACACCTGTGTATAAAGCAGGTACTAAGGTGTGTAAGGATTTAGAAAAAAGTCCTATGGAGTCTTGGCTCCATAGTCTCTTGGTTGGGCTTGGTTCTTTGCCACTAGTAGGTTTATTACTCTCCCCACCCTCCATCCCCCAACCCCTAAACTCCAAGCCTAATCTTTGTCCTTAGTACATGAAACTGTTAGGAATTTTTGGTTATAAGCAATAGAAACTGATGCTAGCTAATTGAAGCAAAAGAGATATTTATAGAAAGATGTGCAAGTTGCGCATGAGATCAGAGAACCAGGTTTGGATCAGACAGGAAACATGCAGCTCCAGTATTTCTGGATAGAAACAACTACCCAACTGCCTTATCACAATGAAGGGCTGCCTCAGTAATAATGGAATTTTAACAGTTTCACTATTATTCTCCCAATTCAAATTCTAGGAAGGAAGTATCTGATTGGCCAGTTAGGGTCACATGTCTGTCCCCTTGGCTGGGGATGATGGGGCTGCTTGGTTAATAGACATAATATACCACAAGAGGAGAGAGATTGTCAGAAATTGGGATCTGTTACTAAATTATGATGGAGTAGATGCTGGGCAGTCAGAAAAAAAGCAACAAATGCATTTTACATTATAATAAGATAGACCAGAGACTCTCTTCCCTAACTCCAACCTGTGTTAGGTTCTGAGCTGGGTCATAGAAGGTATAGGAACTTGGAAAAGGATGCTGCTGAAACAAGGGGTTGGGGGATAGCTGAACCCACCTCTTCTACTCCCCACCCCCACATGAGGGACCCATATCCACCCAGAGGAAGAAGCATTACCTCCAGAAATAGGTAGAGGGGACTCCTTGGTGGAGAATTGCTTGGCCTCTGCCACTGGGACACATACTCTCAGTGTGAGGCTCCCTTTATGGAGGCAGCTGCACAGTGGAGAGGCAATAGGCCAAGTATGGTGGGGCCGACCCCAGAACCCAGGGCTTCCTGCTATTCCACAGTCAGACAGGTGCGCTTTAGAGCAGTCCATGGTGCTGACCAATGGACAGCACGTGCTATACCTGTCCTTCTGGAGCATGTCTGGCCTCGACGCTCAGGGTCCACACAGGTCATTTTGTGGCGATAGCTACCCATTTGGCCTATACTCAGATATGGCCCCTGAGGTGACTAGAACCTGCACTACCAAGCCTGCCCCACTGGGGTGAACATCCCAGACCCTCCTCCCACTACAGTGAAGGGGCCTGACTACCATGCCGAAATCAAGAGAGAGCCAGAAAGAAAATTATGAATGTTTACACTGTCTCAGCATTAAAAAAAAATCCATTGATGGTGTCATTCTAGGCTTGAAGACCCAAGTTTTCCAGAAACAGAGCTAGTGCCTGCTTTATTTCCCTGTAACTGAGTCTGGACTTTTTAGGGACTGAATTTCCTGCTAGTAATCTCCTGGCTTTCACAGGTAGGTCACTGATGCCTACCATGAAAACTCTCCAGTGGATATCACATACTTGATTGGAGCAATTAATTGAATTTATTTTATGTACATTTAGTGTGCGTATATAATGAATTATCCCTGAGATGAGCAAGGTAAGGGACATAGGAAATAGGGAGGATGAACAGTCAAGTTTGTGGTCCCACTTCCATGTCTGTTGTAAGGAAAAATCATGGCACAAAATGAGTAGGGCTGCACACATATGTGATTTGTAGAGCTTAAGTGACAGACCATGTCATGCTGGGATGAGCTGTGACTAAGAAACTGTATAAAGAAAATGAATATTGGGGTTCACCTATGGTGCTGATGTTCACTTACATCAGAAGAGGACTGACTAGAGCTAGGATAAATGAGCTATTTGTGAGGCAGAATAGAAGAAACCCACAATGTTTTAAAAAATATTTTTGACTATAACTCACAGTAAGAATTATGTTTTACATTGTGGTTCTTATACCCCTGCACACTTCCCCACACTCTCTTGGAACAAATGCTTTATAAAATAAAGCATCCTTTCTACATGTGATATACTCTGGTAGTCTCTATTCAGTTCTATTCTATTCTATACTTGCCCATTCAAGTTCCTAAAAAAATGCTGATTGTGAACCATTAGATTGAATTCAGGACCCACTAAAGGATCACAACACATAGTCTGGTAAGTACTACAAGGCAACTGAGTAAAGGTTCTGGAATCTGTCAATCTAGGTTCAAATCTTGATTCTCCCATATTCTAATTGCCCTAAGTAACTTGATATGTTAGTCAGTTTGAGCTTTCATAACAAAATACCATGAACTGGATGGCTTAGGCAGCAGAAATTTATTTTCTCACCATTCTGGAGGATGGAAATCTGAGATCAGGGTGCCAACAATGGTTGGGTTTTGGTGAGGATCCCCTTCCTGGCTTGCAGACAGCTGCCTTACTGCTATGTCCTCACATGGCTTTTCCTTGTACATGTGCATGGAGAGAGAGGGGAGAGATCTCTCTCTTCCTCTTCTTTTAAGGCCACCAATCCTACAGGACTCTTATGATGTCATTTACCTTAATTAACCTATTAAAAGCCCTATCTCCAAATTCAGTCATAGTGGACCTTAGGGCTTCAATATATGGATTTTAGAGGGACATAATTCATTCTATAAAGTTGGATAAGTTATTTAATTTCTCTACTTCTCGTCTACTTTATCAGTAAAATCAGTGTAATAATATAGTGAGTTTGTTATTCATTCATTGACAATATTTATGGTTTATTCAATAAGTGCCAAATCCAAGAGAAGAAAAGCAGAGAAAAATCTTTACCCTATAGGACTATTCTGAATAATAAATGAAACAATGATTGTAAAGTGTTTTGCAAAATGTAGTGTTCAGTAAACATTCGTTGTTGTCATTGCTAATTGGTAAGAGACACACCTAGTTGAACTTGAGGACATCTGCTGCAGAAGAGCTATCTGCTGTCACATTATGGGTGAGATGATGGGTACTGTTGTTGTTAATGTGGGTTCAGTAAGACTATCCACATGGCTTGAATATGCTCTTCTGTGTGTTCTTCACTCGCCCCAGGGAGTCAGGCCCAACACTGTGATACTCCTGTATCAAGATAAATGGCATGATTTTCCATAACTGAGATGGGTAGGAATCATAGGGACTCATAACTGAGGTGGACAGATAGACATAAACACAGCTCTAATGCATCAGTTCAGTGCTATAATAAAGTTATTGACAAAGATCTGTGGGAGCAGAGAAAGAGATGAGTTCTGCTTGAGGGTGGGAAAGGCTCAGAAAAGTAAGATTCGAGCTTTTCCCTCTTAATTTTCAGGTAAAAATTTAGGGCACAAGGTGAGGGTATTTTTTTTTTTTTTGCGGTACGCGGGCCTCTCACTGCTGTGGTCTTTCCTGTCGCAGAGCACAGGCTCCGGACGCGCAGGCTCAGTGGCCATGGCTCACCGGCCCAGCTGCTCTGCGGCATGTGGGATCTTCCCGGACCGGGGCACGAACCAGCGTTCCCTGCATCGGCAGGCGGACTCTCAACCACTGCGCCACCAGGGAAGCCCAAGGTGAGGGTATTTTAAGCAGAGGGAACAGTGCAGACAAAGATGCATGCACATGCCTGAATTCTGTCTTAGGAGATACAGAAAACAAGCTATTGGGGTTTTTAGCAGGAGGGTGTCCAGCAGTTGGGAGGAAAGAGGCAGGCATTCTAGCTGGGAGGCTGTTGTAAAGCAGGTGAGAGACAGGAGGGCTTAGCAGCTGGCTGTGGGAGAGAAGTAAACACATGTGAGAGCCATTTAGAAGTTGAATTGATGGAACTCGGCTTATTGGATGTTGGGGATGAGAAAGTTGGAGGAGTCAAGATGACTTTAAGATCTTTCACTGTGGTAATCAGAGGGGCCATTATCTGAACAGGAAATGCAGATGCAAGAGTGAGTTTAGGGAAGATAATGAGCTCATGTTGGACATGCTGAATTTGAGTTTTCTACATGGTTTGTATACTCAATAACTTTGTGGTGAAGAGAGAAGTAACCACAGCCTGATTAATGATAGAGTGTTCTGCTTCAGTAAACTGCTAATAAACCCATTAACCCAACTTCCAAAAAAAAGTTATATTTGAAAAAGTTGAGTTTGAAAAGTAATTTGAATGTCTGGCTGTAACTGAGTTGCCAGGGAGGCTAGAACCTGCCATCTTGCCTGTTTCTGATAGTGCACACACTGTTTCTTTATTTAGAACCTCTTACCAGTATCAATTAAACCCCAGTTAAATTTGACATCTCTTAACCTTGCATTGGATCAAATTCATTGCTACAGCAGAACCCATATGGCAGAGAGACAGTTGTAGGCATCCATTCATTGCTTATGTAGAGTTACTGGCCCAGTGCCAACCAGTAATCACTGCTTTTTGTTAATAGACATGTTTGCTTTACAGTCATTTCTATACACAGGGCTCTGGATTAATTAGATCAAAATCTGTCATCCATCTAAGAAACCACAAGAACTTACTCTCCGTGCTTCTGAGGGAAAGGGAACAACAGATTTCGGCAAATTAAAAAAAAAATGCGTTTGCTTGTTTCCATAAGAACTTAGCAGACTATCTAAATAGCCAGTGCATAAGTAAGTTTTGATAATTAATAAGGAGCATAGAGTGGGTCGGGGAGTTAAATAGATGAGACCTCAAAGGAATCAAGGTGAGATCTTTCTCGGGATATGAGATAGTTGATTTTTAAAAGCATGTTTGGCTTTTGTATTTGTTTCCCTGAAAGCTGACAGACAGATTTTGTTTGGGCGTGAAGAGAGCCCTCCTCGCCTTCAGGTCAAAGGTTTGTTTAAGTTGAAGAAATAGCCATTAGGTTTCTTTGCACTCAGGTTCGAGTGGGAAGAGAGGTGACCTTCCAGGCAGTTCTGTAGCAGAGCCCTGCTGTAACTCTGCCTTTGGGTCCACAGCCCTGAGCGGCCTCAGGCTGAGACTACTGCACCTTGGCACCTTCTCCTACCTCGCTAATGAAACCCCCTTAGACATGCCTTATGCTGAATCCTTCTCTGAAGTCACTGTTTCCAGACCAAGGTTCTCTTGCAGTGGTACAGATGTTGTTTGCCGTTGCTTATATGGAAGCACACAGAGATTCAAACAGTATCCCAGAGTTTCCACCCTATGTATGTGAGTAACTCAGTCTAGTGCTTGACATGTATTTGTTGAATGAATGAAAGATGGAGGTAGAAAGCAGAGGAATGAAACCCACATCTGTGCAATGATCGCTGATGTTTCTTTGATCTGCATTAGAAAAAGGCCCCAATCTGCTATATATGTTTGATCTCTTGATTGAAAAAATAAATCTTTGCCATCCAGGGTTTTAATAAAAGGTTGGGGGCTTCCCTGGTGGCGCAGTGGTTGGGAGTCCACCTGCCGATACGGGGGGCGCGGGTTCATGCCCTCCCGGGTCCGGGAGGGTCCCATGTGCTGCGGAGCGGCTGGGCCCGTGGGCCATGGCCGCTGGGCCTGCGCATCCGGAGCCTGTGCTCTGCAGTGGGAGGGGCTGCGGCAGTGAGAGGCCCGCGTACCTCAAAAAAAAAAAAAAAAAAAAAGGTTGATTAGCCTATTATTTAAATCATACAGGTTGTTGCAGACATGAATCTTGCATTTCTAACAATTTCCCATTTCATTGTTTCCAACTACCACTTTGTATTTATGGATCTCTCAGTAATTAGTTCACCATCTAGACATAGTGGGTACTTAGAGACTGGCAGGTGGAAGTTGATAGATCTTTTCCTGCTTTCCATGATGCTGTACTTATTAAACAGCTGTGTAAGGATCAAACAGTAACCAATCCAAGGTCAGCATTGTTAGGAAGTCCTTCTAGGGACTTCAGTCTCTTTACCCACCTTGACCACTGCATCCTAATCTCCCCACCAAGAAAGCAGGAGCACAGTTTCGTTGCTCAATACTAAATGAGACCTTAATCTCAATTGTGGTGTAAAGTTGCCCAGTGAAATTGGCCAGGGAAAGGAAGCAGTAGATGTAGGACAGACTAGGCAGCTGCAGAATAGATGAGGGAAAGTGGTTAAAGACTTCATGCTTAAGAGGAGGTAGAACAAAGAAGACATCAGGGCTGATCCCTGAAGAGATCACAAGGGCTATGGATCAGGAGTGTGTCAGGAGAGGTCAGGTAGAGCCAGTAGAATAAGATCCATGTACAGCTGGGCCTTGAACAATGTGGGGGTTAGGGACACTGACCCTCTGAACAGTCAAAAATCCTAGTATAATTTATAGTGTGCCTTCTGTGTCTGTTTCCTCTGTATACACGCTTCTCCATCCTAGGATTCACCCAACAGATCGTAATATTTACTATTGAAAGAAACCCACGTACAAGTGGACCTGTGCAGTACAAACCCGTGTTGTTCAAGGGTCCACTGAAGTTCAATACCTGTTGCTGTATCTTATGTCTGATTAGCGGATTGTCATGTAGACAAGGGCAAATGGCCAAGCAGTATGCACACAAAGCTTGCCGGAGCAGTGTTACTGGGGAAAACTTTCCAAGCTGGAGCAGCCTCTCTGTGCAGGTCCACCACTGTCCACTGCATTCCAGGGTGGCACATAGAGATCCAGCAGGGCCAGGTGAGACTGGGGGCTGTCAGACTTAAACAGCCCCACTGGGCCCTCCTTTGACAAAGTCAGTGGTGTGGATATAATAGTACTATGACATGGCAGAACCCTGGCTGCAACCTTATCTTGCCAGCTCAGTGTTAGTAGTGGAGGGAGAGCCAGGCTCTCCCTGTGGAGTCAGGAAGCCGAGTTCCATGTCTTGCAGTTGGATCTGTATACCAGGGCAAACTAGGGGAAGGATTCACCACTTCTGCTTCTTTGATGCCAGGCTTTCCCTTGGCATATTGTGTGCGGGGTCCAAGCTTGGGGTTGACCAGGACTGATTGTCTTAAACAGTAAGCCATAGCTAGCATCCATGGAATGGCAGGAGCTAGATTTTTTTCTAGGAGGCCAGAATAAGTGGGGGATCGGTCTTGGGCAAGCCAACACTTACCTCTCACCAGCTGATCCAGCATTGTTTTCATAAGTTATCAACATATTCTGAGAAAGACAGAGATGCAGAAATAATAGAAACTACCATTTATTGAATGCTTACTATGTACCAGATACCTTACTGAGCACTTCACTTATGAAGGAGATCAGTAATTGATTGCAACACTTAAAGTATAATAGCAGTATAGGTAAGACAACTGAGACAATCAGAGATTAACTAACTGGCTCAAGATCATTCACTTAATCAATGACAGAGCTTGAATTTATACTCAGGAGGTCCAGCTCCTAATTTTGCACTTACACTGCCTCATTGCCTCTAATGGATTTAGTCTTAAGACTGTGGAATCCGTTACATCTTCTAGTGGTTCTGTTTCTGGAGAGAATCCTTGTAGTTATGAAGCTCAAAAATAGATATAACATTATATTAAGAGCATATAGGGGGCTTCCCTGGTGGCGCAGTGGTTGAGAATCCGCCTGCGGATGCAGGAGACACGGGTTCGTGCCCTGGTCCGGGAAGATCCCACATGCCGCGGAGCAACTAAGCCCGTGAGCCATGGCCGCGGAGCCTGTGCGTCCGGAGCCTGTGCTCCGCAACGGGAGAGGCGCGCATACCGCAAAAAAAAAAAAAAAAAAAAAAAAAAAAAAGAGCATATAGGTATGCTGTGTGAAATACAGATAATAACTATTTAATCTTTTTAGCAAACACTTTGTTTTGCTTCTGTGCAAAACTGACTTTGCTTCTGCCTGCTTATTCCTTTGGTAGTTGTCTTTAAATTTTAATATGCTTAACTTAACAAAGTCTAAAATTAATCAACATCTTGTGATCCTCCTGAATAGTATATGGAATTTAGAATAGTGTACTAATGGCCTTTGCCTTCTAGTTTCCATGTTATTGTTACCTAGTATTTTAATTCTATCATTTGTAAACAGTCCAATATTAGTCATTGTTTTGAATTTTTACTCTATTTCAATCAACGCTTATTTAGAATTACTGATACATTTGCCAGTTTCTTTGCTCACCATTGTTTCTTGCAACACATTCATTTCCCCCGAGTTTGATTTCCTTCTATTGAAGGACACACTTTAGTTGTTCTTTCACCAAAATCTTTTTCTTAATCTTAGTCTAAAACATTTTATGTGATCTTCATTTTTTTTTTGACCACACTGCACAGCATGCGGGATCTTAGTTCCCCGACCAGGGATTGCATCCATGCCCCCTGCAGTGGAAGCACCAAGTCTGAACCACTGGACTGCCAGGGAATTCCCTTGATCATCATTTTTAATAATAATTTAGCTGGATAGAAATCTTCTAAATTGACAGTTATTTTCTCTCAATACTTTTTTCCCCAGCTTTATGGAGATATAATTGACATATAATGCTGTGTAAGTTTAAGATATACAATGCGATGCTTTGATATACATATATACATATATTGTGAAATAATTACCACAATGAGGTTAGTTAACATATCCATCACTTGAGTAATTATAATATTTGTTTTGGTGAGAACTTAAAAAATTTTAGCAACTTCAAATATACAATACATTATTGCTACCTATAGTCACATTATATTCCTAGAACTTACTCATCTCTCTCACTCCCCCATCCCCACCATCTCTCAGCAACTATTGCTGTGCTCTCTGTCACTATAGAATACTTTGCGTTTTCTACAGTTCTATATAAATAGAATTGTACAATACATACTCTTTTTGTCTGGCTTCTTTCATTCAGCAAAATAATTTTGATCCATTCATGTTTTTTTTGTTTTTTCCTTCGGTATGTGGGCCTCTCACTGCTGTGGCCTCTCCCGTTGTGGAGCACAGGCTCCGGACGTGCAGGCTCAGCGGGCATGGCTCACCGGCCCAGCCGCTCTGCGGCATGTGGGATCTTCCCGGACCGGGGCACGAACCAGCGTTCCCTGCATCGGCAGGCGGACTCTCAACCACTGCGCCACCAGGGAAGCCCCATTCATGTTTTTGAGTGTATCAATAGCTTATTTTGTTGCTGAGTAATATTTCATTGTATGATGTGATAGCTAATTTTATGTGTTGACTTGACTGGATCAGGGGATGTCAGAGATCTGATGGAACATTATTTCTAGGTATGTCTGTGAGAGTGTTCCAGATGAGATTAGCATTTGTCTTGGTGGACTCAGTAAAGTAGGTTGCCCTTCCCAGTGTGAGTGGTTTCATCCAATCTTTTGAGAGCCTGAGTAGAACAAAAATGTGGAAGAAGGTACTGTGTTAGAGGCACATTTGAGAGAGCCCAGCTGTCAGTGCTACAAAGGGGAGGTTGGAAGGACACAGGGAAGAGAAGGATGTTCATGTTTAGCAGGTGTGGAGCCTGGGACAAAGGAAAATTTGTTCCCATTACCCTCATATTTTTATGCAGGTGAAATTTGGTTAAAATTCTTCCTTCCTTCCTTCCTTCCTTCCTTCCTTCCTTCCTTCCTTCCTTCCTTCCTTCCTTCCTTCCTTCCTTTCTTTCTTTCCTTCTTCCTTCCTTCCTTCTTTCTTTCTTTCCTTCTTCCTTCCTTCCTTCCTTCTTCCTTCCTTCCTTTCCTTTTTCCTCCCTCCCTCCCTCCCTCCCTCACTCCTTTCTTTCTTTTTAAAATTTATTTATTTATTTTTGGCCACGTTGGGTCTTTGTTGCTATGCGTGGGCTTTCTTAAGTTACGGTGAGTGGGGGCTACTCTTCATTCTGGTGCACGGGCTTCTCATTGTGGTGGTTTCTCTTGTTGGGGAGCATGGGCTGTAAGCATGCGGGCTTCAGTAGTAGTGACACGCAGGTAGTGCAGGCTCAGTAGTTGCAGCACATGGGCTTAGTTGCTCTGCATCATGTGGGATCTTCCCGGACCAGGGATCGAACCCATGTCCTCTGCATTGGCAGGCGGATTCTTAACCACTGCGACACCCAAGGAAGTCCCACAAAGGTCATTCTTTTCTTTTTTTTTTTTTGGTACGTGGGCTTCTCACTGTTGTGGCCTCTCCCGTTGAGGAGCACAGGCTCCGGACCTGCAGGCTCAACGGCGTGGCTCATGGGCTTAGTTGCTCCGTGGCATGTGGGATCTTCCTGGGCCAGGGCACGAACCTGTGTCCCCTGCATTGGCAGGCGGACTCTCAACCACTGTGCCACCAGGGAAGCCCCAAAGGTCATTCTTGATCAACAAATATAAGAGGATCAAGGAAAGCATTTGGTGGGTGCCAGAGGGACCAGGAATAGATCTTCTTAAGGTTGAAGGACATAGAGGGGTTATTTTTGCATGCTGAGATCTTAGCCACCAGACACTAGTTCTTCATCTCTATCTCTTTCTGCTGCGGCTATGAATCCCTCCAAAATGCAGGACCTGGGGAATCACGCCAATATACTAGCTCCCAGTGATAGCTCTGTGTAGGGCAGTGAATGTAAGAAGGTGAAATGGGGTATATGAGAAGTGGAGGCGTGTAGGTCTTGGAGGAGATAAGTGTGGTTAAGAAATACATATTGGGAGCAGATATTCTCTCTTTCTTTAAATTTCTCTAAATGCCTCCTCTATATGACATCATGATCTAGACTCACTGAGATGGCCAAATCTAGAATGTACTGGTGTTTATAATGAGAATAGTAGCTTTTCTCTATTCTTCTGAAATTTCTGCTTTAGCTAATATTTTCTTAGGGTTTGATTGTCATAAAACTGAAGTAAAGTCTTCAGTAGATTTTACTGATGTGGAAAAATGTGTCTTCCTCCTGCAAAGGAAGTGTGTGTGTGTGTGTGTGTGTGTGTGTGTGTGTGTGTGCAATTGCCTTCTTTTATCACCACAGAAGGTCGTAATATTGCATTTTCCAGAACCAGATGGGGAAACTGGGCTGATTGTGTATTTGGATACTTGTGTCTGGAAGCTACAAACCATAACTAATTAGTGACAGTTGTGGTTGCTTGTGACAGGAGCAAGTTTTATGACCAGTGGACTTTAATTCCCAGAGTGCTACACAGCTAAGACAAAACTTTCAGACAGAGCCCTGCTGGCTGGCAAACTGTGGGTACCTCTGCACATAGTATTTCTGTGGGGTGCTCACTATTCAGAATAGCGTCTCCTATCAACATTTTAAAACTGAATATTTCTCATGTAAAAATTGACTTGTTGCTTGTCTTGTTAAAGGCTGGAGATCTGAAGGTTCCCATAGATTATGTCTGTGTCCTGCTCTGGTGATATATATATAAATTGCTATGTTCCAAAGCTCATTTTTTGGCCTGTTGTTGTCCAATAGAGGTTTTTAGTTTCTGCCACAAATAAAGGATCTTTGGCTCACACAGTGTCCAGTGTTGCTGGGAGTGATAGCTATGTCCCAGAATCTGTGGGTGGCCAAAGGTGTCCAATGTATACAAATATGTACCAAGAAGTTCCCATCATGATACTGGATATAGAAGTCTTTCTATAAGGACAAGGTTTAATAAGCATTTTCAGACACCACTTAAAGACCACAAGGGAATTTGGCCTTAATAGGGCTGGATGTACTCAGATACTATGGCCAAGAACTCAGGTGTTTAGAGCACAGGTATAGCTAGTTTAAGACTATATAATATATTAATTATTAATTACACTAGTTAATCCTGTTCTAATTCCTGGTTAGTTAACTGCTTACAAATATACAAGGTTGGTAATCAGATTATTCAGTATGACAGAAACAGCACAAATCCATTAGCAGTTCTGGGAGAAATGATGCAACATGCATACACACTCATATGAATGTATGTGTGTATGTATGTATGCAGTTATGTATATTGTATGTAAATATGGAAGTAGGGTGGGAGGAAGAAATGTTAGTGGATTTAAAGTTTGTGAGGATTTTCTCTGGCTACCAATAATTTATAGCTTTTCATTACATGTGGACATCAGATTATGATTCAACCAAAAAAAAAGAGATATTTAAAGTTGAATACAGGAAACACTATAGTCTCCAGGGGCACAATGCCTGGAAGCTATTCCTTCTTGCACAGAACAACGGGGGTAAGATCAACAGCTGAGAAATCAGCGCCCAGAGATGTACAGCACATGGGAACTTGAAGAGAGTGCAAACTCCTGGTTCAGCTATCGGTCTGAGGTCAGCTCTGGCCTGAGGTGAGTCTGGACAGTGACAAAGGGGCAAAAATAACCAGAGAAGTCAGTAAGGCCCTAAAGCATCTGTGATCAGTGGAGATGTAGCTAACATGGTGCTTCCTAAAGCTAGAAGTTGGTTTAATACTAGAGGGCCAATTTAAAGTAAATAACCTCTTACATGATTCTCTCCTCACCATCTTCCCAGTGGCTGTGGTTGTAATTCATTTCTTTCCTCCATCTTTTCATCTGAGGTTCAAGATATAGAATGCTGAGAATTCAGCAATAGGCAATAAAATTCCAGTTGGGAAACTTGCTTAGAGGACTTGGAGACCTAAGGCAAATGACCAAAAATAAAAGTTCTCTTTAGAGCAAATGTGCAGCCTAGTTTTCTAGGAAGCTCCCTCTATCAGCCTCCATGGCTGGCTGTTGACACCTTGATTATCTTTCCCAAACCTCTACCTCATTCCTGCCCCATTTCCATCAACAGTTGACATATCTTCATGGAGAAAATAGAAGCCATCAAGTATAAACTCCCATAGTTTCTTTTTTCTAACTCCATCCATCCTCATCTTTCCTCTTGACTTGGACTAGAGACTAAGGTCACCCTACCCCATGTCCTCTTGATCTGCTCCCTCTCACTCCTCAAGCTGCTACATCCACTCTACGGAAACTGGCTGGCCATTGTTACTACTGACCTTATAGTTGCAAAACACAGTAGCTATTCTGTAGATCTTTTATTTTGTAACATTTCACATGATTGATTGTATTCTTAGTTTCAAAATATCTTTTGCATTGGATTTCAGGGTATTGTTTTCTTCTAATTCACCTACTTATTACTGATTAATCTCTTTCCTTTTGTTTCTTCCTTTGACTGCTTTTCAATATCAGTATATTTAGCAATTTATTAATTACAAAGGGAGAAAGAGTAACTTCAGTGGAGAATCCTAGCAGATACCAACTCAATCAAGTAATCAAAGTAAACATCATTAATGAGACAAATCAAAATTGTTTTCTACCTGATAAGATGCAATGAGAAGAACACAGCATTACTTCTGCAATATTCCTGTCAAAGATACATAACCTGCTTCATGAAAAACAACAGAAAAAACCAAATGGAGCGACATTTGCTAAATAACTGGCCTGTGATCATCACAAATGTTGAGGTCATAAGTGTGAAAGAAAGACTGAATAGCTTTTCCAGACTGAAGGAGATAGGTGAGACATGAAAACTAAATGCCATGTATGACTCTGAACTGTATCTTTCTGATCTAAAGGACATTATTGGGACAATTGGTGGAACTTGGAGGGGGTTCTGAGGATTAGATAGTAGTAATGTATCAATGTTAATGTCCTGATTATGGTTATGTGAGAGAATGTGTTGGTAGGAAACATGGATAAAAGTTTTCTGGGGTGAAAGAGCATCAGGTCAAGCAACTTACTCTAAAATCATTCAAAGAAAAGGTTCTTTGTATTTGCAATTCTTCTGTAAGTTTCAGGGTTTCTTTTTTCCAAAATGGAAAATAATTATTTAGAAAATATAATCTGTGCTTTGGATCAGGACATCTAGGTCTGAAAAGAGAGTAGAAGAGATTGGTGTATCGTGTGGGGTATGCAGATGGGGCAAGGCTACTTAAATGGGTTGGAATCTTGGACAGATTCCAAGTCCTCAAGTTGTAATAATTACACACTGAGAAAAATGTAGAAAGAATCTTAGTGACTCTATATCCAACCATTGAGAATCAACCTAAACTCAAAGAGAAAGAAAAAGAAATAAATCAGTACAAAGCATGGTCACATGAAAATGTGAGAAATGAGACTACTTCTCACTGGCAATGACTAGAAATGGACATCTCTATCTCTGTCTCCTCTCTGTCTCTATCCCTATCTGTCTGTGTCTATCTCTATATTCCCTCTTTCCAACTTTTACTTGTTTTCTAAAATCTGATGTTAAAAAAAAGTCTTGAGGGAGAGATCAATGTGGTGGAGTAGAGGGATATGGAGCTCACCTCCTCCCACAAATATATAAAAAATACATCTACATATGGAACAATTCTCACAGAATATGTACTGAAAGCTTGCAGAAGGTCTCATACAACCAAAGTTGCAAGAAAGATCTCTGTGAGACCAGCACATCTGGCCCTGGCCATGTTGCCACACTTCCCAGCCTGAGATGTGTGCCTGCTGGTGTGTGCAGCAACTAAGTGCTGAAATTTGGGCTTCAGTGGACAGGCCTAGGGAGAGGACTCAGTTTGGCTGCATGGAGACAGTCTGTCCGAAGGGCCTGGATTGTGGCCCAGGCTGTAACTGGGAGTGCATGCAGGACTGAGTATGGGTCCTCCAGAGGATCCCCATTGTCAACATGAGAAGGGAGGGATGTGGGTCCACCATAGCCGCATCATCAGTGCGCTCACAGTGGGCCATGGATCTGGCTGCCGCAGGTCTTGTGAATTTTGTGGATGCACATGCAGAGGTGGGGTGAAATCTGAGCTCATTACCAGTGCTCCCACAGTGGGTGTGGGGGCATAGGTGTGGCAGGTCTTTGTGTCTGTAGCTTTATGAGTGTGCATGCTTGCCTTAGATATGCCTGAGCTGATTATTGGTGCTCCCATAGCAGAGGGGGGGCCAGGCACAAGCAGCAGCAAACTTTGTAGGCGTGCACACCAGGTGGCAGACATCACAGAGTCACATGTCCCAGTGGACAGCTCCTGGGGAAGAACATGCAGTTACTTCTTTCCCAGCGGGAGAGCTCCAGTCCTGGCTACCTCATACCACAGCTTAGAACCAGATCTGGTGGCTTCTACTCCAACAATTGGGGAGCAGACTCTGCCCCGACAGGGCTGTGACAACCACGGAGCAAAGAGGAGGCCCTGCCCAACATCCAGTGCAGGCTGTGGTCACCACAACACCAATCACACCCCCATTCAAGGGGATAACAGCCAGCACACCCTGGGGAAAGATGTGGCAGGCATCCATGCCAAAAACAGTCCTTGCACCAAAAATATTGGACTCATGCAGGCTACACAGGGACACTGCCATATAGAAACAGCCCTTTAAGACCACAGTATATAACTGTTTCTCCTAAATTCATAGAGTCAAAGAAATATAAGTAAAATGAAAAAAGCAGAATAATTAAAAGAACAAGAGAAGTCCTGTGAAGAGCAAATAATGAAGCAGACCTCTCCAGTTACAAGACCCCAAGTTTAAAAAGGAGGTAATAAAAATGCTGAAGGAATCAAGAAAGACTATTGATAGAAATGCAGATTACTGTAACAAGGAACTAGAAACTATAAAGAGAAGCCAGTCAAAATTCAACAACTCAACTGCTGAGATGAAAATCAAGCTAAAGACCATAAATATCAAACTGAATAATGCAGAAGAACAAATAAATGATCTGGAAGATAGAATAATGGAAATCACCCAATCAGAACAGCAGACAGAAAGACAAATTTAAAAAAAAAAATGAAAGCAACATACAAGATCTATGGGATAGTATAAAGTGTGCCAATCTACACATAATGGAATTCCAGAAGGAGAAGAAAGAGAAATGGGGATCAAAAATATATTTGAAGAAATTATGGCTGAAAACTTCCCAAACCTAAAGAAGGAAACAGATATTCAGGTATAGGAAGCATAGAGGGTCCCAAACAAATGAACCTAAACAGACCTACTCCAAGACATATCATAATTAAAATGGCAAAAGTTAAAGATAAAGAGAGGATTCTAAAGGCAGCAAGAGAAAAACAATGAGTCAGTTACAAGGGTATCTCCTTTAGGCTGTCAGTTGATTTCTTTACAGAAACTTTGCAGGCCGGAAGGGAGTGGCAAGATATATTCAAAGTTCTGAAAGGGAAAAACCTGCAACCTAGAATACTCTACCCAGCAAGATTATCATTTAGAATAGAAGGAGAGATAAAGAATGTCTCAGACAAGTAAAAACTAAAAGAATACAGCAATGCTAGACCTACCTAAAAGAAATATTGAAAGATCTTCTCTAAATAGAAAAGAAGCAAGAATCTATAGGAAAGGGAAAGTTACAATAGGAAAGGCAAATATATAAAAGGATCGAAGATCACTTAAGTCAGTACACAGATTAAAAAATAATCAAAAAAATTCTGTGAAAGTGATTATAACTACAATGAACAGCAAAAGGATAAACATGAAGATGTAAAATAGGGGCTTCCCTGGTGGCGCAGTGGTTGAGAGTCCACCTGCCGATGCAGGGGACATGGGTTCATGCCCCGTTCCGGGAGGATCCCATGTGCTGCGGAGTGGCTGGGCCCGTGAGCCATGGCCGCTGAGCCTGCATGTCCAGAGCCTGTGCTCTGCAACGGGAGAGGCCACAATAGTGAGAGGCCGGCGTACCGCAAAAAAAAAAAAAGATGTAAAATAGGACATCAAAATCACAAAATGTGGCCCAGTATGTGAGTGGGGCGGCCCTCACCTGCAGGCATCCGGAGGAGGCCAGAGGCCAGAGTCCTTGGGAGCAGCACTGAGGCCAGAATGGCTGTGGATCTCTGGCCTGGGTCAGTGACGAGCCCTGGGGACCTGGCCGGATCTGGCCCGGTGCTCCCATCGGCATCCAACGTGCACCTCCCTGGGAATGACAACCAACCAGGTCCCTGTCTCTGGTTTCGGGATGTGCCCAGCAGGTTTTCTATCAGATGATCTATTGTAATAATGCTGGAGTTAAGAAGTCTCCATTCCTTTGCTTGGAACCAGAAGACTTTTTCCCCTGTGTATAGAGTAGGAGTAATGTTGGTTAGAAAATGGCTGGTGTTTAAAACTGAAGATTGTCATGACTGTTTAACTGTAGCTCCATGCCGAAGTAAGATTAATTGTCTTGGAAATACTAAATTGGGGAAACCTAAATCTGTTTCTGGAGCCATGAAAATTTTGTTGGTTTTTGACTTTGACAATATAATCATAGATGATAATAGTGACACCTGGATTGTACAGTGTGCTCCAGAGAAAGAGGTTCCTATTGAACTACAAGATTCTTATGAAAAAGGATTGTGGACAGAATTTATGGGCAGAGTCTTTAAGTATTTGGGAGATGAAGGTGTAAGAGAAGATGAAATGAAAAGAGCAATGGTATCAATGCCTTTTACTCCAGGGGTGGTGGAACTTTTAAACTTTATAAGAAAGTACAAGGATAAATTTGACTGGATCATTATTTCAGATTCAAATTCAGTCTTCATAGATCGGGTTTTAGAAGCTACCAATTTTCATGACGTGTTTGATAAAGTCTTTACAAATCCAGCAGCTTTTTATGGCAATGGTCGTCTCACTGTGGAAAATTATCATGCTCATTCTTGCACTAGGTGCCCCCAAAGTCGTTGCAAAAATGTAGTTTTGGTAGAATTTGTAGGTAAACAGTTACAACGAGGAGTGAATTATACACTAATTGTTTATATAGGTGATGGCAGAAACAATGTCTGTCCAGTAACCTTCTTAAAGAAGAATGATGTTGCCATGCCACAGAAAGGATATACTTTACAGAAAACTCTTTCTAAGATGTCTTAAAATCTTGAGCCTAAGGAGTCTTCTGTTGTATCTTGGTCTTCAGGTGTTGAAATAATTTCTCATTTACAATTTCTAATAAAGGAGTAATATACCAGCAATTGAAAAAAAAAATCACAAAATGTGGTGAAGAGGACTAAGAAATTGTAGATCTTTTAGAATGTGTTTGAGCTTATATGACTACCAGTCTAAAGGAAGTAGATATAGCTATGGGTTAACATATTTGAAAATCAGGGTAACCACAAATCAAAAACGTACAGTAGATTCATAAAACCAGAAGGAAAGGAACTCAAGCATGATACAAAAGAAAACCATCAAACCACAAAAGAAGAAAGGAACAAAGAAGAAATACAAAATCAACTGGAAAACAGATTTCAAAAGGCAATAAGTACATAATTGTTGATAATGTCAGTGGACTAAATGCTATAATCAAAAGACATAGACTGGGAGATTGGATAATAAAGCAAGAACCTACAATATGCTGCCTAAAGGAGACACACTTTAGGGTAAAAGACACTTATAGATTGAAAGTGAGGGGATGGAAAAAGATATTTCATGCAAATGGAAATGACAAGAAAGTGGGGGTAGCAGTACTCATATCAGACAAAATAGACTTCAAAACAAAAGCCATAAAGAAAGATAAAGAAGGATACTGTATACTGATAAAAGGATCAATACAAGAAGAAGATATCAACTTGTTAATATATGCATCCAATATAGGAGCACCTAAATAATAAAACAAATACTAACAGGCATAAAGGGAGAAATTGATGGGAATACAGTAGTAGTAGAAGAGTTTAACACCCCAGTGACATCAATGGACAGATCTTTTAGGCAGAAAATCAGTAAGGCAACAGAGATCGTAAATGACACAATATAACAGTTAGATAATTAACATCTAGAGGACACTACATCCAAAAAAACCCCCCAAACCCAGAATACACGTTTTTTTCAAGTGCACACAGAATATTCTCTAGGATAGACCACATACAAGGATACAAAACACGGCTCAAAAAATCTAAGAGGATAGAAATCATTTTCAAACATCTTTTCTGACCACACGGCATGAAACTAGAAATCAACCACAGAAAGAGAAATGAGAAAAAATGATTTCATGAAGGCTAAACAACATGCTACTAAAAACCAGTGGATCAGTGAAGAAATCAAAGAGGAAATTTAAAAATCCTCAAGACAGAATGACAATGAAAGCACAACCGTACAAAATCTATGGGATGCAGCAAAAGCAGTTCTAAGAGGGAAGTTCATAGCAATGCAAGCCTTCCTCAAAAAACAGGGAAAATCCCAAATAAACAGCCTAACTTACCACCAAAACAATAGGTATGAGTACACAAATAGACGTATGGATCAATAGAACAGAGTAGAGAGCCCAGAAGTAAATCCACACACCTACTGTCAGTTAATCTTTAACAAATGAGGCAAGAATTTACAATGAAGAAAAGATAGTCTCTTCAGCAATTGGTGTTGGGAAGACTGGACAGCCACATGTAAATCAATGAAATTAGAACACACCCTCATACCATACACAAATAAACTCAAAATGGCTTAAAGACTTAAATATAAGACCTGACACCATAAATCTCCTAGAAGACTTAAATATAAGACCTGACACCATAAAACTCCTAGAAGAGAACATAGGCAAAACATTCTCTGACACAAATTGTAGCAATATTTTCTTAGATTAATCTCCCAAGGCAAAAGAAATGAAAGCAGAAATAAAGCAATGGGACCTAATCAAACTTAGAAGTTTTTGCACAGCAAAGCAAACTGTAAACAAAACGAAAAGACAACCTACACACTGGGAGAAAATACTTGCAAGTGATGCGACTGACAAAGGCTTAATTTCTAAAATATACAAACAGCTCATACAGCTCTATATCAAAATAAAAACAAACAAACTCAATCAAAAAATGGGCAGAAGACCTAAATAGACATTTCTCCAAAGAAGACATGCAGATGGCCAACAGGCACATGAAAAGATGCGCCACATCGTTAATTATTAGAGAAATGCAAATCAAAAGTACAATGAGGTATCACCTCACACTGATCAGAATGGCCATGATTAAATAGTCTACAAATAAATGCTATAGAGGGTGTGAAGAAAAGGGAACCATCCTACACTTGGTGGGAATGTAAGTTGGTGCAGCCACTATGGAGAACAGTATGGAGGTTTCTTAAAAAACTAAAAATAGAGTTACCACATGAGCCACCAATCCCACTCCAGGGCATATATCTGGAAAAGGTGAAAACTCTAATTCAAAAAGATACATGCACCCCAGTGTTCATAGCAGCACTATTCACAATAGCGAAACATGGAAACAACCTAAGTGTCCATTGACGAATGGATAAAGAAGATGTGGTATATATGTATGTATGTATATATATATACGTGTATACATACATATATATACACGTATATATATATATAATGGAATATTACTCAGCCATTAAAGAAAGAATGAAATAATGTCACTTGCAGAAACATGGATGGACCTAGAGATTATCATACTAAGTGAAGTCAGACAAAGACAAATATTATATAATATCCCTTATATGAGGAATATAAAAAAAATAGTACAAATGAGTTTATTTACAAAACAGAAACAAACTTACAGATATTGAAAACAAACATGGTTACTGAAAGGGAAGGGAACAGGGGAGGGATAAATAAGGAGTCTGAGATTAACAGATACATATTACCATATATAAAATAGATAAACAAAGATTTACTGTATAGCACAGGAGCTATATTCAGTATCTTGTAACAACCTATGAAAAAGTATAAAAAAAGAATATATATATAAGTATATAACTGAATCACTTTGTTGTACACCTAAAACTAACATAATACTGTTAAATCAACTATATCAATTTTAAAAAATTCTTTAGTATGTATATAAAAACCGTATTCTTGAATTGGGGAGATCCTGACTGATTATCTGAGTAAAATTTAGGGATCTAAGTGGATACTCTTCTTTTTGGATTCTAGCAGGTCATGGGGTACTTAAACATGGTACCTAAGGGGGCCCAAATAGAGACAGTCTCCTATTTGAGCCTTTCCAGAATAGCAAGTCTTTTAAAATGGTGTCTTTCAGGGATTGTTCCTGTTTTTGTCAGGCAAGCAGGACTTACTTTTGTCTTACAGAGGGTGGACCTGTAGTCTCTTTTTCTTATGAAGGGGAACTTTTTATTTAAAGAGAATGTAGCCTTCTTTTATCATATATGGCCTTAGGTCTCATTGACTCATTTCTACTGAATGGATGTCTGCACGCACACATTTGTATGTATCCAGCTATCATGTATCTATGTGTTTATTTACATTTCACAACTGACAAATAGCCATAGTAAAATAAAAGAAGAAAAAAAAATGAAAAATCAAGAGACAAAAACAAAACAACAAATTATTTGAAATCCCATCCAGAAAGAAGCACTGTGTTACTTTGTTGTGTATACTTGGAGTTTCTTGTATACACTTTCTTGTGTATACTACGTTTTCCTGGGCAAATATATACATACATATATACATATATATGTGTGTGTGTGTTACCAAAGTAACATCATACCAAAATATTACTCTGTAATCTGCTTTTTTTCACTGAATAATATTTTGTGGTTTTCCTCGCTCGACAGTAATTGTTGACCTACATCTTTTTTAATGTCTGCCTAGTATTTTGTAGACAGTAATTGTAGACCTACATCTTCATTTTAAATGTCTGCCTAGTATTTTGTAGGGGAACAAAATTTGCCACCCCCAAATGTCTCTTTGGCATACTGATTGTTTTGAGCTGAAAAAATTCAAGACTCAGAAGACTCAGGAAGAAACTTTGACCTTCCCCCTAGCTGCTAAAGAGTGTAGATAGAAGAGCTGTTCCAGAAGGGAGCCATCTCCATAGATAACTACTGTGTGAACTAGATGTGTAGACAGGGAAGAACCTAGCAAAGTCTGTTTGTTAAAACTCCTGTGTCCCATAGTCTCTTCATGGCCCCTGCAAACATTTGCTTTTCCATCTCTATGTTAATTGCCTTCCTCCCCTTTGAACTTCCAAACAGTAACTCCCAACTTCCTCTTTTGTCTTTAGCTGAAGATGTTATTTAAGGTGAGGGTTTCAGCCTTTTGGGTGAGTTACTGAGTTTTCCTGGGTCTCTCCCATGTATACATGTTATTAAACTTTTGTGTAATTTTCCACACCATTAAATGCTTATATTGTTTTTAGTTATGCTATTATAATTATTAAGTTGATAGATATCCTCATACATGTATCTTTGTGCATTTAAATTCCTAGAAGTGTGATTTCTGAGTCAGTGGTTTTGGGATACTTTTGACATACATTGCCAGACAGCACTCCAGAAACGTTGTACCAATTACTGCAATTTTTTTGCAGGTATAATTTATACATACTAAAGTGCACAAACCTGACGTGTATTGCTCAATTAAATTTTACAAATATATGTACCTGTGTAACCACCATTCAGATCAAGATGTAGAACATATCTGTCACCCCAGAAAGCTCCCCCTTGAGGTAACCACTCTTCTGACTTTTGCTGCCATGGATTACCTTTGTTCTTGAACTTCATATAAATGGAATCATGTGGGCTTCCCTGGTGGCACAGTGGTTGAGAGTCCGCCAGCCAATTCAGGGAACACGGGTTTGTGCCCTAGTCCAGGAAGATCCCACATGCTGCAGAGTGGCTGGACCCGTGAGCCATGGCCACTGAGCCTGCGCATCCGGAGCCTGTGCTCCGCAACGGGAGAGGCCACAACAGTGAGAGGCCCGCATACCACAAAAATAAATAAATAAATAAATACATACATAAATACATAAATGGAATCATGTAATGCATACTTTCATATGTCTGGCTTTTTTTGCTCAACATAATATTTTGGGGATTCATTCTTATTGTTGCCTATATCAGTATTCCTTTTTTTAAAATTTGAGAATAGTATTTATTTCATTGTATAAATGTGCCATAGACATTTTTAATCCACTCCCCTGCTGATGGGTATTTGTGTTATTTCAAATTTGAGGCTACTGTGAATCAAGTTGCTGTGAACAGCATTCTACATGTCAAGTCTGAGGAACCTCCAGCAAGAGGCCCGAGGAAGCATGGTAATCAGCAAGAAGAGATTGGATATGAAAGCTGGCAGGGGCCAGATCGGGGGTGAAGTGAAGTTGGAGTTGCTATGATGGCTTTTCACTGGAGAGCACCTCTCCCTCTGCTCCATCACCGCATACCAAACAATATTTTAAATGTTTCATCATGTTGTCGAATGAGCCATTTGGGCACACTTACCAAATAACTGAGCATTCCAGTGGAGCGGGAAGAATTACTTGCAAGTATGGGAGCAGACCCTGCTTTCAGACATGATGGCTCCCCCAGTGCCTGCCTGCCCCGTGCGTTCTGTTGAGTACACCCATCTGCTGGTGAGACGGCGGCTTTCAGATGAGCTGAGGACAGTGTCCCCCAGCCCTCCCAAAGGGTCCAGTTATAAAAGGATAAAACCCACACAGTGTTCCAATGTGTAGTGCAATGGGCAACGCCAGGTTTTGCTAAAATAGGATTAAGTTAAGAAACGCACACTGTGAAGCATTTGTCTTTTTAAATAATTTAACAGTTCTTGCGTTCCTGCTTCAGTTTCAACAGAAAACACTTCTCTGGGGGGTTCTCCTTGCGCACATCATCAGACTAATCATGTGGAAGCCTGACTGGTGCCAGTTGGATTGGGGGAGAGCGGGTGGGTGCCTGGTGGTCCCCATGATGATGGGAAAGGAGGCAACGCAAAGTATACCTTTGGGGAAAATGCAAACTTTTCTGCCTGCGGAGTGAGAGTGTGTGTTAGTATGCAGAGCCTGTTGGCCCATTGTTGGAGACTCCAGCTTTCTCAGCAGAATGTTTGGCAGATGGCTTGCATTTGCACTCGCCTTCTGGAGAAGGAATTCGCTACCAACAACATAAGCCGCAGCTTTTCTTTTCAGAATTTACAACAAATTGGCCAGAATGGCAATTTTAAAAAAAACATTAGCATCACTATTTCCACATTCCCTTTCTGAATAGGGTAAATGATTCCCTCTCCAACTGTGTCATTTGCACGTTTTTCCCCCCAAATGTTTATTAAAATGATTTAGGTATTTCATTATGCAAAATGACTTTTATAAAAAGACCTTTCTTTTTGCCCCACCGTCACACATAATTTCTTTTGTCACTTGTTATAGAGTGGAGTTATGTGAAGCTAGGACATATTATTTGTTCTAGTCTGTATTGGATAATTTATTACATTAAGAAACCAATAATTTTCAAATATAATCAGATTTAAGTTTTTAATAAGATTCATCTTCCCATTCACACTTGCTTAATTTAAGGATATTAAATCTGCTCAGGAACGAGCCGCCTCTCAAAGTCTTGTGTGCCCATTAAAGGGCTTTATTCCTGATGTGTTAATAGGATTTAATTACATTACCGTCTTCATGCAGAGTCACAGTGCGATAGTTAACTGTGATAAGCCAAGCAAACAATAGCCTGAAAAGGAAGTGGTGTATAGCAGTTGGTTTATCCGCTTAGAAAATCAAGATGATTATTATTTTAAAATTGATGGTTGCATGCATTTGCATCATGTTTAGTTCAAATGCTGAAGAGAACAAACTTTCCCTTTCCTTTAAAAAGAAAATCACTTAAAAGGCCACCCACATAAAAGGTGAACAATAAACATTTAACAGAAACTACTTAATTGCCATTTATCTGTTGAATTGCAATGAGATTTTTACTACACTACAGAGAGATTTGTTTCAACAATTTACCCTGCTATTCTTTTGTCTTTTTGACTATCACATCAGTGATTTGGGGTTCAGAGTAATAGCTGTGTTCCTTGTTAAGAAGTAATGACTTTAAAATTGATCTTTTATCCTGTCTGTCTTTTTTTTTTTTTTTTTAACCTCTGCTCCTGCTCTTGCCCCTGTACCCCTTCCCAAGTTTCCCAATTAGTTTAATGACAGACAGCAGGGCTTCAGGCTTCATGCTTCTATGGCTTGATGAGAGTAAGAGTCAGGATGCAGCCCTCAGTAAATGTTGTCAATTTCTCCATCAAGATCATTTGCATTGGTTGGAAGTGTTGACTTCTGTGAATTTCCGTTTCATGTGAACTTGACAGAACTCAGTACTTTTGCTCCATCACAGATGCCTGTGAAATAGAAGAATGATTTTTAGAGCATTCCAATGAATTTTTTTTTAAAAAAAAGGAAAAAGAAAAAGAACCCAGCAATATGTTATCTGGTTGAACTTTTCACTTCCAAAGTGATTGACAACTTCTGACACATTTTCATGAGAGATCATAGACCTGGCAAGCAAAATTTGAGATGATATACAGTCTTGCTTTACTTTGTTAAAATCTGTTATGGAAGTAGAAAAAAAAAGTATGAAAAGTCTTCAGAGGTTTTTTGTTTTTTTTGTTTTTTTTGGTTTTTTTTTTTTTGCTGAGCCAAGTTGGTGGGAGGTGTAGAGAATGGGAAGAGATTGAAGATTGCCTGCACTATTGTTCTGCTTCTCTCAGAGCCACTCCACTTTTGTCTCTTCTATGTGTTGGGATTTTGAATATGTTTTTAAAGCAGCTCTATTTTCCAAAAAATTTTGAAAATCAAAGAACATCATTTACTGTTGTCAGGGAGGAAGAAATTTTCCTCTACCCTACTAGGTTCTTCTGTTTGGTCTACTAATTAAATTGGCATGAGACAGATTAACAGGAGAAATTCACACAAAAGTTTAAAAACATGCATACATGGGAGAGGCCCAGGAAAACTGAGTAACTCACCCAAAATGGCTGAAACCCTCACCTTAACTACCATCCTCAGCTAAAGACAAAAGATTGTGTTGGGGTAGTGGCTTGGGACTCCAAAAAGGAAGAAGACAATTGACATGTAGATGGAAGAGTAAATGTTTGGTAAACAAATGTTTGCTGGGTCATGCAGAGACAATGGGACACATAGTGGAATTTTAACAAACAGACTTTGCTAGGTTCCTTCCTGTCTATGCTTAGTTCGAACTATATTTATCTATGCTGATGACTCCCTTCCCGGAATAGGTCCTCTATCAACATTCTTTAGGTAGTTAAGGTGAAGGTCACAGAGATTTTTCCTTAGTCTTTTGGGCTTTAAAATAATCAACCTAAATGAGTCCTCGTGCCAAAGAGACACATTTTGGGGTGGCAATTTTTTCTCCTCTTCCCTGTCCATCCCTCAGCCTGTAGTTTATGGTTACCACCAAGACTCCAGTGCAGATTCTTCCAGAACTGGCTCTGAGCACAGTAGAACTGGGAAGGCAGCTGAGGCCCCTCCTCTGCTGAGATTCTTTGCACTTCTCCTGGTCTGCTGTATCCTCAGGTCTATGTTAACTCATATCTGTGTTGCTGGCTCTTTGTTTGGGCAAGTGGCCACTGCACTTGTTCTGTCTTCAATTTCTGCTCAAATGTACTCTCTTCCATGAAATCTTTTCCGAACTTTCAAGTTGCAATTGATTTCTTTTCTTCCTTTGCTCCCTATGCTACACTTAACTGTTTCTACCTTCTATCTGTGACCAGGTCTGTTTCTTACTCTAGCTGCTGAGTTCTTAAATCCAGAGACAGTGTCTTGTTTATCTTTAAATGAAATATCAAATAAGAGATAATCCAAATAAATTCTAGCATGTGGGTGCTCAACACTGCCAATTCTTTTTTCACCTTCGGCATCCAGCAAATTTCTTTTAGGATATATGATATGCTTAATACATATTTGGAAAATCGAATGTTTCATTTTCCTTCTAGGTACTTGGACTTCGATTAGGAAATTTCCTTGTATTCTTTGGTACTTATATGTAATTTTTGTTTTTGTCAGTTCTCTTACTCATCATCGTTGTGACATTGTATTATATGCTTTTACTCTTGACTTGTACTGATATAAATTTTCCTTTTCCTGTTCCAACTTTGCTTCCTCTTCTCTTATCCCCTACTCTTTCCCAGCTACAGTGTAGGGGAAGAAATATTTTTCCCCTCTCTGTTCCTATGTTCAGTGGCTGGGGCTCACAAATCAAACTGATGAAAGACAGATTCACAAGAGGAAACCAGTTTTAATTACATACATATGCACAGGAGTTCACAAAGACAAATATGGTTCCAGGAGGTGGCCAGATGATTCATGTTTATATACCATCTTGGGCTAAACAAAGAAGTGGGTTTTGGGCTTCTGGGCAGGCGAAGTGAGTTAAGGAAAGGTGAGAGGAGGAAGTATATGGTAAATAAGGGTTTACCTTCTTATGCAGATAAGAGTCTCTCAGGTGATAAGAATTATCTCCAACAATAGCTCTCTTCCTAGACATTTTACAAATGGAAGTTTTCTTTATAAATGTAAATTTCCTTTATGAAAAAGGAAATTTATACTTTATTTTTAGGCAATTAGGGGAAGCTAAACAGCTTTACCTGCATTTGCTGGTTCTCAGTTGTCTTTAACTCAAAATAATTCATATACCAAAGTGGCATATTTTGGAGTGGCATATTCTGTTACCCTTAATTAACATTTTCCTATCAATATTTATATTGACTCTAAATTATAATATATAGGTGTGGCTCTCCTAGAATCTCTTACTTATCCCATTTATGTAGTATTCCTTCAACTGTCAATTCCTGCATGTTCCTACTATGTCCTCAGACATTGAAGTCCACAGTGGGAATACAAAAATAAGAAATTTTGTTATCCTCAAACTTATATAACTAGATTATAACTGAGTGGGAGAGACAGCAAACATGAATGTAGAAAACTGTAATATTCTAAGCTAAATGAAGTATAGTTTCTACCAGTTTAGCAGATCATAATAGTCCTTAATAAAATATTAATGCACTTTACTTATTTACATAGTTAATTATAAACACAGTTAACATTATATTCTCAGAGTTCATACTTAATGAATCTAATTTGAATGAATCCATAAGAGGGCAATGAATAGTTGTCCACACTCATATAGTTTTTCAAAAACTATAAGCAAATACTGTCAAAAGGCTATCCCTGTGACTTTGTGGTTACTGAAAAGGCAACCAAATAGAAGACTATCTTATCATAATTATCAGAGTTAGAGATTGATCGCAGAGGATTAGAGATAGAACAAAGAGCATGTAGAGTATGAGGTGAGTATACAAGTTCACTGCTGAGCAACCCTGTTTTCCTACTCTGAGTTCCTCCGTGTGGATAACAGCCTGATGATTATCATTATTTACATCCTATACATTTATTTGAGTTATTACCCTCCAGTATTTTACTTCCTCCTACACCTCATTTTAATCATCCTTTTGTGTCTTCTATCTTCACTTCCCTGGAGCTTCATTTCAGTGTTGCAGTCTACTTGCTCACTTCTCTACTGTTCAAGTAGCATTTCTTCTAGAGTTTCTCATAGCCAGACCGTGTGCACATGCGTGCATGCACACACACACACACACACACACACACGCACAATGGTAAAGAGAGGCCATGTCATGGGTGGACAGTGAAAAGTTGTTTGGTGCGGTTGAAGTACAGGGGCAGTGTGGGGAGAAAAGGGTGGGAGGCATATAGGGGATAGTACAGGTGATGAAGACCCAAGGGAGCTGGACTAAACGCAGAAGAAAATTCTGGATTCACAATATGGGAACAGGAACTATTGTACAATCACACGTTAATTTTCAAAATAGGCATGTTCTGCAAAAGTAAAGTGAATTTCTAAATCTCTTAATTTTTTTTTAATGAAAAATATTAGTCATGGCTTTGGAGAGAAATTTGGTCCTAATGAATTAGAAAATAAAACTTAAAGTCTACTGGTATCTGCTTCTCCTTTTCCTCTTTCAGGGCCCAGTTCCAAATTTCCCCAGTGATCTATATTTCCCTTGAAGTTTTGTGGTACCAGTTAGATGCCATCTTTGTAATTTTTTTTAATATTAAGAAAAATTATCGAAAATCTGTAAATTAGACTTAAGAGGACAATTACATATCCATTCTAGGTTTATTTACTTTTCTGAGAGAATGTATCATTCATTGATTTGTTATTGATGGCCTGAAACAGATAGACTGCCAGATATTTCTCCAGCAAAAATGGGTTTCTTTGGGATCAGCAGAGAATTGCAATTCACAGTCTGCAATCATGGCAAGCCATGTGCAAGTCCCCCACTGCAAGGGAAGGAGAACTCTTTTATAGAGGGGAAAAGGAAGTTGGGAGGGCTACAGTAAACAGAGTCCATGGCTTTTCATTGGCTGAATCCTTGCAAGGAAAAAAGAAGAGTCTTTCTTCTTCCTGCTGGGCTTTGCTATTGTCACAGGGTATGAGAGCTCCCCTTCTGGTCTCCTGACTCAGTTTAATTGAGGTTTCTGTTTATTAATTTTATACACTATCTACTATTTTTTTAAAATTTACTTTATTTTTGGCTGAGTTGAGTCTTCGTTGTGGTGCACGCGCTTCTCACTGCAGTGGCTTCTCTTGTTGCGGAGCATGGGCTCTAGGCGCGTGGGCTTCAGTGGTTGTGGCATGCAGGCTCAGTAGTTGTGGCTCACGGGCTCTAGAGCACAGGCTCAGTAGTTGTGGTGCACGGGCTTAGTTTCTCTGCATCATGTGGGACTTCCCGGACCAGGGCTTGAACCCGTGTCCCCTGCTTTGGCAGGCGGATTCTTAACCACTGTGCCACCAGGGAAGCCCCTACATTATCTACTATTAATTAAGGGCTTGAACTATGTGAAGTTATGCCGCCAGCCGCGGCGGGTCCTCAAAGTGCAGCAACAATCAACGAGAGGGGGTAGGGAACTGAACGCACCAAGGTATGGGATCAGAAGGGCACAAGCAACTGATGGTTGCAAGGCAAGTTTAATAACAAAGCGTAGCCATCTATATCCCCCTAAAGCAGGGAATTTGCTTAGTCATGCCTCATCGGCATCAGCTGGTTGATTGGCTTCTCGGCTTAGTCACGCCTTATCGGCATCAGCTGGTTGATTGGCTTCTCGGCTTCTCCCTCAAAGGCACCAATTTCCCCTCCAGGGTTGCTTTTCCTAGCTTTAGGGAACAACCAGGGACTCCCAGTAGCTGAGCAGGTCCCTGGAGCGATTTGGCCAAAGGCCATCTCCTTTTTTACGTTCATACCATAAAGTCCAGGATGCATACCAAGGAGAGTACAATCGGGCCCTGAGGCTTATGAGGGTCTTAATGGCGCCTTCCTCAGAGGGCAATGCTCGCCACATTTCCCCCTCTTTTATTTTTTAAAGCTTGATAATGCAATTTCAACCCATACACCTCCTGACGAAGAGCAGCGAGACGGCCAACAATAAAGCGTCATAAACAAGGTAAGGCAATTAACATCAACAATATACATGACCCCACGGTAATCAATGCTGTGAGTCCATTTTGAAACCAATGCACTGGGTTTAACCATTGAAGCTGATCCAAGAGTCCTTGAATTAATTGTTGGGGCCCGTCTTCTTGTAGATGAGCTTCTTGAATTGCTTGTATTTCCGCATTAAGTTTTTGTATGTCCAAACTAATGTGTCCATCAGTCCATACACTTAAAAAGTGCATTTTTACTTTGTTCCAATCCCAGTCAGTTTCATTATAAGGGTGTTGAGTCACACAAATCCAAGTATATTTAGCATGGCAAATCAAACGCATTTTCAATTTTAAAGCCATAATTTGGTCTCCTAAACCTATGAGAGCATTTTTTAACTCGTCAACCTCAGTTTTTAGTTGAGTATCAATATGACTTTGTAATGCTAATGCAATACTGGTATTTTTAGACAATTGATTAACATAATGTGCTTGTTGTATAGTTTTACTTAATGCTAAACCGGTGGTAGCGGCTGTGGCTGTTAAAGCGGCTAAGGCTAATATGCTACATATTAATATTCCAATGAATCATTTAGGTCTTTTTAAAACTTCAGATAATTCTAGCCAAGCTTGCATGCTAGTACTATGATACCATGGTTCAGAAATATTTACAGGCAGCATTACATAGGAAGGTTGTTTTAACATCATAACAGAAAAAGTTCCTTTCATAGGCAGAATGCAAGTACTAAAAATACAATTCTGACAAGTTATATTATATCCTAAGGAATCAGAAGTAAACTCAATCTGTAAATCTCCTATTAGCAAGGCATATGAAGGTGTAATACAAGTAATAACCGGTTGATAAGAATAAGACAATGCAAACTTCCCAAAATCCCAATGCTTATATAAAACCAAACTATTATTAGTAACAGAAACTGAAGAAATTAAAATGGTACCATTATTATAATTTAAGGTACACCAGATTTGAGAATTCAAAATCAGATTGGGGAAAATCAGAAGGAAAAAAGGAGGGAAACTTCAAACTTGTAACAGCTTTAACTACCTTTAAACTATGGCCGGCGAGTAAAGTCCCTTGTCCTCCTACATATACTTCAACACAAAAATAGTATCTTTGACTTTGCAGCTTCTATTAGAGCTCCACTTTCAGCTTTATGATTAGACCCATCTTTGTTGCTGTAATTACCAGTCTCATTCTTTCCATTTTTGTTATTGTTGCCCTGTGAAATCATTTTTTCTAGAACAGCAAGAAGATGTAAAGCTTTCTCAGCTTGGTAGGTTAATATATACAGGTCTACGAACAAAAAACACACTGCTTGGGCAAATTTTTCTTCAAAAGGTTCTATGAACTGATAAAGTTTTTCACCAACGGATATGGCTTCTGTATACTGTCGGACATGATACAGGATGACTGCTTGATTATAATACAACATACTGTCTTCAACATCATCTAATCCATCCATTTCTTCAACAGCCGAGTGCACCTGATTCTTCAATTGGTTAAGTGTCTGTCTTAAACTATCTGTTGTTGTCTGGTTACTTTTGAAAAACTCAGCTACTGTCGTATTCAAAATTATTTTAAAATCGTCTTTGTTTATATCTTGTAGGCAGGCAAGATGTTGCAGACAGACATCATAATTTCCAGCTGTAAAAGCCTGGAAAGCACTGGTGGACAACTCCTTCTCTTGATCAGTGATCTCTGGTCGCTTCTTGGATACTTTTTGTCCCATATTTTTTTACTTCTGACTATTGCCCCGAGTTACTATCAACTTTACTATGTGGCCACACTTTCACTCTTAACTCCGGGGATTCACCTACTGAGATTCAGATGTCCCTCTTGTCAGGTCCCTGTTCGGGCGCCACTTGCCGCCAGCCGCGGCGGGTCCTCAAAGTGTAGCAACGATCGACGAGAGGGGGTAGGGAACTGAACGCACCAAGGTATGGGATCAGAAGGGCACAAGCAACTGATGGTTGCAAGGCAAGTTTAATAACAAAGCATAGCCATCTATATCCCCCTAAAGCAGGGAATTTGCTTAGTCATGCCTTATCGGCATCAGCTGGTTGATTGGCTTCTCGGCTTCTCCCTCAAAGGCACCAATTTCCCCTCCAGGGTTGCTTTTCCTAGCTTTAGGGAACAACCAGGGACTCCCAGTAACTGAGCAGGTCCCTGGAGCGATTTGGCCAAAGGCCATCTCCTTTTTTACGTTCATACCATAAATTCCAGGATGCGTACCAAGGAGAGTACAATCGGGCCCTGAGGCTTATGAGGGTCTTAATGGCGCCTTCCTCAGAGGGCAATGCTCGCCACAAAGTTATATGTTGACTCATACATTTGTATCTAGTTTTGATGGAAATTATTTTTGTTCAGCAGGTAAGGTAACCAAAAAGTTTTGATTTAGTGCCTTAGAGGACTCAACCAGTTTGTATCTAATTTAACAATCTTACTTTAATATTCTTTATCATTTCTTTATAAAATTTCTACTGGTGCTCTTTAAGTTAGTTTACCATCTTACTGTTTTCTTTGTTAATTTATGAGCACAATACTTTCTTTCACATATGTTCATTTTATTTTGTATAAGAGTCATGTTTTTGGATATTTTAGGGGAACAATATACTTTGATAATATAATCATAAATTCTTCATAGGCTTATAAAAACTAAAATACCAGAACTTGTATGCCCACAGAGTCATCAGAGCTAGTTTATGAGCCATGTGCATTTGATAGTTCTGACTCATTTTGATCTAAAATAATACTTCACAGCTTGATTATCCTCCTTGGTTAGTAGGTATCTTTGTATAGTATTCGTTTTTTACCTCCCAAATCCAAACCTTTAAAAAGGATAAGAATTTGTTACCACTGAGGATATGTGGGAAAAGAGCAGTGATGTAGGATCTGAGGGAGGTTATAAAACAGAACTTTCTTAAATGATTTCGTTAAAGGCAGCTTTTGGGAGAATATCTATAGCTTTCCAGGCAAATACTATGGTTTAGTTCAATTCAACTAACTTTCATGGAGCATTTACCCTGGACCAGGCACTGTGCATGGGCCTGGGGATATAAAGATGAATGGGTGGTAGTTGTTGGATTCAGATATTTATAGCAGAATATAAGGCAAACAGCAGTGTGTGTATGTATGTGTATAGATATACAGTGTTTTCCAAGTTCCACTGCAGAGGAGAAAATGATTTGTTTCATGTATAGCTATTAAGGAGTGACGTCACATAGGCTTCTTTCTAGGAATAAATTGGTGTTCCTCAAGCTGATAAGTTTGGGGGAAGAAAATGTGCAAGTGTGGTATTAAGGGGCTTGACATATTGGGAGCATTGGATGTGGTTCAGCATTACTGGAGCATAAGTTCAAGGTGGAGTGATGAGAAGGATGAAGGGGTGAGCTAAGTAGGAGTTGGCTCATGGAGGACCTATGGAGGAATTTGAACACTGTATTGCTTCCTTTGTTGCTGTAACAAATTACCACAAATGTAGTGGCTTAAAGTAACAAATGTATTCTCTTACAGTCTGAAGGTAAAAAGTCTAAAATGGGTCTGCAGGTCTATGTTTCTTCTGGAGGCTCTAGTGAAGAATCTGTTTCCTTGCCTTTTCCAGCTTCTAGAGGATGCCTGCCTTCCTTGGCTTGTGCTCTGTGCCCATCATTCTGTTGTTACTTACTTTCTCTGATTCTGACCCTTCTACTTCTCACTTATAATGACCCTTGTGATTACATTGGGCCCACCTGGATAATTCCAGATAATAATCTCCCCATCTTAAGACCCCTAACTTAATCATATCTGCAGAGTCTCTTTTGTCTTATAAAGTTACATATTCACAGATTTCATAGATTAGTATTTGGACATCTTTGGGAGGTCATTATTTAGCCTACCACAAGCAGTATTATTACAGTTTAGGGAAACCATTTGAAGATTGTGAACAGATACTGTATTGACATAGTGGTTCTGAAAGTCAACTGGAGTGTTGCAAGTGATTCAGATCAGTATGTCTGAGATGGGTCTGGGAGCAGTAGTCTTAACAGGCATCCAGGTGATTCAGATGCAGGTGGTTTTGGAATCACTCCTTGGGAGACACTGTTTTGATGGCTGGATGGATAAGGGACTAGACAGGGAAGGGTTTAGAGCCAACAAGATTTGTTGGTAGACTATTGCAGTAGCACACAGTAGAAGGTAAATAATACATTTGTTGATCAACAAAAACCTTCCAAAGGCCTGAGAGAATATAGTATATTCATTAAGAGCATATATGATGTGTACATGTTAGCATATATATACTACTATATGTAAAAGAGGTAAACAACAAAGACCTACTGTATACCACAGGGAACTATACTCAATATTTTGTAATAACCTATAAAGGAAAAGAAAAAAAAATAGATATATATGTCTGTATATCTGAATCACTTTGCTGTACACCTGAAACTAACACAACATTGTAAATCAACTCTATTTCAATAAAAAAAAATTTTTTTAAATAGCATATATGATGGAGTCAGATCTAGCTTTAATTTTATCACTTATACTTGTCATCTTGGCAAGTTACTTCATTTCTTTAAGTCTCAATTTTTTTAATCTGAAAGTGGAAATAATAATATCTATCTTATGTGGTAGTTTTGAGGATTAAATACAATGTGTCAGAAAAGCACTTGGCGCAGTGCCTGGTAAATAGTAAGCACTCACAAAAAATGGCTACTGTTTTAAGTATCATTATATCTAAAGGACAGATGTTATTTTCTAGCAAAATGCTCAATTTAATTCTAAAGTAAATGCAGAATATCTGTGAGATATTCATCTGTTTGTCATACACTTAACCTGAAGCTCTACAGAAAACAAAACAACAACATGAAAAACTCAGAAGTGCCCCTGGAACACGGAGTCAGCACACCTTGCTTCTTAAATGTATAAAGCATTCCTCAGGACATGTTACTCTTTGGTTCTTCAGATCCTGTTTTCTGGCACTTTGTGAGCCCAAAGGGGATGATCAGCCTACAGGCAGAGGATGTAGACAGAGCAGAGGCAAAGCATCAAATGCAACAAAGAATGAGTAGCCGTTAGGAGAGACCACTTGTTAGAACACGCATGTGGAAATAATGGAAAGTCCTATCTGCCAAAATATTGGAAGCAAGAAAATTTAACAAAACAGGACTTTGAGTTCAGAAACTCCTCTACTTATAACTTATAGAGAATTTTAGGAATTTTCAGAGAAATGAGATCAAAATTTGCCTCAGAAGAAAGAAGTTCCAGCTTTTCCAGCCAGACAACTTAGTGGTCACATGTGGGCATTACAACAAAGGGCAGTAGAGTGTTTCTTTGTATTTATGAATAAATAGGTTTAGGAATAGCCTTCCAGCACTAACCTGTGATCGATCAGGTAGAAGAGCTTCTGCTTTGTGATACAAATGGATTCCCTTTTTTACTAATTAAGTGATGGAAAATCATCCTTAAGAAAGTTTAAGTGTAATGAAGCAAACACATTTGCTCGTTGAAGAAGGTGGTTGGGGGAGGTGATTGCATCAGTGGGTGGGAGACAGGAGCAGAGTGAAGCCATTGGTGGCAGGTGTTACCAACCCTGTCCCTTCATTCCTGCTTGTAGATGTGTCCACTTAGGTTGACTGGGCAGCCCACTTGGTAGAATACTATTTGTTAGGAGAGAAAAGTGATCACCTATACCAAAGTTCAAAGGGAAAGTTTAGCCTACTTAAAATAAGTAAGAAATTGCTTTCAGGTAGGAACTATCTGTTGATGTTCAAATAATTGCTATACACTGCTTATTGACAATCATGCTTAATTATTCATTAAAGTTAGTCCCCAAAAGGCCTGTACTTACCAAGTTTTTGTTAATCTAGTTTATGAGACTATATTTTGAACCATATCAAAACTGTATTTTGGGGAAATATTTCACAGTTCCATTTGAAATAATGTGGTTGTACTGAATTATCCCATTTTGCAGATGAAGAAATTAACAGACCCTGTTTTACCTTTGAGACTAGTACTTTTCTGCTAGATATGGAAAGTTAGACACACCCAAATAACATGTGGCCCTTGGCATGTCAGAACTTTAGCAGTAAGTGACCATGACAACATCATTAAACCATAGCAGAAAAGTGGTTGTACCTATCTTTAATTAACCAGTAAATACTCTTCAAAGGTTTTAAGATACATTTACAGCACTGGCCTTAGGCAAGAAATCCAGAAAGCTAACATTCAGCAAGATGTATCCTCGGCGAGAGGAGGGTACATTTCAGTTTGGCAAATTTGACCAGCTGGCTCATCAAGATTTCTGTTTCTGATGAATGGATAAGCCTTTGACTGACCTCCTCTCTCTACTGCTGAGGTTGCTTTTTGGTGTTTCTCCATTTATTTATACCTCACCATAGGGTGGATGTCAGTATTGGTCATGGGTTCAACCTCCAATTTCAGCTCTTAGGGAGACTGGGGAAGGAAGGATAGAATGAGGTCTTTGGGTTATTTTTTTGCTCTGTATCCTTGCTGTAGTCCCCAGTGCCATCTATCAAGTGTCTGTGCGTTGGCCCCAAGGCCCCTCAAAGTGAGCTGGGCTGAAATGAAAGGTAAATCATACAAAGATGAGACATCTCTTTTTTCTGGAATGGAAGACTGAATTCACATTGCAAAGAAAAAAATAGAATGTTTTATATAGACTTAGTAATATTGTTTTATCTTAGCAAATGTTTTTGTGTTGTGTGTGTATGTATGTACACACTTATAACATATTCTCTAAATATATTTTTAGTAATTTAAAATTTAATTCCAAAAAAATTGTAGGGGAAGGGATAGTTCTGAACTCATTCTATGAGGCCACCCTCACTCTGATACCAAAACCAGACAAAGACATCACAATAAAAGAAAATTAGAGGCCAATATCACTGATGAACATAGATTCAAAAATCCTCAACAAAATACTAACAAACTGAATCCAACAATGTATTAAAAGGATCATACACCTTGATAAAGTGGGCTTTATCCCAGGGTTGCAAGGATTCTTCAATGTCCACAAATCAATCAATGTGATATAACACATTAAAAAACTGAAGAATAAAAACCATATGATCATCTCAATAGATGCAGAAAAAGCTTTTGATAAAATTCAATATCCATTTATGATAAAAACTCTCCAGAAACTGAGCATAGAGGGAGCATACCTCAACATAATAAAGGCCATCTATGACAAACCCACAACTAACATCATACTCAATGGTGAAAAGCTGAAAGCATTTCCTCTAAGATCAGGAACAAGACAAGGACATCCACTCTTGTCACTTTTATTCAACATAGTTTTGGAAGTCCTAGCCATGGCAATCAGAGAAGAAAAAGAAATAAAAGGAATCCAAATTGGAAAAGAAGAAAAACTGTCACTGTTTGCAGATGACATGATACTATACATAGAAAATCCTAAAGATGCTACCAGAAAACTACTAGAGCTCATCAGTAAAGTTGTAGGATACACATGTAGTACACAGAAATCTGTTACATTTCTATACAGTAACAACAAACTATCAGAAATATCAGAAAGAGAAATAAAGGAAACAATCCCATTTACCATGCATTCAAAATGAATAAGACTGCAATTTTGACCATCACTATCCAGTGCTGCTTTTCTTCCTAATTAACATTAAGATGGGAGTCAAGAGATGGTTGAATAATATTCTTACTCATAGAATTAGGAGATATCTGAAGATCTTGACCTCACTAAAGTCTTGCCTGTTTGTATCATTACATGTGGATAGATGATACCAAACAAAGTTAGTTAACAGTTTTTGTTGTCTGACAGTACAGTTTCAAGGAGTTTGATGGAAAATATAACTCATTCCTGATTGCCTAAAATACCTGGAAAATAGCCCTCTTTTCTTTCCTTCCTCTGAGTAGCAAGGCTCTCTAGTCAAAGAATATAAATGGTATGTAGAGAGACTTGGTGGAAATCTTTGATCAGAGGCCTGAGATAATATAAACTTCAAGAGAGTGTTTCTCAATTTATAGTTCTGTAGGATATCAAAAGTGTTTAAATTTGAAGTCAGCCTCTCTGGTTTGAACCTCTGCTCTACAATTCAATAACTGTGTGACCTTCGTGGGTTATCTAACCTTGCATGGCCTCAGTTTCCTCATGTGTAAAATGGCAATAATAATAGTACTTACCTATAGCTATAATTATTCAGTTTGAAGAACCTGGAGAAAATAAAATTAAGTAGGGATCTTTACTGTAAGCCTTCTCAGGACCTTTAATTTTCTGAAGTGATCCTCCAGGAAGGAGATGTGATAAGTGGCACTTCTCACAATGATTTGACCATTGAACTTCTGATTTTCCAGGAGTGTTTGGTGGACCCCTTATTCTTTGGAACCTCTGTTTTAGGAGAATTGAGCTGGTGGCAGACAGGAAGATGAGATGATTTGGGAAAAGAGCGTAGCTGGGGACATTCTCCAGGACCTGCGTCTGGAAGGAAGGAGGGCAGTGGAATGTCCAGGTGTTGAGCCATGAGGCAGTGGCATTGGGTAGAGAGGAGGGAGTGGTCAGAGGAAATGCTCTGAGGTTGGATCAGGCTGGCGACTTGCTGGAAGTGAGAGTTAGGAGGAAGGAGGAGTCATGTGAGATCCTTCCCCACCCAGAGAGAAACAGAAGGCCAGGGGAGAGTGCCATGTGTTTAATTTGCCGTTCTGATTTAAATTCTGCTGCTTGTTGCCCACAAACTAACAGCGTGTCTCTGGAGTCTCTAGGGTATTTTACAGTAAATCCACATATTTTCTGAAGTTGGGTCAGGACTGAGCATATGAAATTCCTCAAGTGTGAAATTCCACTTAACCCTATTAATGCTTATAACCCTGAGAAGGTATTGTTTATAATTCACTTCTAGTTACTAGTGGATATTTGCATTTGCCAAATATTTTCAGTTCTATCTCAAAGTAAGTTTATTTTAGGGAAGAAAATTTGCCTTCTTGTCAAAAAGCTGAGAAGAACCAGCCTCCCCCTCCCACTCCTATGGTTTGCACATTTGGCTGCAACTCTGTGTGTGTGTGTGTGTGTGTAATGGTATTCTGAATTTCATAATACTTAGGATAGTAAAACCTTCATTTATAAGAGCCTTTATAGTTTACCAAAGGTTTTGACATAACGATCTTGTTTTATTCTGGTAAACCATGAAATAGGTATTGTTTAGCATATCTATTTTTTTCCCTTTTATACAAGGCGAAGAAAGGGGAGGGTATACAGTTTCATATGCCAATCTATAGATACTTTCCTTCCCCCTGGGAATTTTCTACAGCTTTTACACAGAGCTTTCATACATGGTTGGTGCTGAAAATATTAAGACAATTATTTGAATTACAAGGATAAACCCATTTGTGTGTAAGTGCAGTTACTAGACCATGTTCACGGCATAAAATAGCCTGGTTGAGATGCAGCTGGAATAATTTTAGCCCCCTCATTCCTGCTAACAAATTGAATTATATACCGTAGCTTTATTTAAATAGCCTCACCCATGTACAAACACGTGTGAACAATAAAGTCACATAATTCAGCATTTGCTTTAGGTTTAAAAATTTTTTAATGACCTTTGACTGTCTCTAAAGTAATTAATCTAGTTAATATTTTAGAATCATTTCATAAAAGTCCAAGATATAAATGTTTTTGAGTGGCTGTTCAAGTGCACTCTAGGACGAATAGGAATGTCTACATTTTCTGCAGATGGGGAGCTCTGTTCTGGCCACCACCTAGATTTTAATTAGTGAAAATCTCTCATGCACTTTACAATGATGATTGGTTTAGAAATCAAGCTTTCAGTTTGTGTTCAACAGTTATCAGTAAAAGCCACCACTTGTGGAACATTTACTTTGTGATTAAACCTTTCAACTATCCTGTGAGGTCAGGATTTGTGCCCCATTTTCAGAAGAAGAAACTATGGCTTGGAAAGACTAAGCAAAAGAATTGGAGTCCACCTCAACTGACCCCAAAGCCTGCGTCTCCCACTGGCTAAAAAGCCACTGCTTGTGGGGCTGACACATGTTGTCTGAGATTTTGTTTAGAGAGTTTAGTTTACCTAGAAACTTAGAGATACTGCAAAACATCAAATTTAACTTCCACTCTTTACAGTCCCTCTTCTTTTTGTCTTATACAAAGGGAATGAAAATAGGTAATTAACAGCAACAACAAAAAGAACAGTGATGAATTATTGATGATAATTTAAACTTTTAGTTTAATGAGGACCTGGCTATAACTTTTGAGATGTAAACATAGTGGATGAATATTCACATTCAACAGCCAGGATGTAGAATTGGAGGAAACCATGTCAGTTGGGGTCTATAGTGGTGCTTAGGTGTCCTGCCTAGATCCCCTTTGCCTGCTGGTGAGCTCATTCCCCACTTGTGAGAATGTCTTATGCTTACAGCTTTCCCCTCTCAAGAGAAGTGGTCTCTGACCTACTATGAAATCTATCCCTCATCCCCGGGTTGGGGCCAAAACTGATTGTCTTATTAAGTGATCAAAATCCTGGTTTGCTTAGGACTGTCCCAGTTATAGTGACGAATATCCTGTGTCCTTGGAACCCCTAAATCCCAGGCAAACCAGAGTGACTGATCACCCCCTTGCCCCAAGGGGGACCTCCAGTACTGTGGTGCAGTGAGTGGACCTGAGCTCCATATGGGACCAGGCTAAAGCTGGTCTCTAGGCAAGACCCATTCTTATGAAAGAGATCCCAGAGCTCCCTCACCCTCTCTGCCATGTGAGGACCCAGGGAGAAGATGGCTGGCTGTCTATGAACCAGGAAGTGGGCTCTCACTACACATTGAATCTGCTAGTGCCTTGATCTTGGACTTCCCAGCCTCCAGAACTGTGAGAAATAAATGTCTGTTGTTTATAAGCCACTCAGTTTATGGTATTCTTATTATAGCAGCTTGAATGGACTAAGAACACATGTCAAACCAGTACCATTTTAATTTGAATTCTTCTTTCCTGATTGCTCAAGTGTGATGTGAAAAAAGGATGTATGTTTCCGTATATTTTCAAACCTGGCTTAGCTATGTAAATGATTAAACTACATTTTGTGTCGAAGAGTATTTCTGACTTGAAGAATATAATGTCAAATCTCTGCATGTGTGTAAGGGTGTGGTATGTGTGTTTGTGTATGTGTTAGCACAGTGAGGCTTCTTTTGTGCTGCATGCTCTGAAGTTGAGCAGAGTAATTCTTAGGTCTTGAGAACAAAGTGCCTGTAGACTTACGTGGGCAGCATGGTTCAGGCTAACACCGTGGCTGGGAACCAGATGTACTTGTGTTCAAACTTAGATGCTGGCTCTATAGAGCTGTGTGATCTCGGGGAAGTTGCTTAATTTTTTGGAACCTGTTGGTGGGACTAAATGTAGCGTTCAGGTTTGTGAAGATTAAATATACAAATGCACAGTGCTTTGCTGATAGTGAGTGCTCCCCAAACGTTTGCCTCCGTAGATCTTCCTTGGGGTATGCTGGTTTGGATGAATTCATTTTAAGCTCAGTTTTGGAGTATTTTATGTAGATAACTTGAACAAATACACTACTACATTTCCTACCTGCTACTTGTACAGAGCTTTTTGTTTCTCAGTAGCTTTAAATGAGCCATATCATCTGAAGTTTATAGCCACTCTGTCAGGTCATCAGGAAGGCATTTTATTCCCTTGGACAAGGCTACAGAGGTGGGTTTCAAGTCACATCTCCTTCTCCTTATTGGTGTTTCTTCCCAATGTAAGATGGGCTTGCCTCAAAGAAGGGGTATTTCCTTTACATCTGAGGACTGTGAGTACAGCAATTTCTCAGGTGCTCCTTTCAGGACCTTCTGAACCAAAATTAATCCACACTTTTCCTTTGAAAGGAACAAAGGGGAAGAATACATGCTCTCTTGTTCATAACGATTGCCAGTGCTTTTTTTTTTTTTTTAATTAAATGAGGATGGATACCTTCACTCATCCATCCTCTTTTTAATTTCCTATGTTCAATTTGATTAAGATGTGTTTCTTGAAGATATGTGCTATCTGGTTCTTGGTGTATAAAAAGTTTAATATCTTTCCCTCTTTTATTGGACTAGTAAGGCATTTGACATTAAAAATAATAGCTTTGAATTTTCCTGTTGCTGTCTGCATTCAGTAAGGGGAATATTAAGAATAAATGGGAAAACTCATTTAGTTCTTTCTCTGAAGGGTCCTTTCAAAGAGTTATACTAAACACGATCTACTCTATAATCCACAGATGCATAGAATAAATAAAATAGAATGATAACATAAATTCCTTAGTGTCTACTCCAGGAAGTGAATGTCTGTTAAAGAAATATGGCTACTAATCTTTTAAAAAGTCACTGAAAACTTATTTCTTCCCTTTGGGTTTAGCTGAAGTGAGCATGTGAATTTGTTTGTTGTTGTTGTTTTTTTTGTGGTATGCAGGGCTCTCACTGTTGTGACCTCTTCCATTGCGGAGGACAGCCTCCGGATGCCTAGGCTCAGCGGCCATGGCTCACGGGCCCAGCCGCTCCGCGGCACGTGGGATCTTCCCGGACCGGGGCACGAACCCGTGTCCCCTGCATCGGCAGGTGGATTCTCAACCACTGCGCCACCAGGGAAGCCCGTGAATTTGTTTTTAAGGAGGGGAATTGCAAGAAACCTTAAGAAAACAGTATTCTGTTTTACTGTTTAAATCTGCAAAGTGAGTTCAACCTCTGAGTTTTATCCTGTGTTCCACCCCACATCTTTGTTTTTGGACAAAGACTTGTATTTGGACAGAATTCCTTGGCAATGGTAGAAGGAAGAAGAATAAGCAAACAGGCTGAGTGTCCTGCACTAAAGTACATCAGTGTCCTGATAAGCGTTCCAGACATGATGGAGTCAGATGGAGTAGAAACTTTCTGGTGTAGGCTTTCAAACAAGAAGCGTGGTCCACTAAGTCTATATGTTTTTCTCCATATTGGCTCCATAATAGCTTAGTCATTCTAAAGGACTAGGGCTCCAAATAATAAAAATCTGGGTATAAATCTTCATTTCTCCAGTGCTAACTTTACTTTTTGTGCATCAATTTTTGTGGCAGCCAGCTTCCAAGAGTGCCCCCAATGATCCCCACCTTCTGGTATTGACACCCTTGTGTAATCACCTTTCATATTTACCAGTTGGCTTGTGTGACCAATAAAATATGAAGAAATGATGGTATGTCACCTCTGAGATTAGGTTATAGAATACTGGAGACTTCCATCTTGGAGGTCCTCATACTTTTAGATCACTTTTTCTGGGGGAATCCAGGAAAGCTTACAGGGAGACCCACGTGGCAAAGACCTGAGGTCTCCTGCCAAGAGCCACGTGAGTGAGCTTGGTAGCGGATCCTCCAGCCCCAGTCAAATCTTCACTTGACTGCAGCCCCAGTCAACATCTCGACTGCAACATCACAAGATCCCAGATTATAACGATCTAGCTAAGCTGCTCTTGGATTTCTGACCCTCAGACACTGGGTAAAATAATGTTTGCTGTTGTAAGTTGCTAAGTTTGGGGGATAATTTGTTATGCATTAATAGATAACTAACACAGTTGACCCTTGAACAATACGGGAGTTAGTTGCAGTATAATTTATAGACAGCCCTCCATATCTGCAGTTCCTCCACATCCTTGGATCCAACCAGCCATGGATTGTGTAGTACTGCAGTATTTACTATTAAAAAATATCTGCGTATAAGTAGACCCATGCAGTCAAAACCCCTGTTGTTCAAGGGTCCACCGCACAGTTTTCTCATTGGCAAAATGGGAATAATAATATTAGTATCTACCTAGGTACTAAGTGAGATAGTATATGTAAATGGCACAGAGTTAAGTGTTCAACAAGTAGTGTTATTAGCTCGTGAGTTGGCCAGTTGATGCTTCTCTCAGATCTAGAAATAGCATATATAACTCTTTAATGTTGGTACTTTTGCTTATGATGGTACTTAGTGTGATTGTGTAGATCTCCATTTAGCAAACACTATTTTCTTTCTTTTTGCCAGTCCTACCCTGCCTCATCATTGCTTCCAGTAGAGGGATAGGATTCAGTTAATTCACCAAATACTGTTTGAGTACCTCCCTTGGTGTGTCTTAGAAAATCAGCCCTGGGAACAAAAAGGATGTTTTGGAATGGAACTTTTGCAATTAGTTTTTCTCTTTTGACAAATGTTTCCATTTTGAGAGAAGATGAAGAGTAAGAGATAAGAGTCTTGGATAGAGTCAGGGAGTGAATCTAAATTTATTTTCAGTAAAAATGGAAGAAATCTGTTTGACCCTTTTTTACTTTATTTTAATTCACTTTAGTGTGAGTTAGTATATATTTGTAACACAGTATTTGTATATTATTGACTTCTCTTGGACAAGGAAAATGAAGCTACTCTTAAATATTTAGTGGAGAGGCACTCGTGCTTCTTTGGTTAAAGTCTTCTTGGTTCTAGCTTATAGCTCTAGGAATTTAGGAGAGGAAACGGGCACCTACCTAGTTGGCCAGTGTGAGAGAATTGACCTTGGCAATCAGTGGGAGAAACAGATGTCACATGTGGTTGTCACAGACTGTTCTCGTGGGCTGGTTCTTTTAGCATTCACTGCTGTGTATGCTATAGATGGGTCAATACCGTTTTGAATAAATGTGTTATTTTCCTCCATAGTTAAAGGTTTTGGTCAACAATGGTCTTTGCTGTGAGGGATATAGAGGATGAACAAAGTAACTTCTTTCACAGTAGGGTGGGGTAAACTGAAGCACTGAACAATTACATTATTTATCTCAAGATAGATAAAACTAAAAGCCAGATACCTAACTTCCTCAGTAATCCACATGTGGATACTGCTTCATTGTTATGAGTGCTATTATTTTTAAATCAATGCAGCAAGCCATGACAAATGCCATGGATTGTGGAGATAGAAGAATTTGTTTTTTGTGAAAGTGGTACTATTATTTCTTTCTTTCAGTTAAATATATTCAGGTGAAATTAGATGTCTATGAGTCTTATAGTTCCCTTTAGTCTCCAAATATATGTATACCAACAGATTTATCAAGGATAGACCTAGAGGAAAGAGCTATAAACTAGTGATCCAAGGAGACAGGGTGGTTCTCTAAGCTTTGTGTGGAGTTGATGGACTTAGGTCTTGATTGCTTGTTCTTGGGACAGTCTCAGATGTGTTTCAGTACTCCCGAAGGCTCCTATTTCCGTTTTCTTTCTCTGAGTCACTGCCCAGTCATTAGCAGAGAGGTGGTCCTCGGGTCCTAGGGCAAACAGGGATGAGTAGTATGAACCTTTCACTTGTATTAAGCAGAATACCTTAAATTTAATTTTTCCTAAATCATGCTGTGCTATAGCATATTGACTTGACTTATAGCTAACTATAAGTTGAATGTTATTTGAGAAACAGTATCCAGCTTCTTGTTTTATTAATATTTCTATCAATCGATTTCTAGGTTATTTTAATTAACAAATTCTTATATTTAATGCAATAAACTACACTTTTCAAAGCACATTTGCATATGTTGCCTCACTGAATCTCACATAACATTTCTGTTCACATAGCTGTGTATGTAACTTAGGGCATTCCCCAAAAGTCCTCTGTCATCTCCTCTGTTAAATCTCTTGTTTAGGGATTTTTACATGAAATAATCTGGGAAACAGGCTTGTACTCTTGAATAAATTACCAAGACTACTACCTCAAGTGGTTCCTAGAAGGGGCAGTTATGTTTTATATAATAACTAGCAACTTTGAGAAATAACTAATGGAAATAACTCAAACAAATTAAATCAGAAATGAATACCACAGAAATACAAGGGATCGTAAGAGACTACTATGAACAATTATACACAAACAAATTGGACAACCTAGAAGAAATAAGTTCCTAGAAACATATAACCTGCCAAGGCAGAATCATGAAGAACTAGAAAATCTGAATAGACCAATTACTAGTAAGGAGATTGAATCAGTAATCAAAAGCACCCCAACAAAATAAAGTCCAGGACCAGATAGCTTCATTGGTGAATTCTACTAGATGTTTAAAGAAGAATTAATATAAACATTTCTCAAACTCTTCCAAAAAGTAGAAGAGGAGGGAATACTTTCAAACTCATTTTATAAGGCCAGCATTACCCTGATATCAAAACCAGACAAAAACACTACAAGAAAACCATAGACCAATATTCCTGATAAATATAGGCACAAAAATCCTTATTAGCAAACTGAATTCAACAATACATTAAAAGAATAATATACCATGATCAAAAGGTATTTATTCCAGGGATGCAAAATTGTTCAACATTCTCAAATCAACCAATATACACTACCTTAACAAAATGAAGGATAAAAATCACTTGATCATCTCTGTAGATGCAGAAAAAGCATTGGACAAAACTCAACATCTTTTATGATTAAAAACTCAACAAAATGGGTATAGAGGGAACATGCATCAACATAATAAAGGCCATATATGACAAACCCACAGTTAACATCATACTCAACAGTGAAAAATTGAAAGCTTTTCCTTTTTTTTTTTTTTTTTTTGCGGTATGTGGGCCTCTCAGTGTTGTGACTTCTCCCATTGCGGAGCACAGGCTCCAGACGCGCAGGCTCAGTGGCCATGGCTCACGGGCCCAGCCGCTCCGCGGCATGTGGGATCTTCCCGAACCAGGATATGAACCCGTGTCCCCTGCATCGGCAGGCAGACTCTCAACCACTGCACCACCAGGGAAGCCCAAGCTTTTCCTTTAAGATAAGAAATTAGACAGGGATGCCCACTCTCACCATACCATATTCACCATGGTATTGGAAGTCCTAGTCAGAGCAATTAGGTAAGAAAAAGAAATAGGAGGTATTAAAGTTGAAAGAAAGAGGTAAAACTGTCTCCATTTACAGATGACATGATATAGAAAACCCCAAAGACTCCACCAAAAAAACATTAAAACTAATAAACAAATTCAGTAAAGTTTCAGGATACAAAATCAATATGCAAAAATCAGTTGCATTTCTATGCACTGGTAACAAATGATCAGAAAGAGAAATTAAGAAAACAGTCTCATATACAATTATGTTAAAAAATAAAATACTTAGAAGTAAATTTAACCAAGGAGGTGAAAGACCTGTATGCTGTACTATAAGACATTGATGAAAGAAATTGAAGACAGAAATAAATGGAAAGATATTTTGTGCTCATGGATTGGAAGAATTAATATTGTTAAAATGCCCATACTACTCAAAGCAATCTGCAGATTCAATGCAATCCCTATCAAAATTCCAATAGCATTTTTCACAGGAATAGAACAAGTAATACTAAAATCTGTATACAACCACAAAATACCCTGGGTAGCTAAATAGCTACCAGGGCTACCAGAAAGAAGAATGAAGCTAGAGGCATCACATTTCCTGATTTCAAATGGTAGCAGAAAGTTGTAGTAATCGAAACAGTATGGCACTGATATAAAAGCAGACAGACACATAGATCAAGGGAAAAGAATAGAGAGCCAGAAATAAACCCACACCTATATGGTCAATTAATTTATGATCAAGGAGCCAATAAGGTACAATGGGGAAAGGATAGTATAGTCTCTTCAATAAATAATGTTGGGAAAAATGGATAGCCACATACAAAAGAATAAAACTGGACCACATTCTTATACTATACACAGAAATCAATTTAAGATGGAGTAAAGACTTGAGTGTAAGACCTGAAACAATAGGACTCCTAGAAGAAAACATAGGGGTTAATCTCTTTGATGTTGTCTTATTTAAAAAAATGATTTGTACGGTCTCTTTAATTACTGTGAATATAAACCTTTTATTGGGTACATGTGTTGCAAAAATCTTTTCTTATGTGTTACTTGCCTATTCACTTTTGTGATTGTGTACTTTGATAGAGTTCTTAATTTTAATGTGATCAAATTTATTAACTTTTTAAAAAAATGGTTAATGCCTTTCGTATCCTGCTTAAAGAGTGTTTATCTTACCTGAAGCTCATGGTGATATTCTTTATTTTTTACTTCCAGAAGGTTTATTATTTTGCCATCTCACACTTAAATCTGTGATAAATTTAGAATTTTTGTGTGTGTATGGTATAAAATAAGGGTTAAGATTTTTTTAAGTGGATATCTAGTTGACTCAGTGTCATTTATGAAAAAAATCATACTTATCCTACTGTGCGGCAGTGCCAAACTTGATTGTAAATCAGGTGATCCTGTATGTGTGGTTATGTTTCTGGAATCTCTATGCTGTTCTTTTGTTTGTTTTTCTATTTTTGCACTAATACCACACTGTGTTAGTGTAGCCTTAAGACTAAGTCTTGGTATCTGGGAGAGCAAGTACTCATACTTTTTTTCTTCTTCTACTATATCTTTGCTAGTCTTCATCCATTGCATTTCCAAATAAAAGTTGGAATTCTCTTGTCACCTTCCACAAAATATATCTTTTGGGAATTTGACTGAATTTGCATTAAATCCATATATAAGTTTGAGGAGAATTATCTTCACAGTGTTGGGCTTTCTAATTCATTAATGTGATAAATGGTTCCTTTTGTTTAGGTTTTTAAAAAAAATTTAAAAATAAATTTATTTGTTTTTGGCTGCATTGGGTCTTCGTTGTTGTGCGTGGGCTTTCTTTAGTTGCGGTGAGTGGGGGCTACTCTTTGTTCCGGTGCACAGGCTTCTCATTGTGGTCTTGTTGTGTAGCACGGGCTCTTGGTGCTCAGGCTTCAGTAGTTGTGGCGCGTGGACTTAGTTGCTCCGTGGCATGTGGGATCTTCCTCGACCAGGGCTCGACTCCTTGTCCCCTGCATTGGCAGGCAGATTCTTAACCACTGTGCCACCAGTGAAGCCCCATTTGTTTAGGTTTTCTTTAATTTTTCTAAATAATGTTTTATAGTTTTCTGTGTAGTAGTTTTGCAGATCTTTTGTTATTCATATTGATTATATTTTGATGGTATTACAAATGGTATCTTTTTAATATGCCATTTTCAAGCTATTTGTGACTAATACATGTAAATAAAATTGATGTTAAAATATTGAACTTTATCCAGAAAACCTGATACATTCATTGATTCTAATTATTTATACATTCTGGTTTTTAACATAAAAAATCATATCATCTGCAAAACAATGAGAATTTTTTTTTTCTTTCCAATCTTGGTATATTTTATTTCTTTTTCTTACCTTAAGGTACTGTCTAGGCCCCCAATCAATGAATAGAAGTAATGTTAGAGGTTTTCATGTCTTATTCCTTATTATCAGAGGGAAAGTTTTCAACATTTAATATTTATGTGTCACACTTGCTATATTTTCAGTGTGTGCTTTTATAAGATTAGGGAAGAGTTCTAGTCCTAGTTTGTCTAAGACCTTTTTTTAAAAAATTGTGAATGGGTGTTGAATTTTATCAAATATTTTTTCTGCATTTATCAACTAATCTTATGATTTTCTCCTTTATTATGTTTATCTGGTTAATTATATTGAGTGCTTTACATATTTCTTATAAACAGCATATACTTAAAGAAAATTTAGCCTGACCACCTTTGTGCTTTAATTGGAACAGTTAGTTCCTTAACATATGATGTAATGTCTAAGATACTGAATTTAAATCAATAATTAAAAATTTTTTGTCTTCCTGTTCTATATTTTGTTTCCTTTTTTATCTTCTTTTAGATTTATTATTTTTAGTATTCTATTTTCCCCTCTACTCACTTAATAATAAAATTAATTCACTCTTTTCTTATTCTTTTATTGGTTGTCCTAGAGCCTGCAATATCACTGACTCATCAAATTCTACTATTTCTTAGCACTTTTGCTTTTCCCCCCAAAGTACAAGATTCTTAGAATCTTGCTACTGAAAGTGTGGCCCAAGGACCAGCATCACTGGCACTACCTAGGAGTTTATTGTAAATGCAGACTATCAGGCTGACTTACAGAATCTGCATTTTAACAAGATCCTTGGGTGTTTCATATGCACATTAAAATTTGTGAAGTACTGCTTCACAACACTAATTACATAAATATTAATACTACCCCAATTTATATGCCATTAATGCTGTATATTTTAATTTTATATACATCAAAACTCATAAACATTATTATTATTAGGTTATTAGTTTATGCATTTAGATTTACCCACATATTTACCATTTTCATTGCTTTTCACTAATTTCTGCATCTCTTCCCATCCATAAGAGATCATTTCCCTTCAGTGTGGAGAATTGCCTTTAATATTTACATTCATTGGACCTCATGTTGATGATTTTTCCTATTTTTAATTCATCTGAAAATATCTTTATTTCGATAAGTCTAGAATTCTAGGTTGGCAATTATTTTTGTTTTGTTCTATTTTCCATCCTATTTTTCTCTGTGTTTCATCCTAAGTATTTTCTTCTGATCCATCTTCCTGGTCACGGTTCTTCTTTTCAGCTATTTTTGGCTCATGTATTGAGTTCCTACTTTTGGTTACAGTATTTTTCAGGTATAGAATTTCCATTTTGTTCTTTTTTATATAGGTCCCAGTTCTCTGCTAACATTCTCAAAGTTGTATTTTATCTCTTGAAACATACTAAGCATAACTAAAGTCTTTGTCTGATAACTCTATATCAGATAGCCCCTGTATGTCTCTTCCTCTTGACTATCATTCTTGGTTTTCATTAATTTTGTCTGGTCTCCTTATGTCTCTCAGTGTTTTTTGACTGAGTGTTGAACATTGTTCAGAACAAATATAAAAACAATTGAGTCCCAGGCTGATATTATCCTCTTCCAGTGAACATTTGCACTTTATTTCTTTTAGGGTTTAGGGCACTAGTAATCCTGAATCATTGGCACCCAGCTTCAGAACTGAGATGACTGGAATTTCGCTTCAGCTCATGAAAAATCCTGCTTATTTTTGATACATGTGGTAAAGGGAAGAAGAGGAGATGGGTTATGATATTCTAACATGGTTGAGGCACTTAATTATTTATTGCTGTTTACCTTTAAGAATTTCATGCATCTTAGTTTTATATTCTTCACAACATTACTAATTGTTTAGATCATACAGATCATACAGTATTTTGGGGTTATCATATTCTCCTCCTCTCCTTACTCTCTCCCTAGTTCTTTTTCCTAGAGCTTTTTCCTGAATTTTGCAGGGGCAAAGAATAGGAGGTTCATAGAAATAGTTGCTAATGTGACATGTAAAAATTATAGTCCTGGTTAACAACTTTGGCCTCTGTTCTTAGGGTCCCTGGACTCCTACTGCTACAATTTGAGCCTTAGGTGGCTCCTCTGAAAGGCAAACTCAGAAAGAGCCCCAAAAGGGTCAACTGGGCTGTTTAAGTCATTAGTAGCTTTAACAATCCATGACTATTTAATTATTGGTTTAGAGTTCATCAAACAATATGGGCTAAGGGTGCCTTGTATGAATTAAATCTACCATTAGATATTTCCTATCTTGCACCCCATCGTCCTGTGTCATTCTTCTCTTGTGCTTAAAACTCCAAAATTTTTCATTGAAATGGTAAAAAAGAATGCTGACATTGATAGCACAGTAAAAATTTAAGCTGGGCATGTAGCTCCTGAGAAGTAGTTCTGACTTCTCTGTGCAGGCAAGGATGTTCTCAGCCTCTGTCTCCTAAATGTTGAACAGCAGGGGAGATAATCTGGAGGCCAGTGTACTCCACGTGGGATAAGTGAGCATGAGTAACTGCCTGTTGCCACCTGCTGGGCTCTTTCTCCTTAAGAATGAACTTAGACATTGCTAAGCATCACTATTGCCACCCATGCTGGGGCCCCTGTCTCAATGATGACACCTGGTCCTTTTTGTCTCTATTGTCCCACCCTATCATTCTCCACTGAAGTAATATTTTTTAATAAAGGAAAATGGAATTATTATTATTTTTTCCTTCACAACTGCTGGCAAAAACTTTACTCTTCTGACTTATTCTCACAATATTTTCATTGGTATAGCTCTGCATCTTTTTAATTTTTAATGTTTTCCAAAGGTATAACATATTCCTCAGGTGTTGAATTGAACTCAGAAGAGGAGGTAAAAGAGTCTCCTTAGGCAATTCAGTCACAGACATATTTTATTTGGCCCACAGAACATTTTTTTTTTTTTTTTTTCCCACGCGGGCCTCTCACTGTTGTGGCCTCTCCTGTTGCGAAGCACAGGCTCCGGACGCGCAGGCTCAGCGGCCATGGCTCACGGGTCCAGCCGCTCCACGGCATGTGGGTTCTTCCCGGACCGGGGCATGAACCCGTGTCCCCTGCATCCGCAGGTGGACTCTCAGCCACTGCGCCACCAGGGAAGCCCCCACAGAGCATTTTTAAATTATTTGAATTTTTATGTCTTTAAGTGAACTGCACAGTCTCCATCCTCCCTATTGTCTTAAGCCAGCCTCCCACCCTAGCGTTATTCCTACCTGGTCCCTAACGTTTGGCAAGGTATCTTATCAAAAAATTGGCCCGCTTTTGCGATGAGATATTTGTCTCTTCAGCAGGCCTAGAACTAACTTAAAACATTCTGAAAAGGAGAATTTGATTCTCTGTGATATATTCTTAAAAAGGGCCTGGAGGTATATTGTTGAAACACTGCATCTCCCTCTCATTCTTCCCACTTGGATAATGTTCATCTTGTCTCATGGAGACAGGAATCCTTGGGGAATGGGGATGCTAACACAGCTGCTATGGCACCTCCAGTAGTTTTCCTTCCTCTTCTGTTTCTCACCTCCCAATTTCTTTCCTTCATGCCACTTACGAGACAGGTAGTAGTTATTTTATTTAATTGTTTGCTTACTTGCTTGTCTGTCTCTTCTGGGCTCCACCTTTCCTGAGGGTTTAAACTGCTGTATCCTGGCATTTAGTGAAGTGCTTTGCAAGGGGAGATAATAATTTTTGATTTACTAAATGAATAAAAGAGGGCTTCCCTGGTGGCGCAGTGGTTGAGAGTCCGCCTGCCGATGCAGGAGACACGGGTTCGTGCCCTGGTCCGGGAAGATCCCACATGACGCGGGGCAACTAAGCCCGTGAGCCATGGCCGCTAGGCCTGTGCGTCCGGAGCCTGTGCCCCGCAACGGGAGAGGCCACAACAGTGAGAGGCCCGCATACCGCAAAAAAACAAAAAAATAAAAAAAAATAAATGAATAAAAGAGGAGAGGCGTTGTCCACGTTCAAACACCGCGTACGTTCTTCTCCTGTGACTGCTCTCTTGCCTCGTAGTCGCTGGTTTAGTCGATGTGGGGAGTTCACGCACAGTGCTCTGCTCCCGCCTTGCCGCCAATGCTTGTGTGCAGTCCGGCAGCAACTTTTCCATAAGGGGCCGTGAGCGAGAGAGTGAGAAATATCTTCAGAAGGAATCTTGGTAGTTTTCTTGTTGAAGATATGCCTGTACATTTAGTGTGATCCAAACCATAATAAAATTTTTTGGGTCACACACCTGGACATTGAGAGGTAGGGGAAAAGTTTCAGTGTTAGTAATTGATGATGTCATAAAAATCCAGGTTCTTTCTATGTCTCTGCTCTGTAGTCCTGTGCTGGCTTCACACTGGGACAGGAGCTCCTTGTGGTTGTAGCTGGTAGTTTTGGGGCTACATACTTAGGCTTTCACTTCTGGGGTGTGTGTATGTGTGTGTGTGTGTGTGAAAGAGAGAGCAAGAGAAAGAAAGTCCCTCTCCCCCAGTGATTTAACAAAAGGCTCTTTCCTTTTCATCAGATTGGACCAAACTGGGTCACATGTCCATGTCTAAACTAATAATTCCCTCTGGCCTTTGTTCAAATGCATCTTTTTAGTAAGGCCTTCCTGACCATTTTGTCTAAAATCCCAACCCCAACTTTGCAGCTTGGTTTCTCTTTAGTTCACTTATCATCATCTCACTAGCCATCTCTTTTTCTTAGCTTTTCCTTTGTTTGCTTATTGTTCATAATCTTGGTGCAGAGATTTTGTCTGTTTTGTGTCTAGAACAGTACTTGACTTAGAAGTCCTCTAATACATATTTATTGATTGAATAAATGAATGAAAGTGGGCAGGGGGATTTCATGGGGCTCTTGGCTTTAGCCTTTTTTTTTAAAAAACAGCTTTACTGAAATAAAATTCATATACCATACAATTCACACTTGAAGTGTACAATTCACTGGCTTTTAGTATATTTACAGAGCTATGAATCCATTACCACAATCACTTTTAGAACATTTTCATTACCTGCCAAAAAACTCCCCACCCATTATCCATTACCCACCAAATCCTACATTACCCTTAGCCCTAGGAAGCCACTAATCTACTTTTTGTCTTTATAGATTTACCTATTCTGGACATTTCATATAAACGGAATCATACAATATGTGGTCCTTTGTGACTGCCTTCTTCACTAGGATGTTTTCAGGTTTCTTCTATGTTGTAGCATGTATCAGTACTCCATACTTTTATTGCTGAATAATATTCCAGAGTTATGGATATGTCACATTTTATTTATCCTTTTGTCAGTTGATGGACTGGCCCTGGTTTTTAAACCAATCACTGTCAAGGGGGATGGCTTTGTCATGATTGGCTTATAACCATCTTGGTGTCAGTTCCTCCAACTAAAGTACTGACTCATGCAAAAAGAGGGCCAAAGTGGACACTAGTGGTCAACCACCATCAGATCAACATCATGTCACAGAAAGTTTCTTCTTTCTTCCTTCTACCTTTAAATTATCATATTTTCCTCTTCCCCAGTCATTATGGGTTTTTTTCTTTCATATTGGAGGGTCAATGGCTTGTGGCATTAAAACTGTAGTAAGACAGAAGGAAGGTCAGCAACAGAGTGAATCATATTAGCTCTGTCTTCAGTTTAATTTCCTCATTAAAAAATCTCTCATTTTTCAATGGACACTGAAGTGTTACTGTGGAGGACTACAATAAAAAAAATCACCATTCACCTAGGATGTAAAATACTTTCCCAAGGCAGTCTCTTCTTATTTCCTGTGTTCTGTCTGTTGGAAGGCTCACGGGCGCAAAGCCAATATGAGCTATGCTATATTTCAACCAAATGCCTTTTTGTTCTGGAGGACTGTGTTTCTTTCTTTTCCAAGTAATTAAGCCAGTCAGGGAAAAATATCAAATGTCATTTTGCTCATTTTTGTTTCTTTTTTCCTCTCCGATCAAGGTTGGAACATTCTTCTCATCAAGAGTATTTCCAAAGACAACTCTGTGTAGCGAGTGAGGACACTGTCCACACTTTTTAATTCAGTGGCAGAGGCTTTGGGAAAGCAGCATGCTACTTGTAGTCGAAGCAAAAAGGTGTAAATGGCTTTATTGAAAATCAATATGCTCTTGTGAAGTGCTGCTCATTTCTGAGTTCTTCACTATTTGTCATTTTGCACCGATGAGAGTTACAAGGAGGTTTACAGCTGTGGGTCTCTGAGTTTGAGGTTTTATTTTTTTCCTGTGTTTTCTACCATGAGTATAAGGTTAAAGGATCATTTGGTGTATTATTTGTTTACTCCTTGGGAGAAGAGATGTATGGGTTTTTTTTTTTTTTTTCTTTTTGATGACGGGAGTTGAACTGCCACCGAGGAGTGCAACTGTCACCACAGTGTGGTTTCATAAGTGAGGTCAAATTTGAGCAGACTTTGGAAGGGTGTTGCAGGCTCCTTAAGAGTAGGAATGCTGTAGAAAACGCTCCCTTAATCCCAGAGAGTGAAGAGTTGAGACAGTGTAGTGTTGAGTTCTGTCAGTGTGGGAGGGCAGATGTCCTCATACTGTATAAAGAGTGCCTAGGGTGCCACCAGAGTTGGGTTTAATTCTGACCATTATTGTAAGAACACAGGCTGATTTTCATTGGTTACAGTTTTGGTGAAAGATTAGCTGTGAGATTAGATTTATCAAAAATTATGTGCTAGTTACTGCTAATGTGGCAGCATCTAAGGAAGATCAGGGTCATTTGTGATGACTTCATTTGATTTGTACAGATTTCGATGAATTACAACATTTTTCCTGTGTTGAGAAACTAGATATTTCATCATAAATTTCCACCAACCTTTAAAAAAGTTTAACCTTCATTTTAAGCCTAGAGAGAGCATAAATCTGAACAGTGAGGTATGGGTGATGTTAGCTGTGTCACAGCAAGGTCTTAATGAAATAGAGCCTAGGAGGGGGCTATGGAAGAGAGAGAACTGGGAAGTGGGCCCTGGGACAGTTTTTGAATGAATCAGTGCCCGAAGGTCACCTACTTAGTTATTTATTTATACTGTTTTTTTCAGTGCCTTGCAATTACATGGTATTCAATGCATTTAGCTGACCTGAATTGAATTGGATTTACAGAGAGAATGAGGCATGACCTCAAATTATTTTAACTTCTGATTGTGAATGAAGTGTTTTGCTTTAAAGTGTCTTAGGAAAGCATGGAGGTGAGGACAAGCCCAGGAGGAATGAACAGTCTCATTTCTTAGCTTCACATTTTTTTTCCCCTATAGAATTTCTACCTATACTTAAGCAAATAATATTCAAATTTAGCCTATTTGCCACATCCTTTACCCAGACTGGTGCCTCAGTTTCTTTTTAGTAAGTCCTGAAACCTTTAAGACCCTTCCCTTTAAGACCTTTATGCAATCCCAACAAGGCTTCTAAGTCCTTAGAGAGGGGCTATTATTACCAAGTGTTACTAATATTTCATATTGTAACTTCAACATCACCTGTTGTACAATTTGATTACTAGTTAATTAGAATTCTGTATAACTTGATCAGAACCTCTGGAATTAAATCATTTTATATTAAAAAATTACCAAATTTGATTGTTCTAAAAAAAGATTATTAGAGTGCCAATCAGGTGGTTAGAAAAAATTGCCATCAAATAATAAGACTAATCTTATAAACGAATTGGAAAACAGCCAGTCTAAGATTGTTCCCAGAGTGTGCCTCCAGGGAACTGAGAGCAGGTGAAAATCTTCCTAATGGTTCCTTGGACTGACCTCTTGTAGCTCCAATGTCTGTAATAAAACAGTGGATACATATTTATTGTCATGGATTAGAAATTTACTTGTGATATTTAGTAAAATAAAACCTAAATATAACCACCATTGTTCTGACTCATAAAATGATTTAATTCATTCACTTATTTGTATGTACATGCGTTATTTATTTTTGGTGGCTTGCTGAGTTAGGCGAGATAAACTAGATCACTCCAGAAAGGTTTTCCAGAATATACTCTATTGTGTAAAATCGAATCATCCGTCTGCTATTAATTGGGCAACCAGATCATCCATTTCGTTTCTTCTTTTATTTCTACTGTAAGTCAGATTGTAAGGTAGAGCTGATCCATTTTTCTAGAGTGTGTTGAGGGGAAATGGCATTGGGAGCATTCATTAGTGAGGTTTTGAAATTGTTTCCTAGGAAATTTGCCTCATGTTGGTCTGGCCTGACCAGGTGAGAAAATGTGGAAGGACTGCTAGCCAGAAGGTTTGGTTGCCTCAGTCACTTAGACTGGACAACTCCATGCCAAGATGACATGACTGGGAATCTACTTTTTGTTTTCACAGAATATGACTGACTTGGGGGCATTTAAATACATATTACATGTTCTTAAATAAATGAGGAATGCTATATGGAAGCTTTACAAAAATAATGAAGAAACCTAACTACTGAATTGTATATTGAGCACTTAATCTTATATGTTATGTTTCATTTCCTTATGGGATTTCACAGACTTAGCCAGTTTTGCTTATCCTCTTCCATATCAGTTTTGTTGTTGTTGTTGTTTGCTTAGTTGTTCTTGTGAACAAACCTTTTATTTCAGATAAAGTCCCCTATAATCTAACTGAGAGAGAGATTTTCTATTGCTTCAATCCTCTCTTGATGAAATCTAACAGGTTTCCCCTACCTTTCAAAAACCACACGTTTTGTTTTGTTCCCTTTGTCATTATTATTATTATTATTTTTGCGGCACGCGGGCCTCTCACTGTTGTGGCCTCTCCTGTTGTGGAGCACAGGCTCCGGACGCGCAGGCTCAGCGGCCACGGCTCACGGGCCCAGCTGCTCCGCGGCATGTGGGATCTTCCCAGACCGGGGCACGAACCCGTGTCCCCTGCATCGGCAGGCGGGCTCTCAACCACCGGCCACCAGTGAAGCCCTCTGTCATTATTTACCAAAATTTTATCTAAGGAAAATAAAAATGAAATAGATGTTTTTTATGGGTGTAAGATGAGATCTTGGAAATTCTATAGAAATTTAAGAAATTAGTATTATTAGCATTCCTACTACAATGGATAGTATTATGACTTTTGTGAAGGAACTTTTCTGTCCCTCTGGTTAGGTTTTGGAGACAAGAGTAAACACTCACTTATTGACTTAACAGTGGAAGGTTACTCGAAGGCTATATCAATAACTGAGTATAAAAGGAAGTTTGCTGAGATATAAGTTTTCCTGAAGTGTGTCATGTGCAGTAAGCTTCTTAAATACTAACTATCAATAACAATGATAATGTTAATAACAAGCATTTATTGAGTACTTACTATGTGCTATGTATGTTACAGGGATTATATAATTAAATCTTCAAGGTGACTCTGTGTAAGGTATATATTATCTTCGTTTTAGAGACAAAGTGACTTGGAGAAGTTAAATGATTGTTCACAGTCACACAGTTTTTTTTTTTTTTTTTTTTTTTTTTGCGGTATGCGGGCCTCTCACTGTTGTGGCTTCTCCCGTTGCGGAGCACAGGCTCCGGACGCGCAGGCCTAGCGGCCATGGCTCACGGGCTTAGTTGCTCCGCGGCATGTGGGATCTTCCCAGACCGGGGCACGAACCCATGTCTCCTGCATCGGCAGGCGGATTCTCAACCACTGCGCCACCAGGGAAGCCCCACAGTCACACAGTTTTTAAGTGGGGATAAGACTCCGGATAGATTGAATCCAGGCCTTGAGGTATTTTGTGTATTGAGTGTATAGAAACTTTTAAGTGGTTAGTACCACGTTCACTGACTCAAAAACCTAAATGTAAAGATCTTTCCATCCCCACCTCATTTGCCACTCCCAACCCCCCCAAACTGGTTAAGCCCTCTTACTAGTTTCTTTATAATCACTTGGCATTTTCAAATGAACATATGCATAAATATGAGTATATATTACCTCATTTTTAAAAACACAAACTGTATCATTTATATATACTAGATTGTGCATGTTTCTTTGTATCCTGTAGAGCTTGAACTCTTACCTGCCTCACTCACCGCACCATTCATGACCATCTTTGAACAGAATGGCCTGTTTATCTCTGCATAGACCAACCCCTCGGGTTGCATGGTTTAAGTACATTAAGCAATGGAAAGCCCCACAGGGCAGAGTTTATGATAGGATGCTCAAAGATGGCTGCTCCTCCTGACGTCCAGTCCATATACACTTGTCTTATGGTGCATAAACTGGTTCCTCCAATGGGGCTAAGGATCTGGCTCCCCCTAGCATGGATGGGGGGCAATGAGTTGGAAACACTCCGCTCAGAAATTGCCTGTAAATGATATGGGGGCAGACTCCCTTGATTTCTCCGTATAGTCTTTTATTATAGTAAGGTTATATATATGTGTGTATATATGTAAACTTTATTTTTTAGAGCTGTTCACAGAAAACACTGAGCAGAATGTACAAAGAGTCCCCATGTTCCCTGTGTCCCCACACATGCACAATACATTTGTTTCAATAGCTTATATTTTTGCTTGCTCTTGTAATATACTAACTCCAAACAGGGTTCCTATTTAGTTGACAGTATGTTGAGAGAACCTAGTTTGTTCAGGGCTCCATGTAGCCTGGGTCAGTAGTGGGTGAGGGGAGGGTAAGTAGGTACTAAAGCAAAAGTGCATAGACCAGGCTCTCAGAATCCCAAGTCCAGTTAGGAAATCAGACCACATATATCAACTGAAAGGAGAATGTATTTCCTGAATAATGATACACTAATAAATAGAAAGTAATACCCAATAAAAGGCACATTTACTACTTCAGCAACACAGATTTTGAGATCATGTGAATGTGGGCTCGATTGAAGCTTACCTTCTATACTACTTCTGGTAAAAGGTAGTACTGAAGAGTGAAAATCAGTTTATGGAGGACATACTTGGTCTAGTTAAGGCAATGAATCGCTTTCCAATATTTCCCAATCTACTTTAGCATCAAGCACTTAAATGGCTACAATGTGCTAATAATTATTATAAATGGTTCCCAGTTATTTATTAAGACAGGTCCAATGAGAGCATTACTTGACAGTATTTGGCCTTGATTCAACATTTTTTGAGCTGCTTCCCTGTGACCATAAGAGGCAGCAGCATGCCATGAAAATGAGCCTGGGCTTTGGTACCAGAGACTGGCATTTCCACTGTGCCTTAACCACACATTAGCCTGTGACCTTGATCACATGACTTCACCTTTCAGATCCTCAGCACTTTGTAATGTTGACATGAGGATGGATATCAAGTGCCTAGCCCAGTGACTGGTATGTGGTGGTTTCATTGTAAATATATGAACCCCTGTTTAAAAGGTTGGAGAATCCAGACTTTGTTTATAGAACAAGACTGCCAAATCTTAGTCAATGCAAAATGTTTTTTTAAATATACATATTATAGTTACAGTGACCTGCCCTTAAGTTATTCTAAACAATTGAGATTACTGTGGAGTTGAATTTAATGAAGTTGATCAAGGAAGAATTAACCCAGGTATTCTGAGATGTGGAAGCTATTCCATGGTGTGGGGCTACTTACAAAGACCTGGGGAATTAAGGTAGGAAGGTCTTAAATACCTGCCACATTTTGAAGGCCTCAGAAGACTCCTCAGGTAAGTATATTCCCCATTTAAACATGCTGAGCTCTATGTCAATGTCTTAGGTACCAAGTAGCAGTCCTAGTTGGGATGCAACCTCTGAATCACCTGGATCTTGGAAGATGTGGATGTCTTTCAGCAAACAGGCAGTGGGGTTGGTTTTTTGATTGTTACCTCCAGTGAAGGACACTCGTCCAGGAGACAGCTGCCAAATTGCTAGCCAAGCTTATCTATCCTCTGGAACATTTTATTCACACACTGCTTCTAATGTAACCCGTCTTCTAAAGAGGTTTCTGCCATTAGTTTTGGAGACAGAATTTCATTCTACCCTGCAGTCCCATTTTTTGACTGGTGACCTTAAGAGGGTTATTATGTTGTTGGCTATAGAGCACTGAAATTTTATGACATGCCATATGGAACTAAAGAAATAAGGACGTGAACTCCTTTGTATGGTATCATTAGTTCTGAATATCACCCATCTCCTGCCTTCAGCCATTTTTCTGGCCCCTGGATGAGATCTGTACCAGTGGTCAGAATTAATATTGTTTTGGCTCCTAAAAGCTGCAGTTTTCCTGAGGTGGCATTTGTGGTAGAGCACTTTTTCCCTCTCTCCAATTTCGTAGATACATCCACACATGGATCTGAAATGGCCTCTCTCAGCTTGCTGTGCGCATGGGACCTCTACACCTGTTCAGTCGTGAAACCACTAATGAGGCCTCTCCTGTCCTATTCAGGATTTCAACGGAATATGAAATCTCATTACCCAGAGTCAATGAATGACATCTGTTCCCCATCCCCCTCCTGAAGCCAGCATTCCAGCTGTTCAGTGCTGTTAAAAAGATGTGCCACTCAGAGAGAGAATTAGAGCCCAGAAAAGAAGGTGTCCCTTCCTGGCCCAGCCAGAGGGCAGATGGAGCTTTCCAATGCCCTGGCCCCCATTTAGACCTTTGTCCTTAAAGAATTAACAAAAAGGAGACTTCATTACTTCAAACTAAAAAAAAAAAAAATCTTCTGAAACAAGTCAAAACCTGGAAATGAGGGGTTTTCTTGATAAGGAAGATATTAATCTGAAATCATCCAGCTAAATGGATAAATGCTTGAACTGATTAAATGTTAAATTGATTTAAAATGAGTATGATATAAAGATTATTTTTATAGTTTGACTTCTTACAAATCCTTTCAGAAAGAGGACGGCTATAAATAAACATGAATATGCTAAATAAATATATACCATGAGATTTTTATTTGGGGAGTATTCATGCATAGTAATAGACATGTAATACAAAATCAATATAATCATAGAACTACCACATCTAAAATATTTCAGTGTTTTCATTCATTCATTTATGGAAGTGGTCACTATATAAGCATTTATTGAGCATCTCTTATGTGTCAAGCACTATAATTGCTGCTGTGGATGCAAAGATGAATAAAAGCTCAACGTTTAGAAAAGGTTAAAGTAAATTGTGATAGACTGTGTGGTAAGTCCTATAGCAGATGGGTTGGAGGAGTGGAATCATCCCTCCATGCGGTTGTGAAGGCTTCAGAGGGGAGGAAACACTAGCTGGGATCTTAGAGTGGCCAAGAAGACATGGGCAGGAGGCCATTTAAAGCAGAAGGAGCAACATGGGCAAAGGAAAGCAGGAAGGAAATGTACAAGTTTCCTTCTTGGCTTTGGAAACTTGCAAGTACTTTGACTGGCTGGAGAAGAGGCCCTGACAAGAGAGATAATGTGGGGTAGGTTCTTCCAGGTCAGCTCATGCAGAGCCTTTTATACCAAGATAGAGTTTGGGCCTTTTGCTGCAACAGGAAACTTATTCTTCACTGTCAGGAGTAGACTCTCAGTAAAAGTTTATTGAGCAAAGCTGAATTTCACTGAATATTTTAAAAATTCTTATTTGTTTTGTGAAACTGTTAAGTGCACATGGTAACATGTAAACTGTAATTGATTATTTTATTATGAAAACAAGTCTGCAATTCTACTCCTGCCCACCCAGATGAGGTCTCACTCTCCATAGGCAAGCTCTTCCTCCTCCTCCTCCTCTCTTCTTTCTCTTTCATGTGGTTTTCTTCATATTCCAGATAAGATGTTCAGCTTTTATCAATATTTCTTGTTTGATCACTCTTAGGTAATACATAGAGGTAAAAGATAATGATTTAATTTGCTTTTTGTCCTTCACTCCTTCTCTTCTGCTCTCAGAGTTTGGTTATTCTCAGTGCTGTGATTATTTTATTTCTTCTTAATTACTTTATTACTTTATTAATTACTGTCATAACTTTTAATAGCATACTTATATCTCTGGCTCTTGTTCAGTCAAATTTGATAGTATCTCTTATCTTACCAGTTTATAAAATGGATACCTTTCCCTTATACTTTCTTCCAACTTTTCTCCCAGCTTTCCTCCATCTGTCTTTGTTAGCTGCTGTCCTTTTATGTTTAATTTGTCAAGGTGTTTAAGGTTTATATCTTGTGCTATGAGTACAAGTCAGCAGTAGTCAGTATTAGTCAATGTTAGGTCACAGTGTGCTAGGATAACACTTTGATCTCTGTGTTACAAGTCTAAGCCACTCAAGGCAGACTATTCTTAGCACTAACATCAAAGGCAAATGTATCCCCCCTTCTTTCATTCCACTAATTAATTTAAATATGATGCATTTTACTTTATATTTGGAGCCTCACTTCCATGTGTACTTTTTTGTTGTTTTCCTGGATTTCCATTGGCTTTCTGTTGTTCTTGCACTATTTTCTTTTAAGATAGCTTCAATTTCTTTTTAAAATTCTTAATGTTGCCTTCAGTCCTATTGAGGGCTCATTTTAATTTTTCTGGAATCCTTCCTTCTACAACTCTCTGTTCTCCTACTGTAATCTGGACTCGTCTTTTCTTAAGTTTGCCTCATAGTTGTCATCCTGCAATCCCTCATTATTGCTCTCCTAGGTTGTACCAGTATTTTATGGTTCCTATGTCATCTTCTTTTTTTGTTTATATCCTTGTTTTGCTGGAGTATCTCCTTAAGAAAATTCCCCCAAATGTAACCTTTCTCTTGTTTTTCAAATCCCTTTAACCTTTATTCTCTATTCCCATTCTAGTCCCTTTCCTCACACAGGCAATCATTTTAATGTGCATCTTTTTGCATGTATATGTTCTTGCAATATGTGTATTCTTTTGTTTGCATACAATTTTTTTTTCATTTAAGTAAATAGCATTGTATTACTCTGTTGGTCATTTGCCTGTATCCTCTCAGATCCATCCCTTGAATTTTTCTTGCTCTGTTCTATATCATATGCAAGGGGATTATCTCTGCAGAGTGCATTTCCCCAACTTGCCTGGCTTCTGGTTAGGTTTGGCCAATGGGAGGCATTGGTGTGAAATTGGTGGGAGGCATAGGAAAGGAGGAAGGGAAAAGTCAGTGTATTCTGCCCACGCTAGCCTTTGCCTCTTGTGGTGACTTTGACAGTGGCTACCACTGTGCTTCCAACACCAACCAGGTGGCCCTGGCTTCTAGGCTCCAAGTAACATCCCCTTAACACCTTTCCTCTTTATTCCGCTAGCACATGCATTTCAGTGGAGGAAATATTGCCCCCAAGGGAGCTAAAATGGTTCTTGGGGGAGGAGAGTCTTACATTTAATGTAGAAAGCACAGATATACATACAGTGCATAAACAGATATACAGTATATTGTAGGAGTATGATTTGGAAAAATATATCTAAAAAGTCTTTTCAGAGCAATGATAAGGAAAAACTATTAAGAAGTACTGCAACATTTGTTGATTTCTGCATTGCCTTATGTTCCCCTGTTTTCTCTTTCAGCTCTTCTAACATTTTAAATTAATTTTCCATATTAAATTCCCTCTATTTAACTACCTGGAATAAGTTCTGCTTTCTTGGAAGTATCCTTCCTGACATAATTATATGTTTCATTTTGTTTCTAACTTTTTTTTCCTCCTACTAGGCATTCTGTTTGTTAGATACAACCATGTTGCTATGTGCATGTCAAATCCACTGCTTCTAGCTGCTGTATTATATTCCATGGTGTACCTCTGTCACATTTAACATAACCTCTCTCAGTGATAGACACCCAGATTGCCTCCAGTTCCCCCTCTACAAAAAACCTGAAATCAGCCTTCTCATTCATACTCCTAAGGATCTGTGAGAATTACTCTGGGATGAAGATGCAGAGGTGAAATTGCTGAGTCATGTATATAATCATTTTGATTGCAAGATTGTTCTCCAGAATGTCTGCATCAATCTATGCTCTTACTAACTTTATAATTTTTGCCAGTCTAATATATACAAAATGATATCTCCTTGACATCTTAACTTGAATGTCTCTACCGATTTTAAAAATAGCTCTTTATATATTTGTTGGTCTTTTGGGTTTCCTGTTTTTTGGGGTTTTGACATTTCACAATGATGTGTTTAGGTATGGGTGGTTTTGTTTTTTTTAAATTCATCACACGAGGCATTTTGTTTGTAGTTTTAGTCTGAAGACACATGACTTTCTTTAACACTGGGGAATTTTCTTGTATTATTTCTTTAGTAATTTCCTCCCTTTTAGTTTTTGGTTTTCTCTTTATGGAACACTTATTAATTTGATACTGATACCTTCTGAAATTTTTTTCATGTCTTTAATTCATTTGCTTCAATTTTAGAAAATTTCTTTGACTTTAATTTTCTAGTTTTCTTCTACGAATTTTATTTTCAAGAATAATTTAAAATTTCTAATATCTTAATTTGTAATTTTCACTAATTATTACTTTCTCACAGCACACTGATTTTGTTTTTTGAATGTGGTAGACATTTTACTCTTTCTATTTACATTGATTAGACTTCAAAAAATTATGTTCTTTTCTCTGGCTTTTTAAATGTAAATTTAAAAATTTCGCCTTCATACTTCTCATTTTCCTCATGTTGCTGGTCATCAATGGTTATTTCTTCATATCTAAGAAAGTAGGATTGGATATTGGGGTGGATTTCCTCTCCTGTTGTAGAGGTAGAAGTGTTTCCTTGAGGTCTCTTCTCTGGGAATTTTAAGGGGAGCTTTGTGTGGGGTGGGTGAGACAGGGCAGAGCTTGTCAGTATGTATTTACTTTATGATGAGGTGGGGGAAACAGCTCACAGTCTGTGGGCTCCCAAATGCCAGAATAAGGTCTTTTCTCAGGGACACCAGAGAACATGCTGTAAAATTTGCTCTTCCCTTCTGTTCAATTTCTTTAGAGAAGATCTGTTTTGATCTAGGAGTAAACACACTACCTACATTCTTCCTTGGCCAGGCAAGTGATAACTTGCATTTTGATGGATGAAATTTGTCTTGAGTATGGTTTTAGAAGCTCCCTAATCAAGACTGTGTATATGTCCATCTTCATGGGAAACAGAGGGCACCCTCAGTATAAAATATTTAGAGGAGGTTTACTTACAAAAGAACTGTTTACAATGATACGGGTATAAGGAAACCATAAGAGATGGTGCAGTAACTCAGTGTCTTGGTGGCAACTGAGCTGTCACCATGCTGAGACCCAAAGTTATCAAGGCAGGGAAGTTTCGTTAGTGACGTTGTAGGGAAAGAGTCACCACTCTCCTCCCTTCCATCTTTACAAGTGCTCCACATTGGCTCAAACCAGGTGAAAACCAGAGAGCATGGGAACCAGTTGATATGGTGTACATAGACCAGCTCCCAGGACAGAGACTAGGGTGAAGAATGGCAGAGAGGCAACCTGGCAGGGCAAATGGAAAGTATTCAGCACAATAGGTCTGCATTGTTTGAAGCTTACCTGTGGCTTCCATATATTTTGAGAAGGCTTGACACCAGAAGCTGCTTTTTGCTTGTGTATTGGAGATAGAAATGAATTAAAGGGCCGTCTAGCTTTGGGTGAATCTGATGCTACACTTTATTAATATGTCACAGATATCACCTGGAGTATGAGTATAGCAGGGTGAAACTAGTTGGATTTTAGGGCCCATGTCCTGAAGTGGAACAAATATAGTTACTTAACCTGGTGAAACATGTGACAGAAGTAGGAGTGGCATCTTTCCAGACACAAATAAAAATTACTAGCGACTTTTTAAATTTCAGTAATCAGTAAATAAAATTTAGGGGGCTATAATGAAGAGAGATATGAACATTTGGAACATTTTAGCATTTAGAGTTTCTAGAGGTAAGTGCAGTCTCTGCTCTGGGTTCTCTTGCTTAGGAAGCAGAACGTCAATTGATCTCCTTCATCTCAGCCCTGATCCTAGTGTAGGATCTATGGATGTTGAGCTCAGAGGCTTTCTGAGGTTGACATGCATATCCCATGTTTGTCAGTACAATGTTGAAATGTCCTTGGCCCACTTTGATCTTCTAAGTGCTGATGACAACCTCTCAGATTTTTGGGAAGTGGGAAATTTCATGTACTCTAACTTCTTGATTCTGGGAATAATGTGTCACTGCAGAGCTAAGGATGGAATCCTTTTGTACCTGATCTTCCTGGTTTTCTTGTACTCTGAAATGATGGAATGTGTAAAAACAAAAATCTAAACATGTACTTTTTCCAGGGTTATTTTTCATTTGTTTGTTTCTACACCACCTAAAGGGCTTTGCTCAGTAGAATGCAGTGAACCACTGCTACCTTTTTCCCCTTTTCAGTACCTTAGACTTAATACATTGTTTGCTTGGAGTTGTAGGCTCCACATGGGTATAGAAAGAGAGATACTGCTCTGGCCACTTGGCATGCTATAGGAGCACCCATGCTTAGAAAGTCCATGGCTTAGCTTTCATGTTGATACAGACCATCCATTTCTGAGCTTGAGGGTAGAAGATAGTGGGAGAAACATGAAACACCTTTCTAATTTTTTTCAGGCCTTCAGGAGTACTCTGTTGGTAAGCCTTGGTAGGTTATTTTTTCTTAGAAAATTATCCATTATGTGAAATTAGAAAAAAGAGTCTTTTATGATTCTTCAAATTATCTTTGAATCTGAGATATTTTCCCTTTTTTCTCATTTTGTATGTTTATGTGCTTTTACTCTGTTTTCTTTATTTTCTATTTTTTGGTGTTTTTAACCAGTTTTAAAATTTATTTTTAAGCTTTATTCTTTTCTTTTCTCTAATTCATTCATTTTCTAATTCATTCATTTTCCTTCTTATTAATTCCATTGTTCTGCTTTTTTTTTTTTAAAGGCTTATATTGTATTTTTTAAGGTGGATGCCCCATTTTCACACTTCTCTCTCTCTTTCTCTTCAGAGAAGTATTGAGGCTACTATTTTCCCTCTGAGTTTTGTTTTGGCTATTTTCCATAGGATCTCATGTCCTGTGTTTTCATTATAGTTATTTTCTAGATATTCTTGAGTTTCTGTTTGGATTTCCTCTGTTAACTTCAAGAATATTTTATAAGGAGATAGGGAAAGTTTACATTAGGAAATTATTTTAAAAGATAAAATTCTAAATAATTAAACTTAAGAAAATAAAATACTGAGTGATAAAAGTCAATGAAAATGTGTGAGAGAGTTGAAGGGATTTCTCTGAATCAGTAGCAAACTGCCTTTATATGTGGACTTTGAGCCAGCTAAGGCTGGGGGAATTAGCTGAGGCAAATAAAGGTAGAATTAGAGGGCAAGTTTAGGTGAAACTAAAGGGAAAAACATTATCAATGTGTAAGCACTTGAAGCACATTCACGAAGAATGCTATCCTATCTATCTAGTCAAGCTCTTATTGATTTCTTAATGTCTGAATCACACAGGGTAGCTCTTGACTACATCATGGGCTGGGTTATAATTGCTCATACATTAGACTGTAAGTCCCTTGAGGGCAGAGACTGTGTCCAATGAAGTAGTAATCCCTAGTGTTCACCTTACTGAATTGTTCTGTGGCTGATGATGGTTGGTGAGGTCAAAGTTTCACAGAGTAAGCAATTAAAATGCCATTAAATGTATTTTAAAAGTAAATAAAACTTCTAGAAAGCATCTGCTACTAATCTAAATTAGGTTAGTTGGCATAAAAATCTGCTTTCAACCCATCATCAGTTTTGGAAATAATATTGCCCTACTATACATGCTGATGCATATTTTTCTCAAGTGTCATAGTATTCAGAATGTGATTCTTTAAAAAGTTTTCAAAGTGTCCCTTGCTTTGAAATCATATGTCTTTTTCATTTGTATATTCTTTTGCTTGACTTTCTCAGGTCTCAGCAAAATGCTTGCATAACTGCCTGACCTTTTCACAAATTATGGCGGTACTTCAGTACATTTTTCTGCCCTTGGTCTTCTCTGTATATAAAGATCTCTGTTGCACTCAGAGCCACTTCCTGGATCTGCCTGTTGGGCTAGTATGGGCAGTCATTGCTCTGGGTGTTTGTAATGAAGCAAGTGCAGACTGAATGCACCAGAGGACGTAAAAAGATAATTGCAAATTTATTCATGTGAAGACTCAACCATGACATTTTAAATCCATGGTGGGTAATACCACTGTATTTAGTGCTTATTGCAGCTCCCCTTAACAGATAATAATAACAATAATAATACAATAATAACAACAATAAAGAGAGCAGCTGTCATTTATTGAGTGCTTACTCTGTGTCAGATAACTGTTCAGCACTTTCCATGGACTGGCTCACTAAATCTTTACAACCAGTGTGTGATGTACTAACTGTTACTTTCCCCATTTTGCAGACAAGGAAACAGAGAGGTTAAATTTCCTAGGTCTCTGAAGCAGTCAGTAGCAAATCTGGAACTCAAACCCAAAGCAGTACCACTTTAGAGCCCTCACATGTTGCTATTACATATTGCTGCTTCTAATACAAAAGTGTTGGACTTTAAATAATGATATCTTCAGTGACTTAGACGTTACCAACAATAACAAACATTAGTGAAACCAAAGAATTTCAAAATTGGAAGAAACTGTAGCGATTAACTAGTCAAATATGATCTGTTTTCAGATGAGAAATTGGAGGCCCAGAGAGAGGGAAGAGCAGAGTCACAGAGGTAGAAATGGACAGAGCCGGGAGTTGAATTCAGGTGTTTCGCTTCCCAAGACGTTGTCTTTTCAATGACATTATGTTCTCTCTTCTTGATTTTTATCGTGAACTGGCTTCTATAGAAAATGGGAAATTTTGCTATTCCTATTTTTAGTCTATAATTGTGCAAAAAAGGATCAGGGACAAGATATCTGTTGAGCATCTGTTATGCACTGGCTCCTAATAATTCTGGGGTGCAGGTGCTACTATCCTCTTTATCGAACTGAGGAAGCGGAGGTTCAGAGAAGTTAAAAACCTTGCCCCAAATCCTGTAGATAGTAAATGGTGGAACCCCATTTTGAATTCTTACTCACCTGGCTTTGAAACCAATAGTCTTTGCGCTCACTAGGCTGTCCTTTGGTAAAGGATCTCAAAGAGACAGAGAACTCATCAACCATGTATTTTTAGCTCTATCTATTTGTTCTCATCGCACAGATCCTTGTGAATTCTGGAAATGTGCTTTCCCCTAGTTTTGCAAATAGGCCTGCTTCAGCCATCAGTGCCATGGTGAAAGAAGAGGTCTTATAGATCTCTTTGCTTTTTGGTGAAACACTTCCTGAGTGCCTCCTGAAGAAATTCTCCACCACCAAGAAGCTTTTTTATTTGTAACTGCTTCTTAGGTAAGACTATCAGAGATCTCTGCCTCGCTGCAGTATCTGGGTTGTAAATTGTGTGCACTTTGTCTTGCTGGGATTTTGTGCTTTAATTCTTTCATGCCACTAGCATGGAGCTACATTTATAGACACAAAGAGGAGAGGGACTAATGTTTAGCTGTCTTGCACCAGCTTGCACTTTGGATTATCTAGTATCCCAGGAAAAGAGTCTGTATCCAAGATAATCCTTCCTCTGGACTTGTTTCCTTTCTGTGTTTTGACCTCCTCAAAAGCAGAAGAGTCACCTTGCATGTTAGGAAAAGAGAAGGGGAAGGATCTTTGAATCGCCAGGTAGGATAGCATCTCTCGCTCAGCATTTTTCCTGTTCTGCACAAGAAAAACCTCTTGCTACAGTCACTGTTGGAGCATCACAGACTTCAAATGCATGGTATTTCATATCTGACACTCTGAAAGTAAATCCAATACATTAAATCATTTAATACAAATGAGGTATTGGGGCTGTGAAACGTCTGTAAACATTTGGTGAGAAATTTTGTTCTTTTTGTTGTTTTGCTCCCCCAGTTGCCATTAAAATTTCTGGTGGGGGCTAATAGTATTTGCCTTCCATAGTATTGTAATTGTTACTGTTTCTTTGGCTCCTTATGAAATCTGTTCCAGAAATCTGATGCAAAGAAGCACAAGGATGTTAGTTTTCATTCCAATGGTTGTGGTGACAGTGGTGAGTTTGAGTAGGGGAGACTTAACTGGTGAGGCAGAGGGTAAGAGCTTAGACCTAGGCTATTGATTTCCTTGTTTCTCTCATTTGTCCATATCCATAAGGCTAGTGGTAGTCAATCAAGCAACAGGAGGGGGCCCTGGTCTCTTTTCTTGCCTTCCTCATAAAGGCGGTCATAGGAAATGAGTAAGTAGCATAGCCCACTGTGTTGTTTCTGGTTCCACATCATCTAGCTGGCCTCATCACGATAAGCCCATTTCCACTCGAAGGACTCAGGCAGTTCTTTACAATGCACCATTATAGCAGAACTACTTCCCTATGCAGGTGGCAGCCCAAATTAACATAATAGTATCCTAATGGGCCACACCACTTTCAACTTGCCAAATATGTTTAAAGTACATTTCTCAACAGCAGTGTCATACCCAGTCAATCAAGTAATCCATTTACCCACTTGTTCCTGGCTGAATTCAGGAAAGGTCATATGTCCGTCTTGTAAAACAAAAGAGAATTGTTACAAGACTGAGACCAACTGTAGCACGTTTCCAATGCCTTTGGCTCCCCTGAGTAGCCTAAACCTGACTAATCTCATGATAAGGTTGAGACCTACATAGCCCATTCTAATAATGAAAAAAAAAAAAAAAGATAAAGCAAAAACAAAAACCCTTCCGCTCTTTGATTAAGGGCAATACTTCATCTTTTGTTTAGAAAGGGATGTATCAGGGAGCTTCCTCCACATTCAGGGAGCTTCTGTGGGTTTTTCACATGTGACATGGCAATAATCAAGAATGCCACATGAAGGGATATTGGAAAAGTAATTAGATCTTCTTCTGTTCATTATTTAATTAGAGGGCAGGTTAAAGTCCAAAGGAATGAAATGAAAACCTAACCACTGTTAAGGCACCACTGTTAAGGCTGTGATGTTTTTCGCTGAATGCCACCAGAGCACTTGGCATTACAGGGGACCCACGAGGATGCACAGGCCCTGAAGGCTGAGGAGTGTAAGGCTCTAGGTAGGGTGTGGCAGGGTTTGATTTGAAACAGGGAAGCTGAGAATGAATCTTCAAGATGTCAGAACATAAGTATGAATTCTTTGTAGAAAAAAGAATAATACTAATATATAAGTCTCAATTTGCTCTGCTTCCAGGTTATTCGCATGTTGCTGACAGGCTCTGTGAATGGTTACTTTTCCATTGTTACTATGTTTTTGTGGGAGGTCGGCCCACTCCTAGGTATCAGGGACTTGTGAGTCGCAGCAGTGGTCACTGCACCACTGGCAAATAATGAGGTGTGTGTACATTAGCGACAATAACAGGGTCAGCACAGCCACCCTCAAAAGCCCCTGGACTGTGTACGTTACGTTCTTAACAGGAGAGGACTAAACCATGGAAGAAAAGCCCTCACACGCACAAACATACTGTAGAAGGGAAAGCCATAAATTACCGACCTTCTTCCTGCCTGGATACAACGGAAGGTGCGTTTGGAGAGCAAAGCTTCCTCAGGCCACCTTGCTGCTCTCCCCTGGGTGGGCTCCTCCACGCAGTGGCCAACGCTGGAGGCCTGAGCACAGCTTTTGTCCCTGGGAAGCAGTGGGCTTAAATATTTGACTTCTTACCCTAGAACTATATGCCAAAGGAATAGCCATCCTGGCCTGAGGGGCCAAAGTAGATGGCAAGTAAAGTTTTATGTTTCAAATATGAGCAGGGGTTTGGATTACTCAAGCGTCCACTTTTCCTTCTCCTATAAGGTTCCCTTCTTCTGAAGATGTAGGAAAGAAGAGGGGTTGTTTCCCACCTGCTCCCAAATTGTCCACCCCATCATCACGCACTCCCCCCATCCCTCCCAGGCCCCATACCCACCCTGAGCTGCCCTGCCCGCAATTCCTGCTCAGGGTCTCTCTCCACGATACCTGCCTGGGATGCAGCTCCCTCCACGAAGCCAGCGGAGAATGTGGCCAATCACACGTTCTTTGCTGGTTCATCTCTTGTTCCCACAGTACCATTCCGCAGGGTTGTACATTCGGTATATTATTAACTAAAAGGAATTTTTGGGTAGGGGAGATGTTTAAACTGTGCTCTAAATAGGACTTTCCCCATATTCCATGGCAAACCCATCTGAGGAGGTAAACTTTAAAAGGGAATCCCCTTGCAGATGCCCTACTTGTTAATTCTGTCTCCCTTCTAAGTCAGCCCTTTCAGCAAGAGTGTGTCTTTCTTCTAACGTCCACCATGTGACTCTCTATGAATCTTCTATTCACAGAGGTAGATCTTAGTCCCCATGCTGAGTTCTTAAATATGAGTTCCTCAGTCTGGACTAACAGACCCCCTCAGCCCGTACTCCTAGCTCCATATCCACAGAATTCTGAGGCTGTGTAGATAATCCAGAGTGGGCCTGAACACCAAGTCTGGTCACCTATGAGATTGTCCCATAGGCGTGAGATGGAAACATACTTCTTTATTTTTCTCACAATTTGAGCTGTTGAAATATGCAGGCAGACAGACACACACATATGCGCACATGCGCACGCCCCCCACCCCCCACCCCACACACACTTCCCAAGGACAGAGACTGTGCAGTTGACAGTCATAGCAAGAGGCACTCTTGCTCCTGCCCCAGGTATCTGCATTATGGTTCTCTCACAATGGCATCCTTACTTTTTTATGCAATACTGTAGCAATTTAACTTATCTCCCTATTTCTCTTCTCCCACCTTCAAAACATTTCTTTTGCCCCCCCCCAAATAGAAAGAGTTACACTTAAGCCGCATATTCTTTGTGGATTCTTGCCTGACTTCTGCAGTACAGAGACCCAGCAGGAGCCTTCTAAGGGCTCCTTAAACATTTACGCCCAGACCACCCCCCGATTCGTTATTCAATATGGAAGAGTTGCATTCTTTCTGGTGAAATTTGTATGTTTCTTGGAGGGAGGGAGATATTGGTGGTAGGAGAAAAGTTATTGAGCTAGCTCCTGATCTATTTATTTTCCTTTTCCAGATATTTTTTTCTCTTGTATAAGTAGTTACCTATTTTATAAAAATAACTATGACATATGCCACTTCTCCTCTTTCTAGAAATCCTTAAGAGGTTTCCTACCTCTCATGACAAGCTACAAGACTTTTCAAAGAAATACTTTCCTGCAATATTGGATCATCTCTTTGTAGCCAGATTTGGGGCCATGCAGCCCTGAGTGGAAAGATATGATTCCATGTCCTTTTGGGACTGAACTTAAGTTTGAGGCTGGAAGAATATTTTAGTAGTTGAATGTTGCTGGTTTCTGTCCATAAAATCCTATTTCACTAGTAGTTACTGTGTCCAGTAACTCTAGGCTTTGAAAGGGAAGACTGTCATATGATTTTAAAAAATGTAGGGATGTGCAAAGAATGAAATGTGATAATGTGATTTTTCACAGCATTCATGACTTGAGTAATAGAAGTGTCTTAAAAATCTATTTTTAAGTGGAACTAGGGTTGATGAGTTTTTCATATATTTGGAATAAGAGAAATGTACTAATGGACTGTTGAGTGGTACCATGGTTTATCTTGGACAAGCCAAGGTGAACAGATACTAATCTATTCTCTGCAGAGCTGGGGTTTGTGCAGCAAATTTGAATTATCCAAGTTCCTCTATACAGTCTGTGCAACATGAAAAGTCAGTATAGTAAATCCTATTGACTTGATGATATGGCTTTATGATGAAAGCAATAATCATGTTTAGACCAGCTATGAAACAAAATGCCATCCTCATGCTTGCTTACTGCCCATGATAGGATTATATTCTGATTGACTGAAGATGTGGTCAGCAGGAGGATCATTTGGCAGCAGAAGAGGCTGATTTTTCCGGTGATCCAGAAATCAGATTTTGATTCTGATGATTAGATATTTGGCTTATAGACTTTGCACTCCTGAAGAATGCTGCCAAGGTCAGTTTGTCTTATATACTTTGGGGAATGAATGAATCATGGTTTATTATAACAACAAATAAGTCCGCTAAAGCCTGGCGACTCACCGCTGTTATTCTTCACCAAGCAAATGCATCCCTCCTGTCTGCGTGGCCAGTGTGAGATTTACAGATGCTAGAGAGCTGCTGTTTAGTTTTAGTATTTGAGGAAAGAGGATAGACATTTATTTTGAAGGGAATTTAATTTGAGAATATGACAAATATTGAAATACTCATGATATAGTCTTTTAAAATCAATTTCTGATATGATTCTCTAATTTGAAATTTAAATTGAGAATTTTTTATTTAAAAGCAGTGATATGTTTGATTGAAGAAAATAACACAGTATAGAAAAGTATAAAATCAAAGTCCCATGCATGCCCCACACCCACCCCCACTTCCCAGACATCACCACGTGAATGGTTTCTTGTGTACAGTGCTAACTATGTGTCAGGTGCTCTGCTAAACACTTTACATGACTCTTCCATGTAGTCTTCACAGCAACCCTATGCAGTACATACTGTTATTATTCCCATTTTAAAGCAAAGCACAGAGAGTTTAAGTATTTGATTTAAAGTCATGGAGGTCATTACTAGGAGACCTGGTTGCAAAATGGAGCCATCTATTTTCAGATGTCTTGCTTTTAATTAAAGATTATACTATCTATCTTGCTCTGAAATGCGCAGTCCCTTACCATTTAGTATTTCTTAGTCATCCTTCTATAGAAATACATGTAGATCCACCTCATTCTTTCTCATGATTGCATAATAGTCTATGGTATAGATGCACTGTAATGTACTTACCTAATTCACTATCGAAGATTGTCTTCACTTTTTTACTATTACAAATACTCTTCTACAGATATCTTTACTCAGGTATCTAAATATTTTGTAAAATAAATCCCTGTAGGTGGAAATCATTGGTCAAAGAGTATATATAACATTTCTAACTTGGATTAATATTGCCAAGTTGGCCCCCCCAAAAGTTTGTTCTAACTTGTAATCTTGCCAACAATGCATGAGATTCAAGATTAAGTATTATGAAACTATTAAAACCATTACTAGTCTGTAAAATATGGTATCCCACTTTAAAATTTGCACTTATTAATTATGAGTGATATTGAATATCTTTTCATATAAATATTTACTGGCCATTTATGTTAATATAAATTGCTGGCTTATTCTTTCCCCTGTTTTGCTGTTGAATTATTCTCTTTTTCATATTATTAGTCTGTTATATGTATTGCAAATTTTTTCCCAGTTTTAAAATTTCTATTTTGGGGAATTCCCTGGTGGTCCAGTGGTTAGGACCGTACATGCTCACTGCTGAGGGCCAGGGTTCAATCTCTGGTCGAGGAACTAAGATCACACGAGCCGCATGTCACTGCCAAAAAAAAAAACAAGTTTTTAAAATTTTGACTTTTGTCAAAAAGAATTTTTTAGGTTTTACATATTCAAATTTAGCAATCTCTTCATGGCTATTGGATTTTATTTCATGTTTAGAATTACCTTTCCCATCCACCTAAGTATTGTTTTAGTACCTTTGGACTTTCTTATCTATATATTTGAATTTTTGCTCCATCTGCAATTTATTTTTGTATAAGCAGCAACTTATTTTTGCAAATGACTTTTCAACTGGTTCAACACTATTAAATACTTTTTACAATATTTATTCAGTTTGTTTGATAAATATACTATTAAGTTCATTTTCTATTATTTACCTTATAATATACCAAGCATCTGTGTTTATTAGGGTCTGATTATACAAGTGTCAGTGGCAAAGTTTCTAATTAGTATAGCTTTATAATATATTTTCATATCTGAAAAAGCTATAACTTCCCCAGTTTTCCTTCAACTGTTCTCACATGTTTATTTTTGTAGATGAGCTTATGTATCATTTTTTGAACTTGGAAAACATTTTTCTATATTAATTTAGGGAGAACTGATATGTTTATAATATTCTCTTTCTATCCAAGATTAATGTACACTTTTTATTTATTCAGATTTTCTTTTAAGTCTCCCAGGAGATTTTTAAGGTTCCTTCTAACAGGTCCTGCTTATTTCATATTACTTGAATTATAATTCTTAATGACAGTCATAACATGGAGCTTGTGGCAATGATCTGTTTTGCTTCCCTTCTGCCTCCCATGTGTTCTCCACTTCATTGTCCCTTTTCTGTACCATTTTTCCCATATATCTGGCTCCCTATTTTTTGGTCTTCCCTCCTGCTCTTTCTGCTGCTTGTTCTAGCTCAGAAGGAGAACATATTCCATGATGGAGAGGCAGAATTAGAAGTTGACTGTTTTTCCCTGACCATCAGCTTCCCATAAAAGGATGAAACTATCGTTTTCTATGTTTCCTTCTCGTACTCCTTCAAAGATGCTGAAAGAATAAGTTGTTGCTTTAACCAGTGTTAGGGAAATTTTGCGTTTGAGGGCATCAACTAAACCAGGTTTTGGAAAGTATGATCCGGGAAACTCCAAAATAAAAATCACCAGATATACTTGGTAAAGCTGTAGATTTCTGCCTCATCTTTAGACCTGCAGAATCAGAATCTTTAGAGGCGATGCCTTGGAATCTGCATTTTAAATAAATATCCCAAGTCTGTGCTTTTAAACTGTGATGCGTATGTGAATCATGCGGGCATCATGTTGCAGTTCAGATCAATGCAGATGCTGATTCAATGGGGTTGGAGTGGAGGTGAGATTCTGCATTTCTAACCAGCTCTCAGGTGGCAGTGAGCAACGGTGTGTGGCCACACCTTGAACAACGAGGCTGTAGAGAATTTTTGCTCTCTGAATGTGAGAATCACTGAACTGACCTAGAATGGGGCACTGACAATAGAAAGAAGACTTTCCTTTAAAAAAGAATCCTTTAGAAAGAGAATGTGCATTCTTCTTTGTGGGACACCTTGTATGTAGAACTCTGGCCCTGCCCCTCTTTCTTCTGCTTCATAAAGTTTAGTCTGTTCATCCCTTCTACATTATTCTACCCTGATTCCTGAGCAATTTCCAACAGAGGCAAGGGCTGTAGTAGCAGCCTCTTCCAAGCCCTTCCTGGGAAGGCCCGGCCATGACCCCTGGCATGATGGACTTCCACAATGTTGTTTTATTGAGGTGTAATCTGAGGCTTGCAAAACATAAAAGACTTCTTCATAAGATACCAGTGGTAGTGGAACTTCTGGTGTCCATCTCCCTTCCAACCTGACAGACCTGCTGGGGTGGTATGTCCAGTGTGGCTCGAGGACCCCCAGCATTGGGATATGACTGGAAGGTTGAATAGACTACTGCTAATAAGCAGAACCATAGAGTGAAAACTAAGATTCTCTTCTCATCTCTATTGCTGACCCCAGGAATGAGAACCTGAATGACACATTAAACCCTCTCTGCTATGACTGTGTCTAGCCTTCAATGCCCTTCATCCTCCCATAGGCCTTGCCAGCACTGTTTTGCTGCTGGCACCCCACACTTGAGATGACTGGCCCATGCTACCATGCTGGTGAGTCTATGGTCATGGAACGTAACTTTCTGTTCTTATACAGCACCCTGGTTTTTTTGGAGACCACACCCACTATTTTGCCCTCCGTAAACTGAATGCTAACATGGCTAAGTGAACAAGCCAGTCGTGCTCTCTTCACATGAAAAATTCCTTGATGGTAATCAGCAGGGCTGCTGAATATGACCATGTATTGCACAACTCCAGGGAATGTGATTCACATTTGTAAATGGCACTCCTGAGGTTTTGCAGTGTTTTTCTTATTCTAAGACACTTGCAAAAATCATGGAATTGGGAGGCAAGTCCAGATAGCAGGGGAATGTTGGTCAGAGGAAAGACAATGGGAAGAAAAGAAACATATTTGGCTATTCAAGGTTATGTGTAAAAGAGAAAGTGCGCCTCCCTTACAGATGGCCAAGAAATTGAGAATAAATGACAAGACTGTACTAGGACTCTTATATAAAGTGACAGAAACTTAAATCAAGCCAATTTAGACAACAGGGGCGTTTAATGGCCTATGTAATCTAAGAAAGGACTGAGCAAGGCAATGTGGGGAGGACAGTGATACAGCTGAGCCCAGGAGCTTCTGTAACCAGGGTTTCAAGGCTGTTAGAATTCTTCTTTTGTCTCTGAGTGTTGTCTTCATTCTTTCTCTGCAGACTTCCTTCCTCTGTGTGGTAGAAGTGGTAGAAAACATGGCTTGCTGATAGCTCCTGAGTTTTGCATTTTAAATCTTCCAATCCTAGACTCTGATTCTCTTTCTTGGTTCCAGTGTGCAAAATCCCGAGGGAAGGCTCTGGTAGGTCTGGCTTAGAACTATTGGCTGTGGCCAGGTATGCAGGGGCAAATAGAAAGATGGCAACTCTCCCATGGGAATCACATAGTTAGATTAGAGTTAGGTTTGGAAGAATTCCCAGAAGAAGAAAGTCTGCTGGGCAGGCCAAATAGTAGATGTCCACTCTGAAGCTCATTTGCCCTTCTACGTACAATGGAATCTCAGGGGGTTGCTATAAAATGTATGAAATCCTATCTGTATTCAGCAAGGATGCAGCTCTCTTCCGGCCTGCAGTTCCACTAAAGCCTTTACCCTAATGCTGTTATAAGGGGCAGCTGTATCATAGCAATAGTTGCTTATTTATTCACTGTAGTGACACTTACATTTCATTGAGCAGCTGCTGAAGCCAAAAATGTTCAGCAAGGGCAAAATGTGATAAAAGCTCAATGCAATTTGCTTGCACATTATTAAGTTTTAATTTTTGGTTCAGGAATAAATTTTGTTTTCAGTAGCTATTTTCAACTTGTTTCTACAGTTTAAAAAAGAAATGAATTACTCCCATCCTACCAGTTAAGCTGGTTAGAAAACCCTCGTAGATTTAAGACCTGACTTAACTCTGAGTTGAAACACAGGGTTTATTCGGGCATGGGAGTAGCGTCCCACTTGTGCTAGGGAATGAATTTACAGTGGAGTTAATTTTTCTGCATCACTATTCCTTTACCTGTAAAATGAGAATAGAATTAACACCTTGTGGTGTAGATCAAATGAGTAAATGAGTGCACAGCACATGGAACGTACATCACTAAATGTTAGTGAATGCTATGACATTGTGAATGCCATGTTTTGTCTTAAATGAGTGATTTTTTTTAGTCAACAACTTTATTTGCAAGCAGCAGACAGCCTCTCAAAAATTAGGGTTTATTATAAGGCTACATTAGACAATGTCATGGGCAAAGAGGGCCCGAGATTAAGTACAGGTGGGCCTCAAAGAGACTGGAGTCAGGAATGGAGACAATCTCTCTTTCGCTAGGGCCATGTGGTTTCTTACTCCTGATTCTCTGTGTTTCTGTTCCATTTTCTTCTTCTCAGACCAGCTCCTTCTCTCTGTTCGTGCATTCTGTTCTCATGGCCCAAACTAGAACTTACTCATCTCTTTGGTTTGGCACCAACTCCAAGCTCAAACCTATGTGGTTCTTAGTTCCCGAGCCTATCACAAAGTGACGCATTCTCAGTGTCTTAGTTGGATTCTTGATAGAGAATAGCTGGCCTGCCCTTGACATTGGATGAGATGTGCCACCCCCTGGGACATCCACTAGCTGTGATCAAAAGGGAGAAGGGTCACATAAAACCACCTGGGCCTGCCCCTTCAGCAGGGGCTAACGGCCGGACAATTATCAGAGAGAGGACTGTGGGCCAGAAAGGCATCTGAGACAATGTCTGCTCCAAATGTTATGATGAAATGATGAGTTACCAAGGCCTCTCTGATCGTAAATCCTGAGAATGGGGTTGTTTAGTGCCCAAGGCTACCATGGTGGCAGAAGTGCCAAACACAGTGCTGTAGAGGTTGGTGCCAAGCCAGCCTCCAGACATAAACATTGTATGGTAGTTATATCAAGGGATGAACGTTCAGGAGAACAGCTCTTTAACTTGTTTGAGCCTCGGTTTCATCTATACAAAGGTGACAATATCTACCTGATAGAGTATTAGTATTAAGTGAGGAAAGGCATCTTATACCTAATCCAAGACACTTGGCACCTAGTAGGTACTCAGTAAACATTATTGCCTCTTTTTTTTTTTTTTTTGCTTCTGCATTGCCCACTGTGGAAACACATCCATTTAAAAGAGGCAATTGAAAAAAAAAAAAAAAAAAGAAAGAGGCAATTGAAATGATTTTCCTATTTTGTTGTACTTGAAAATAAATTCAATTATTTGTAGGTAATTGATTTAAGTGATGTCTATCCAACAGCTTACTAGATTTTTCCTGTTTCTGATGGTAAAAGGAAAATCAGAGCCACTTAATACTTACTATTGATTTCTTGAGATAAATGCTGGTGTGACTTTGCAAATACAGTTTGTGTATTGAATTTGTAATAACAGACTGTTTCAGGATCCTCTCCTAGTACACAGCTCTCTCTTTGTAAAATGGTGGTGGTTCCTCTCAGATGCAGCCTACCTGGAGGGGGAAACATTTCACAAGCTGCTTCCTGACCTCATTCAATATTTAGAAAAGGGCACCTGGTTATCTTACCTTTCTAACCCCAAATGACGTACACTGTCTTCCGGATGAAGCAGTCTTACTTCTTTCTTCCAAGGCTCACTCCTGCATCTCTGCTGTTAAATCTCCTTTCTCCTTCCTCTGGGCTTTCTCCTGCAACTGTGCCCTTCCTTTTCTGAATCTTTAACTTCTCCCTTGGTCCACAAAGAAGTTACACTTTCCCTTATCTTAGAAAAGTCCTCTCCAACCTGCTCCCTTTTCATGATAACCTCCTATTTCTCTCCTTCACTGCCAAACTTTCACAAAGGGTGGCGTGGGTTGATTTTCACTGCTTCCTCATGCCTCAGTCACTCTTTAACGATAAACCACAATTTCATCACTCTACAGATTCTGCTCTCCAAAGCCATGAATGGCCATCTAATACTAAATCACATAACTTCCTAGTGTCTGATATTGTTTACTGTCCCTTACTGAGATTTGCTGCTTCCTTGGTTTCTGTACCACAAGACTTCACTGCTCATTTTCCTACCTCTCTGTAGATCTCCTTTCTTCCTCTCTACCTCATATTCTATCTATTGGTTTCTTTTGTAGAACTTGACTAGCTTACTTAATTATCGTGTGTCTCTACTAGACTACAAGCTGCAGGAAGGCAAGGCCCATGTCTTTCTTGTTCACCATTATAATCCAGTGATATTACCACTCTCCTGGTCTCTGAGAATGCCTTAGTCTCCTCTCTCCCTCACTGTCTTCATCTAACTAGGAACAGAGGCCAGTTCTACCTCTGAAACGTCTCTCAACTCGATCTCATCATTCCCATTCCCATTGCTCAGCTTGAAGCCCTCACCATGGCTCAGCAGACCTGGCTGGAAGATGAGTTGACAAATTGATACCCCTGCTTCCAGCCTGCCCTGCACCACTCTGTCCCTGCCAAATTGGCCTTCCTAAAACATAACTTGGATTGCCTCACACCCCGCTTACGGACTTGCAGTTCTTCACAGTCATTACTGAATCAAGTCTGTATTCCTTCCCCTTCTCACGCTGCTCTGTTTACCCGTTGATTCTTCTCTCCTGCTACTCCCTGTCCTGCTAACTTGTGTGTATGCAAGAAACTGGCTGCCTTTGGGCTGCCAGAGAGGGACCAGGGAGTTACTTTCTACATCTCTAGAGTGGTGTCTGTGTCACTCTAGAGCTTCAGGACACACCTATTCAATTGGGAAGGTGTAACAAATTTAAAAAATATTATCTATAGGACCAACTAAGGAAAAACAACAGCTAAGCACAAGAAATATACTGCCTATTTAATTCAACTTGGACTGAATATGCCTTGACTCGGCAGGCAGGATCAAATCTAAATGTCTCATGATAGAAAGGGACAGTAAAGAATAGGGGTAAACACATGGACTCTGAAGCTAAACTGATTGGATTTGAGAAGCAGACCAGCCATTTACTAGCCATGTGACTCTGAGCAAACCACTTAATCTCTCTCTCTCTCTCAGTTTCCTCATCTGTTAAATGGAGGTGCTGGAGTTGTTGCAAAAACTACATGAGTGAATACATATAACATGTTCAGAAGAGTACCTGTCGCAAAGTAAACACTGTATAACTTTTAGTTATTAGCGGTATTGACTCAACAAATATTCATCAAATATATATAATGGACAGGCACTGCATAACTATTGAATAAAGTACGAGGGAGGAAAGAAGGAAGGAGAAGGCAGATGTTGGAAAAGAGAAGTCTAGGGTAATTCTCAGTTTTCTGACTTGCACGGACACTTGGTGAAATGGATACAATTCACTAAGGGAAATACAGAAAGAGAAGCAGGAGGTAGCTCTATGTGTTCAAGCTTTATGTTATAATTTCCATTGGTTTATTTCTAGACCTTTTCAACAAGCCATTGCCTCTCAGAATGTGGAAAACACAAATGTATATTATTTTTTTAAAAAACTTTAAGGACCAAGAAGAATGTATCTTTAGGTAGATTAGAAAAAGTTTTCAGAAATGGGAAGAAGTAAATGTTTAGGGGCCCTTTTCCAAATAATCCCTAAGAGAAACCCCTGATGAAATCAGAAAATGCTACCAGAAGATGGTACAAAAATGAGTCACTCACTGAACTTTTTAAAAGTAAGGTAAGGATGTGAGCAGCTGCTTTCCCTGTTTCTCCATGGACCCGATTGGGGTCACGTTCTAGGTCTGAGCTATGCAGTGTTGCTTTTTCCTTAAGTTAAAGCAGCCAGTGTTCAAAGGATAATTGACAGAGCAACAGTGATGGATATGAGAAGTTTAAATTGTTATTAATAATAATAACCATCACTTAGCACTTATGTGCAAGACATTGTATTAAGGACTTTACATGTAGTATTTAATTAGGTGGAATTTCATATACCTGTAGAATATTAGTGACAAGATGGAGTATTGGAGCTAATGTGGTCCAACCCCCTCATTTTATAAAAGAGCAAACGGGAGCCGTGGAAAAGATTAGATAGCTTGCTAAGGTCTCATAGTAGTTATTGATACTAACAAGCTGGCCACATGACAAGGCTGATGAATACCCAACTGGACACTATGAATTCACTCCAGTTCCTCAATGTTTTTTCAGGTATTGGCAAAGCAAGTAATTTCTGCGGCTTGTGTTTGCCTCACAATTTAACTTACTCTGTACCTGATGATCCTTTAAAGAGACAATGTATAATTTTCAGAAACATGGAATTCTATCTTTTGTGTATTATGAACCCAACCCACTTAGGTTTTTGAAAAACATGAATATTTCATGGAGGTGAATTACCTTTTTTTGTGTTTTAATCCTCATTTTTATCTCTTTTTAATATTGTACTTAAAAAATTTAGATAGAAAAATTGTGATAGCATTGTGTGTGTGTGTATGTATTGAAGAAAGGAATTTACCTAAAATTTCTACCTCCTGAAATAAGCTAATCCATTTACTCTGCATTGTCAACCTTTTCTTCCCACTAAGGTTAAAGAAAGAAAAATCACACGATTTTGGGGGTTATTTTCCCTCTGGCTAAAAATGGCCTGGTAAATACCCTGGACAGTCTCTCCCCTTTGTCTCTCTGAGTCCTCTCACATGTTCCGTGTTCTGCGTCTTGAAAACCCAGATGCTCTGGGCTCCAGCTTGGTCTCTGCCTAACATCTGATTTGAAATATTGCACTGGAGCCATCTGCCGTATTTGGGGAATAAAGGGCAGGGTAAGCAATGCTTTTTACAAATGTGTACAAATAGGGCAATCAAGAGAAGGATAAGATGTGGATGCCTGTTCGGTGCCAAGCCCTCCAGTCAGCTATTCAGCGGCTTCTTAGGGTATTTGTGTACTCGGCCTCACATCAAGCCCAGCTCAGCCTGTGCATCTTACCATTTCTTGGCAGGGAGATATCTGTTATACCCTCTGACTAAACTGAACATTTTTAATGGTGAAGTGAGAATTCTGAAGTTCGAAAACAGACTGTGATGGTTTGAAAAGTTGCTATTCTTGAAAGACGCACTTGAGCTCCTCAGCATCCTTTGTGACATGAATCTCTGGAACGGCTATGATTCTTGTTTCTTTCCCTCACTGTGGACCCATTTCCAACTGAGCTGGATGTGTGCCCTTTCCAGCTCTGCTCAGGGATTTTGGTGGGCTGTTTGCAGGTTTTATTGAACATCTGTAAATCCTCAGCTTGGGTGTGCTTCCAGCTACTACTTTAATCTGTTCCTGGGATACAGCGCTCTAGGTTTTTAGCAGAGGGGGCTGGGGAGACATCTGTTCTCTGCTGCAAGTAGAGGATTGAATAGTAAACTCAGTTTCCCGTGTGCTAGGAACATGATGAGGTGCTCCTGGGAGACCTCAGTTACCTTCTTTATCACAATGTGCTCTCTTCTCTCAGAGAAGTGAAATCTTTGAGAATCGTGTTTTTCAAGTTATTGCAGATGAAGCACACAGGGCCTCGTGGGGCAGGGAAATCATACATAATTTTTTTCAAATGTTTATTCTTTCCGAGAGAGGAGCATGAGGGGAGGCATGCGGCTGTGTGGCTCACAGACACCGAATGGAGATGTGTGGAATCAGTAGTGAGAGAGTGGGAAGGCGGCTGACAACAGCTGGGGCCGAGGGCGCAGAGGACTGGTGTGGGCGTGCGCAATGGAAAACCACACCCACCAGCATAGGTGCTGTGTGCTCTGCGCCAAACCTTCCAGTCTCACCCTTCCTGGAGGCTGGATCGTGTGCGCTCAAGACCTGTTGAGGTGCGGGCTCGTATGTGAATTTTACAAGGCTTTCGCTCATGTATACTTCAGCCTCTCCCCAGAGCACACCGCTTCCATCCAGGAGAAAAGCGACTTAAAACCTACTGTCCTAGTGCTTCTCCAGGAAGATGTCTGTGACTCTGGACTGCCTCAAATCTGTTGATTTCAACCAGACTTTTCAGCATGTTTCAGTCAGTCTCTCAGGAGTGAGTCTTTGCTGAGATTTTTTTTTTTTTTTTCCCATTCCACGGAAATGTGAAATACTCCTACAATTTTTCACACAATCTGGGAAGTTCAAAGATTCTTCTCTAATCTTTGGAGACACTGATTGTCAACTTAGAACTTTAAAATCCAAAAACTCAAGTCAATAGACAAGTTTTTCTTCAACTAAAAATATCCATTAATCGAATTCTCTGAACATTTGAGCCTCCTCCCCCTTTTCTACCCACCCATCCTACCCCACATGCCGAAAAAGTGTTAACGGAAGCTACTTTGTGGTGACCCTGGAGTTTTCTTGCGGTCATGTGAATATTTTGAAATGCATGTGTTAATAGGGTTTAAATTGAGGGCCTCCTCCTCTGGCTGGAGTGCCTTGAGGAATTGTCTTCCTTTTATAAGAGGAAAAAGTAATTCCTAGGAAGTCCTTTCTTTCAAAGAGCCCCAGCCTGACAGTTCAACTTAATAAATAAAAATAATAGTAACTAATGCCATTTATTGACTACTTACCATGGACCAGACCCTTTATGAATGCTGCCTTTAATTCCCTAATATCCCTTCAAGCTATTATTATTTTCCCCATTTTGAAGAATAGAAAATTGAGGCTCAGGTTTAAGTGAGTTGATTAAGCTCAACAGCTGATGAGTGATGGAGTTGGAATTTGAACTCAACTCTATCTGAATCCAAATCTCATGATCCTTATTAATGTCTTTCTCTAGAGTTAATTATATTCTCTGAGATGACTAAGAATATTGAGCAAATTGTGTTTGAGAGACATTGGTAATTAGCATCGTAGAGATAGTAATCACAGCATTTGCTTACTAATTACAGAGTAGTGGCTTACTAATTACAAGAGGCTTTACAATGCCTTATCTTACTTAGTTCTCATAAGTCTGGAGCATGTCTTCCTCAACTTCAACCATGGTTGAGTCACCCTAACCAAGTGACACAACTTGTTGTCCCTGGTAGATATCAGGACACTGCAAAGTCATCTACTGAAATTGTCCAAGACTCAGGGAGCAGGAATGACTCCTTCATTCCTGACCTACTTCTGCTTGGTTCCAATCCCCTAGTCCCAACTCCAAAGGGTATCCTCTTTCACTTTCACCCTGTTTTTGTCTCTTTGATTTGTTAACTGCTGTTGTTTGTCCCAGCTGGACCCACAGCACCAAAGACTTTGGTTGTCATTCACTCTGATGTTATTTGGCTGATCTGGTAGGACAGCCCACTCAGAACCAAATTAAATTGGAAGGTCAGCTGAGCTGTGAAGTTGTCAGGGAGGAAACCCTACCCAGACTCAGCTTGAATTGGGAGGCTAGCCAGGTCATTTCCTAGAGTGCCCATAATTCAAAATACTTGAATACCTGTGGGGTTGAAACTATCCTTGGAAATATGATGGAGAAAAATGACATTTCTATAACTCCTCTCAGGGAGAGTACTGTATAAATTACGAGAAAAACACAGATAAGCTGCTTTGGAGGGGAGGGTGACAAGACACCCAAGGTAAATTCTTGGGTAGCAAGAGTTGGCAAGAGCTAAAAGGACAAGAAAAAGCAGAGGAGATAAAATGTGGTGGCCAGTAGCCCAAGCTGCTCTTTCTCATCTTAGCCCTCAACGTCTGCTATGGATATTAAAACAAAACAAAACAAAAAAACATCTGATTAAGGACCACCAAATTGTTAGCTTGCTAGGTCACCAATATGTCTTAGTCTGACACTGACCCCACCAGTCTCAGTACCTTGATGCTAGAAGTAGGCTCCTTGACTAGTAATCGAGTACCAGCCCTTTCCTACTCTGGTGAAGTAGGTTTAGACTGGTTGTAGATATCACCGTCATCATCATCGTCCCAGAAGAGGAGCTCTGAAAGGCTAAGTGAAATACTCAAGGTCATTCATCCAGGAAGAAGTGATGGCTTCTAAAACTACGTCAAGATTCTTCCATGGAAGGACACCTTGAAAGGGAAACAAATACTACTCCCAAACTCTTACAATAGTCATAGAGAATTGGAACTCGTCTTACATGTTTTCTGTCAAATGCTACCTCTGCATTTCTTCCTAGTATGTTAGGAATGCTTATTTCTTAAACACATAATAACTTATGTCCAGAGAAAGTGAACCATATTAGTACTTGCCTCTTGTTCTAGAACACATTCTTAATGAATGATACTAACAACATGTATCTTTAGTGAACCACATTTAAAGGGTGCTTTAATATTCTTTCTTAGTAGGGCACCGCCATTATGCCTCCAGCTAGCCAAGAGTTAGGCTGGTTTCCCTTGATTCAGGAGCATTTCCATTAAAGTATCCGAGGAGTTCTTTGGCTTAAGACTTTATAAGTTCCTAAAAAGTTGAGGGGGGAGGAAGTCAAGATGACCTAGGAAATAAACCATACATATTACATCAAAAGTGAACTTGAGTTTAATGTTAAAAAAAATTCAAACCACACACAGGCATCTCTGTGGTGTAAGTTCCGATCCACTCTCACCAGAGCATTCTTGACGCTTTAAATCAGGAGTGATTTGGGGGTTGTGATGCCCTTCTTCAATCAGTCTCGCATCTCTCCTTGGCTGCGTCTCATTCACAACAGACTCCATGGGTGCGTGGTCCAGAGGCAGTGTCCTGGGACCTCCTCTAGGTGTGCTGGTCTTGGTTGTTAGCTGAGTCCTGCCCCTGGAAATCCATGTGGACTGCGGGACTGGTTGCAGTCACAAACCCACTGAAGGCAGTGTAACTCATGGCTTGTGTTTCTTAACCAGAAAGTGAAGCACATTTGGCTCTGGTAGAACTGGAGGGGTTGGGTGTCTTTCCTTGTTTTAACTGTTTAAAATTAACAAAGAGTAATAGTCTGGGGAAGACCCATTCAAAAAACAAAGGAAAAAAACAACAGAAAGAAAAGAAAAAGTGAGGAGGCTGAGAAAGTGGGCCCAGCCCTTCCACACTTGCTTCAACCCGATCTGCTCTCTCATTATCTTTTTTATGTTCTGAAGTTCTGAATAAGATTTTCATTGAAAAAAGGAGTCAGCTATAAAGTTAAAAAATTGAAAACCATTTATCTTGTTCAGTCCCTTCATTACACACATGAATAAAATGTGCTATAAGCAGGTTTTAATAGCGAAGGAATATCAGAAATACCACATATTGTCTTTCCCCGTTTTGGGATGAGTGAAATATATTATGGAGTATAATGATGACCCATTCCTACTAAATACATATGGTCAGATATAATCTGTATTCATATAGTCTCTCCAGAAAATATTATTGCCATCCATTAGCAGGAGTGTTCAATCCATTTGAATCCATTTGAAAAGGATGAGGAGAATTCCTTGGGAATAATATCTTCTCCCTTAGAAGTGTTTCGTATAACTGCAAAGTTGCTGCCATATGGTTCCTGCAAAGGTTCTGCCAAATTCCCGTGGTTCTCACAAGAGCTCCTACCGCCTCTGTTCTTTTAATCTCCTGCTGCGGCTGGCAGACATGGGAGAGACAGACATGCTGCAAAGGGAAGTCGACAGAATAAAATGAAAGCCCTACAACTGTGTTTGTGTCGGTGTAGATGGGGGTCCCCCCTCCCTCGGCTTGCTCGCAGAGGTGGGCGTGAGAACCTGTAGGAATGTCTGGAAGAGATCCTGGGGAAGTCGTTTTGCCCAGAAGCTGGAGGAGAAGCAAAAGGCAAGTGTTAAGTCTCTTGGAAGGCCTGGGTGGCTGGGGGTAGGGGTGTTTCAGCGGGGAGAAGATTTGGGGGATTTTTTTTTTACCTTCCAGAAGAAAGAGAACTGTACCTGGAGGCTGGTCTGCATTTATAAAACAACGTAACAACATATAGAAAGACTACCATTCCTGAGTTAATGTTCTGGCAGGCAGGGGAGAAACAGGCTTGGTGCCCACATGGGGACTGGTTTCTTTTCTCCCTTACGTGACTGCTTTGAGTCCCTCCTGTTTCTTGGTGAGCTGTATTATAGTCTCCTCGAAACCCACACACTAATTCCAAGTGGATGACAACTTCCTTCTTTAGAAAATCTCAAAATACTCTTGAAGTAAATGGCAGCATTACAACATAGGCTTGTAGAGTCTGCAGTTGTAGAACATAAGGTATTGCTTGCTAATTTTTGACCTTACACTTTGAAATAGATTCCTTGAGATTAGTAAATAATTATTAGCTACGGAATGGTGCTTGCTAAGTTGCTGTGGATTCATTTTTTATACCTTGTATGTGCATTGATTTTTAAAAATCTTTCATAATAACTTATGTGGATCATCTGTTTTTATTTTGTTTTATCGCAGTTCAAAGTAGGTAAGGTGAAAAGAGAATTTGGACATCTCCAATACATTCTAAAAATTACACTAAAGAAGTAAAATAAAATTTCTGGTCCAGGCTTGCTAGGCTCAGCAAGCCCAGTGGGCTTACGTTTCTGACCTAACATTACTTCTTCACTAGTTATCGTTTTTGTGGACTCATCAAGAGATTTGCCACACATGTTGGAGAGCAGTGAGGTGTAATAGAGGATAACATCGAAGAGCACCCATACTAGTCCTCATGCTAACCAGAGGTCCATTTGTGTAAGCTCTGTGGGTGATCTTCCCCGCCTTGGTAAATGTTTTCCACTGCACTCTTTCCACGGCTCCCGCTCCTGCACCGGCTTGGACTGTTGTGCCTCTGATGTCCGTGGGTGGGCCTGGGGCTTCTGCTTGGTTAGACTGAGACACTGAATGGCTCTCACACTCTGTCTAGCTCTCCCTTTCCTTTATTTGTATTGTCTCTGCATGCTTGAAGATGAGGTAATTAAATACATCCTTGAAGGATATAGAAAACAATAGCACTCTCCTTTTTGCCTGATTCTGGGGGAGTACAATGCCTTAAACCGCCAGGTTGTCTTGTCAAATGAGTTATTGTTTTTCAAAATATAGCCTGAACAGCATCCTTTATAAGTAAGCCTCCTGGCTTTCAGTTTAAAGTGATATTTGCCAGTAAAAGCCTGCCAAAAAATAAATAAATAAAAGCAGGCTTACTGTTAAATATTGATTTAAGCTTGGAAACTGGCTCCAAATTTTGTTATACCAGTCTTGATCTCCATGGCCTCTGGGCATCTGTTTCAATTTGGTCAAATTGAAATGGGGAGGGACAGTGCCAGACTAACAGCAAGGTGATCCAATATAGTAGGATGGGTTGTATTTGATGAAAAAGAGCCAGACAAAGTCATCTATAGATCCTGAGGACAGGTGAACTGGGCTCAGATAAAATAAGAGCTTGATGGGCATCTTGACTTATCCCATGGGCTGCTGACTTAAGCCAGTTATTATTTTTTTGAAATGTAAAAAAAATGTTGAGTTATCTTTTGAGAGCAGTATGATTTTTTTTGTTTCTGTTTTTGTCTTTCTGTGTATCCTGCTAAATATAAGCTTTTCCTCCAACTGGTCTGGCTGGGAGCTTTCCCCCATGATCCTTTCACATCACTGGTAGGAATGTTAAAAAGCCCAACTACAAAACTTTTCTTATGAACCGAATTTCTCAATTCTTACCTGGAGGTTTTCTCCTATCTAGGGAAAAGATAAGGTTCTCAGAAGAATTTTTTCATCTGGAATGTATATGCTTGAGCCTTGTTGTATTATTCTCCTCTGTCTCTGACAAGAGAAGGCAAACAGGCAGGGGAGAGTTAAAGTTCCTGATAAAAGGGCCCTTGATAAATCTGAACTCTGTGGGTGCAAAGTGCCTGAGACCCATTAGTTTTTACAACCTCAGTTACTCTGGTGCCTCTTGTCATCTGTAAAGTTAACAAGGGCTGATAACTCATGATGAGGCTGGGTACTGGTCTGTATTTCCAGACTCATCAATATTTCACAATACCATTTTCTTAAAATCAGATACATTCATTTGCCAAGTGTGGATGCCATTGGATGTTCACCCAGTGCTGGTGTTTAACAAAAGCCCTGCTTTTAAATCAGAAGATATGGGGCCTTGAGGTGCGCCTCGCTTGCCACTGTACCTTGCTTTCAAATGCACATTCTAATTCGGGTGAGAAAGTTGGTGTTTGACCTCTAGAAACTGCTACTGCCTACCTTGAAAAATATATTGTTCTGCTCTACGGGCAAAAAAAGCATCCATCTTAGCCACATTCTCATATTCTTTCTTGTTTTCCAGCCCTGACGATGCCCTTGTGTTTCTTTGTACTTCACACTGTGGACAGTAGAATCAGGCACCAAAGGGTGAATTTAATTTGGAACAGACCTCTGTCTTGATAGAACTGCCTTTACTCAAGCTCAAATGCAGCAACCTGCAATTTCCCAAGGCAGTACCTCACCTCGTGCTATCACAGGCTCTAAAAATTAAGTCCAGCCTCGGCACCTCTCTTAGCTCACCCAGCTCCCAACAACAACACAGGTTGGTTGTGGACACAGAAGTCAGCCAAGCAGCAATGGTTCTCTCCCTGATGTAATCAAATGCAGTGCACGGGTATCACTTGATTAACAGCTGCGGTATTAATTTCCCTTTTTGGTTGCTTGACTCACAGCAAGAATCATGTCAAGGCAGCAGAGAAGCAATTAAATTGATTTTAATCTTTGTCAGGGAAGATAACATGCCTCTTTCTCTTCTCATTTAAATAATTAAAGTTTCAGGAGGTATTATTTCTGGCTTTAAAGAAATTGGTATCTTAATGTAATAGAATCCTTGTAATTATATACTTAATGGTTCTTAATAAGTTAATCATGGTTTTTCATTTAAAATGTATTTTTTACTTATTAAACTTTTATTTGTTATAGTATCTTTGCTTTTAAGGAGAAAGGGGAAAACACAAAGAGAGATACAGTTCTGTCATTTCTCATTATTAATCCTTTCAACAGCTTTCTTCTCCTTTTGTGGTGTGTTGGACTTAAGTTTGAAGTAATATTTTTACATTTTAGTGCATTTAAAAGAAGCCCACTTCTTATAATGACAACATATTTATTTTAATGATAATGGAGGTTTGGGCTTCTATGACAATTTTCTTATAGAACATCATATGCATTTAAATTGTGTGGGGCTCCTTTAAACTTAAAATTTCATTAAGGTCTTAGAGAAATATTGGAAAAATATTGCAAGTGGTTTCATTCCTCTTTGGTATTCAGTCCAATATTATATAGTTATTTTACTCCTCACCCCAATATTGTGAAATGTACCATAAACATTTCTGAGGAAGGGAAATAGGGGCAGAATTCATAGATCAAGTGCCCTTTCTCACTAGATGCTGGATTTCAGCTGCCATGCATGTGTAACCCACAGGATATGGAGCATTACATAAGTTAACTGCCATTAACCTGAGTCTCTACCACTGGGGTGAGTGACTCCTGAAACAGAAGAAGTGTTATTCTGGAGAATGACTAGTTCTCATTTCAGACCCTAATCAAGAAGTGAGTGTTTCACCAAAAGCCTTAAAAAATGCTTCCTCTTTCAGGATGGAACACTGATTAGGAGGAGAGAGCATACATCACGCAGAGACCCTGGGCCCTGGACCAAACACACTGAGGTTAGAGAGAGGCAAAGCCAGCATCCTGGAGCTGGCTCCTTTATCCAGGGTTTTGGAGGGGCTCAGTCTTCTGTAGAAATTAATTGACAAAGACTGAATCTTCACTTGGTATTTTTAAAGAGAGCTGCTACTAGCTCATATACTATGAATTGCCAAATGTCACTGCCTCTGGGTGGACAGATTACAAAAAGACACCTCCTCCTCCTGCTGTGGCTAGCAGAGGATAGGCTGGATTTCAGCCCCTACTCTTCTCCCTCTGCCTTGCTGCTGCCAAACTGGGTGCTCCTTGGCAGTTCAGGCTCTGCGCAACTGTACATGGTTTGATCATGCATAAACAAGACTGTCAACTTCTGATACAAACTCTGAAGCAAGGAGTGAATATATTCACTCCTCTGCAGATGGCAGGAGGAGGTGAGCAGTATGGGCAGAGAGAAGCATCAGAGAGGTTACAAGAAGAATGCTCTAGGGCAGTGCTCCCCAACCGTTTTGGCACCAGGGACCAGTTTCGCGGAAGACAATTTTTCCGCGGACGGCGGGGGGGTTGGGGGGATGGTTCAGGCGGCAATGCGCGATGGGGAGCGGCAGGTGAAGCTTCGCTCGCTCGCCTGCTGCTCACCTCGTGCTGTGTGACCTGGTTCCTAACAGGCCTCGGAGTGGTATCGGTCCATGGCCTGCGGATTCGGGACCCCTGATATACCTCCCCCGAGCACACTGACTACAAGGCTTATTTCTATAGAAACACTGCCCCTGTTTGGGGATTTGTCTTACTCACATTTTTGCCCCTAGTTCCTAGCACAATGTCTGGGCCAGAGGATTCATTCATTCATTCATGCATTCATTCAACAAATATTTATTGAGCACCTGCTATACAGCAGACACTATTCTAGGAACTTAGGATACAGCAATGAACAAAACAGATAAGTTCCTACACTAATGGAGCTTATATTCTGGTGGAATAGTTTAGTATTTACACAAGTAAATAAACAACCAAGACATGTGTAATGAGGAAAATTAAATAGGGGATATGATAATGACTAGATGGGGTGATACAGATGGGCAGTAGTGGGGGAAGTCTCTGAGGAAAGGACATTTGAATTGATATCTAAATGTCAGGATTCAAATGTAGGAAAAATGTGTGTGTCTAAATGATAGAAAGAAAGAGAGTGTGACTCGAACTGGATGGGGAAGAAGAGGGAAGGGTTATGGAGATGAGTGGGAGGGTTCAGAGGTGGTCATGTCAGAGAAGGATGTGAAGGAGTTAGGCAATGTCAAAAGCTGATCCATGCTGCTGGGGTCATGCTGCAAAGCCACACCCTGCTACAAAGGCTCTCCAAAACTTCATTACTACAAAAAATGTTAGGACACCATCAAGAAGTGAAAAGACAACCCACAGGATGGGAAAAAATGTTGACAAATCATATATCCAATAAGGGATTTATAACCATAATGTATAAAGAACTCTTACAACTCAATAATAAAAAGGCAAATAACCCAATTAAAAAATAGGCAAAGGATCTGAATAGACATTTCTCCAAGGAAAACATACAAATAGCCAAAAAACAAATGAAAAGATGCTTAGCATTATTAGTCATCGGAGAAATGCCAATCAAAATCATGAGATACTCCTTCATACAGTATGTAGAATGACTAGAATAAAAAGTCAAATATTAACAAGTGTTGACAAGGATGTGGAGAAATCAGAATCCTTATACACTTCTGGGACTATAAATGGGAATGTTAAATGATTCAGCAACCTTAGAAAACAGTCTGGCAGTTCCTCAAGTGATTAAACATAGAGTTACTGCATGTCCCAGCAATTCTATTCCTATGTATATATCCAAGAGAAATTAAAGCATATGTCCACACGAAAACTTACACACGAATGTTTATAGTGGTAGTATTCATAATACCAAAAGGTAGAAACAACTCGTATGTCCATCAACTGACAAATGACTAACAAAATATGGTATATTCATACAATGGAATTTTATTTGGCCATAAAATGAAGTACTGATACATGCTATGACATGGATGAACCTTAAAAACGTTATGCTAAATGAAATAAGGCCGTCAAAGGACCACATGTTATAGGATTCTATTCATATTAAATTTCTAGAACAATGAAATCTATAGAGACAGAAAGTAGATTAGTGGTGGTTTAGAGGCTGGGGGAATAAGAAGATACAGGAGTGGTAGCTAAAGGGTACAGGGTTTCTTTTCAAGGTGATAAAAATATTCTAAAATTGACTGTGGAGATGGTTGTACATATCTGTAAATATACCCCCAAACCGCTGGATTGTACACTTGAAATGTATGGTATGTGAATCACATCTCTATAAAGCTGTTAAAGAAAAACACTAAAAACCCCCAAAGCCTAAGGGTACACTTCAGACTCCCTCAGAGTTTCATGCTCTTCAGATAAAATTTACTAGTCCAGATCAGAATAGCTCTGGGCCCAAGGGAGAATCATCAATGAAGCTATTCTTAGAACACAAAGCTTTTCTTCCTAAAATACTGGAAAGGAGCAACACCTTGAACACCACAGGAAACCCATAAATATCTAATTTGCACCACTGCATGATAAAAGCAGCTTGCTTCTTCCACTCATTGGCAACACTCAAAAATATATTCTAGCTCTTTGCCTGCTAATAAGGATATTTACGTTTGCTCTTTGCACCAACTAAATAAGCCCTGTTTATTCCCACAGTTTCCCTGCCGCCCTGGTCCACCTGGACTGTGTTTGGAAAGCAAGTAGAGAGCCGTTCTGGGACAGACTCAGTGGTGAAAAGTGCAAGTGCTACATGAGAGTCGTTTAAATGAATGCATTTGGAATCATGGATTTCTAAGTGAGTCTGGAATTTGGAAGGGATTTCAGTTTCCTAGATGACAGGAAGTTAGCCATTGTATTCTACTACCAGTAACATGCTCTTTGTCCTGCAGATGACAGTCATTGTAGATGCAAATTTTAAGCCCTTTAAGACAGGAAAAATCTTATTTCATCTTTGTACTCTCTATGTTAGTGCTTTTGTATATAGTATGTGTTTAGTACTTTTTAAAATTGAATTTGAATTAATAGATCACTAGAGTTTAAGGACAAGATCAAGAACATTTTTCAGTGATTGAAACAAATAAGATTGAATACATGATGGATTGTATTAGCCAAACGTAGGTCTGACTCAGCCTGGGAGCTGGCTTATAAATGTAATGTTATTGGAACCAGAGAGTCTCCAGCTGCTAAACAGGAAGCCGGGGAAGGGAAGGTGTTATTGTAAGTTGTTATAAACAGGAAATGGAAAGTAAGACTTTCCCAATATCTTTTAGCTCAGTCAGAGAAAGCAAGACACTGCATCTGGTAGACACAAGCATTCAACTCAATAAACTGAGGCTCTGTTTTGGTGGCAGAATAGTTCACTAGGTTTGCCACAGTTTATGTGAGATATCTAATTTCCTCCCTCTCATTATGAGACAAGATTTCCAGTAGTTGGAGTATATGGAGTTGTGCATTTGCCAGTCACAGGAATCAAACTTTCCTCGATATTGACCAGTCACAAGGTACTACCCATGTGTGTGAGGTCTAGTCTAAAAAAGCCTGTCGGTCTCCTTTATGGACAAAAATTTAGCAGTGATTTCCATCAGTTTCTTTCTAACCTTTCCTCTTTTCTGCCATCTATTAGAATAGGATAAGTTTTCTTGTTTTCCCTCTGTCCATTCAGATTATGTGGATAAGTCTGAAATATGCACATCTCCTACATGCGTTTTTGAGTGTATGAGATGTGCTTTGAAATCCTAGGTGTAGGATACTGATGCCATCTTTACCACACATATGGCTCTTAGCACTTTACAGCTCAATTTTCTGCTTAGAGGGTGCCGCTTATAAACCAGCAAATACAGCAAGTGACTAATTAGCCAAATTAATGAGGGCTTGTTTACTTGAAGTCCCCAGTGCCCTTGGAACTTGGGATGTTTCATTATTACAATCTGCAAGTGGTTTCCACCAATTAGTTTTTAACATACGGCTCTTGCCTCTTCCCAGCAATATGTAATGTCCTCATACTTCAGAGGGGTTTACAAGCATTAAATAAATCATTATTCCTTATAGGGAATTACTGAAAGACTGGAACAAAAAGGAATCATATTGCTTTTTGGCCTACTTTACAAATTTTAGTCTGTAGGTCTAGAGGAAAATTGGTAAAGAGCAATTGTTAAGGCCTATTCTGAGAAATAAATGGAAAGGAAGAAACACATGTAGATATAAAAAGAATTGCTCTTTTCCACAGAATGAGTGATAAGCAAGCTAAGAAAAGTCAATCTTCTTACTTATAGCCCCTTGTGAGATTCCATGATTGGAGACAAATTCAAATCTAAGTAGGCACACAGAAGCATGTATTTAGAGCACATTCAGAAGTGATGTGTGCATCTAGAGCATATACAGAAGTGAGGTGCATGAGTGATGTCACAGAAATAGTGAAGTAGGGAGCTCTAAGAATTGGTCCCGCCACTGAAGCAGCCATTAAGCTGGTAAAAGCTGACAGAATCATGTTTTCTAGAACTCTAGAATCTAATAAAAAACTTGCAACAACTGGGGGAGAGCTTAATGAAAAAGAAATTGCTAAATTTCAGCATTAAGGAAATCTCTGTCAGATCACTGACTCTCTGCTGAGAACAAAACAGAGACTTGAGGGGTCACACATGACAAAAAATACAGTCTTTGCCAAAATAGTTTAGAAAAATAGCTTAAAAATGGATGACTGAAGCCCTCAATAAGCAATAACAGCAAACCCTGGAGGGGGAGAGAATCTGATTTTCCAGAGTTATCACATTATAATGTTTAAAACATCACTGAAAATTTTCACAAAAATTACAAGACATGCAAAGACACAGGACAGTATGACTTATTCACAGGAAACAAATTGACAGAAAACATCCTTGAGCCAGATCAGACATTGGATTTATTAGACAAAGACTTTAAATCAAAGATCTAAATGAAACTATGGATAAAGAACTAAAAAACAACAACAGCAACAACAACCAAAAAAAAAAAAAAAAATGGGGAGGACAATGTATGAACAAATAAAGAATATCAATAAAACACTGACATCAAAAAAAAAATGAACCAAATAGAAACTCTGGAGCTGAAAAGTACAGTTGAATAAAAAATTCAGTAGAGGGATTCAACAGCAGATTTGAGTAGGTGGAAGAAAGAACAGCAAACTTGAGGATAGGACAATTGAAATTAAACAGTCTGAGGAGCAGAAAGAGAAAAAAGAATGAAGAAAAAAGAACACATCCTAAGGATTTGTGGGACTTCATCAGCTATTTCAACATACACATCATGGGAATTACAGAAGAAGAGAGAAAGGGGAAGAAGTAACATTTGAAGAAATAATGGCTGAAAATTCCCTCAATTAGATGAAAGACATGAATCTCCACATCCAAGAAGCTCAACAAACTTTCAAGTAGGATAAACTCCAAAGAGATCCATGCTGAGACATCTATTACTAAACTATCAAAAGCTAAACACAAAGGGACAATCCTGAGAGAGCAACATAAAAGCAATTCATGGGCTTCCCTGGTGGCGCAGTGGTTGGGAGTCTGCCTGCCGATGCAGGGGACACGGCTTCGTGCCCCGGTCCGGGAGGATCCCACATGTCCCGGAGCGGCTGGGCCCGTGAGCCATGGCCGCTGAGACTGCACGTCCAGAGCCTGTGCTCCGCAGCGGGAGAGGCCACAGAGGTGAGAGGCCCGCGTATCGCAAAAAAAAAAAAAAAAAAAAGCAATTCATTACATACGAATTGTGTATAAAATTGATGATTAATAAGAACCTCCTGATCCTTAATAAGATTAACAGTTGTCTTCACATAAGAAAGTATGGAGGGCAGAAAGCAATGGGTGACATGTTTAAAGTACTGGTAGCAAAAATTATGCCAGCCAAGAATTCTATATGTGGCAAAACTATACTTCAAAAATGAAAAAAGAGGGCTTCCCTGGTGGTGCAGTGGTTGAGAGTCCACTTGCTGATGCAGGGGACGCGGGTTCATGTCCTGGTCCAGGAGGATTCCACATGCTGTGGAGCGGCTAGGCCCGTGAACCATGGCTGCTGAGACTGCGCCTCCGGAGCCTGTGCTCTGCAATGGGAGAGACCACAACAGTGAGAGGCCTGCGTACTGTAAAAAAAAAAAAAAAAAAAAAAAACAGAAAAAAGAAATTAAGACATTACCTAATAAACAAAAGCTGAAAGTTTTCATTGCTTGTGGACCTGCCCTATAAGAAATGCTAAAAGGAGTCCTTCAAGCTGATATGAAAGGACAGTGATTTGAAGCCATACAAAGAAATAAAGAATTTTGGTAAAGGTAATGACATAGGTAAATATAAAAGCCAGTATTATTGCATTTTTGGTTTGTAACTTTTCTTTTGGTTTCCTGTATGACTTAAAAGACAAATGCGTAATATATTAATTAGAAATCTATGTTAATGGGCATAAAATATATAAATATGTAATTTCTAACAATAAGAATCTATAGTACATGAGACTTCCCTGGCAGTCTACTGGTTAAGAATCCGTGCTCCCAATGCAGAGGGCATGGGTTTGATCCATGGTCAGTGAATGAAGATCCCGCATGCTGCATGGCATGACCAAAAAATAAAATAAAATAAAATAAAATAAAGATGTCTTAAAAGAAAAAGAATCTATAGTGCATGCAGAAATGATGTACACATCTAGAACTGAAGTCTGTCTCATGCAGAAGTGAAGTGAGCATCTTCAGCCTATTCAGAAGAGAGAGACTGATGCCAATGATTAAATTATAATTCATTCAAGGTAATTGGTTCTACTTATACTTGAAACTTAAGTTGAATTGGGCTGAATTGGGTGATTGGGATTGACATGTATACATTGATGTGTATTAATTGATGACTAATAAGAACCTGCTATATAAAAAATAAATAAATAAAATTCAAAAATTAAAAAAAAAAGACCAAAAGATTTAAATGAACAAATCACAAACGAAGATGTTTGACAAAGGAACAAATGAAAAGATGCTTTGCATCATTGGTCAACAGGGAAATGCAAATTAAAATGATGAGATACTACTTAATACCCGTTAGAATGGCAGAAAAATAAAACAAATACCAAAAAGCTGATGATGTTAACTGTTGACAAGGAAATGGAACAATAAAAAAAAGAAAATTTAATAATTCTACCTTTGTATTTTGAAAACAGGCAATCTCATATATTAGGGGTTAAGCTACATATGGTATTAAGTTTGGAATGACTTTTTAAAAAAGAAAGAAGAAAAGGTTTTTTTTTTTTTTTTTTTTTTTTTTTTTTTTTTTTTTTTTTACTGCCAGTGATCAAGGTGGTATTTCTCAAAATTGCAACAACAAAATTAGGATAATTTACATTTGAGTCAATGGAGGAGATGACATGAAAAGGAAGGTTTGATGTCTTGAAATTAATGGAAACAATAAGAGCAAAGGAAAGATTTCAGCATCTGTACATGCAGGTTATTCACTTAGAATGTGGAGAGAATGGGTTTTGAGGTTGCCTTTGATGAAAGGGAGTCTGGTTGCTTGACTTGTAAATATAAAAGGGTATTCCAGGTAAAATGGGTGTTGAGCAGAAAATGGCTTTGGAAGCTAAGAAAACAAGGATCACTTTACAGTCCAGCCCTTGTTTATAGTGAGTGATAAACTCAGGTTCTTAGGAGAAGGCATAATCATATCCTTAAATATGTAGTTATGCCTAACACTAAGATAATAATGAACTGTCAGTGGCCTAATAAACTACCTTTCCTTAAATAATCTAAGAGTATTCTCAGCCTTTCCTATCCCCTAATCTGCAAAAAAAGAGTTTTGGCTTTGCCTGCAGTTTCTTTACCTTTCTTGCTGTCTGAGGAGTGTTCTGCTATTACCAGGACAGAATTTTGGGGTTTGTGATGCAAAATGAGAATGATAGTGTGAAGGGTAGAACAACCAGAGTACTCAGACTAGGTGTGGAGGAGGATATATTTTAAGAGAGTTTCTAGGAGAGTGGCATGAAAAGTGCTCCAAGGTGTGAGGAAAATAAGTGGGAGAAGAAATTAAAGTTTAAGAAAACATATAACTGTGGATTATATTTCCTCTTCACATGCAGTCCAAAGAGGTTGGGTGATTTTGAACATACTCCGGTTGCTGAACAGTGGTTCATTGACTGTGCACTGTTGAGACTGAATCACGTGACTCCTGGCTTCAACATGCTTACACGTATAATAGTAAAGTTCTAGAAACCCAGTGAACATTAGGTAGAATTTGGATTAAAAGGCACTGACACTAGTCCTTTTCCAATCCTATATCTGAGATTCAAGTTTTTGTTTTATTTAGAGTTCTTTCAAAATCATCTTTCAAGACTCAGATCCAATATGACCTTCTCTGTGAAAACTTTTCCTGATATTCCTCATTTCTCTAATAGAATTGAATCTTCATCCTTCAGGTCTCACTTCTCCATTGTATAGATTTCTCTCATTTCAACTAAGGCACTTGGGTGAATTTATTTGTCTCTCCAATTGATTGTAAGATCTTTGAGGGCAGAAACCATCTTTGTTTCCCTGGAGCCTAGCACTGCACCTGGCACACAGTAGACACTTAAAGCTCATTTGTTGAAAACACAGCTTATTAACCATTGTTCCTGCTTATTGTTTCTCTTCATTTCCACGCCTATGTACTACTGATTAGTGAATCTTCCTGAAGAACAATAAAATACACAGTGATTCACACTATTAAAATGACAGTCCAAATTCATTAGTATAGCATAAGTTCTTGGTAATCTGACTTTAGACTATTTTTTAGGCTTCCTCTCCCTTTAAAGCCTCTATGTTCTATCCAAATTGAATAATTTATGGGCTTTTTTTTTTTTTTCAAAAAAGTGTTTTCAGTGGGAATGAAGAACCTTATAAAATATCCCAGCATAAACCCTGCCAGCCCCTGAATTTGCACTTGTAGACAATATAGTAAGGAGAGCTGGGACAGAGAGACAAGAGATAAAAGATCACACAGGAGGATGGAAGTTATTGTAAATGTTCTAATTTCTTTGTTAGGCTGTGGGATCACTGGTATTCATTATATTTTAAATAATCAAACAAGCAAACAAACAAATAAATAAGAGCCACAGGAACCAATGATGAAAGTATGTCATAAAAAGCCAGAATATGATTAATCCAATTCCACAAACTTGAAATAAACAAAAGAGTAGCTGAAAGTTGTAATGTAATGGAGAAAAATACTACAAGTAATATAGCCAACGCTGCTTGTCTCCTGTCTTGAATGTCTGAGATCCTTTCTGCTTTCTCCCTATTGCCTTAACTTGCGGGATGGTCACAAATACTAGGCACCTATATAGGAAAGGTATTCATATTTTATGTTAAGGATTTCTCAGTAATGACTTTTTGTAGATGACTCTCAAGGTTCAGTGCGTCCAAAAAAATCTGTGCCTTGTTAACATTTTGAATTTCTGGACCCACCTCCCAGAAATTCTGATTCATTAGGTTTGGTTGTATGATCGAAGAATCTGATTTTAAATAATTACTCTTGGGGTATTTTGATACAGATGATCCAAGAAAAATATGTCATTATATGACTTTGGAACATCAGACTGAGCTGCAGACTTAGTGGTGTAGAGATGTACAATGACCCTGAAGACACTCTCAAGAAGAGCGTCAGAAATGGTTAGAGTAACGGGAGCATTGATTTGAGGCATTTTCCAGGTTTAAAGGATCTAAATGTGTCTAATCCTTAAAGCCTCACTCAGCAGCAACTAGTGGGAGATGTCATAATGGTCTACAAATATTTGAACACCATAAACATCAAAGATGGAGAGAACTTATTTAGCTTGTTGGAAGATAGTATGATTAATAGTAACTAAAAATGACCTCTGCACTGAATTTAAGATTAGCCTTCTGAAACTAAAGTGATTAGATTTCAGGGTAGATTCTTAACAAAAGTGATAAATCAATAGAGGAAAAGTGGAAAAAAATTGATCCACAAATGAGATGAATTTACTTGTATTTAAAAGCTGGGAATGATAGCTCCCAAATTTCTTCTAGTCTGCATTTCTTTCTGTATTGCCTACATGGACCTCTCTCCCATCTGCTCTCATGCTTGGCCTTGGCTTTGGCCTTGGTAGGTTTTAATTGGTCCTTTGTCTTGCCTCTGGGGACATTACAATGTTAGCCAGCCTTGATACTCCAAACCCACAATTGTTGGTCTCCCTTTCTTGCTTTATTCAATTAATATTTAAGCACTTACTATTAAGCACCTTTAAAGTGTCTTTTTCACCTAGGCACTGGTTATCAAGACAAACAAAAGCTTTGTCTTCAGGAAGCTTATATACTTGAGGATTACTGATTATTATGGACTGAACGTTTGTGTCCTCCCAACATTCATATGTTGAAATCCAAACCCCCAATGTGATGGTGTTAGGAGGTGGGGCCTTTGGGAGGTGATGAGGTCATGAGGGTGGAGTCTCCATAAATGGGATTAGTGCCCTTATAAAAGAGAACCAAGAGAACTCTCTAGCCCTCTTTCTGCCATGAGGACACAGTGAGAAGTTGGCTGCAATGAAGAAGCAGGCTCTCACCAGACACTGAATCTACTGGTGACTTGATCTAGGATTTCTTGCTTCCAGAACAGTGAGAAATAAATGTCTGTTCTTTGAGCCACCCAGTCTATGGTACTGGTTGGATTATTTCTTCCATGAGGTCTGTCTCATGGGGAGAGCATAAAAGTTGTTGGTTGTGAGCTAACTCCAGAACACAGGTAGCTGGGAGAAATACCATTATGACAGAACAGGGCATGAGCCTTATCCCAATTCTTTCCAACCCTATCTGACTCATCTCTCTCATAGCCTTTTATTATTAACTCAGCTGATTTGCACCATTCACATTGGCAAACATGCAGAATTTATGAATTCCCTTTATTCTGCATTGCCTCACCATCAGAGAGGTCTTCAGGGCATGTGAAGCTGGGCTATTTCCCCAGGCCTGAGTTCTGTATGCTGGCAACAGGTAATAGACAGGGAGTAAGAGATGACTTTCAGGTAAAGCACAAAGGAAAAACACACCCACTCATTTGGTGAACTTAGTACCATCTCCTAGTCAAAAAAAAATGGGACAATTCTTCCCTCTTCCAGACCTCTTCTCCTTTCTATCTCAGGCTGCAAGTTGCTCTTTTATGATTTGCTCATTAAAGGCTGATGCTTACTTGGAAACAAAACACATGAACAAAAACCCACTTAATTTCATCCACAAGTGTTCCATGGGCAGATTAGGAGTTAGGGGTTAGTGGCAGACAACACCACATGTATCCACACCTAGAAACATTCTGTGGCTTAACCCAGCCTTCCACTTCCTTGGGCTCTGTTTGGGTTCTTCCAGTGTCATGGTTTCTGTCCTATTACCCTGGATCCAGTTAGATCTAGAGCTTGAGGGCAGGGACAGAGCCTTCTCTTCCTTTGGTAATTCCAGACTAGGCCAACATTTGAGGGCCCTGATGCATTTCACACATTATTCCCTTTAATTTTCACTATAACTGCGTGCAACATGCTTCTCCCTCCCACAGCTAGGTGAGGATGTGGAACACACCACATAGAGCTTTGCCTCCTCTGATCTCTGGGTTTTCCTCCTTCCTATAGATACACAAAATAACCAAGGCATAGTTACTGGACGCCAGAATTTTAAAAGTTTTTAAAAAATGTTTTCTGGGTTGAACTTAGAACTGTGATCGTCTTGATTGAATGAAAGTACTCAGCTGCCCTCTGTGAAGAGGACACATGCAGATATTTCCGAGTGATTAACGAATTGTGGAGAGCCTTGCCAGAGTCATCTTCTCTGAATATTTTTATAAAATGCATGGAAGGGATTAACCATAGTCCTAAATGTAAGTAAGGGAAAAGTCTAGAACTGTGCTGTTCATTATGGTAGCAACTAGCTGTATGTGGCTATGGAGCACTTGAAATTCAACTAGTCTGAACTGAGATGTGCTGTAAGTATAAAATACACACCAGATTTAGAAAACTTAATACGAAAAAAAGAATGGAAAAGATTTCATTAATCAATTCTTATACTAATTTCACATTGAAACAATATTTTAGATACATTGGGTTAAGACATACTATTAAAATCAAGCTCCCTTGTTTCTTTTTACTTTTGAAACATGTGGCTACCAGAAAATAAAAAATTAGATAAGTGCTTGCATATATTTCTATTGGCTAGTGCTGGTCTAGAAGAATTTTTTTTTTTTTTTTTTTTCTGGGACTGCTTTTATCTAACCATTTAAACTGGCTTAGAATTAAACTGCCACCTCTGCTTTAAAAACATCTGGCACATCACACCCAGGCATAATTATTTTTCTTCTACGACTATGCTGCTATAGGAGCGGAGTTATGGTAGAATAAAGAACAACTTGAGCTAATAACTTGTATATGAAAATAGTTACATCTTCATTGTGGGAACTAGGAGCCACCCATACGGTTTCACTGCACACACAAATCTCTTTTATAATGATGCTTTTTCATTCATTTGGCATGCTTTTATTATTATTAATACCACAGTGAAAACGCCATCTATATCAGGGTAAAAGCATCTCTTTTGGATAATCAAACCTATAAATCTTGTGACTGCTCAGATATAGCTAATTAACTCCCCTTTCTCAGAACTGCAGTGCACCAGATGGTGCAAAAAGGGTGGCCACATAGTGCTTGCAGTGCTCTTGACTGAGTGATGTAGTCACAAGAGCCATGGAAGCTAGTGAGGAGGTTCAAGTTTTTCAGTCACCAAATATGCTCATCATAAGCATTAATAAGAAATGTTTCTATTCCTTCAAATGTTGATGTCTTCGTTAGCTATGTCAAAGTTCTCATCAGTACATTAACAGAATCCTTCATGGTACGCTAGCAGAACCCTTCTTTATACCTCTGATGCCTCATTGTTTGATAACAGAAGAGGTTTTTTTAAATTGAAGTATAGTTGATTTCCAATGTTGTGTTAACTTCTGCCATATAGCAAAGCGATTCAGTTATATATATTATATATATATATATATTCTTTTTCATATTCTTTTCCATCATGGTTTACATAGGATATTGAATATAGTTCCCCATGCTATACAGTAGGACCTTATTGTTTATCCATTCTATGTATAATAGTTTGCATCTACTAATCCCAAACTCCCAATCCATCCCTCCTCTCCCTCCCTCCTTCCCCCTTGGCAACCACAAGTCTGTGCTCTATGAAAAGAAGTTTCTTAAAAAATAAACCAGGGATAATATTTTATAAATAACTCTAATCACATTTCCTATTTGCTCTGGGCTATTACTTTGTTGCTTTGCCTATAGCACTAAGCTGCGTTGCTGTTGTGTGTGTTGGGGGAACAGGGGTGAGAAGGAGAAGCAAATCTGTAGATAAACTGCAGTGCAGTCAGTAGGCAAAGTAGGATCAACATGGGTGATGATCTTTTGTTTTCATTCAATTTTTAAAATCTTTATATAAAAATTTCTGGTTACAATGTTTAAATGGTTTGGTTCGTGCTACTTAAATAGTTATTGAATTAACTAGTTCTACCACTAAGGTAAAATACACACCTTGAAATCTCAAAGATTAGGAAACTACACTTCATGATCACATGAAATCTGGCTTGAGGATGTGTGTGTGTGTGTGTGTGTGTGTGTGTGTGTGTGTGTGTGTGTGTGTATGCATGTATCCCCTGGGCACAATCTCTTTAGGATATCTTGGATCTTGGTTTTATAGAATTAAAATTTGCCCCGTGATTTTAATGTTTTCTTTTCTTAAGCTGTGTTTTTAGATAATGGTTGCTTTTGAATGTTTTAGAGCTTATAATGGCAGACTTTTGAAGTGCCTAGATACGGTTTAAAAACCTGAATAAAATGAAACTTTCATATTTGTACACTTCTCATTCAATATTGTTTCTTGCCTCCAACTCTCCTTCATAAAACATTGCAGATTTCAGTTTCTGTTTGAGTTGCTCATCATTCCTACAAGCTATAGCTGACCTTTTCATAAATTTGTTTTTGGATAAAAACGATGACCTAGAAGATATTGCACTAAGTAAAACCCTGCCCAAACCTGATAAGTGGGGTCCAAAATATCCAGTTCTATAGAGTGAAGGTTCAAGATATCATGAGCTTAATAAAGCAAGGGTGGAGAGCTTGTTCAGCTAGCTGCCACGGAGTTTGTGGGATTTAGCTGAGGGATTCAAATCTGTCTGCATCCCAGTTGCAGCGTGATGTCACCTTGTGATGGTCGTCCTCTCTGACTTAAGCTGTATCACTGGCAGTGATCCAGCGTCCTATGAAAGGCTATGAGTTCTCTGACAGCAGCAGCAATTCCAGGAAATCCCCCGGTTAATTTGTGCCCATTTCATTGGCCTCATCTGGGGAGAGCGAGCTAGGAGAACCCTGGGGACCCAGGGAACCACTCCTCCTCCCTACGTCCCAGGAAGAGGCTGCCTGCCGCTTCCAGGGAACCATGTTCCCCTTCTCATTTCCACTCCATTCCTTCCCTCGTCATAGAAGAACTGTAGCCCACCAGATCTGAGAACAGGGCTGGGTGGAGGGAAGGAGTCAATTACATCGTATCTTTATTGTGGGGCCTGTTAGTGTGGGGTTTTGCTGCAATTTTGTTATTTTCAGTGAAATATCGTTAGGAATGAATTTGGCAAAAACTGTGCCCTCTATTAACATGAGTAGTTCTAGATTTTAGTTCCCATATAATTTCAGCTCATGCCTGTAGGTGACTACTAAATATGTAGATACTACTTATTTTCAATTTTTGGTTTATTTATTTAGCTGAGGGATATCAACTTCATTAGGACATACAGATGGTATTTTATTAAATTTTTTGTTTTGTTCCTCCTCCCCTCCCTCCCGAGGCTTTTGATTGATTAAAAAAAAAAGAATTGGGGCAATTCATTTGCTAATCCCAGATGAAAGAATATCTAAATTTCTTTTTTCTTTATTTTCTTCGTTGTGGCATGTGGGCTTCTCTCTAGTTGTGGTGCACAGGCTCCAGGGAGCGTGGGCTGTCTCACTGAGGCGTGCAAACTCAGTAGTTGTGGTGCCTGGGCTTAGTTGCCCCGCGGCTTGGTGGGATCTTAGTTCCATGACCAGGGATTGAACCAGCGTCCCCTGCGTAGGAAGGTGGATTCTTTACCACTGGACCACCAGGGAAGTCCCAAGAATATCTAATTTTCAAACAAGGTAAATCTCCTGTGAAAGAACTCTTCTCCTTTTCTGAATACCTATAGCATTTGATTTGAAACAATTGTACTGCATTTGAGTCTTATCTCCCCAACCAGAATATAAAAGATTATCATTAATGACATCTAATTCATCTTTGAGTACCTCACATTGCCCATAGTAGACCTTCAATAAATGTTAAAGAAAAAGAACATGCATATACACATGTGATTGTACAATGTTTTGTAAAAATCAACAACAAAAAAGACAAGGCATTACCCCTAATCATAGCTTCTCAATCTCCTCCAGACTGAGTGAATAAGCAACCGTGAATGTAGGTTGCTAAAACATTATGTAATCATGCTTAGCACACATGCTTCACAGAGTTCCAAGATGTTTTCAACCTCCTTTGTCACTTAACTTATTTGACTATCTTATCGAGGCACTGGAGATTGAAATCAGCTGGTTTTTTCATGCTGTAAAAGAAATGGAGCTGTAGCCACAGTCTTAATAAGCTTTCATTCCAGTTGAATGATTCTATCCAGAGAGACAACTTTTTCTGAAGGCATGTTTACCCAATTCTCAGTAATTAAAACCTCCTTTACTCCAACTAGAACTTTGAAAAGTTCTCAAGGAAATTCAAACACTTTGAAGGTGCTGTGGGAAGGTCACTTAATGTAGCAAGATATTTTAGATATGTGGGTTTTTGTTGCATGGTGAGAAACAAGAAGCTGATTTTCCTTAGTATTTTCCATGAAGAAGATTTGGGCTTCAGTGACATGGTGCTCAACAAGGCAGAATCCTTTCTTAGAGCTGATGAAATTGTCTCTCCGAGTTCCAATTGTATGGTAGTCATGGATTTAGTTTTGTGCCTGGAGCCTTAGCTTGAGAGAAATGGAGTAAATATGCTAGTGGGTTGGGGGAGAGGATGCTGTAGGAGGAATTTAAATAGAAATATGGGACTCTAAGCCTGGTTCCAGAGACAGACTTCAGAAGGACACTGAACCCCTGCATCTCATGTGGAATTCTTTATGGATGTACATACATGCGTTTGTGGGTGGGTGCACAGCTTTCATCAGATTCTCAAAGGAGTTCAAGGCTCCTCAAAGAATTAGAACCTCTAATTCAAGGGACTCAGCTGAGCAGGTACATTCTAATGGCTATTTGGAAAATTTAGGGGATCATGTCCCTAGGATTCCTTACAGATGATTATAACAAATTCTTTGTGGATATTTGTGATTCATCTGGAAAAAAGGTAACATCCAGGCCTTTGTGTATAGTTGTGCCCTCTTAGACTTGTGCTGAAATTATGACTGTCAAGAACAGAGCCTTAAGGGGACAGACTTGCTGGGGAGCAAAGTCGGGGGGGGAAGGGACAGAACATTTATGAAACAGGGCAACCAAATGGAATCCAGTCAGAGAATAGCAACTAAGATGGTGGAGGGTCAGAAATTATGGAGCAGGATAAACATGAAAGAACAGAGAACATCTACAGGCCGTAAGACTTTGCCTAGGGGAGGAGATCCATGCTAACTACCTTTACATATCCTGTGGAAGAGAAGGTAGGCTGAGAAGGGTGGAATCAGGGCAAGAGTGGGATTTGTAGATTTGGAAGTAGCATAAAAAATGCTCTCCTTCTGTAAGAACCATCTAGCACTGGACTGAGATGCCTTATGGGAATGAGTGTACAAGATGAGGTTAGGCAATCATCCACAGGGAGTGTGGTAGAAGAGACTCTTACATTCAGAAGACTTGTACTAGATGATTTCCAGATTCATTAGTTCACTGTCAAGTTGTCATCTCTACTTAGATGTCCAGAAGGCACCTCAGACTCATCATATCCACATCAAACTCATGAATTTCCCTTTCAAACTTGATCTTCTCTAGTTCTGTTTCAGTGAGTGGCCCCACCATCCACCCAGTTATGCAAGCCTGAACCCTTTCTACTGCCTCTTTTTCAGTCCTCATTCCTGATCCATCACCAAGTCCCAATTATTTACCTTCTTAACTTATCTCAAAAATGTTTTTTTTTTGGCTCTAACCCTATTGCCACTCCCCTACATCATGCCACTAACCCCTCTTCTAGGCCACTGCAGTAGCCTGACCATTGCTTTGTCTGCATCCCCTCTTGCTCTTTCCAGGGATTTTTCATACATCAGCCAATGTAGTCTTATTAACACAAGTCTGAGTAGGTTCTTTCTCCACCCAACTCTCTCCTCTGGCCACTTCTTAACATTTCAGTGACTTCCCACCGCTTTAGCCACAGGACCTTTGCACATGTAGTTACCTCTGCCTGGAATGCTGTTCTTCATCCCCGTGCCATGTCCTGCTCCTAGCCTTTCACTTCTTTTTTAAACATTTTTTTTATTCATTTATTTAGTTATTGTTTGACTGCATTGGGTCTTCATTGCTGCGTGTGGGCTTTCTCTAGTTGCAGCGACCGGGGGCTACTCTTCATTGTGGTGCGTGGGCTTCTCATTGCTGTGGCTTCTCTTGTTCCGGAGCACAGGCTTTAGGCGCACGGGCTTCAGTAGTTGTGGCATGCGGACTTAGTTGCTCTGAGGCATATGGGATCTTCCCGGACCAGGGCTCAAACCCATGTCGCCTGCATTGGCAGGCCCATTCTTAACCACTGTGCCACCAGGGAAGTCCTCCTTCACTTCTTAATACCTAATTTTCTTTGAGAATTTAGTTCAGCCATCACCTGCTCAGTTCTCTCTGACTTTTCTGTTAAGCAGTTTCCTCATTGTACTTCTTATGACAGCAGACTCTTCACAGCCTCTTCCATGCGTGCCATGTAGTATTTATTAGTGTGAGTCTTTGATTAATGTTGTCTTCCCCAGTAGACAGAATTTCTATGAAGTCAGGGACTGTGTATTGTTATTGACACAGAGCTTAGTAGCTGCTCAGTGAGTAACTCTGAAATTCTTGGATCCTGATCCAGGAGCTTGGGGATAGGGTTGAGGTAGAGGGGCACTGAGTATGCGAAGGCTTGAGGAGGGGGCCTTAAAGAACAGTAGTTGAGGAAGCTGAGGACGAAACTGGCCCACTTCCCAGATTCGCAGGGATCCTCAGTAATGGCAACCTCAGAATGGTAGTGGTTCTGGTAATTCCTTAATCCAGTGTTTGATCCTTCATTCCATCAGGGGTTTGTGATACGGCAGGGGGCAGGGAGATCTTTCTTTTTACTGAAACAGAGAAGATGAAGCTGGGAAGAGGGCCCCTCCCCTCTTACCCTGATTAACAGGTAGTGCAGCCCTCCCCTAAGCCTGCTCAGATCCCAAGGGGAGGGTCTTTGAACTGGCCTGGGTCTAGTCCCTGAACTGACCCATCTAACCCAGTTGTACGTCTCTTAGCCTATGGTTGCTCACCCCAGTGCTTCTTCTCCTGTCACACACCCCCTTGGACTCGTTATGTTTCCTGCAGGCAGAGCTTCTAGCCAGTGGTTCAGCCTCATGCACAGGACCCAGAAACGTCCCACCAGAGTCTATCACCGTAGACCATTTCACCACATACCATAGATGGAGAAAGACCCATGGCCATCTACTCAATTCAGCACATGTAGCATGTTTATTCTGCAAAACATTACATTTGGACTTTACTAATAAAGAAACAAGGACCTGAATGGGAAACTGGATTGCTGGAGGCCACTGGGGGAGGCAAGGTGCACTGGGTTCTATTTTTTTGATTGTTACGGTGGTACAGTAACAGAATTGTGGTAAAGTGCATTTACATTATTCATATCTTATATTCAGGCTTAAAGCGAATCTTTATCCAAATTTCACAAAGCAGTGAAATCTAGGGCAGCACACTGTAAGTCACTCAACAGCATCTATTGTTCCCCTCTGAGTGTGGTGAATTTTGGATTACATCACTCAGGAGTGAAATGCCAGCACTAGCACAAGGGCCCAAAGGCACCACTCTCTTAAGAGGATACCTTGGAGGAGCCTACTCTGCCCCAGCTGGCTGCAGTTTCCCCTGTATCCGGTCTGGTGGAACAATTGGCTTTGTCCTGGTAGAAGTAGCAATTTGGTTAACAAAGGGCATCTTTTGCTTTCTTGGGAGATCAGAGATGGGTCTTTGGGGTCAGGAGCAGCTCTAGTTTGGGTGGGATGCCAAGGCTCTTCGATGGTGTTCCATTTAAAGCAGACCTGGAGACAGTGGTTCAAGTTAAGTAGTTGATTTAGGAAGTGATCCTAGGACATTATGAGGCAAGACAAGAAAGCTGAGAATGTCATTGCTGTGGGCCCCCACTGAGGACCCCATGAGAGACTACAGAGCACCCTTTAGAGCTCTGAGGGCTGAGGAAACTGATGTGGTTATCCTCTGACTCCTACCCCCCATCTTGAGGGTCACTCCTGAACCTCATGACCTGTTCTGAGCCCAGACTAAGTTTGCTCCTCAGCCAGAGAACCTACCCCCACCAGCAGAGATGAAGGAAGGCGTAGGCCTGTGTGGGGACTGTCACAGAGCACCTCTGGAATGGGCTGAAGTCATCTGGACACTGACACCATTTGTAAGACCATGTGAGGGAGAACCCCTACCAGCTGGCACACCTATGCTCACTTGCCTACTGCTTCTTTGCATCAGTGTGTGGCTGGGCACTGTCATCTTTGCAGCTAACAGAAGTGGGGATGCCCCACTGGGCTGTGATCAGCTGGGCCCATGCCTGGGACCTCCGGCTCTGGGCTAGGGGCAGTAACTGAGGGAACAGAAGGTGGGAGGAGAAATTGAGGTGACAGCATCAGGGGATGCCAAAGCAAAGGCAATGAATGGAGATGGTGATTTGCCTTTCCATGCTGCTCACAGGGACCAGGGAGGGATTGGTGGCCTGGGACTAACTCCCTGGTAACAGCACCCTCCTCCACACGTCCTCCTTAGGTTGTGCTTTTTGTGACATTGCTCTCCATGCTATGGTGTTCTCTTTAACCAGATTCCCATATTACCAAAGGATGGGCGATAAGGGTAGAGGCTGTTCTGTGATCTACAGCAGGCCTGCGTTTGTCCTGCTGGGTGTGGTCTTGCCTGAGCTGTGTTCTCTGAATTGAAATGAATTGAATTTTATCCGGGTAAGATCCAGGGCAAGAAAACAGGTTTATGCTCACCTGGATTCTGGTTTATCCATGCATGAAGCCAGCTAACAGAGTTAATTCAAGCTCGTTAATAAATCTGTACTAACTCCCCTGCCTTCAAAAATTTGGACTAGGGATCAAAATAGATTAAAGTGGGCATTGTCAGCAGCGTTCATTTTTCTTGTTGTTTTGGGTTAAATGGATAAGGTGAATCAAGGAAATGGATCTGATTATGCCGGTTTCCATCACAACGTTTCATCGTAACTATCATTTATACTTTTTGCCCTTTCCCACTCATTCCTTGCCTCTCTCTTCATGCATTTCCCTTCCTTCCATCTTTAATTGAGTGATCTTTTCAAATAAGATATTTAGAAAAAGTGCTGACTCATAAAGCTGGAGTCCCCTCCACCAAAAATTAGACTGCTCACTTCTTTGAAAATAAAACTTATAGCAATTTAACCCTAGGATAGAAGAATATAAAAATATTTTTCAATCCAATTTTAATTCAGGTACACGATGCCCAGTGGAATGGTCTTAGAAACTAGACAAAAATTAGAGTAATAAAAGCCGACCGTACCTTTGCTTGGTAAGACATGCACTATTATGCCTTATAAATTTCAGTCCTTCTGACTAGCTTCATTTTAACTAGCTGAGAAAAATATAATCCGCTAAAGATGGTTTCCAGTGTTCAGAGTCACCTGGGACCTAGCCAGTGTTCAGTAATTACAGCCTCACAATTTATAGGAGATTCCATCCCCACCAGTCCTGCCTTCTCATGTCCGCATTTGTAACATTGTTCATTATATTCAACCTGCTGCCATCACTCTAGAGCTTTCAAAAGTATTCTGGGGGCTATCTTGCTGTAGGACATGGATAATGAAATAGTTAGATGTGACTTGTATTATAATCGCCTCACCTAACCCCCATTTAGCTTGAAAAGTAGACTTAATAAAAGCAGGAGTGAAAGGCACTTTATGTTTTTAATAAGGAGTCTCATATGGTATTACCTGCTGTTTTTCATTGTGTGTCTCGTCTCATGGTTTTCCTTTGAGATACATGACAGAAGAAAGCCAAGCACATCTCTTAATCTTAAAGAACTTTAAGAATCTATTGCAGTAATCTACCAAAATTGATCAATAACTTCAAGCTAACAGGGTTGATTTCCAAAGTACATATGTGTACTTATAGAGATAGGCACATTCATTCACTAGCAAGAGAAGGCCATCTTATGTCCAAGAAACTAGAGGATTCCACTGTATAATAATTTAATGTTCTGTTTGCAAAAGGTAATTATAAAACTCTCATTCCATCTCCTGCTCTGATGGGCTCAGGATGAATTTAAAATGGATTAAGAGGAAATGGATAAGACGTTCTGTATTGCTGAACTCTGCCCGGGTGTCATGATATGCAAACAGTGAGCAGAGCGCTGAAACTACTAAATACACACCGAAGAGATGACAGGCTCAAATGCGAGAGCGCCTGGATCTGCCAGAGAAAAGGGCTCCTAAAAATAGTGCTAACAATTTACAGAAGAGAAATCCTGACTGTGGTGCAGAAATCTTTGAAGGCAGAGCTGCTTGGAGCTGGCTGCTGTAAACATATTCATGATGTTATATTAAGAGAGGAATCTATTTTCTATGCATTAACGTCAGATGAGAAAGGGTAACAACATCTATGGACCTGTAATATGTGAAGAAAGAAGAATCCGGCTGGTAGTTGGAAGGCTTCATTTCTAGATGAGGCTCTGCCGCTAATTAGCTCTGTGACTTCAGCAAGGCACCCTACCTCTTCAGGCCTTATCTATAAAATGGGTCTGTTAAACTGAGGCTGGTTGCCCTGTGCTAAAAGGTGCTGGCAGGTTGGATATTCAGGAGTTTCCCTAATTCTAGCCTAATTATGATGCTAAATTGATTGTTAATATTTAGGGACTACATTTCTTTAAAGCTGTTTGATACCTTCCTTCTTTGATGTCATTAGATGTTTTTAAATTTAAAAAGTAATGTATTCTCATTTTAACAAGTCAAATAATATAGAGATGTAGAAAGAAAAGGATTCAAATTTAAATCTCTCTAAAATCCTCCTCTGAAACCCCCTCCTACCCCACCTGAGGTAATCAGAGATAACAGATTGATATATATTATTCCATTGTTTTCACCGTACTTCTAATATATACTTATATACAGGTTGTTCTTTAAATAAATTCTTTGATTAAAATGACATCATTTTTCTTGTAATGATTTATCATGGACACTCTCCTAGGCTAAGGGTAGGCAAACTATGGTTCACAGGCCAAATCTGGCCATGCTAAGTGCATTGTCTGTGATTATCTTGCACTCCAAAGGCAGAGCTAAGTAGTTGTGACAGACCCCTTTTGTCCACAGAGCCAAAAATATTTACTATCTAGCTCTATAAAGAAAACATTTGCCAACTCTTTTTAAATATGTGTAGCTCTATTGTCTTGTTTTTAAAAAGTTGCATAATATTCCACAGAAAGGATGCTCAGTATTAATTCAGCTCAAGAGGCTTAGGTAGTTGAAGAGTCCAGATGACTATGGGCTGTTAGATCCAGGGACTGAAATGATGTCTTCAGGATTCTGTCTCCCACTGGTTTTTGTTTCAGCTTTCTTTTCTGTAAGCTTACTTCTTAGGCAGTCTTTCTTCTTTTACTGACAAAATAGCTGTCATCAGTTTCAGTCTTAAATCTCATTCAATGGTTCTAAGAGAGTTTTTTCTTCCCCCAGTAGTTTTATTAGAAATTCTTGGTAGGGCTTTCATTGGCCTGGTGGCTCATCCCTGAACCAGTCACTGTGGTCAGGAGCCAGTATTCTATGGCCAAGGATAGGCCACATGCTCCCCTCTGGACCTGAGTGTGAGGCTCCTAGCCTTACCAAAAAACATGGATTGAAAATGAAGAAAGTGTGCTTATCCACAGGATAATTGGGGTGAAGTTATTGACAAAAGGGAATGAATACCAGGAACTTGAGATGACAAATACCCACTCCAAGCACAGATTTCCCAAAGTGCTTTGCTGGGTTGCAGTTTTGTATTTTAAAATTTTCAGAAATATTGCTGGAGTACTTTCCAAAAAGTGTGTTATAATTGATCATAGTTGGTCTCATCAGCAATTCTTGAGACTGTTAGGTTTTCTGTATTGTCACCTGCACTGGTTATTATTTATTTATTTATTTATTTATTTATTTATTTATTTATTTATTTATTTATTTATTTTTGCGGTACGCGGGCCTCTCACTGCTGTGGCCTCTCCCGTTGCGGAGCACAGGCTCCGGACGCGCAGGCTCAGCGGCCATGGCTCACGGGCCCAGCCGCTCCACGGCATGCGGGATCCTCCCCGATGGGGGCACGTACCCGGGCAGGCGGACTCCCAACCACTGTGCCACCAGGGAAGCCCTGCACTGGTTATTATAACACAATTTTTTTGATTGATCTGATGTTTGAAAAATGGCATCTCATTGTTTCAGTTTGCATTTCAGTGACAGCTAGTGAAATTGAGTATCTTTTCATGACTTTATTATTGGTTATACATGTTTATTCTTATATTAAATATCACTTTACATCATTTGCCAATTTTTTTATTATGCTACTTATCATATGTATAGAAGCTCTGAGTATATCAAGGATACTAATCTTTTGTCCGTCATATGTGTTGAAACTATTTTTCATCAACTTTTGTCTCTTGGCCTGATTCACGGTATCATTTACTACATTAAAGAAAAGTATATGTTAAACTCTCTGAAATTTTATTTATCCTTTATTTATTTATCCTTTATTTCTAAACGTAGAAATAAATCTCAGTCTCACTGGATTGAGAGAGCTGGTTGAAAGTATTATTGAAAGTTATGTTCATCTCTGTAAATATATTTAAAATGCTCATCTTCAGAGTTACATAATTTAGGTGTGTAAATAGATAGAGCACCGCCCAGGTTTCTCTATTGCTGTGTGGTATTCAGGGACAGATCTGGGCTCAGATACCTAAGAACTCAGTTGTCTTCATCCAGGAGGGGTTGTCTGTTATTGGTATGGCTCATCTCCACCACTCTGGTCAACTAACAGAAGCCAAGGACTGTTTTTGCTTAAAAATAAAGATGCTGGATTCATTAGCTCTCATTCAGATCTTCAGTCTACCAAAATTACTTCAAATTATGTAACATTTTTTGCCTAATCATAAGACACTTTTCTTAAACTTATTTTTTCATGTAATTGTGAAAAGGAAAATCACATAGAGAAGTGTTTGTGTGTTTGTGCATATGAGCAGAACAGTTTTTAAATCATTACCATGAAGGTACGAATATGCCATTTCTGTGAGCAGAGTAGGTGTGCAATAGAATAGGATTTATTTACTTTAAATCTGGATTGAACAATTGACATAATCGCACAGCAAACTGACAGACAAAAGGAATGTAGATTACATTATTTTTCTGCTCTTAATGACCTAAATATCAAGAGTCTCAAAGTAGTTTTAATTACCCAACACAGTCCTACCATTTTGCATTAGATTACGATCTTTTAGAGGTGTGACACAAAATTGCTGGAGGGTTTTTTTTTTTTTTTTCCCTAAGCCATGCCTATCCATAGCTTTTTAATAAATACATCAAAAGAGTTAGTTTCCCCAAATCAATAAAGCCCTTTTATATTGGGTGTTGTTTTCCTTAACTGATTTTTGCATGAGGCAACCTGGTCAAAATTGTGAGTAGGCATTTTCTCTACTGAAAGAAGAAACTGCTTTGGCATCAGTCACAAAGCAGCAAAGGGGAATATACAAGGTAGTTGGCCGAGGGCCAGACCTGACTACTCTGGGTCTGTAGCCAGCCTTTGATTAAGTGATATATATTATATATTAAGTGATCTTTATTACATATTATGACTAGAAATTAATGTCCTAGTTAATATAATATCTTATAAAGAAAGAATGATTGTATAAAATAAACATAGGTCACCAGTCGTAAAGAATTAGACAATTAAATTCTAAGTATTCGATATATGTGAATGTATTTTGCATGATTTATACCTGAGAGTCTCATGGTGTCTGCCTCAGAGTCATCATCAGCAAAATAAATATCTACAATTAGCATACTTCCTGCCAATGCTGGTGAAGAGAGTTATGAATATTAGAATGTGAAGCTAAATCAATTAATCCTCACCCAAAATATATTCCTCCAACTTGCATGCCTTCTGATTGAGGATTAGTAATAGTAACAAATACAAGAGTATCCTCCTCTCCCCCACCCCACCATTAAACCCATCAATCTTCTCAACAATTCCGTAAGGTAAACACGATGAATTCCCCCTTTTTACAGATGAGGAAATGGAAGAACAGATAGATAAAGCACCTTGTCTAAGGACATAAAGCTAGTATGGAAAAGCCAAACCCAGGCAGCTTAGCCCCAGGCCTATTTTATTTTATTTATTTATTTTTTTAAACATCTTTATTGGAGTATAACTGTTTTACAATAGTGTGTTAGTTTCTCCTTTACAACAAAATGAATCAGTTATACATATACATATGTTCCCATATCTCTTCCCTCTTGTGTCACCCTCCCTCCCACCCTCCCTATCCCACCCCTCTAGGTGGTCACAAAGCACAGAGGTGATCTCCCTGTGCTATATGGCAGCTTCCCACTAGCTATCTAATTTACATTTGGTAGTGTATATATGTCCCTGCCACTCTCTCACTTCGTCCCATCTTACCCTTCCCCCTCCCCATATTCTCAAGTCCATGCTCTAGTAGGTCTGTGTTTTATTCCCATCCTATCAGTAATCTCTTCATGACATTTATTTTTCTTAGATTCCATATATATGTGTTAGCATACAGTATTTGTTTTTCTCCTTCTGACTTAACTTCACTCTGTATGACAGACTCCAGGTCTATCCACCTCATTACAAATAACTCAGTTTCATTTCTTTTTACGGCTGAGTAATATTCCATTGTATATATGTGCCACATCTTCTTTATCCATTCATCCGTTGATGGACACTTAGGTTGCTTCCATGTCCTGGCTATCGTAAATAGAGCTGCAATGTCCAGGCCTATTTTAATTTATCCATTAGGATTGCCACCTAAGTTATTGTGATGGTCTGGAATGGGGATTTAGGCTTGGTGACTTTAGGAATATTTCCTCCCTCCTTCCAAACACTCATTGTTTTAGCTTCTGGTGGTGATGACACATTTACCTCCACCATTGCCCTACTTTACAGATTGTGTGGAATGAAATATCATAACTGGTTGCTATACACACTGCTGCTCCTGACTTGCTAAACTGTTGGCAGCCTTAACCCTCATTTTTAGTTCCACCTGTTTTCTCTTATTCTGCTCACAGTGGGAATGAAAAGCAGCCGAGTTTCTATTTTTGTCTATTAATTGGTCCTATTACATAGAAGCCATTTTTAAATAGAGCTCCCCCACCTTTTCCAAGTTTAGCAATCTGTTCATTTCTTTCTTAGTCCAACCCCTTAATCATTGTGAGGGCTCTTCTCCCAGCTTTCTCCAACATCTCTTGTTCCTGTGGAGTCCAGGATGGAATGAATATTCTGATACAGGTCTGGCCATTGAGAATGGGAAAGCACTTCCTGGCCCTCATGTGCTTTGTGATTCTTTGCAGTATCCAGATTTCCAGTTTATATTCTTCCCATACCTCTGTCTTCTGTGTCAATGCATTTTTGTTCAACAGCATCCCTTTAATAATGAAATGATGCAAGGTTTACTGCATGGGCAGAGAATTTGCTCTGCTCCTTTATTTCCTACATATATCAAATGCAAACAGTGCCAGATTATATTTTGAACCTTGTTGAAGAGTTTATCAGCAGAACACATTTCAAAACAATGATTAGGACCATAACTATTCTAAAGTCACAATTGGAATGCTCATGAATTCAGAGTCTCTGTTAGGATTTTTGAGATTTTAAAATTTGAAATAGTTAAATTGGAAAAAAGTGGCCAAATACATGTGATTTATTTTTGCTTAAATTACTTAGTTTGATAGCCAATAGTTATTTAAAACGACTAAAGTTTAATGACATTCTGCTATTAAGTTACTCTGTTAAGTTTTTTGGGTTTTTTGATGGAGGATGGTCCATGGCTTTGTGAAAGTGATAAAACACTAGATCCATCTTTGTATACCTAGGACAAAATAATTAGCTTCACGTCCCTTCAGAAAAATGCCCAATTCAGACAAATAGCTACTTGTTTTAATTATACAGGTTTTTAATACCAGAGAAAGTTGAGTGGTGATTCTTAGAAATTTAGGAGACAATGTATAAAATCCTATGCCATAAGCTGGGTCTACACCTGTGGATGACAGAATCTTTAGTACAGAACTAAGAGGCTGAACAGATTAAGGAATCATCATCAATCTACACAATTTAATATGATTCCTCGTTTACTGTCACTAATTTTCATTAATAGTCCTATATTTCATTTGAGAAAGGTGAATTATATCTTTTTCTTTTCCTTACATCCACACCCTTCTTGGTTGAAGCATCTGGGATTTACAACATTGGGTACTTAGAGATTAATGAACAGTGTAAAATATATGGATCCTTTAAAATATCAAAGATAATCTCTTGATAACTATATTGGTTATTTGGCAGCTATCTTATAGATGACAGAATAGACTGAATTTTTACAGAGTAAAATAATTCAGCATTAAGGACAACTCCTGGACACCATTTTGGAAAATGTGCCTGTATAGTCTGAAGATTCAGTTAAATGAATCAATTGTGTTAGCATATTTGTGTTAATTTAAAAATAGTGCATTGAAACAAAATTAAAATAATACATGGGTAAAATTAAGAAAAAAAGACAAATTACCCTTCTTATTCTTTTAATTTTAACTGTCAAAAAGGAAAATAAACACAAAAAGATTGATAATATCTACTGTAAGAGAAGATATAGAAAAAAGGACTGTGCACTGTTGGTGGGAGTATAAATTGAAAAGAAATTTTTGGAGAAGAATTAGGCAAAAAACACCATCAAAACTTTAAATGTGTATACCGTTTGACCCAGAAATTTCGTCTTAGTAAAATATCATACAGAAAATTTCAATTATCCTATAGAAAAGTTCAAAGATGTTCATTCCAGCATTATTTGTAATAGAGAAAACAGAGATAACTGAAATAACGATTATTAGGGTGTGTTACATGAATTATAATGCATTCTTATGAAGGATATATGGCTGTACAAAATGTGGTCAATACATATATGATAAGTTGTCAAGAGAAAAAAATGTAGAACAGTACCTCATTCATGTAATATACTTTAATTATTTTTTTCTTGCATAACTTTTTGCTTTTCACTTAGGTTAATAATTATCTTGCTATTTTGTTTTCTTAGTTTTCTATGTACTTATCCCTTATTTACCTTTAATGTTTCCCTAAATTTTCTTAATCTCCTCTGATGAAACACATCAGATATTATATCAATTTCATGTCCTTGGGGACATCTGTCTTGGAGTTTACTGATCTCCTCAACTCTCAGCTGGTTGCTGTCTAGTTCTCATCTTGATCTCCAAGCGGAACCCTTCACCTTTCTCCTGAGTTGTGTCTTCTGTTTCCTGCATGCAGTGCCTTTCCCTTTTCTGGTGTACTCCATCATTTTGACAAAAGCACCTCCTTCTATAACTTCATGAGATAGTAAGTGTTTTGCAGCCTTTAGCGGATATTGTTGGTGCCCTCTCCAGATTGTTTTGATATTCAAAATTCCATATCTGTTGCTGGATATGACTACAAGCACTTCTGGCTCTCCATCTAAGGGTTTCTCTTTGTTCATACACAGGAGAGGCTCTTGGGCAATGATGGATCAGCTTTTTCACCCCCTGGCAAGGATGGTTAAGATGCATGTTCTACCTGTCTCCTGCTTCTCAGGAAGTTTGAGTCCCAGTTGTTCATAGAGGGGATCTATTCAATAAAATATGCTTTTCTTGCTCCCCTCTCTTCCTTGTCTGAATTCTCCATTCCCCTGCTAGTGCTCCCTGGGATCACCTGCAAATAAACTGTTTGCACCCAAACCCTCATCTCAGGGATTGTTTCTGAGGGAACCCAAATCAGAGATATCTTGCATACCTGAAAAGATCTTTAGAGTTGGCCCCTATATTTATGGCTATTTTAGCTAGATATAGAATTCTAGGTTGGAAGTCATCTTCTGAAATTTGAAGTTATTGCTCCATTATATTTCAGCTTCTGTTGTTTTTGAAAAATTTAATGCCATTTTGATTCTTGATATTTTGCATGTAACTTGTTTTTTTTCTCTCTCTGGAACTTTTAGGTCTTTCTTTTTGTCTCTAGTATTCCAAAATTTCATAATAATGTGCTGTACTGTAAATCCATTTTCTTTTATTGTGGTGGGTATTGGACAAACTTTCAATTTGTGCAACTCCTACCCTTCAAATCTGGGATACTTTTTCTGATTTTTTAAATAATATTCCTCCCTCATTCTCTCTGTCATCTCTATCTGGAGCTCTTATTATCTGATGTTGGACCTCCTGAACTATCCTCTAACTTTCTTAATGTTTTCTCCTTTTTTCCCCCACCTCTATCTTTTTGCTTTACTTTTTGGAGATTTCCTTATTTTTCCAACTATTCTATTGAGTTTGTTGTTTCTTTGACCTTAAAATTTAATTTCAAGATCTTCAAATGCATTTTTTCCTTTAAATTTTTACAATAATATTTATTCTTATTTTGTGGTTGCTATTATCTTTTCATATCTCACTAAAGATATAAATGAGAGCTTTTATTTGAAGTTTTCTTCTTCCAGAGTCTCTTTCCTTCAAGAAGTTTTTTTTCCCCTCTCTTTGTGAGCTATGCATTTTATGTTAGAAAATTTTCTGTCATTTGCTGATCCCTGGTTGTCTCCTTAAGGACACTCAAAAGTTGATTGAAAACTCTGTGGGCATGAATGGAACTGCCACCTGTGCATTTCACTGTGGTATCACATGGTCAGACTACTGTATAATCTTTATGTTTACTACTTTTGATAATTGAATAATCCTTCATAGAGTAAATATAATGTAATGATGACTGATATTGAGCTACTGATTGATACTGAGTTGCCTTTAAAGTTCTGCTACTAGAAATAATTCTCAAATGGACATCTTTTTACATGTATTGAGTTATTTCTTTGGAAGAGAGTTCATTTTCTGTGTTTGTCAGGAAGATGCAGTGGAGCAGGAAATAGCAATCAGGACTCTGTGATGGAAACATTGTAGTAAGGTTATTGCCTTTCCTCAGAATAAACCTCGTTGTGAGCCTAGGTCAGTGGGTGAAAGAGTCTAAGTCTCTTTAGAATTTCTCAGATGCAAAGCCAAATTCATCTTAATTTGATGCATTGGAGTATCATTCTGTTGTTCAGCTTTAGAGAGGAAGATATTTTTCTAGAGGTGGTTCTTTCTTAGAGTGCCTAAGAATGTCACTGATAGAGAAATTTAAATGTAGAATTCAATGATTCCATATTACTAGAACTTAAAAATTTGGTGATTGTAACGGTCATAAGTGATATAGGATGGCTAAGCATGTAGATGATATTTTTCCTAGTCAGCTTTACTGAGGCAGTAATGGAGTGGGTCTACAAAAAATTACCTGTTAATATTTTTGTACAGAAGGAACTGGACTGGCATACCAGTCTGCTTCTCTCAGCAACTGAGCTCTCTGGTAATGTATCTCTAATTTGTCTCTGTTTTTTCTTATTACCTGGGGATAGTTGACAGCAAATAACAGGTAAATGGATGGACTTAAAGCCATTCATTTACTGTCCCCAAAAGCATTATTTAACCATTGTGATGGATTGCATTTTTTCTCCCCCCCCAAAAATGTTGGAGTCCTGACCTCCAGTACCTTAATATATGACCTTTTTTGGAGATAAGTCTTTATAGAGGTAATCAAGTTAACATGAGTCATTAGGGTGGGCCTTAATTCAGTATGACTGGTGTCTTTATAAAAAGGGGAAATTTGGACACAGATACATTCATAGAGGGAAGATGATGTGAAGAAACATAGGGAGAGATGCATCTACACACCAAGGAGAGGTGCCTGGAGCAGATGCTTTCCTTATAGGCCTCAGAAGGAACCAACCTTGCTGGCACCTTGAGTTTGGATTATTAGCCTCCATTAACCATGAGACAATAAATTTCTGTCATTTAAGCCCCTTGTTTGTGGCATTTTGTTATGGCAACCCTAACAAATTAAAATAACCATTTATCCTATTCTGATTTGTTCAGCTATTCAGTTCCTTCTGCCATTTCCTCCAAGTACTTTTTCACTGAAGAAAATCTTAGTTTTAGGAGAATGTAGACTTACACTAAATAGGTAATTGTTTTCTAACCCCCCAATACTAAGTAGTAATATATTTTGAAATATAACTGTTTTTTTCCCTCTCATTATTTCTGAGTTTGGAAAAAATAATCTCATTAGAAATATTGTTTTCAAATACTTTAACAACCCAATTAAAATATAGCCTTCTGGGTTTTGCCTGGATTGTAGGGATAAAGCTAGTTATGAACCCAACACTTAAGCTTACTAAGTTTCCTCTTCTGTTAAGATCAAGCTGGCAGGTCTGTAATAGTAAAAACACTGAATGGTCACTACCAGTGTGCGATGAAATTATTGATGAACGTTTGACAGTTTGTAAGGTACAGTAGTGTTACTCAGATGTTTTGTTTTCTCCTTGTGACATGGGCAGTATGGTAATTACAGTATATTTAAAATCATTGCTTACAGGGAAATGACTCACTCCATTATACAGTACTTAGTTGGATACCTGGCCATGGATATAGACAAATATCTTTCTGTTTACGGCTTTTCCTAAGGTATGAGAAATAAGACAGAGGCTTATGTTCTTTAGAAAGTTTACAGTATATTTTTCATTTTAATGAGATACCTGTTTAAATTCAAAACTAGTGTTTTACAGTGACATTTCGTATGCACTGACATGTCATCAAGTCATACACATGCTAGCCAGGACTTATAAACTAAAACACCAGAGCAGTCCCAAGAGTCTCCAAATAGCTATGGAATGAGTATTATGCATGAATAGGTGGAGCCTCTTTGCTTGTGCACTTGCCATTTTTTACTGACCTTGTTTGGAGCTGAACATTGCTGCGGGCGCCCTTAAATTGATGACCTATGACAGGTTCTCAGTTGAGTAGTCAAACAGCCAAATTTACTATAAGTTCTTTTTCTATTCTTTCTGGTGCATTTGCCCAACTAATAATAGTTACCGTTATTCTTGACTCTACTAGTGACTGAACAGTCACTTTTTATCTAGTATTTTTTTATTCAATAAAAAACAGTCCAGGGGCTTCCCTGGTGGCACAGTGGTTGAGAGTCTGCCTGCCAATGCAGGGAACATGGGTTCGAGCCCTGGTCTGGGAAGATCCCACATGCCGTGGAGCAACTAAGCTCATGAGCCACAACTACTGAGCCTGCACGTCTGGAGCCTGTGCTCCGCAACAAGAGAGGCCATGACAGTGAGAGGCCTGTGCACCGCGATGAAGAGTGGCTCCCACTTGCCACAACTAGAGAAAGCCCTTGCACAGAAACGAAGACCCAACACAGACAAAAATTTAAAAAAAAAACAAAAAAAAAAAACAGTCCAACTTATGGGAAAAATAATTGTGTGAAGAAAGAAACCAAAAATTGACATATTTATTATTCATCATGGTCAAAGACCTATGATCATTTATGTCCCATTAAATGTTTATTCATGATGGAGTTGAAATTGACCTTATATTGGGGCTGGTCTGCTCTTAGAGTTTTCGAATTGGTCTCCCTTTCACCAGCTTGTCAGTTTTCAGTTCTTCTAACACATAGACACATGTCAAGCCTCATGAAATCTTTTTGTCTTTCAGTGGGTCTCCAGCTTTAGAAGCAAGAGTGGCTGCCATTTCAATCATCTACCTCCACCCACACACCCTAGATATGACTTCCCTGGGCAATTACCATCCATTCCCTTGGCTGAAATAGATGCTGATGACTCTCAGAACCATGTCTCCCATTCCCCACCTCCCTGTTAAACTCTGGACATATCTTATGATTACAAAAATATTATTGAGTGCTTTCTGTGTCCCACGGGTATGTCAGACTTAACATGTCCTAACCCAACCTGTTATTTTTTTTCTCTAGAACTCCTCCCCTTCTCAAAGAGCATTGAGGCCTCCATCAATAGAATTGTTACTCCTATAGTCTCCCAAATGAGAATATCTGTTGGTCTTCAGTACCTCTCTTTCCCTTGCCCCCTCATATGTAATTATCATCAAAATCTATTAACTCTTTCCTCTAAATCCCTTTGTTCCTTCCTCTGGATTCCCGCCATGGCAGGCTTAGTTTATGACCTTATTATTGCTTACCTGCACAATTGAAGAATCTCCTACTTCATCTTCGGCCATTTTCTCTTTCAATCCTCCATTCACACTGTCTCCAGTGTTATCTTTCTATATGAGATCAAGATCATTTCAAGCCCTGCTCAGAATCTGGCAGATTCTGACTTTCAATCTGCTGCTTTCACATTGATATTGAAAGGCCTGTACAGTCTCAAGTTAAACCAAATATCAGAGCTCCAGGTAAAGCTCCATTTCTTACCATGCTAAGAGAGTCTGGTTCCCTACCTATGTGATTCTTTTTAATTCACAATGATTTTGCAAAGCCTGTGTTCCCTCTGTCACAGAAGGGCACTGCTTTTTGTCCATTTGCCAGAACTGGAAACCAAAAACCTCACAGTAATCCTCAACTCTTCTTTCTCCATTCACAGCCCCAAACCAGATTACATCATTACCCTAGATGTTTCTTATATATGCCCAAGACTTTCTATCTCTACTGTTATGAACCTAGTAAACTACCATTGTCTTTCTCCTGGATTCCTATAAGAGTTTCTGACCTAATCTCCCTGTCTCGGAGCCTGCTTCTTTTCCATTCTTCTGTTCATCACATGATCTATCTTCTAGAATGCAGTTTGTCAGGCCCTCCTTTTAAAAGCATTTCAAAGGCTTTCCACAGATTTTAGGATAAAAACTAAACTGAAATTGGCTCCTGCCTTTTCCCCTGCTGCATGTTCCTCTACTTCCCTTCTGGCCTTCTCCCTTCCATGCTTTAGCCATACTGAACTTCTTCCCTTTTCTTTAACATTATATACTCTCTTACTTCCAAGTCTTTGTACACGTTAGACCTTCTCCCTGGAATCATCCTCCCTTTCCTCTTCACTTGGCTAACTCTTATTTAGCTTTTAGATCTCAACTAAATGTAACTTCCTCTGGGCAGGATTCCTTCTCATCCCTTGGTTATATTGGGTGCCCTCTCTATGTTCTGACATAACAGCCCGCTTTTCCCTATTAGAACACTGATCATAATTGACTGTAATTACTTGTTTAATTAAGACCTCATGTTTAAAACCTCATGTTTCCCCAGCTATCAAGTGAGGTAAGGGGGATATCTTGTCTATTGTATAATCCAAGTCTAGCATAGTGCCTGGTAGCTAGCATATGCTTGATAAATAATCACTTATTAGGCTTGTAGTGAGACAAACACAGAGTACTTTATGAAAACGCCTACACAAAGCAGATGTTGAACCAATGAATAGTGAATCAATATTCTTCTCCTTGACTGAAATGTCTTTCCTTCCTTTGCCTGTATGGTTAAAAAAAGAAAATCCTTGAGGAATCTGATCAGAAGTCATTGCCAGATCCCTTCATCTTCTCATCATTTATACCCTTCTCTACATGCAAATTAACTCCTTCCTGGCTTTGCATTTCTGGTAGCATAATCATCTGTTAAAAACTATAATGTATTGGGGTGTTTATGTGAACAATAAAAAACAATGAGATCCAAAATTAGTGATCATAACTCATTTATCTTTGGTTTCCAAGTGATCATAACTCATTTATCTTTGGCTACTAGAGTACCTAGCTCATAATATTTACTGAACACATGAATGAATGAGTGAAAAACTAGTGAATTAATATCAATGCCTACATTCCTTTGTCTGGTCTTCATAGGTCCCTTCCAATTGTCTTTTCTTCCCCCTCTTGAGCATCTCAGTTCTTTACTCCAACAACAAATCAAACATGGCTTTGCTCGCGTGACTTGTTCATTTTTTCTCCTACACCTTTACACACATCATTTTACCCACCTCTCCCATTCCCCATGCCTCCTGCACAGCCCAAGTTGAAATTCCTGCCAGTATTTGACCTCTGACTATTATGGTTATGCATTTATTTAGTGATTTCCTTGCTCTTTTGTCTTCTGTTTACAAAATTAAGATTTATACTTAGTATTTCTTTACTTTTTCTGGTTCTTTTTTTAAAAAATGAGGTAAGATTGGTATATAACATTATATAAATTTCAGGTATTCTACATTATAAATCAATATTGATATGTACTACAAAGGGATCACCACCATGAGTCTAGCTACCATCCATCACCATACAATTGATCCCTCTCATCCATTTGCCATCTCCCTAACCCCCTTCTCCTCTAATTACCACCAGACTGTTCTCTGTAATTATGAGTTTGTTTTGTTTGTTCGTTTGTATTTTAGATACCACAAATAAGTGAAGAAAGCAGTGTTTCTTTATTTTTCTGACTTATTTCACTCAGCATAATACCCTCAAGATCCATTCATGTTGTTGCAAATGGCAAGATTTGTTTCTTTTTTATGGGTGCATAGTATTCCATTTTCATATATATCTCAGGTCTTCTTTATCCATTCATCAGTTGATGGACAACTTAGGTTGTTTCCGTATTTGGGCTATTATAAATAATGCTGTGATAAACATAGGTATGCATGTGTCTTTTCAAATTAGTGTTTTCATTTTCTTGGCATAAATACCCAGAAGTGGAATAGCTAGATCAAAGGCAGCTTTATTCTTAATTTTTTGAGGACTCTCTATACTGTTTTCCACAGTGGCTACACCAATTTACATTCTTACCAACAGTGTATGAAGGTTCCCTTTTATCCACATCCTCCCTAACACTTACATTTTCTTGTTTTTTTGATAACCATTCTAACAGGTATGAGGTGATATCTCACTGTGATTTTGATTTGTATTTCCTTGATAATTAGTGATTTTTTTCATGTGTCTGTTGGCTATTTGTATGTCTTCTTTGGAAAAATGTCTATTCAGATCATCTGCCCATTTTTGTTGTTGTTGAATTTTGTAGGTTTTTTATATATTTTGGATATTAACCCCTTATCATATATATGATTTGCAAATATCTTATCCCATTCAGTAGGTTTCCTTTTGTTTTGTTGATGGTATTCTTCACTGTGCAGAAGCTTTTTAGTTTAGTATAGTCCCATTTGTTTATTTTTGCTTTTGTTTCCCTTACCTTTGGAGCCAGATTGGAAAAAACATCACTGAGACCAATGAGAAAAGGTTACTGTCTATGTTTTCATCTAGGAGTTTTATGGTTTCAGATTTTATATTTAAGTCTTCAACACATTTCCAGTTAATTATGGTGTAAGATAGTGCTCTAGTTTCATTCTTTTGCATACAGCTGTCCAGTTTTCCCAAGAACATATATTGGAGAGGCCTTTCCCCAGTGTATGTTCTTGGTACAGTTGTCATAAATTACATGTCCATATATGTGCGAGTTTATTTCTGGGCTCTCTATTCTATTCCATTAATCTGTATGTCTCTTTTTATACCAATACCATACTGTTTTGAGTACTATAGCTTTGTAGTATAGTTTGAAACCAGGGATTGTGCCACCTCCAGCTTTTTTTTTTTTTTAATTTTTTTTTTTTTTTTTTTTTTTTTGTGGTACGCGGGCCTCTCACTGTTGTGGCCTCTCCCGTTGCGGAGCACAGGCTCCGGACGCGCAGGCCCAGCGGCCATAGCTCACGGGCTTAGTCGCTCCGTGGCATGTGGGATCTTCCCGGACCAGGGCACGAACCCGTGTCTCCTGCATTGGCAGGCAGATTCTCAACCACTGCGCCACCAGGGAAGCCCCCACCTCCAGCTTTGCTCCTCTTTCTCAAGATTACTTTGGCTATTCAGGGTCTTTTGTGGTTCCATACAAATTTTAAAATTATTTGTTCTAGTTCTGTGAAATGTGCTATTGGCATTTTGATAGGAATTACATTGAATCTATAGATTGCTTTGTGTAGTATGAACACTTTAACAATGTTAATTCTTCCAATCTATGAGCATAGAGAATCTTTCCATTTATTTGTGGCTTCTTCAGTTTCTTTCATCAATGTCTTATAGTTTTCAGTGTACAGTTCTTTCACCTTCTTGGTTAAATTTATTACTAGGTATTTTGTTCTCTTTGATGCATTGTAAATGGGATTGTTTTCTTAATATCTGTTTTCTGATAGTTCCTTATTAGTGTATAGACACATCAAAGATTTTGTATGTTGATTTTGCATCACAGAGCTTTACTGAATGTAGTTTTTAGTTCTAAGATTTTTGTTGGTGGAAATTTTCGGGCTTTCTATAACTAGTACCATGTCATCTGCAAACAGTGACAATTTTACTTCTCCCTTTCTGATTTGAATGCTTTTATTTCTTTTTCTTGCCTTATTGCTGTGACTAGGAACCCCAATACTGTGCTGAATAAAAGTAGTGAAAGTGGGCATCATTTGTCTTTTTTTCTGATCTTAGAGGAAAAGTTTTCAGCTTTTCACCATTGATTATTATTATTTTTAAAATTTTATTTATTTATTTTTAGCTGTGATGGGTCTTTGTTGCTGTGCTTAGGCTTTCTCTAGTTGCAGCAAGTGGGCGCTACTCTTCGTTGCGTTCTTGATTCTTGAAGTAGGCCTGTATTGCTATGAACTTCCCTCTTATAACTGCTTTTGCAGTGTATTCTGCTGCATTTGGATGGAATGTTTTGTATATATCTATTAAGTGTATCTGATCTAATGTATTATTTAAGGCAGATGTTTTTCCTTTTTGATTTTCTTTCTGGATGATCTGTCCATTGATATAAGTGGGGTATTAAAGTCTCCTATTATTATCTCATTCCTGTTTATTTCCCCTTTAGGTCTGTTAATATTTGCTTTATATATTTAGGTGCTCCTATGTTGGGTACATGCATATTTACAAATGTTATAGCTCCTTGTTAAATTGACCCCTTCATCATGTAATGCTGATCTATGTCATTTATTATAGTCTTTGTTTTAAGGTTTATTTTATCTGATACTACTCCAACTTTCTTTTGTTTTCCATTTACATAAAACATTTTCTTCCATTCCTTCACTTTTAGTCTGTGTATGTCTTTAGATCTGAGGTGGGTCTCTTGTAGGCAGCAAAATAAATAAGTCTTAGTTTTTTAAATCTATTCAGCAACTAAGTTTTTTGATTGGAGAATTTAGTCCATTTACATTTAAAGTAATTATAGATAGGTATGTACTTACTGTCATTTTGCTAATTGTTTTCTGGCTATTTTGTTGTTACTCTGTGTTCCTCTCTTCTTTTGTTGCTCTCTCCCTGTGTGGTTTGATGACTTTCTTTAGTGTTATGTTTAGATTCTATTCTAGTTATTTTTTGTATTTCTTTTGATACTATGGCATTTTGCTTTGTGGGGCTCACATATATCAATCTATGTATATACCAGTCTATTTTAAGTTGATAGCAAGTTAAGTTTGAACGCATTCTAAAAATCCACATTATTATTCCCCCTTCCCACATTGTTTATCTTTGACGTCACATTTTATATCTTTGTATTTGGTGTATCCCTTTACTAATTGTTGTAGTTTTAGTTGTTTTTACTACTTTTATATTTTAACCTTCATATTAGCTTTATGATTGATTAGTCTGCTACCTTTACTATATATTTACCTTTGCCAGTGAGATTTTTCCTTTCTTTTGTTTTCTTGTTACTAATTAGTGCCCCTTTTTAAGCTTAGAGAAATCCCTTTAACATGTCCTGTAAGTCCAGTTTAGTGGTGGTGAAGTTCCTTAATTTTTGCTTGTCTCGAAAGTATTCTTGGTTGGAAGTTTTTTGCTTTTTGGCACTTTGAATATATCATGCCACTCCTTTGTGGCCTGCAAAGTTTCTGCTGAAAAAAAATCTGTGGATGGTCTTATGGGGGTTCCCTTATATGTAACAAGTTGTTTTTCTCTTGCTGCTTTTAAGATTCTCTCGTTTCCTTTAACTCTTAACACTTTGACTGTAATGTATCTTGGTGTGGATCTCTTTGGGTTCATCTTATTTGGAACTCTCTGTGCCTCCTGGATTCAGGTTAGGGAAGTTTTCAGCCATTATTTCTTCAAATAAGTTTTCTGTCTTTTTCTCTCTCTCTTCTCCTTCTGGGACCCCTTTTAATGCAAATACATTCCACTTGATGTTTTTCCATACATTCCTTAAGCTATTTTTCACTTTTTTTAACTTCTTTTTTCTTTCTGTAGCTGTGTCTATGTGAGTTCCACTGCCCTGGCTTCCAGATCACTGATTCTTATGCTTCATCTAGTCTGCTGTTGAACCCCCTCTAGTATATTTTTCAATTCAGTTACTGTATTCTTCACTTCTGTGACTTCTGTTTGGTACTTCCCTTTGTTGAAGTTCTCTCTGTGTTCACCTATTCTTTTCCCAAGGTTGGTGAGCATCTTTATGACCATTACTTTGAACTCTTTATCAGGCAAATTACTTATCTCTGTTTCATTAAGGTTTTTCTTCCTGGGGTCTTATTTTGTCATTTCATTTGGAACATATTTCTCTCTGTTTCCTCATTTTGCTTGACTCTCTGTGTTTGCTTCTTTGTATTAGGCAAAGTAGCTTTCTATCTCAGTCGTGAAGGAATGGTCATTGGGAGAGGGTGTGTTTCAGTCTGCTGTCTGTGCAGTGCCCTGGAGACGATAGCCTGCCAAGAACTGTATCTTTGATTGTTTAAGTACTATGGGGCCCAGAAGTATAAGCCGCCCTGGCCACCAGTGCCAGGTGTTCTGTGTGGAGTGAGTGCACCCTCTGAGTCTGGCAAGGCAGGAACTGTGAGGTGGATTAGAGCTAGGTCAGCATGAGCCCTCCCACTGTGACCAGTGACATAAGAGCCATGGTGGATGAATGCCAGGCCAAGGGTCACTGTGAATGAATGCCACGTGGAGCCGGCCTGCTCGGTTAGGGGCTTCAGGAGAATGCCAGGGTGGGGCAAGTGGCTTCAGTGAGGCAGACAGGGAGTGCCAAAAATGGTGCACACAAACTCTAGGCTAGGAAAGCAGAAGAAGAAGAAAAGAAAATGGTGCTCACCAGCTCCTCCATCCCTAGAGAGCATTCCAACAGGCCTCTGCCCCTCTGGTATATGCCCTAAGATTAATCTCCTTCACAAATGGCCCAGGCTCTTTTCAAACTGCTGCTTCTACGCTGGGACTCAGAGCAAACGAGTATGTGCAGGAGCCCTTTGAGAGTAGAGTCTCAGTTTCCTATAGCCCTTTGGTTCTCCTGGATATAAGCTCCACTGGTTTTCAAAGTCAAATGTTTTGGGAGCTTGTCTTTCTGGTGCAGATCCCAAGGGCCTGATGTGGCACTCAGACCCCTTGCTCCTCAGAGAGGAGCTCTGTGTTTGTGATGTCCCTCTTGCTTGTGAGTCACAACACTGGGGGTGAGGGTCCTGGCAAGACCACATCTCTGTTCCTCCTACCCATCTCGATGTGGCTTTTTCTTTTGTCATTTGTTGAGGAAGAGCTGTTTTGATGGTCTTCAGGTCCTTTTCAGAGAGAATTGTTCTATATGTAGTTGTAGCTACCGTGTAACTGGGGGAGGAGGTGAGCTTAGGATCTTCCTATGCCTTCATCTTGGACCTCTTCCTCTTGGTGTGTTTTTAAAGGTGTTTTAAAATCTCCTCAGAGATTTTAAGTTTGCCAAGGGTCAGAGAAAGCTGTGTAAGTCAAGATGCAATTCCCAAAACTCAGTAGCTTAAAGCAAAAGACTTCTTTAAAAAAAATCATTCATTTCATATATCTATTGTGGGTCATTTTGGACTTTTTTTGACTTTGTTTTAATTTGGGACCCAAGCTGATAAAGCATTTACTATTTGGATTGTTGCTGATCAGCATAGCAGAGGGAAAGAGATCACAGAAAATTTACACACTGGCTCTTAAAACTTTACCTGGAAGTGACACTGCTCATCTGTGAAGCAAGTCATTTTACCACACCTGATTCTAAGGTGTGGAGAAATGCAATGTTATTGTACACTTGCAAAGAGTGGAGGTCTTTGATGGACAGCACTAATGATCATGTAAGGCATCTATTCCATTTGAAGGTTTGTATAGATTCTAGTACAGAGCTTTGAACATAGGAGGAATCAGTAAATTCTGGTTAACTCTTTGCTTGACCTAAGCTATATTCATTCCACAATTCTGCCTTGACTTGATTTTGAATGGCGGTTCTCTTGGAGATGAAACTCAAGCTCTGAAAAGGCAAGAAAATGAACTGCACCCAAAATACAAAGGCAAAAATCATTTAAAGTGCTTTAGCACTTTCTGAACTTGGCAGTGATAAAGACCTCACTAATAGTGTAGATGAACTTGATATTGTGACCCTATTTAAAAAGCACTAAATCCTTCCAGCTAGAGATAATTGATGAAATGGCTATATCTCAGAGTTTCTCTGGCTGCCACTAACAATGTTAAATTAGATAACTAACAGCAGCGTTTTGAGGAGATGGAAGCCATCTGATACCAGAGAATAGAAAATAGAAACAGAGAAAAGCATCAGAATCCTGAAAGCTGTTTGTGAGTTTTCTGAAGTTCAAGCTGTACAACCTTAAGAAGTTGAGTTGTAAAGATAATGAACATGGGAAAAGTGATATATAGTATAACCTTTTAATTGTGCTTCATGTGGGAGGATAACCATAGTGTGAATAGAAATACCCAAAGGTATCTGTTGTGTCTTGTTCCCTCTTGTGTCTATTAGTAGCCAGTGAATTGTGATGAGAAAAACAGGGCAGTGGGCAATATAGTGTATTGTACAGTTAAAACCCTCAATTCCATCATTTGTAAAACAGAGATTACACCTTGGAAAAAGTAGCTACCTCACAGGGTTGCTGTGATGATTTAAAAAGATAATGAATGCAAAGAATTTAGCTCTATGCCCAGAATTCATTAAATGTCAGCTGTTATGATTATTGTACAATTTTCTTCTTATGCTGGTTATTGGTGTTTGATTTTTTTAAAGATAGTGGTATTTGTTCTATTTCAGAGACTGAAGAAATAAACATTCTACCTTTGATAGGAAAAAAAAGAATGAAACAATTTGTATTTTGCCACTCAAAAATCAATGTTTTTCAAACTGTCATATGTGATCAATTAGTAGGTCATAAAATTAGTTTAAGTCATGATCAGCATTTAAAATAGGAAATAGAATAGAAACATGAGAGTACATTTGATGTTCAAGAACAAATATATTTTCATGAGAAGTTTATTTCATGTGAGTAGTATATGCCTTTGTTAATGTGTATTTATACTGGGTTAAAATTCAAAATGCAATTCTAACTCTTGGATGTGGCCATAAAGCCTGAAAGTATTAATTCTAAATAAATGTACATGGGTCTCCATTTATCAAAGACCCCATACCCCAAGGTATGCCTGAATTTCTCTTGAGGATAATTTTCTAAAAATGTTCTTATAAACCACATCTGTTATGTATAGGTATAAAGTACTAAAAATGATGACAAATTGTTTCATGGGGTTTCTGGGGTAAAAGAAAATAATTGGTTGAGGAATTTTCTCCCTGTCCCCTTTCATATCCCCCAATCCAGTGAGGTTTCCTTTATAACCATTCAAACTACAGCACATTTCAAATGTAAGAATGTGAGTGTCATTCTGAAATCCTAATGAAATCTGCCTTAAGATTTAAACCCTTGGCCTAGCAGTACAGCAAGTGTGCTGATCTATTCAGCTTTCATTACTGGATGGCCTAAGCACTACTGGAACCCCAAACTTCCATTTTAACAAGCTAAGCATTCCCAAATATAAAACAAAAGCAAATGAAATTAAGAAGTGGTGTGTTACAATTGGCCTCTGAAGTGCAGTGGTCTTTCTCTTGGCTTACAAGCCTGGATGTTCAGGCTTCAAATTTTCCATGGCTTCTCTTCCTCAGAGTATGAAGCACATGAGAACAGGAGCCTCAAACTTGTTTTTCTGTCTTTTATCACTTTTGAATGCACTGCTCAGTCAAGGAAAGCATCATGAGGCACCATTTAGTGAAGGCATTGGGCCATGGAAGGCTTTTCACATGGAGGAAACACAATAGACCATCATTAGCAAAGTCTGCCGTATTTTCCTGGCTTTTCCCTGAAGAGACTGCTTCATTTGCAGCTCTATTATTTGGTGTTTATTTCCCTCACACACCTTTCCTACCTCCTTGTGTTTTCATTGATGTTTACAAACCATTCTGACCCCTCCATAAAAAGAAAACCAAGCTTTGCATCTCATGTCATTGCATTCTGCTACCCACACCCTGCCTTCCCATGTTGTGGTTATCTACTGAGCTCTGGGTCCCTGCGTTTTGCAAGTTTTAGCTCCTGACTCCTTGTCAGTCTCTCAGCACCACTCCTGTCATCCTTCTTGGCAAACAGTTTATTTGCATATGTAAACCTTCAGTCAACTGGCCTCTTAGTTCCTGGTCTGTTCTCCCCCATTATCCGGTCCTGACTGTCCTTTCAGCCACTCACTCTGTGATCACATCCTAGACCTTATCTTTACAAGTAACTGTGACCCTCTGCCACTACAGATTTCCCCCCAGCTTTTCTGAGGTTGATAAATAGAAGTTGTATATATTTAAATCATACCGTGATGTTTTGATATAAGTATACATTGTGAAAAGATTACTACATCAAGTTAATACATCCATCTTGTGTGTGTGTGTGTGTGTGTGTGTATGTGTGTATGTGTGGTGAGAACACTTAAGATCTACTCTGATAGCAAAGTTCCACAATCTCAGTTTTAAACAGCCCACTCCTTGACCCATACTATTGATATCTGCTTCATGATATTCATGTTTAAATAATCTCAGTTGGATAAAGGGTATTTGTTTTACGGACCTATCAAGCATAATTTTTTGTACTCACATACTTCTTCACATAATCAAACTTTTTCTCATGCTCTTCTTTGGTTATTTTTAACAGATATGATAATGCCTCATAATTAAACTGCAGAAAATGATGAATGTCTTTTGGGATTTCTTCTGCATCTCTCTCTCCAGTTCTACTCCAATCGCCATTTGTTTGCTGAGTCACAAACTATGTCCCTTGTTTTACAGAATTTCTTATCCCTATATTTGAAGTTTGACCTCTATCAGTTACTGTCCCTCTTTCATTCATTCACTGAACTCTGTGAATTAGAGATTGATGTACCCTTATAACAATTGCTATAGTTGAGGGTTTATTTGGTTGATTTATGGGATTTGGGTCTATTAATTTAATGGTTTGTTGTAGCATACACGTGTTAATATCACCTGATAAATGCTTCTTCTTTTGTAGAAAATTAGGAAATTACCAATTCATTGTATCATTAAACATTTCCTGCATGTTTTTGTTCTCTTAAGAAAAATGAGAGAATGCTTATGTTTTGCAGTCAGTTTTTACCATTGCTTTTACATTCAATAATAAAACAAATATTGAAATTCACAAACTCAGCTATTTTTGGAATAACCAATTATGGGCTCATTGTATTGTAGTTATTTTAATAAAAATATAATCGGTTCACAAATACTTGGCTTGATCTTTTCATTGAGGAAGGAGGTTATTTTTCACTCTGCATTAATTTGCCTTTGCTACTAGAACATAATTAAGTAAATTAATTCCTTCAAGATTTTCTCAAACACCTCTTGCGCAAGTGAAGGTGCTAAGAAAGCAAAGATGTTTAATCTGTGTTTCCTGTTCTAGAGCTACTTGCAAACTAAATGAAGAGATAGGGCTGAGCCAATGGTTAACCACACTGCAAGCATTTCAGATTTTTGTCCTTAAAACTTTAAATAGCACTCTAATTGTGGCAGACTGGTTAGCCGTTTACCAGACTAGCATCCCCCCACCCTCCTTGACAATTAGCTAGATCGCATTTTCCAGAATCCCTTGCAAGCAGGTGTGGACATATGACTATGTTCTGGCCAATGGAATGTAGACAGAAGTGATGAATCCCACTTTTTAATTCTGTCCCATGAAATGGCCATACAACCCTTTATTCTCTCTCTTATACTATCTGCTGGCTGGGTGTCTACACCTAAAGCTGTCTGAAAGTCATGTATTGAATACAGCAGAGCCTCTGTTAGTTTAAGTCCCTGAATGAAGCTGAACTGTCTATGCTGTCACTCCCTGCTGGACAAAAATTAAATGTATGTGTAAGGCCCACAAGATTACAAGGTTTATCTGTTACAAATTCTAGAGTCACAATAACTAATGTACAAATGAACTTAAAAAGCAATCCTGTTCATTAGAGTCAAGAGTGTACTTTCATTTTGTGAGAAAATGAGGCTCATAATATATTTGAGATGCATCGTTATGGAAGCTAAATATGGACTTGGTTGTATAATTGGAATCTGCCATGAAATCTAGGAATCACAAATTATTTGCTACTGTTTACTAGAGACTATGTGAAAAAGGAAAAGGGAGTGAGGTCATGGAGGGTCTTGGGAGTAGACGGGAGCATTACAGGTGTAGTAAATTATTTGGTAAAGGCATTGTTATATGTTCAAATGCCCATTGATAGGGCTCCCTGGTGTCTTGGATCTACTCTAGACTGTTCTTATTCATTGCCAGGGAGGGTGGAACTTAATTAAATAAATGTCATTGCCAGACCCCAGCTGACTCTGTTTGGCAGTTCTGATCTCTGGACTTCTGTATTACTTGTATACTATTCAGATTTTAAAACATTTACCTTCTGGCCTATAACTATAATTAATTTTTCTATGTGCTGTATATAAGTCGATTTGAGAAGATAATTACTCTCAAACAGTATTCACAATTTTATTATTAGATACATGTTATTCACTGAAGAGCTAAGTAGTTTGATTTTACTCTAAAAGAGGAAAATGTAATCCTATGTCATTAAACATGTGACATTTAATGGCAAATGTTCCAAATATCAGGGAAAAGTGGCATCTCTTTTCTTAGACTTAGGCAATAACTTGAAATCATGCTACATTATAATTTTATTCATACTTGAATGACTCTTTGATAAAGCATTTTGTTTCCTTTTCTGAGTTCCTAACTGTTCTCCTTTTTTTTGGGTTATTGACAGAAGAGACATATGCTTTCATTGTGGCATATTTTTACAGAAATACATATGCAAGTAATTTTTTTAAAGAGTATATGTGGGAGGCAAGGTTTTTAATTTTTTGCATGTCATAAAATGTCTTGATTTTGTCCTTACAGTTGATTGATAATTAACTGGTTATAGAAATATAGGTTTAAAATAATTTTCCCTAGGAATCTCAAAGGAATTGTGACATTCTTTTAAAGCATTCAGAGTTTGTATGTAAAAAAACCTGCCCCCCTCCCAAATTCACAAGTTTTAGATTTTCTCTTTGTGTTTGAATTTCTGAAACTTTATCAGAGTATTTCTAAATGTGCATCTTGACTCTTTGTGCCTGGCACTCAGATAGCTTTCTCTGTATGAAAACTTAAGAGTGTGTGTGTGTGTGTGTGTGTGTGTGTGTGTGTGTGTGTGTGCGCGCGCGCGCGTACTTAGGCTCATGGAAACGGTCTTATCTTATTTCAATACCTTTCTCCTCCCTATTTATTTATTGCTTTGGTTTTCTTTTTTTGTAACTGCTTTTAAATCGTTCTTGGATTTTCTAGGCTCTTCTAGGCTCGTCCATATTTCTTGACTTATTTTTTGTCATATTTTCCCATTTTGTCTTTTTGCTTAATATTCTGGGAGATTTCTTTCTCTTTATCTTCTGTCATTCATAACCATTCTATTATATATATGTTTTTGCTGAGCCAGAATCACTACCTCCTAATATTTACATCTGAGTGTATCATACTGCACTATATCTATATGCATGTTTTCCAGTGTAAATCCAAGATCTCACGCATTTGTTAGAACATTCTAAGTCTCTGGGGGGTCCACAAAGCATTGTTTGTGACAACTATTGTAAGAGTTTATACCAGAGTGGGCCTTCTACATCTGTGTCAGACTTTCTACTCTTTTAAATAAAAGAGCACTTTTCGAATCCCAAATATTTCTGTCAATATAACTTATCATTTAACTGACACTACAGCATGGTAGTGATTCATCCACCAAGGGGTAACCCGAGGAATCACAGCCTTATTTCCCCACAGTTTTGAGATGGATCATACTCAGCCACAGCCTGTGGGGAGACAGTAAGCATGGATGTAGATATGATCACTGCTAATGCTTGTTCTTCTACTAGCAGCTTAGTTCTTCATTAATAATTTCTGTGGTGTAAATGGCTGGGTGAACCCCAGTGCCTCATGTGATGGGTCTCACTCTCGGAAGGTGGAGTGTAGTAGATCAAAGCAAGCTGCTCATTTGGAACTCTGACTTATATTTGACTATATATATATATATAGTTCTGGTAAAGAAATAAGCCTTAAAAGTTTTCTTTGTTTTTTTAAATAAAAAACAAAGTAAAGTCTGCATTCTCAATTTATGTTGCTGACCCAGACTTTGTTGACAAGTAAAATTAGTTTTTTGAGGAGAAAGTAGCTAAAGGGCTCTATTTGTGATTATTAAAGATTGAATTATATATGAAGTGATTCACCTTGGGATCAAACTTTATTCCCGGTCATCCAAACAACTATCTAAAGTTGCCAATGAAACAAGTTCTTGGAGAGTGTCATTTGAAAACTGACCAATAAATAAAATAAAATTTTAGGAGTTTAGAGCAATAATAAAGATATCAGTATACTCTAGGTGTGTAAAATCTTGCTAGGAATGTTTACTGGACAGAAGCCAAAGCTAAGAAAGAAGCCTGCTACCAGGGAGCACAATGTCTTCTAAAGACAGGAAAGCAAGATTGGTACTAAGAAGTCCCAAATGTCTTCCAAGAATCTCAGGAACTCTAGTACAGAAGTATTTTCAGGATTTAAGGCAAACAGAAGGTCTGTAAAGCATTCCTTTATTTTTTTTTTAATAGGATATTGAGTTCTGTACCAATTGCTCATTTTTTCATTCACTTATTTCTTCATTTATTAAATTTCTATTATGTTTTGGGGACTGTGACAGACATTAGTGATTCATAGTCCTGGTAATTAAGGGGTCCATAGTGTTGTACAGAAGATATACAAATTATATTTTTTGTGTTTTTTGAGATATAATCTCCATAAGATAAAATTCACCAATTACAAGTGTACAATATAAGTTGACAAATGTATACAGTTGTGTAAACATCACTGCAGTCACACTATTGGTCACATTTCCATCCTTCCAAAAGCTCCCTTGTTCCTCTTCATAGTCAGTCCTCCCCCATCCACCCATGCAATCACTGTTCAAATTTTTGTCATGATAGTTTTATTTTTTCTAGAATTTCATATAAATGGAACAATATAGTACATAGTCTTCTGTGCCTGGCTTATTACACTTAGCATAATATTGGGTTGTCCAAAAAATTCGTTCGGGTTGTTCATGTTACAAAAATACCCAAACGAACTTTTTGGCCACCACAATTCTTTTGTGATTCATCAATTTTATTGCAAATATCGTTAGTTTCTTTTGGTCATTCATCGAAGAGCATTATTACTTGAATGGATGCACCAAAATTTGTTTATCCATTCATCAGGTGATAGTCGTTAGGGTTGTTTCCAGTTTTGAGCTCTTATAAATAAAGCCGTTAACAACATTCACATTTGGGTCTTTGTGTGAATATATATTTTCAGTTTTGGGGGGTAAATACCTAGGAGTAATAATTTCTGAAAATTTGGATGTGTTTAACTTTATAAGAAATTGCCAAACCACTTTTTAAAAATAAAAATTATAATAACACTTTACATTTTCACCATCAATATATGAGAATTCCAGAGGATCCTTACTTTTGTCAACATTTGATACTGTCACATTTAATGGATGTGTATTGTTACTCATTATTATTTTACATTACATTTTCCTGGTGCCTAATTATATTGACTATTTTTTTTAATGTGCTTATTTGCCATTCAATGTCTTCTTTGTGGAAATGTCCTTTCAAATCTTTCACTCTTTTTTTTTTTTCTTTTTTAAGTGAGGTTGTGAGGTTTGTCTCTTTTTGTTATTGACTTGTAAGAATTCTTTACATATTCTGGTTAAAAGTTCTTTATCAGATATATGTTTTACAAATATTTTCTCCTACTGCATGACTTGACTTTTTACTTTCTTGACAGTGCCTTTTGAAGGCCAAATGTTTTTCATTTTGATGAAGTCCCATATATCAATTCTTTCTTATGGTGCATGCTTTTTTGGTCCTTTGTAAGACTTGTTTCCCCTAAGTCATGGTTATAAAATTTTTTTCTTAAGTTTGTCATTTAGAAATTTTATAGTTTTAATTTTTACACTCAGGGCTATGACCCATTTCTAGTTAAATTTTTCTTATATGATAGGAAGTATATGTCAAGGTTTATTTATTTATTTTTCTTGCAACTAGATACCTATTGTTTTAGCAGATAATTTAAGGAGACAGTCCTTTCCCCATTGAGTTACTTTATCACATTTCTCAAAAATCAGTTGACCATATATGTGTAGGTCTATTTCTGGGCACTCTATTTGGTTTCTTCAATCTGTATGTCTGTCTCTACCACTACTATCCTGTTTTGACTATTGTAGTTTTAAATTAAATGTTGAAGTCAGGTAGTGTGATTCCTGCAACTTCTTTTCAAAATTGGTTTGGCAGTTCTAGGTCCTTGGATTTTCCACCTAAGTTTTAGAAAAAGCTTGTCAATTTCCACAAAAAGCCAACTGAAATTTTGATTGATATTGTTTTGAATCTATAGATCAATTTGGTGAGAATTGACATCTTAATGATATTGAGTTTTCTGATCCATTAATATGGTATCACTCTATTAATTTAAGTTATTTATCTCAGCAAAGTTTTATAGTTTTCAGTGAACATTTCTTATATGTATTTTTTTTTTTTTTTTTTTTTTTTTTTTTTTTTGCGGTATGCGGGCCTCTCACTGTTGTGGCCTCTCCCGTTGCGGAGCACAGGCTCCGGACGCGCAGGCTCAGCGGCCATGGCTCACGGGCTTAGTTGCTCCACGGCATGTGGGATCTTCCCGGACCGGGGCACGAACCCGTGTCTCCTGCATCAGCAGGCAGATTCTCAACCACTGCGCCACCAGGGAAGCCCATCTTATATGTATTTTTAAATGTATCCCCAAATACATCATATTTTTAAAGCTACTGTAAATGATGGTGTTTCTTAAAATTTAAATTTCTAATTATTTTATGCTAGAATATATAAGTGTAATTAATTGTATATTAATTTTATACCCTGAGAACTTACTAAATTCACCCCTTTCATTCTATTTCCTTAGGACTTTCTATGGAGATTATCATGTAATTTTTGTAAAATTACAGTTTTTTTTTTCAAAATTTTCTCACTTTTTCTTGCTTTAATACACTAGTAGCTAGACCCCTGAATACAATATAAGTGTAATAATACTTATAAGACTATAATTATTGAGAATGGATGTACTTCTCTTGTTCCTGATTATGAGGGGAAGTAATTTAGTCTTTCACCATTAAGCATAATGCTACCTGTAGGTTTTTTTGTTTTTGTTTTTTTAATAGATGCAGGAGGGTAAGAGTTCCCTTCTTTTTGTAGAATGCTGAAAATCTTTATCATAAATGTGTGTAGGATTTTGTCAAATGCTTTTGTTGCATTTATTGAAACAGTTATGTTGTTATTCTTTTTTGGTTGGTTAATATAGTAAATTACTTTAACTGAATTTTCGAATGTTAAAACAATCTTGCATTCTTGGAATGAAACCCTCTTGGTTATGGTTATCTTTTCATATATTGCTAAATTTAATTTGTTAAAATTATGTTTAGGATTTTTGTATCTATGTGCATGAGATATATTGTTCTGCAGTCTTCTTAAAATGTGTTTTTCTGGTTTTGGTATTGGGGTAATACTGACTTTATCATAAAATGAATTGGGTAGTATTCTTTTCTATTTTTCTAGAAGAGTTTGTGTAGACTGATTATTTCTTCCACAAATAATTGGTAGAATTCACCAGGGAAGACATCTGGGCCCTGATATGTCTTTGGGTGTTTTAAGTATAACACTTTAAAATGCATGTAATGCTATTTGGATAATCTACTTTTTCTTGGGGGAACTTTGGTATATTGGGCCTTTTACCCATTTCATCTAAGATGTTAAATTTTTTTGCTCACATTTGTCTGAAAAAGTATTTATTTTGCCATTATTTTTGGAAGATAATTGACTGAGTAAAGAATTTAGGTTGACAGGTTTTTGGTTTTGTTTGTTTGTTTGTTTTTTCTCTTTTTAGTACCATGAAAGAACTTTCCACTATCTTTTAGCTTGCAAAATTCCTGGTGAGAAGTGAGCTGTTATTGTTATCTTTCCTTCATTGTATGAGATGTATCTTTTTTCTTCTGGCTGCTCTTATGACTTTCTCTTTAATACTAATTTTCAGCAACTTGATGATGATGTGTCCTTGTGTGGTTTTCTTCATGTTTCTCCTGCACTGCTTTTGTTGTGCTTCTTGGATCTGTGGATTTACAGTTTTCAAGAAGTTTAGAAAATTTTTATCCATTATTTTTACTTGGGGTTGTTAGAATTGATTATACTGTCTCCCATATTTCAGTTAATTCCCATGTTTTTTAATCCATGTTTTATACTTGACCTTCTTCATGTCTGTGTGTTAGGCTTCTCTAGACCTCTTCAGGGCAGGGCAGCCCTTTGTCCACCTGTAACCTCCTCTGTGTACATTCTGTGATGTGCCTTTCTTGGCCCCTTTTTCTCAGTGATCACTTCTCCATACTCTTTACATAGTCATATGCAGGAATTAATTGAAATCTTTTGTCTATTAATTGTTCCTTTCCCATGCTCATGAAGGACTCAACTCAAATGGCCTTCTTTGACTACCTTGTTCAATATTAAATTTTCCAAGGGTTGACATGACTTATATCTCTCAAAATACTTGTGGGCTTCCCTGGTGGCGCAGTGATTGAGAGCCCGCCTGCCAATGCAGGGGACATGGGTTCGTGCCCCTGTCCGGGAGGATCCCACATGCCGCAGAGTGGCTGGGCCCGTGAGCCATGGCCACTGAACCTGCGCGTCCGGAGCATGTGCTCCGCGGTGGGAGAGGCCACAGCAGTGAGAGGCCCGCATACTGAAAAAAAAAACAAAAAAACAAAAAAACTTGTAATTCTCCAAATGGTCTTATTTGTTCACTTGTTTCTTATCTGTCCCACCAGAATGTAAGTTTCATGAGGGCAGGGACTTTATTTTGTTTACATTGTGATCCCCAGAACCTGGCACAGCTCCTACCACATGGTAAACACTACATAAATATTTTCTGATGAAACAGTGAATTCATGAATTCTCAACCTGACAGTCAGAATGTGTCATAATTTGGTGTCCCTTAATTTCTCTAGTGTGAATCCTTGGATGCCTTCAAGCTTATATTTTTATCATATCTTACCATGAGTCATGATTTTGAAACTTGCATATGCCCTTTGCTTTTCTTCCTCCATCCTGAAGTTATACTTGTTCTTTAGGGCCTGATTCAAATCATCTTCACCTTGAAGATTTCTGTAAAGATCACTTTGCCATTGTTCTTACTGTGAAATTTGTGTAGATGGTCTAAGTAACTGTTTCATGGTTTGTTTCATATTTCTTTATTTTCTAATTATTTCATGGTAGAGTGTTTTCTCCCTAACAGACTTATAAGCTCCTCAAAGCTAGGATCCCTTTTTATATATGCTCAGAAGAGTCTAAATTAGACATTTAAGAAAAATCTTATAATGCTTGGTTTTATGTAGATATATAAAGATAATGGAATTGTCTTTCTAGGTGTATCTACATATGTAGGTGGCTACTTTAATAACAACAGTTATTTATTCATTCCATAAATATTTTTTGAGTGCCTTCCATGTGCCAGGCACTGCTATAGGTGCTGAGGATACATAAGTGAATAAAATAACAATAGAAACAAAAATCTCTGACCTTTAAAATATTTTACTTTTTTAAGTGAGGTATAATTGCCATATAAGATTATACTAGTTTCAAGGGTACAAAATAATATTTGACATTTGTATACATTACAAAATGATCACCACAATAAATCAATTGTCACCATACACAGTTACAAAATTATTTTCAGCTCACTCCCTCTTGCAAGAGCACTGGAATCACAACTAACTGCTTAACAATCATCTATAGGAAGACACTGGAACTCACCAAAAAAGATTCCCCACAACCAAAGACAAAGGAGAAGCCACGATGAGATGGTAGGAGGGGTGCAATCACAATCAAATCAAATCCCGTAACTGCTGGGTGGGTGACTCACAAACTCGAGAACAATTATACCGCAGAAGTCCACCTACTGGAATGGAGGTTCTGAGCCCCACGTCAAGCTTTCCAACCTGGGGGTGAGGCAACAGGAGGAGGAATTCCCAGAGATCAGACTTTGAAGGCTAGTGAGATTTGATTGCAGGACTTCGACAGGACTGGGGGAAACTGAGACTCCACTCATGGAGGGCACACACAAAGTAGTGTGCACATCAGGACCCAGGGGGAGGGAGCAGTGACCCCATTGGAAACTGAACCAGACCGACCTACTGGTGTTGGAGGGTCTTCTGCAGAGGCAGGGGGTGGCTGTGGCTCACCACAGGGACAAGGGCACTGGCAGCAGTTCTGGGGCATACTCCTTGGCATGAGCCCTCGTGGAGTCCCCCCTTAGCCCCACCAAAGAGCCTGTAGCCTCCAGTGCTGGGTCGCCTCAGGCCAAACAACCAATAGGGAGAGAACTCAGCCCCACCCATCAGCAAACAAGTGGATTAAAGTTTTACTGAGCTCTGCCCAACAGAGCGACACCCAGCTCTACCCACCACCAGTCCCTCCCATCAGGAAACTTGCACAAGGCTCTTAGATAGCCTCATCCACCAGAGGGTAGACAGCAGAAGCAAGAAGAACTACAGTCCTGCAGCCTGTGGAACGAAAACCACATTCACAGAAAGATAGAAAAAATGAAAAGGCAGAGGACTATGTACCAGATGAAGGAATAAGATAAAACCCCAGAAAAACAACTAAATGCGATGGAGATAGACAACCTTCCAGAAAAAGAATTCAGAATAATGATAGTGAAGATGGTCCAGGACCTTGGAAAAAGGACGGAGGCAAAGATCGAGAAGATGCAAGAAATGTTTAACAGAGACCTAGAAGAATTAAAGAACAAACAAACAGGGATGAACAATACAATAAAGGAAATAAAAATACACTAGAAGGAATCAATAGCAGAATAATTGAGGCAGAACAGGTAAGTGACCTGGAAGACAGAATGGTGGAATTCACTGCCATGGAACAGAATAAAGAGAAAAGAATGAAAGAAAAAAGACAGCCTAAGAAACCACTGGGACAAAATGAAATGCACCAATATTCTCATTATAGGTGTCCCAGAAGGAGAAGAGAGAGAGAAACGACTTGAGAAAATATTTGAAGAGATTATAGTCAAAAACTTCCCTAACGTGGGAAAGGAAATAGCTACCCAAGTCCAGGAAGTGCAGAGAGTCCCAGGCAGGATAAACCCAAGGGGAAACATGCCGAGACACATAGTAATCAAATTGACAAAAATTAAAGACAAAGAAAAATTATTAAAAGCAAAAAGGGAAAAATGACAAATAACATACAAGGGAGCTACCATAAAATTAACAGCTGATTTCTCAGCAGAAACTCTACAAGCCAGAATCGAGTGGCACAATATATTTAAAGTGATGAAAGGGAAGAACCTACAACCAAGATTACTCTACCCAGCAAGGATCTCATTCAGATTCAATGGAGAAATCAAAAGCTTTACAGACAAGCAAAAGCTAAGAGAATTCAGCACCACCAAACCAGCTCTACAACAAATGCTAAAGGAACTTCTCTAAGTGGGAAACATAAGAGAAGAAAAGGACCTGCAAAAAACAAACCCCAAACAATTAAGAAAATGGTAATAGGAACATACATATTGATAATTACATTAAATGTGAATGGATTAAATGCTCCAACCAAAAGACACAGGCTCACTGAATGGATACAAAAACAAGACCCATATATATGCTGTCTACACTTCAGAACTAGGGACACACACAGACTGAAAGTGAGGGGATGGAAAAAGTTATTCTATGCAAATAGAAATCAAAAGAAAGCTGGAGTAGCAATATTCATATCAGATTAAATAGGCTTTAAAATAATGTTACAAGAGATAAGGAAGGACACTACATAATGATCAATGGATCAATCCAAGAAGAAGATATAACAATTGTAAATATATATGCACCCAACATAGGAGCACCTCAATATGTAAGGCAACTGCTAACAGCTCTAAAAGAGGAAATGGACAGTAACACAATAGTAGTGGGGGACTTTAACACCTCGTTTACACCAATGGACAGATCATCCAAAATGAAAATAAGGAAACAGAAGCTTTAAATGACACAATAGACCAGATAGATTTAATTGATATTTATAGGACATTCCATCCAAAAACAGCAGGTTACACTTTCTTCTCAAGTGCACACGGAACATTCTCCAGGAGAGATCACATGTTGGGTCGCAAATCAACCCTCAGTAAACTTAAGAAAACTGAAATCATATCAAGCATCTTTTCCGACCACAAAATTATGAGATTAGAAATAAATTACAGGGGAAAAAAACATAAAAAACACAAACACATGGGGGCCAAATAATATATTACTAAATAACCTAGAGATCATTGAAGAAATCAAAGAGGAAATCAAAAAATACCTACAGACAAATGACAATGAAAACACGATGATCCAAAACCTATGGGAGGCAGCAAAAACAACTCTAAGAGGGAAGTTTATAGCAATACAATCCTACCTTAAGAAACAAGAAATATCTCAAATAAACAATCTAACCTTACACCTAAAGGAGTGAGAGAAAGAACAAACAAAACCCAAAGTTAGTAGAAGGAAAGAAATTATAAAGATCAGAGCAGAAATAAATGAAATAGAAACAAAGAAAACAATAGCAAAGATCAATAAAACTAAAAGCTGGTTCTTTGAGCAGTTAAACATAATTGACAAACCTTTAGCCAGATTCATCAAGACAAAGAAGGAGAGGACTCAAATCAAGAAAATTAAGAATGAAAAAGGAGAAGTTACAATGGACACCGCAGAAATACAAGGCATCATAAGAGACTACTACAAGCAACTTTATGCCAATACAATGGAAAACCTGGAAGAAATGGACAGATTCTTAGAAAGGTATAACCTTCCAAGACTGAACCAGGAAGAAATAGAAAATATGAACAGACCAATCAAAGGAATGAAATTGAAACTGTGATGAAAAATCTTCCAACAAACAAAAGTCCAGGACCAGGTGGCTTCACAGGTGAATTCTATCAAACATTTAGAGAGGAGCTAACACCCATCCTTCTCAAACTTCTCCCAAAAATTGCAGAGGAAGAACCACTCCCAAACTCATTCTATGAGGCCACCATCACTTTGATACCAACACCAGACAAAGATACTTCAAACAAAGAAAATTACAGACCAGTATCACTGATGAATATAGATGCAAAAATCCTCAACAAAATACTAGCAAAGAGATTCCAACAACACATTAAAAGGATCGTATACCATGATTAAGTGGAATTTATGCCAGGGATGCAAGGATTCTTCAGGATATGCAAATCAATCAATGTGATAACACCATATTAACAAATTGAAGAATGAAAACCATATGATCATCTCAATACATGCAGAAAAAGCTTTTGACACAATTTAACACCCATTTATGATAAAAACTCTCCAGAAAGTGGGCATAGAGGGAACCTACCTCAACATAATAAAGGCCATATATGACAAACCCACAGCCAACATCATTCTCAATGGTGAAAAACTGAAAGCATTTCCTCTAAGATCAGGAACAAGACAAGGATGTCCACTCTTGACACTATTATTCAACATAGTTTTGGAATTCCTAGCCATGGCAATCAGAGTAGAAAAAGAAATAAAAGGAATCCAAATTGGAAAAGAAGTAAAACTGTCACTGTCTGCAGATGACATGATACTGTACATAGAGTATCCTAAAGATGCCACCAGAAAACTACTAGAGCTAATCAATGAATCTGGTAAAGTTGCAGGATACAAAATTAATGCACAGTAATCTCTTGCATTCCTGTACACTAACAATGAATGATCTGAAAGAGAAATGAAGGAAACAATCCCATTCACCATTGCAACAGAAAGAATAAAATACCTAGGAATAAACCTACCTAAGGAGATAAAACACCTGTATGCAAAAGACTATAAGACACTGATGAAAGAAATCAAAGATGACAGAAACAGATGGAGAGATATACCATATTCTTGGATTGAAAGAATCAATATTGTGAAAATGACTGTACTACCCAAAGCAATCTACAGATTCAGTGCAATCCCTATCAAATTACCAGTGGCATTTTTTACAGAACTAGAACAAAAAGTCTCAAAATTTGTATGGAGACACAAAAGACCCTGAATAACCAAAGCAGTCTTGAGGGAAAAAAAACAGAGCTGGAGCAATCAGACTCCCTGACTTCAGACTATACTACCAAGCCACAGTAATCAAGACAATATGGTTCTGGCACAGAAACAGAAATATAGATCAATGGAACAGGATAGAAAGGCCAGAGATAAACCCATGCAACTATGGTCAACTAATCTTTGACATAGGAGGCAAGGATATACAATGGAGAAAAGACAGTTTCTTCAAGTGGTGCTGGGAAAACTGGACAGCTATATGCAAAGAATGAAATTACAACACCTCCTAACACCATACACAAAAATATACTCAAAATGGAGTAAAGACCTAAATGTAAGGCGAGACACTATAAAACTCTTAGAGGAAAACATAGGAAGAACACTCTTTGACATAAACCACTGCAAGATCTTTTTTGACCCACCTCCTAGAGTAATGGAAATAAAAACAAAAATAAACAAATGGGAAAAGAAGACCCAAGTTGACATTTCTCCAAAGAAGACATACTGATGGCTAAGAGGCACATGAAAATCTGCTCAACATACTAATTATTAGAGAAATGCAAATCAAAACTACAATGAGGTATCACCTCACACTGGTTAGAATGGGCATCATCAGAAAATCTACAAACAACAAATGCTGGAGTGGGTGAGGAGAAAAGGGAACCCTCTTGCACTGTTGGTGGGAATGTAAATTGATACAGCCACTATGGAGAACAGTATGGAGGTTTCTTAAAATACTGAAAAATAGAACTACCATATGACCCAGCAATCCCACTACTGGACATATACTCTGAGAAAACCGTAATTCAAAAAGACACATGCAGGCTTCCCTGGTGGCACAGTGGTTGAGAGTCCACCTGCCAATGCAGGGGACACGGGTTCGTGCCCCGGTACGGGAAGATCTCACATGCCGCAGAGCGGCTGGGCCCGTGAGCCATGGCCGCTGAGCCTGTGCATCCGGAGCCTGTGCTCCACAAGGGGAGAGGCCACAACAGTGAGAGGCCCACGTACCGCAAAAAAAAAAAAAAAAAAAAAAAAAGACACATGCACCACAATGTTCATTGCAACACTATTTACAATAGCCAGGTCATGGAAGCAACCTAAATGCCCATTGGCAGACAAATGGATAAAGAAGATGTGGTACATATATATAATGGAATATTACTCAGCCATAAAAAGGAACCAAATTGGGTCATTTGTTGAGATGTGGATAGACCTGTAGATTGTCATAAAGAGTAAAGTAAGTCAGAAAGAGAAGAAATATAATAACGCATATATGTGGAATCAATGGTACAGATGAACCAGTTTGCAAGGCAGAAACACAAATGTAGAGAACACACGTACAGCCACCAAGGGGAGAAAGTGGCGGGGGGGGAGGTGTTGATAGTGGTGGGATGAATTGAGAGATTGCGATAGGCATATATACACTAATATGTATAAAATTGATAACTAATAAGAACCTGCTGTATAAATAAAATAAAATAAAATTCAAAAACCTTTTTTCTTTTTTTTTGTGATGAGTACTGTTAAAATCTACTCTTAGTGACTTTCAAGTATGCAATACACTATTAGTGACTATAGTCATCATACTGTACATTACATCCCCATGACTTATTGATTTTATAGCTGGACATTTGTATGTTTTGATCTTCTTCACCCATTTTGCCCTTCCATCCCTGACCTTTTTGAGCCTATGTTTTTTGGGGGGGTGACAGACAAGAACAATTTAATAAATAGAATATATTATATGCTAAGTAGCCATATGTAAAGCAAGGACTTCAAATCTGAAGGAGAAAAGGAACTCAGCAGTTTAGTTAAAATGTATGTATTAGGTCCTCAAAATTTTATATAAGACATTTGCCATATCTTCTGTTTTGATATGGATTCTATGATCTGTTTTAAAACAATGAAGAACTATATGGGCTGAAGGGGAAAGAATATTATTTTATTTGCTTCAGTATGGAGTAATTAGCAAACAATGAGTATAGTCTTCTTTTAACTTGATCTGAATTATCTGTGCTTTATCATGAGCCACAGAAGTTGATTTAATGTATCCTTGAAAACAGCTAAAGTGGAAATTTCATTCATGACTGTAATCCACACATCATCAGGAGAGAATGTTTGTACTTTGGTTTGCTTGGGGTATGTTCCTTTCAGTTACTGCTTTCTGTGTCCCCCTCCCCTTTCTCTCCTCAAACCCTAAGTCTGAAATCTTAAAATAGTCCTTTCACCGTCCTCTTTTCCAAGAATCCACTCCATATGGGGCACATAAGTGGACTTCTTTGCGGCAATTTAATCTCAATCTCTTCTCAGGACCTTTGTCCATAAGGGCCTCTTAATAGGCATGTAGCCAGTGGGCTTGCAGGTAAAACTTTTGGTTCAGCAGCTATGTTTCCTGGAATCATATATTTTTGATCATTTAAATTGTTTAAATATCCTCCAACTTCTCTAATCCTACCCTCCCAACAGCTTGTTTCCATTTCCTGGAGTATGTAGCCTACTTTCAGAAAGTAACCCTTGAAGAAAGGTTAAAAATTGGGTATTAAAATTTTTTTATAGTGCAGGCAAAGACTAAAAAGAGGATTATTGTATTAGCAAATGTATTGGTTGCAGAAATATTAATGACTATTAAAAATAAATATCTATTGATACAAAACTTCTAAATTGTGAAGTAGTAATGGATTTTAAAGCTAAATATTATATGAACTTTTAAAATGTGTGATATAAATATAATCCAATAGCATTTATAAGATTGTATTTTAAAGATGAGGTTAATTTCTATTTGTTTTTCATTTTTATAAATGTCAAAGTATAATGCATTATGAACAATTCAGGGAATAGAATTTTTAAAATTTCCTAGGGCATTCATAATTTATCAGTGCTATCAGTCTTTTCCCCATACAGCTTGGTATTTGGGGAATAAGATTATAAAGTAGAGTGTATTTCACTCAGGTACAAGGTTAGCTGGGTTTAGGAAAAAAGAGAAGATTTGAAGGCTATATACCACTTCTCCCTGCCACTCTTCATGTCATTTTTTTTAACATGTCTGCACGTCCATTTATCCATTGAACAGATATTTATTGATCTGTTATGTGCCAGACACCACTCTAAAGGCTGAAGATATAGTAATGAAAAAAATATTCTGTTCCTCATGCAGTTGATGGTCCACCAAATATGCAATGGAATAAAAAGGCAATGCACGTGATATGTTAGATAACAACATGTACTGAGGCAAAACAAATAAAGCAAGAAAGGCGGTTGAACTTTTAAATAGGATGACCAGGAAGAGCTTCAATGAGAAAGCGACTTAAAGATTTAAAGGAATAAGAGAGCAACCCATGTGGTTACCTGGGGAAAGAATGTTCGAAGCTGAGGAAACAGTAAGTGTAAAAATCTTAGGTAGGAACGTGTTTGGTGTATGAAGGAACAGAAGGATGCCAGTGTGACTGGGATGGAGTGATTGAGTCAATGAATCCATTGATTTTCCTCTGCCTATATGAATGTAGGAATATATGTAGTCTAATGTAATGTTTGCCTACCATTCCTTAGGGGTTCCAGACCTAGCCCAAATGAAAACAATTCAAGCTATATTAGCTCAGGACAGTGCTTATTTATTTTTTCTATATTTATTTTTAAAGACTTTATTTTGGAGGGAGCAGTTTTAGGTTTACAACAAAATCGAGAGCGAGGTAGGGAGATTTCCCACATACCCTCTATCTCCACACATGCATATCTTCCTCTATTATCAACATCACTCACCAGAACGTACTTTTTTTTTTTACCAAGGAAGAACGCACATTGACACACCATAATTACTCAAATTCCATATTTATACATCATAATTACTCAAATTCCATATTCACTCTTGGTGTACATTCTATGAGTATGGACATATGTATAATGACATATATCTATCATTAAAATATCATAAGAATATTTTCACTGCCCTAAAATTCCTCTGTACTCCATTTATTCATCCCTTCCCCTCCCCTCTGCAAACACTGACTTTTTTTATTGTCTCCATAGTTTTGCCTTTTCCAGAATGTCATATAGTTGGAATCATACAGCATGTAGCCTTTTCAGATTGACTTCTTTCACTTAGTAACATGCACTTAAGTTTCCTTCATGGCTTTTCATGGCTTGATAGCTCATTTCTTTGTAAAACTGAATACTATTCCATTATTTGGATGTACCACAGTTTATTTATCCATTCACTTCCTGCCTTCAGGAAGGCAGGTTGTTTTGGTTGCTTCCAAGTTCTGGCAGTTATGTACAAAGTTGCAATAAACATCCCTGTGTAGGTTTTTGTGTGAACATAAATTTTCAATTCCTTTGGGTAAATACCAAGAAAGGTGATTGCTGGACCATATGATAAGGAAATGTTTAATTTTCTAGGAAACCACCAAACTTTCTTCCAAAGTTACTGTATCATTTTATATTTCCACCAGCAATGTATGAGAGTTCCTATTGCTTTACATCCTTATCATCATTTGGTGTTGCTTACTTAGTTTTCACTTCTAAAAAAAGTGTTGTTTCTGACATGAATGAGAATGTAATTAATCAATCAGTCTATTCCTTGGCTTTGATTGAAGAAAGGATTTTGGGAAATGAAAAGCTGTAATGTCTTGTTTAAATTAATTGAAATATCTACAAATTATAAAAGCAAAACAAAAAATAAAATTTTAGAATTGATATTTTGCCAACTCCAATTTAATTCAACAGACATTTATTGAGATTCTCTAATGTAAAGTGTTTGCTGCTGGCTCCTTTTGGGGATATGATGAGCAAAAAAACCTGTGGACTACAACTTTCTCAATTCCAGGGATCTTTAACAAAAGAGTCTAATAATCTGTCCTAATAATACTGTTCCATTTATTCATTACTTTGCTCTCAGGGTCTTGCTTAACTTGCTTGCAAACTGATTTCTTAATAAAGAAACTTACTGCGGCTTCCCTGGTGGCGCAGTGGTTGAGAATCCGCCTGCCGATGCAGGAGACACGGGTTCGTGCCCGGGTCCGGGAAGATCCCACATGCCGCGGAGCAGCTGGGCCCGTGAGCCATGGCCTCTGAGCCTGTGCGTCGGGAGCCTGTGCTCCGCAATGGGAGAGGCCACAACAGTGAGAGACCTGCGTACCACAAAAAAAAAAAAAAAAAAAAAAAAAAGAAACTTACTATGCCTCTGTGAAGTAGTAGATATTAATACTATTCTCAATTTTTGCAGAACAGTAGAGAGATTTCCAGTGTTTGTCCTTAGATGCATATGCACCCCTGGCTGTACTCTGTCTTGGAGTGGATGCTTGTAGACAGCCACTTTGCACCTGCAGCAGTGGGCAGACTGAAGCATAGCTCCCATGTAACTTCAGAACATGGTTCTTCTATCCCAGAGGTAGTGTAGCATTAAGCAAATAAACTTTCTCCGGAAGGAACTTTTGGCATTCACTGTCAGAGCTAATAGGTATCTGTGATAGTTCTCTTCCTGATAACTCTAGATACTGTGGATCTTCTCTTTTTTATTCAGATATATTGAGTTTTCACTTCTCACCCTTCACTTTTTTCCCTCTTCCGCTCAGTCAGTTTTTGTGATTTTCTTCTGATGGCCTTATACCTGGATTCACTCTATTTTGAGAGATAGTTTTATCTCTCACAGTGGATTGGTGGAGGTTATTTGGTACACTGTGTTTGGAAGGATTCTGAGACTGAGTTCAGGTTCAGGAGGAGAGAGTGTGGGGATTAATCTGTAGTGAGAGAGTGGGAGGAAATAGTGGTTGTAGCAGGACCTCACTGTACTGTTGATTCCCATGGATGGTGAAAAGCCCTGCCTCTCAACCTACCATCCAAATCACCCTCCTTAATCCCATAAATTGCAACACAAGGGCAAATCATGCTCAGTCAAGGTTCTTGAGCTACCGTATCTCAGCAAATGTTTGATATTTGGAAGGAACTGTTTACTGTATATAGAGGGTACCCAAGATATGCAGATTTGTGATATATGGATTTTAATGGGATGAAGCCTTGAATAGTTGAAATCACTTGGGATCTTCTATTTCAGGCCTTCTGCTTTTTGAATTGTCTTGGTCAATGGTATCAACAGGCAGACTGGATATCTAAAAGACTCATTGAAGTTTCAGGTCCCTGAAAATTTGTGGGGCTTATTTCCCACTTGCTGGAATACATGTTGCTAAGGCATTTAAAGCTTCTGCCAGTTCCTGTTCATAATGCCCAATAAACTTGATGCCATCAATGTAGTTCTGTGAATTGATATTCTGTGAAATGTCAGGGTGATCAAGTTCTCTGTGTGCTAGGTTATGTCAGACAATGGAAGAGTTGAAGCAAGAAGGTGAAGGTACACTGCTGTCCCTGGTAGGTGAGAACAAATTGATTGTGGTGGGACTTGCAATTTGGTATAGTTAAAAAGGCATTTGCTGGGTTAATAGCTACATACCAGGATACAGAGGTTGTATTGATTTACCCCTTTAAAGATACTACATGAGGAATAGCTGCTGAAATTAGAATCATCAATAACTTTACAGTAACCCATGATCCATCTGCCTTCTATATAGGCTAAAAAGAGAGAATCACATTGGAATGTTATAAGAATAATTGTCTTTTCACCTTTAAAATTTGTGATGAAAGCAATGACCTCTGTAATTCCATCAGGGGTTAGTTGCAGCTTATTACTCTGTTGGCAGAGGAAGTTTCAGATGCTGCTACCTTACCAGTATACCATAATAGCTCTACCTTTGCAGGTAAGAGAGCTTATATGGCGATTTTGTGAGTTTGACTCACAAGAATGACTTTTCCAATTATGTAGCCAGGATGTGGGGATGTAATTGGAGGTCCAAAACTTCATTTTAATCAGTTGACCTCCATAATCCCCACATTGACTAGGGGGCCACAGTGGCATTATGGGTTAGCATCAACAGAACTAGAAACTAGTAATCTCGAGATAGGCCTGAATGCTTTTCTTTTCCCAGAGTGTGATCACCGTATATGAGCATCCTTGTGGAAGGCTTAGAAAAATATTCTGGAATATAGTTATGGCAGTGTTGAGTGAACCTTCTGCAAAGGGTCCAATAACTCTGAGTCTATGAACTTGCACTGGGTGAGAAGATGTACTTCATCATTGTGGTCATCCAGGTCAGATTCCTTCTCAGTTGACCTAGAATTTTTCTGATTATAATTATATTACATATATAATTATTTAGTGGACTGCCTATTTGTTTTATTGAAACACTGTGATCAGTTAGCCACTACTGAAGATACCTACAGGTCAGACAGGATTGCTTTTCATGGTAATTATGCCTACCTTATCTTTAGTGGTTAAGTGATACTACTTGGCTCCTAATGTTCCAGGATTCCACTATTCACTTTAAAATCATGAAGCCCTTTACAGTGGTGGCACTTTAAAATCATGAAGCCCTTTACAGTGGTGGCATTTCTCACTGTCATCCCTAGTGTGCAAAAGACAGCCACTCAGAGCTCTTCCAGGAGGATGGTGGCCCCTTATTAATGCCTTTCTCAGTGCATTAGTGAAGGGGGTATTCTCTGGACTCTCTCAAGGAACATAGTATTGTGGGTATTCCGTTCACTCCAGTGTTCCTATCTTTCTAAGTCTTTCAGTCCTTTCTTCTATTTTATGCCAGATAGGTTCTGGCATCTCATCCTGATTGAATTAGGTCACCTTGGAATTCATATTTCAGTAATCATTCAAGTAAACTGTTGGAACCTCTCACATTTACTTAATGCTCTGTTAAGTTAAACCATCATAATATATTTGATTTGACCAACATTATATTTCATTGTCATGGGTTAATAACCTTAGAATCTACTCCCCTATTGATTCTCTAAGTTTCTACCAATGTGTATTTGCAAAATCTTGCTCTTCATTTGGAATATGAACTCTCTTCTCCCAGATAAGACTTGGCACTTACCTTCCTGGAGAAGACTCTGTGACTGTGTGAGAGCTGACTCTAGTCTTGAGGCAGTGAGAGGTGATGAGGAGAACATATATCCTTTTTGAAGCCATCAGCCATAGAGGAGGTTATCATAGGATCTTCAAGTATGATAAAACTACCCTCCTCAAAATGTGGGAAATAGCTTCTGCTGGCAAGAGAGGCTCGGGGATATTGGATTAAAAATATTTAACCTAAGTTGAACAAAATTTCTTCCTTCCAAATGTCAGGTATCCATTCCTTACAAAGAATTCCTAAACTTTCACATAAAAACTTTGTCTCTAAATTCATCTTACGTTGTTGTCCTGTAACTCATGAAGTTATATTTTGATTAGTTATATCTGCCTTATGACTCCAAGAAATGAGCTTCTTTTATGGCCACCAAAGATAATATCTGGTCCTCTATGACTTGATGTCAGAGAATGCTCATTCCTAGCTCTTAAAGTTACAATTATTGGGCTTCCCTGGTGGCGCAGTGGTTGAGAGTCCGCCTGCCGATGCAGGGGACACGGGTTCGTGCCCCGGTCCAGGAAGATCCCACATGCTGCGGAGCGACTGGGCCTGTGAGCCATGGCCGCTGAGCCTGCGCGTCCGGAGCCTGTGCTCCACAACGGGAGAGGCCACAGCGGTGAGAGGCCCGCGTACCGCAAAAAAAAAGTAAAAAAATAAATAAATAAATAAAAATTAAAAAAAAATTTAAAAAAGTTACAATTATTACTGTTACTGTCAAGTTTCTGAGCAATTTTGTCACTCAAAACCTTGCCTTCAGTAGAAAATTCATCCTAAGCAGCCACAGGTAATAATTTGTCTTCTTGATACTATTGCTTGATACAGATTACCAGTCTCCCATTTGCCATTGACAAGCAGATTATCACTGTGTTCAAAGTTAAAGAGAATTACAGAATTCTATCTTTGAGGGTCAGTTTCTGGAGTCCACTTATGTTACCAAGTACTCTATTAATCAAGGTCCAGAAATAAACCATGATAGATATTTCAAAAGGAGGGCTTTAATATAAGGAATTGATTACTTGGTGCATTAGTTACCTGTTGTGGCATAACCAATTACCTCAAAATTCAATGGCTTGACGGAACGAACATTTATTATCTCACACAGCTTCTGAGCTTCAGATTTCCAGGAGCAGCTTAGGGTCTCTCGTGAGGTTTTAGTCAAACTGTCGGGTGGGATGTTAGTTATCTGAAGGCTCGGCTGCGGGTGGAGGATCTGCTTCCAAGATGGCTTACTTTCATAACTATTTGCAGGAGGCCTCAACTTCTCACTGGAAGTTGGCAAAAGGCCTCAGTTCCTCATCACATGGACCTTCCCACAAGGCTGCTTGAGGGTCCTCATGACATAGCAGTCGGCTTCCCTCAGAGAGAGTGATCTAAGAGAGAGAGAGCAGGAGGAGGCCATGATACCTTCCATGACCTAGCCACACACCATCATTTCTGTAATATTCTATTCATCTGAAGCAAGTCACTAAGTCCAGCCCACAATCAAGGGCAGATGAATTAGGGTCCACCTTATGGAGAGAACAATGTTGAAGAATCTGTGACATATTTTAAAACCATCATACACTGGCATTAGAAGACTGAAAGAACAGAAAGGGAAAACCACGGTAAGTCCAATATTAGTACTGTAGAAAGCTGCTGCTACTCTTGTGGCTGAAGGAACAAAAGGGTACTGGTCTGTGTGGCCAGCTCACTGACTCTGAGTGATGGATATCCTGTGGCTGTTGTGTGGATCTCTAAGGAGGCTACCACTTGGCTACTGTTCACCTTCCTGAGGGAGAGATGCAATGAGGCTGGTGCTCTCTGAGAAGTGCATGGCGTCTCTGGTACTCCGTCACTGAAGCGGCACAGCCAGGTGGTGGTTGTGACTTTGAGGGGGTGTGGCATTGTTGGTATGTTGGCTGTTTTATGCTCTGGAGGAAAACTTATAGGAACCATAAACAGAAAGAGAGTTCATTCTTCCCTTCTCCTGTCTTTCAGTTTCATACCAGTCTCTTTCACTGACAGAAACTAAACAAGAGTCCACCTGGCAAGAGAATATTGAAAACAGAGTGCAAAGAAGCAGAGTATGGATGGGTTATTTGGCACTGAGAAACAATAGGTAACTAACTGGCACACCTTGATTTTGGTTTGTGTTTTTCTTGCAAGTACTACCTCTCAAATCCTACTGGTTAATTCTTTTTGTTGAACTATGAAGGCCATCATATATGGTCCAGATCCCTGTTACCTCTTCATGGTAAGTGGCTGGTGCTTAGTATGAATTGGATACTCTGTATTTGAAAAGTACTCAAGATAAGCAGATTTATGATAGATGGATTTTAATGGGATGAAGCCTTGGAAAGTTGAAATAATTTGAGGTCAGCATTGATTTTAGACCCCCAGTGACCAGTTGGCTATGTGGACATGGAGGCTGTACAGAGGTTGGATACCTGGAAGTCTCTGTCAGGCCAAGCAATAATGGCTCACTCTCTCTTCCTTCTCCTCTGCCATGTTGTTTTGGAAAATCTGATTAACTATGCCCCAGTTTATAGTTGTTCTATAAGGCTTGCTCTGGCCAGAGCTGGACCAAGTGACCTCCCAAAGGTTTGCAGCTTTGGAGAAGGCTGTGAATTGAGCACTCTTTTGAGTCTCTGCCAAAGAATATTGTCAATGCATGAGTAGTCTGGAGCCTTCCCCTTTCCCAGGTAGTCTTTGAACAGGAACCCAAGTGGTCAAATTCTTCCCAGTCCCTCTGCCATGCACTCATCCAATCCCAGCTGCTTTGCAATTCTTGGACAGGTTTTGTTCCCAATCTAAACTCTGGGACCTGTCACCAGGAGCTCTAAGTTGCTATGGTATTTGGTATCCAGGGAGTGTCTGTAGCCCATGTGGGTAGAGCAGCTCAAATAGATTTCTGCCATTTTAGCCCACACCCATTCTCTCTTTACATTCTCATTGAACACCCTTTAAGGGATGCTTAATGCTAAAACAAATTTAGTACAATTAAGAATTTAATGGAAAAATGAACATTAGAAACTAGCAATTTGGGTAAGATTTTCCAGTTCCTCTTCTAGTTGATGAGGTTTTATCTGGCTTGGCTGCCCACTTCCTGGCCAAACAGTGAAGAGGGCTGATCCTATCTGTGTCTCTGTCGTGCTTTTCCTTTTAGGGATCTCCTTTTCTTCTCACCCAGGTGCTATCTTGTGTTCCGCTCTGATGGTGGCTTTGTGATTGGATGACATGATATAATTCACAACTTCTCTGTGTGTCCATTTTCTCCATCATCCATTTCTTTGGATGTCTAAGTTATACTTTACATGTAATATGCCCCAAACTAAGCTTCTGATTATTACAACTCCCCCAACTCCCTCAAGCTTTTAGTTTCCTCAGTCTTTTCATTTCAGTTGATGAAAACACCATCCTTCTAGTTGCTCAGGCCAAAACCCCTCAGAGTTATTCTTGTCCTTTTCTTTCTCTTATTCTTCTCCATTAATCTGTTAGCAAATCTCATTGGCTCTACTGTCAGAATCTGCCCACTTGTCACCATCTACTGCCACTGCCATCCTAGTCCACTCCACTGTCATCTCTCACCTTGATCAAAGGTTTAACCTCCCACCTGATTTATCTGTTTCTCTCCTTGCCCCACTTCTGTCTCATCATAGCATATGATACTTTAAGAACGAAAGTTGCAGCATGCAGTTCTTCTGCTCAAAACCCTCCAATTGCTCCCCACCTCACTCAGAGCAAAAACCTAAGTCTAAAATATTTACAAAGGGTCTTTGATGATCAGGCCTCTCACTCATCCTCTGAACCTCATCTTCTACTTCTCTTCCCTTTGTCCCCTCCATACTCTCGTCTTTTTGTTTTCCTTTTAGCAAATCATACAAATTCCTCCCTCATGATTTGTGGATTAGCTTTTCCCTTTGCCTACAATAGCCTTCTTGCTCAGATATTTGCATTGTTTGCTCCTTCGCTCTTTCAAGTCTTCTCTCAAATGCCACCTTCTCAGTGAGGACTTCCCTAATAATTGAATTTAAAATTGAAGCCACCTCGACTTACTGCCTGGCATGTTCTATCTCTCTTCCCTGTTTTATCTTTATTCATAACAATAATCATCATTGGACTAATTCAAGCAGCCAAGTAAAAAATACATTTTACTTACATATTGTTGATCATCCGTCTCTCCCTAGTATAATGTAAGCCATATGAAGGCTTGGGTTTTTGTCTGTTTTGTTCACTCCTGTGTCCTGAGTTCCTAGAGGAGTGCTTGGCACAGAGTAGGCCTTTGGCAAATGTTGGTTGAATGAATGAATGTATAAATATATGCATGAAAAAATAAATCTTTTTTTTTTTTTTTTTTTTGTGGTACGCGGGCCTCTCACTGCCGTGGCCTCTCCCGTTGCGGAGCACAGGCTCCGGACGCGCAGGCTCAGCGGCCATGGCTCACAGGCCCAGCCGCTCCGCGGCATGCGGGATCCTCCTGGACTGGGGCACGAACCTGTGTCCCCTGCACCGGCAGGCGGACCCCCAACCACTGCGCCACCAGGGAAGCCCATAAATCTCTTAAATGTAATGTAGGGGGTACTGGATGATTTATAAAATGCTTCCATTCCTAAATCTAGGAAAGAGGCTCAGGCTGAGGTTCCTTCTGGGCTTCAGTACTAGGCTATACGTTTAACATTTGGTAATAGACTAGCATTGAATCATCAAAATTGTTGCCAGCCATAAACAACCACCTTGGCCTTATTGACTGTGCATATAGGATAGATACCAACACTGCTTCTACCTAGGACTATCTGAATTTTAAAAGGATTCTCTTGAAGATTGAGAAGCCAAAGGTTATCATTTTGTAATAGAAATCTCAGCATTCTAGTGTGCCAGTAGTAGGAAATATTTGGCAGTTCATCTCACCACTAGAAAGTGTCTATTCTGTATACTCACAAGGTTAGCCCTGAAGTTTTATGTAAGTCTCAGAGATCCTAACATAGTAGGAATAAAATTTGTGTTTATGTTTTCTCCCTGGGTTAGTAGAATTTTCCTTGGTTTGGTTTATTTGTTGTTCAGCAGTTGAGTGGAAAAACAAAGCAGTTTTTAGTTTTGAGTTCTTAGGAGTATATCTGAGAAGGTTGACACTAAGAAAGAAGCCCCCAAGGAGCTACTGGTAATAAAACAATTAGCCAGCAAGGCCATATCCAATCAGTGTCAGCATTTGACAGTGGCATTGGGCATCGTTACGTTACAGAAAATAATATATGGAGAAGGATTACTTGGAAAACTGTGACCAGATCTCCAGTTCACTGGCAAAGTATAAAATGATTCATTCATTTACTTGTTCATTCATTCGTTCAAGAAATTTTTATTGAGTGCTTACTATACTCCAGCCACTTTTCCAGTCATATGTGATATGTGAAACTCCTTTTCCTGTAATGGGTTGCATATTTTGTTAATTTATTCACTCAACATTGATTGAGTGCCAAACATGTGCTAGTTACTGTGCTAGGTTCTGGATATACAAAATAAGTTGGTATGGACCTTGTCATTGGGAAGCCTTCCTTCCAGGAGAAGGGAGACATGTTGTAGATATCTGGGCAAGGTGCAGGCGGAGGGCACAAAGGAAGAGGTGGTTAATTCTACCTCAGAGTTCTGGTAAGATAAACAAAGAATTCCTAGAGAAGGGGGTGTCTGGAAAGAGCCTTGGCAAAAGTAGGTGTTTGTTAGGACAGGAGGTTGGGGGTGGGAGACAGGCTTTGCAAGCAGAGGGATTCAGTAAGAGAACATGCAAGGTGTTATGAAAGAGCATGGAAGAGTCAGGGAGTTATAAAATTTTTGAAGTCAAGACACAGATAATTTAGGGTCTTCTATGTCATTTTAAGAATTTTGCTTTTTGTTCTGTAAACTGTGGAGAGCCTTTGAAGGATTTTAAGAAGGAGGGTTACATGATCTTTCTTGGCTTTTAAAGGTCACTATTACTTTGGTAGCATTTGGAAAATGAATTACAGGAAGTGAGATTAGAGACAGGGAGTTAGTTAGGGGGTATTTCTGATTTGATATAAAGGGTGATGCTGGCTGAACTCTGGCAATCAAAGAAAGGAGAGAAGGCCATAGGTATAAAAAATGTTAAGTTCATGGAATTGACAAGGCTTGGTCAGTGGAGCTGGGAGACAGAGAGAGATAAGATAAAGGGAAGTGTAAAGAAGGAATTCCTGCTTTCCTGCTTGAGTTAAAGGAGTAAGTAGTGGTGTCTTCTCGGAGACAAGAAACTCAGGATGAGAGCAGGTTCCTAGTCTTGGAGGTAAGTCTGGTTTTGGAGTTGATTGTGTGGTCTGGCTAGAGATCCATACATAGCATCCACCAGTAGGAAGTGGTAAACTCATTCAGAAGGTGTTTGTAGATGAGATGAGTTTGAGGATCACAAGCATATGAGGGTAAGCTGAGGAAGAGTCTGTGCAAATACCTTCCCTGCAGGACTCCACAACCTCTAAACCATAAATGGGTTCATCATCTGAAGTGGCTTTTTTTTCAGTTAACATATTTGAATCAAGATCCCAAAAATGTAGCTGAAGGAGAATGGTGTAAAATGAGTTAAGATGGTTCTAACCATTAGTTCCATAGTTTAAAGCAGGGAGAATCTGCCTTAACTGAAGTGACCATTTACATCTGACTTGGAGGCACTGGACAAGAGCTGATTGGGACCTGATGGTCCTTTTCCACTTCCTCTCATTGCTGGTTAAAACTTAAAATGGAAGCATTAGAACTCTGTTGAACACAGTTGAAATCTATTCTCCCTTGCTAAGAGGTAAGGCTTGAAATTTGCCTATTTTATATGTAACATATATAATGTATATAAAATTACATATGTATATATATACTTTAGTAATAACAAAGTTTCCATGACTTGCCTCCAAAATATTTGATTGCTTCCATATCTGTGGCCCATAGCACTCGATTAATACCTCTATTTAGGTTCTAATCAAATGTTATTAATACTGTTTTTTCCATGACACTCTCTATTAGACTGTCTCTAAAGACAGAGACATCATAGTCTCAATCACGGTACCCAGCATAAAACAGTAGATGTTCAGTTAAATTTTTGAGTGAATGAATAATCATTTATGGAAATAGCATCTAATTGGCCTTTAATCTGTTTGTTTTCTAGCTGTACCTTCCCCTCTCTGGGAAGCAGGTGATTTTATTATCCATATTTTACACATGAGCAATGCAAGCTGATGAGGTGAAGTGGCTTGAGCAGGTTACACAGCCATGAAGAGATGGCACTTGAACCTGGGCTTCTTCATCCTAATTCCCTCTCTTTTCTCTCTGCATTGCTGAGCCTTCCCAAGAAGAGGCTTTAAAGGGGAGGAGACTAAGAGCACTGGGCCCTCCAGAGAAGTATGGAGTAAATGAGATTTTGTCTCAGAACATGGAAGCTGGGAATAGAGGTGAAAAACTACATCCACTGCCAATTTTGTCTAGAGTAGCCTTGAAAACTAACATTTTATAAAGACACCACTGAGCTCAGATTTCCACAAAGGGCAGGTCAGCAGTAATCCTGGCATTATGTGCTCTCAGGCCTGTGACCACAACATAAATGCCAGTGAAAGAAATCTTACAGTCAGTTTGTGAACTCCAATTGAAAATGCAGGTGTGGTTGTAAAGAGCTAGGAATACAGGGAGTGTAAGTTACAAGGGTAGATGTTAAATATTCATCTCAGGAAAGGATCATTGGGGTTTATAATAGTATTCACTGCACTCTAGTTTTATTTTCTAGGTTAAAAAAAAAAAAAAGCCTTTTGCTGCAGACTCCAAGTGCAACTTTTCCAAATTCCCTATTTAGGGGAAATAGATGTTATTCAATGTGGCAGAATTCAGTATGCTTTCAATAACAGTCAGGTAAAGCGGATTCTTAGAAAGTAAGTGCCGAGATGGTTAAATTAGTCTAATAGGGGATGTCCCCTCTACCATTTTCAGGGCAAAAGCTCATTTACTTAGGCTCTGTGGGGTGGTGCATAAAGGTCAGGTTTTTAAAAAAGGAGGAAAGAATGAAAGAATGTAGTGAGAATAAGACTTCTGCTCTCTATTAAACATATAGAACTTTAGCGTTCCCACCTTCTCCCCCTCTCCCCCCACATTCAATGCTGATTGAATGCCTTTGGATTATTCCCTTCTGGCCCTATAATGGGCTGGCGTACATAGTATATTATATCTGGAGCTTAAAGATGGCAGTGAGCAAATGTTGATGCCTTCTCTTCTTACAACACCTAAAGAATTGGAATTTGCAGCTCTGTTTCTTGGTGTTTACATGTGCATGGGGGTCTCTGACAGGGTCTCTGATTTCTCTATGTGTATGCATAGCAATTTGATGCAAAAACCTTGCATTCAGTTGTTTAGTTACTCTCCTAGCACAGACACTTCCTCTCAAAGATCTTTTGGAAAGGGAATTCCACTAGGTGTAGTCATTATCCCCATAAAAGAAGTCACCAAACGGTGTCACCTCATTTCTCCTTCCTGCCTCCTTGCTTCATCTCCCTGACTACAGTTTCTAAGCACACTCCTCAGCTCTGTTCTTTCATTGGTTTTCTCTTTGCCATTCAGTCACTCATCAAGAAACAACAACAAAAACAAAACCTGGGTGTTTGGCCAAATGACCTTTCTATTGTCGTATCTTTCTGTCTGGTTCCATTCTATGATGACAGAATGGCAAATCCTTGAAGGCAGGTGCCATACTTATCTGTAATTTATCTTCAAGACCAGGCATCTTTTGGATATTTGTTAAATATTACATGTGACACATTATAAAACTTTGAGGAAATAACTCCAGAAATACTTTATTCTCTCTTTTTGTTTTATTATTTTTCATTTTTAGTGGCTGGTGAAAATAGGAAAAGGTGGAGGTAGTCATTTAGACAGGGAAAGACATTTCTCTAAATGTCAATACTTATGAAACGCCATTTTAAACCTTTATAAATGATTATCTTCCTTGGTACTGATGAGGCAGTTTCACATTGCTGCTCAATTTATTTACTCAGGAGACCAATTTATTTCACTACCTCTGTACTAACTGTTTGCATTGACATCTAGGTCTGCTTTGAGCAAGCAACTGTGACGAGTTGTTTATTGAACTGTAAACAGGTATTGTCTGAATCTAAACAATGGCTTTATCTAATTAGGAGACCCTGGGCATCATCTTAGCCCCATGTGGCTATTCTGCCCAGTCTAGCATCTCCTGCAGATTTCCCATGGCTTTTAAAATCTTCTAGCTCACATTAAAACTCTTCATCCCAAAGTGAAGTATATCCTTATTTTGTCCTGTAACTTTACATACTGGTGTTTTGTGCAAAAAAAGGACTGACTGTAATAAACAGAGCAAGGGTGGCCCAATTTAGCATGGTTAAATAAGAAAAGGAAAACATGAATGAGATATAAAAAAAAAGAAGAATGAATAAAGATGAAGCGGGACTGTTGCTTAGGCTGTAAAATTATCTTGTATAAATTAGAAGACAGTTTCTTTCCAAAAGGGAACTCAATGAAATGATGGGATAGGAGTTTTCAGACAAAAATACAGGTATGATTATGGAAAGCATGATAGGAGAGCTGAGGGGTGAAAAGTTAATTTTCTGGACTTAGATTGAAATAGAACATGTTCGAAAGCACTTGGGAGCCCTCATCTTACCCGCCATTGTTTTGTGTCTGAAGATGCTAATTGAGCACAGAAATCAATGTCTTTTGTTTTCAGCTGTCAGCACTTTTCTAAAAGGCTTTGCCCAGTACTGGAGAGAGGAACTCTAAAGGAAGCTTCACTTTTTGGTAGCTATTATATTACAATTTCCTCTTGGAATGGGAGAATTAATAGCAATTTTGAAAAAAAAAGTCACTGCAGTGAGGTTTTCAAACATGAGGGCAAACATAGATATTTTTCTTAAAAAAAATTGATAGGGGGATGCCCCACTGGCATACATTGAAAAGAAAAGGCTGTATCAAAGCAAGCAGGGTGAGGAGGTATCTTTTTTGTCACTATATACCTCTCTGTTTATTTAATCATAAAGGCGGATTTTCACATTCTTTTTGTCTCTCCCCAGACGTTGAGAGTTGCTTTCTTGGTTGCTTCCTTAACGATTTGTGTAATTGGTTTCACTAACTGAGGCCCAGTTGGTCGGTTCATTGTGAGTGCCTCATGAAATATGAATCTATTTAAAAATTAATCGTAAATCAATATTAATTCAATAAAATATTTTAATCTGAGGTATGAATATTTTATACCTTCACACAGACATGTAGATTTCAAAAGCCGTTTTCATGTTTCTGACAGGCTGTCCAGTTTTGCCAGGACGACATTCAAATATTCCTCCTCTCGCTGCATGGTGCGGGCTGCGGGCTCTCTCAGCTGGAGCTGCCCAGGTCAATGGTTATGTTTATTCACACTGCTGAAGGAATGCAAATGAGATGCACGCTGCCCAGGAATGCAGGAAAGTTTACCTTGTTTAATCGAGTTTATAGTTTCTCTGGTCTCTGCCTGGAATACACTTAAAGGGAGTCTCAGGCAATCTTATAGGTTAATCCTTGTTCGCACTGGGTTTGACTCATATCAGACCTGGCATGCCGAGGCACCTGAAGCCCGTCCCTGACAAGGGGCTGTAAAAAGATGGACTGCCACTGATCTAGGCGAAATGAGCCAGTGGCACCCGTCTGATAAAACTGGAGATTTACTGGAGCAGACAGGCCCGAGCTTAAACAGACTTCTCTCTCTATTGAAACCCTGTCTGTCACTTGAATCAGTCATCTCCCCTGTCAGGCATCATCAGCTAAAACAATGGAGTGGTGTTTGAGTTTAGCAGAAAAGAGGGCTATGTCAGATAACAGATAGGAATGTGTTATTCTGATCAGCAGGGTTGGGTCCTCTTGCGTTTTCTGGTCTGAATTATGAGAGGATGGGTGCTACTCCAGGTGCAGGATGGAGCCATAAAGGCTTTAGAACTAAGGTAATGATAATGAATTAGAAGGGGGAAAATGGTTTCAGTACTGATTTCAAGACAAGAAGTGGTATGTAATGGCTAAAACAATAATTTTCCTCCTTCTGGGGTTTCTACCTTCATTTGTCTTTAATGTGTCTGTGCTACCTGATGCTACACTATGATGGTGGACAGAAATAGGCTCCCAAGGAAGAAAATATAAGCTGAACATGTTAAAAATTCATCCGCCTTGGTTTCTTCTTAAGAGAACAGTGGTAAAAGAGGGAATTGAATTTACTGAATGTTTTCTGTGCAAGGCCCAAGCCCTGGAGAACAAGTCTATATAGGCTAGAATAGCCCCAAATTAGGAAGTAGATACTATGAACACAGTGGAGGATTTAAATAAGATGCCTAACAGAAAAGAACGGAGTCCTTCACATCTCTAAGGGTCCCCAGAGCCCCTTGCAGAGCCTGGTGTGCAGTAGGCCCTCAGTAGACATTTTGCTGAAGGAGTGAATATGTATTTATTCATTTTTGACAGTTATTTAATTTGCCTTTGCAGTGTTCTCTGGACACACAACAGAGCTCTAAAATGATATATATGCTGAACTTTTTCAGTAATTTATTATTGTATTTTAATTTTAGAGGAGAAGTTTGCAGCTTTGTAAAAATGGTATTGCTTCTGTCTATTGAAGCTAAGGGAATGTCACTACATCAATAAGGTCCCATGACAGGGCTCTCTCTTCCGTGTGTGGGAGGGCACTGGCAGTAAATGTTCCCTCTGACATGTCCCCTGGCACTGATATTACCCTCCTCTTTCATTTCCCCCCTGTTTGATCGGTTGGTTTATTTCTTAGTGTACCTGAGTGGTTTGCCTTGTCCTCTTTCATAAACCTATTGAGTGGGAGGCGTGGATCAGTGCACACAGAAGGGGTCTGCCTGTAAATCAAGAAATGGCCTGGATAGGTTGACCAGCTGTTTTGTTTTGCCCAAGCCTGTTCCAGTTTCAGCACTGAAGTTCCCACATCCTGGGAAACTCCTGAGTCCCAGGCAAAGAGAGACAGTTGGCTACCCTAGACTTGGCACTTGAGATAGTAAGTCTTTGACCTTTATGCCATGGGTTTCAGGTGAATCCTGAACTTCTGGAAGTTACAAGGGTTTGAAGATGGAGAAAGACTGTGATACATTTCATGATTTTACTAAAAATAATAATATGAAAATAATAGTCACATAGATTAGAAGTCACCCACTTGGTGATCTTATTAAATTCCATTCAGACTAACTAACTGCATTTAGTATCAGTGTACAAGAAGGATCTGGCATAGGAACCACAGATTTTTAACAAAGTAGGGTCAGCAGTATTCTTCCACGCAGGACTAGACAGCTCCACTGGTAGAGCCAGTGGTCACACCCACCCTCCTTGCTTCTAACCACTCTGCTGTGGTTAACAGATTAAAGATATTAACTGTAGTGTGCTCACTGTTAGTGGAGTTATTTATTGGTATCTTCCCACTAGCTCATGACTTCCTTAGGGGAAAGGATCTGGCCTTACTCAGCCTTACATTCTCCCCCATGCCTTGCGGCTTTGTGGGGTGGGGCAGTCTTTGGCTTTTTGGAGGCTGCCTACTCATTTGGCAGTAGTACTGGTATATAAAAGCAAACTCAAACACACATTTGCAGTTCTTTCTCTCACTTTCCCCTCTTTTCTATCTTCTCCCGTCTATCACCACTATTGGAGTTTACTCTGGCTCTGTCCCATGGGAAGTGTGTGGGAGAAATCTCAGTCACTTATACGGGGATGACAAATCAGGTCTTCCTGATTCATGTGTTTTGTGTGTGTGTGTGTGTGTGTGTGTGTGTGTGTGTGTGTTCATGTTCGTACATAGATGAGAAGAGGGACACATGGTGGATTCGTTCATATTCATGTATCTTTTCGTTTGGCCAGATTTTAATACCCAGGCACTTGTCTATTTCTTCCAAACTGGGAGAAAAAAGAATATATATCATTGTTCTGTTGCCTAACAGCAGCTGTTGCAGCTGTTTGGAGAGAGGACATATATAAATATCCCAAAGGTATGACACTTTAAATGATGACACTTTATTTAATAGTTAATGTTTTGATTTCCAATAATTTAATTTCTTTGTTGTGGAAAGCAATATGGCATACTAGGGAAAGCCACAGTGAGTGCAATTGCTAGTTTTGCTGTGATCTTAGGCAGGTAGATTAAACTTTCTGAGCTTTATTTTCCTCAACTAGAAAGTGGGATAATGTCTACCTTGTAGGTTTTTTGTGACATTTAGTTAGAAGTGTTGTATGAAGTAATGATCACTGGCATATCATGATGGCTATATAAATGGCAACTGTTAAAAATAAGGTAGAGAATTCAGTTCAGCCTAAGAAAGTGCTTTCAGATATTAATTCTGTCTAGCAAGGAAATGGGCTGCCTTGGGGGTGAGTGAGCTCCACATCACTGGAGGCAGTGAAAACAAGGCTGGATCATTATCTTTCTGTGATATAATAAAGGGAATTTCTATACAATGTAGATTTCTATTATTTAATAAACTGTATTAAAAGTTTGGTAATCCTCACATAAAATTCTTTTAATAAAAAATGCTGGAATTAAAGGAAACACTTCCTGATCATTTTCAAGGTAAATATATGAAGTTGGTAGACTCAAGTGCAGACTAGAACCTACTTCCAGAGTGGGGAAACCAGGAGTAATGCTCCTTTTAGAATCATATTTTGTATCCCTCTTGTCTTGGCTGTTCTGGAAGGCACTGGAAAACAGAGGACTAGGGAAACTGGGATGTCTTACTTCTACTTTGTCCTCATGGCCCCCTGACTTCTTCAGTTCTATCCCTAGGATTCCCTCTGATGTCAGAGGGCTAGTGAGGACTTTCAGAGAGGAAGTCTCCAAGAAGGGTATGATCATTTAGCCCCACAGCCCAGAAAGCCCCTGGCAAAGTGAGTGGTTACTCTGGGAAGGCTGAGAAAGTTTGAGAGTGACTGAATAATTTCCAATGCTTGTGTGCATTGTGAATTCCTATGCATTAGCTTTGCTCTGACAGTGTTTGAGGGAGCTTCCAATAATAGTCCTCTTATATGGGCTTCAAGATGACTCCACCTTTGATGACTTTTGAGTGTTTGTATGTGATGTGAAAAAAAAGAGTGGTGGCGTTGCTGAAGTTTTAAGAACAATGTTTTGCTAATTTTAGTACTCTGGTACAGTACTTTAGACTGTAAGCTATGGGGCTGTAGGCTTAATGTCATCAGCAGTTTTCTTTGTGTTTTTAGTACTAGGGAATGTAACTTGCTTTTAAATGATGATGCTTTAAAATTTGTTAAGGAACTTAAAATCTCAAGTTCTCTACAGAAGAGATTAAATTTTTTAATTGGTATATAATTGACATACAACATTATATTAGTTCAGGTGTACAACATAATGATTCAATATTTATATATATTTAGATTAATTTTTTAACATAAAAGTTTGAGGTATACAGCATTTTCTTTAAATCATCTGAATTCTTAACTATTCAGAAAAGGTTTTTTTGGGAAAAATACTTGGCTGAATCCAAGGTATCTGAAAATTGCTCAGGACCATTTGGACAACGTCTAATCACTTTCTACTTGAAATAATGTTTTACTGTCTCTGATGAAAGAAGTAATAGAGTCTTAAGGCTGGGCTTTCCAGTTTACCCTCAAATTTGCCTTCCCTTTAATCCTGTGACTTCCATTGTAAGCTTTCAATTTTTAGTGGAATTTTTTAAAAAATGAACTAGAACTACTTTTCTTTCTCATTTTTAACTGAAAAAAATGTACAGAAATGAAACTCCAAATACATACTACAGGTTGGGAGGAGGTAGAAGATAAATATCATCAATGATTTATAGTTACTTTTCACCAAAGACTTAAGATGTTTAAAATATTATTTACTCTAAAAGATTTATTAGTTAAACATTTTAGATTTTTTGTGGATGTGTCAGTTAGGGTCCAGTCAGGGAAAAAAAATCATTCTCTCTAGATGTTTCAACAGAGAGAATTTAATATTGAAAATTGCTTCCACAGGTGATGGAAGGGTCCAAAGGCCACATAGGGGATGATATAGCATCCCAGGTGGTAATAAGAACAGGAAAACACTACTGTTCCTGGTGTTGGAATAACGAGAGAAGTTGGTGCTATCAGAATCTAGAAGCTGGGCTGTCTGGTGGGTGATGGAACCACAGTAGAAAAAAGAACTCTCTAGCAGCACCTAGCTTTTCTGGAGTCACAGAGAAGACTTAGTCCCTGACATTACCCAGGGAGTCTGGGAAATATGGTTTGCTGTGATTCAGAGCAGAGCATGACAAAGGTGGTGAATTTATTTGAGAAAATACAGGAACAAATTACTGACACAATGGCAATCAGTGTAGATGTTGTTTGATGCATGAAGATATATGATCTTTTTGGCATCAGAGGTGAGGTAGCTGGCCTTTCATCATCTTGCATCTTGGATAGCATCTCCAGAATGGTGGCTGATTTGCACTCATTACTCCTTCCTCACTCCTTCTTTTGCAATGTAATCCATCCATTATGGACATGAAATAATTAAATAGTTTAAGCCCAGGTGGCTGTAGCCAAGGTATGATGTTTAAAACTGTGAGACACCAAGTATTATGCTCAGTCTAAATAATGCTCTCTTCATTCCAGTAATATGGGAACTGAAGTGTCCACTGACTAGCAGGTGTATTCATGCCTCTGAGACACAGACCAGATAGACTCAACAGAGAGGTGTGGCTCAGTGAAAATGGGCAAAATCCATGTGTAGTTAAAAAGGCAATGGTCATTCTGAAGATAGACAAAAGGAGAGTTCTCATGTTTCAGCACTTGTGTGGGTCTGAACAATAGCTGGTAGGAACAGGATGTGCAAAAGCTATGGAGATACAGTTATTAAACACTTGACACTTAAAGTGTAAACTTTGAGCAGTTGCTAATGGAGGGGCTGAGAAATTCTTATAGTTGAAATAAAAGCTCAGATGAAAGAAAACAGGAATTTCAATTTTTGATAATGTAGGATACAGAAGAGGATCTGTGGATGATTTTTTAAAATGATGAAAGAAAAAGGATCCAGACAGAATCAGAACATCCACATTTCCCTTACAGATTGAGTAGTTCCCTAGTGGGAAGAGATAGGAAGGCAATGCCTGAACAATACCTGCACATTTTGTTTACATTTTTAAAGAAAATTTAACTATTTAGTTTGTTCAGGCGTTCAACAGCTATTGTGTTCATTATGTGCCAGGATAAAATGATACACTGGATTAGGTATTGTCCATGTCCCTGGGAGCTTATAGTTTAGAAGAAGATACTAATTAGTGACCAGAAAACTCCAGAAAAATTTTAATTGTCATTATAGAGGAAGTGAGAGTCCTGGGGAAGTACTTTGGAGGAGTACCCAACCTAGGTGGGATGCAAAGGAGTACAGGGGAAAGATCAGGGGGGAAAAAAGCCAACTAAATTGAGCCTTCAAGGATGAGTAGGAGTTGTTCGGGAAGAGTATTTGGGGAGAGTATTCTAGGCGAGAGAATAGCATACATAGATTCCTGTGGACAAGGAAGGCATGGTGTTTTTAAGGATCTGAAATAAACTCAAAATGGCTGGTGGGTAGATGGTTATATATTAAGTGGCAAGGTAAGAGATGACAGAGGTAAGCAGGATTCAGGTCCTTATAAGTCATATTGAGAAATTTAGACTTAACTCATTCATTCATTTATTCATCCATTAAACACAGTTTTTAGCTAATCCTAGGGGACCCATAAGCTAGGTGCTTGGCACAAAACGTAAAGAAAGACATGTCCTCTGCATATAAAGAACCCTATAGTCTATCCAGAGAGAAAAAGGAAAAAGCAGTTTCAATAAAGCATGAAAAGTCCTATGATAGGGTAGCTATGCTAACACTTGGTTGCCATGCAAACACTCAATAGAGTCACTCAGATTTTGTCTCTAGAGATAGTGGTGATGGTGGTGGCTGGGGACATAAGAAAGATGTTCCAGAAGAAATGACATTTAACATAAAACCTAAAGCATTAGGAATTAGGAGAAAAGATAGAGGCAGCAGTATTCTAAGCATAGGAAAGAGGACATGCAAAGAGTAAGAAGCAAGAAAGAACTTGCTTCATCTCAAGACATGAAAATATTTCTGTATGGCAAAAGAATACAGGCATACCTCATTTTATTGTGCTTCACAAATACTGTATTTTATTTATTTATTTATTTACAAAGTGAAGGTTTGTGGCAACCCTGAATTGTCAGATGATGGTTAGCAGTTTTAGCAATACAGTATTTTAAAATTCAGATATGTACATCTTAATGTACATAAGTACAATATGTATGTGTTTTTTTTAGACATAATGCTATTGCACACTTAGTAGACTACACTATAGTGTAAACATAACTTTGACATGCACTGGGAAACCAAAATTTTATGTGACTCGCTTAATTGTGATATTTGCTTTGTTGAGGTGGTCTGGAACTGAGCCTGCAATATTTTTGAGGTATGCCTGTAAAAGTTTTGAAACCAAGTTAAGGAGTTTGGATACATCCTAAGAGCATTGGGAAGAAACACTCAAGAGTATTCAGTAAAATTACTGTATATAAGTATAAAGAAATCAATGGATTTCCTATATACTAGCAATAATCATTTAAAATGTAATTGTGAACAAAAGACATCAACAATAATATTGCTAGTAATGGCAGATCCACAGGAAGTGCTATGACTGGCACCAAATCCTCTGCTCTGAGGCCCTCTGTGGAACCTACATCTCCTAGTTCGGTGCTCTTCAGGGCACTGTACTGTTCTGGAATCTTCACTGTGCAACTCCTATCTCTATTGAAATGTTTTCTCCCCTACTAGGCTTCTCAGTCCACTTTTGCTCCAGTTACAGTAGGGGGACAAGCATTTAGCTCTGTTCCTGCTTGTAGGCAGCCTGGGGACGTGCAGTCTACATGGGGCTCCTTGGGCTGGGGCCTTCAAACCTCCGCACCTGGAGAAGGGCAGTGGCTTCCTGAGTCTGGGTTCCTGATGCCCCTGTCCTTAATCTCACTGGCTTTATTTCCAGAGTTTTCTTTTTCTGCCTGTCCTCATTCTTGCTTTTTAAAGTTCTCCCCACTCAAAAGCTCATTGGCTTCCCAGTGCTTCTGGATCGTTTCCATTCTGCACATACTATATTGGATAACATATTGACATTTTAAAATGCAATTTTATGATTCTATGGACATGCACGTAATTTTCCCAGCATGCTGGCCGCAATAAACACATTTCTATCAGTAAAGGCAAGGGGCGTAGACAGCCCAGATGTGAACTGGTTTAAGGTGCTCTCTAAACCTTAGTTAAATGACCTAACATGCTACTTTGGAATTACTATAATGCCTTTAGGAAAGACATTTATCTGACTATGTTTAATTTTCTAAGGCAATAGATTCAAGAAAAAAACCCAGGGAGGATTTATTTGCTCAGTACTTTCTGTGGTGATATTTTTATTTTGTATTAAACATACGTACTATATAAATTCAGTGCTTCCACGTTTTATCATGGTTTAGGGATATTTAAAATATCACATGCTATCAGCATAAGCATGAAACTTGTTTACCGAATTTCTTCCTGAGCCGAGTCCAGACACTCCTTAATTTAGAACAAATCACACATACAAAATGAAGATAAAATGCCAACATCCAGAGCAATGCAAGTAAATATTGTTATGAGCACTCCTGGAAGAGAGGAATGAACACTGGGCTTGGGGTAAGAAAAACTGGATTTGCAACCCAACTTTTCTAATTAGTAGCAGTGGGACAGCAGATAAACCTAAGCCTTGATTTTCTCATACAAAATTAGGACAATGGATTCTTCCTTTCTTTTCTTTGTTCACTTATGAATTCATTACTCTTACTGAATGCCTAACGTGGGGTAGGTATTTTGGTAGGTAAACAAACACTCACAGTCTCCACCCTCATAAGTTGTCATAAAAGTCAAATGAGACAATCATAGCAAATGCTGCCATTTATCAAGTGCCTACTATGTACTGCAGACTTCACATTATTATCTCTGTTATACCGTGTGCCAGGGACTTACATACATTACCTGTTGTCCTCACTTAAACTTCAGGTAGTTCTTACTCCCCTGTACACTTGAGGTAACTGAAGCTCAACTAAGAAACTTGTCCAAAGTTAGATAACTTCTACAGGGCCTGACTGGGATTTGAACCATGGTGGATCTCATTCAAATGACCCTGATTTTCCAGGAGAGCCTATGAATATGGAAGTTCTTTACAAACATAGAGCACCATATAAAAAGAAATATTATTTACTATTATCGTTATCTATATCCATGTGTGATGATGTAAAAACAGATAAAAACCAAAACCCAAACAGGAAATGGGTTTAGTCATGTTACTATGGGGATTCTCATTAAAATGCTTTAGATTCTTGGTTTTACAGTTTGAAATTTCCATTCTCTTTTTCCCCTGTGGGCACACATTGCTGCTGTTCTTTTTCTGTCTTCAGATCATGGCTGGTCTTTTGGTAAGCACATTATTTTAAAAAAAGAGAATTGAAATGTTTTTGTTGGAGAATCACTCTGTCAAGGAGGTTGTGTACCTTCTTGATGATGAAAATGCCAATTTCTCATAAAAAGGCAAAAACTCTCATTTCAAAAGGATGAATATAATGTTACTTAACTCTTTTCAAAAGGCTACTTTTAGGTCACTAAAAAAGTCCAAATATAAGAAAGAATAGTCTCTGAAGTCTGTAACATTTTCATTTGATTCAAGAATGGATAAATTTTAATTTATTTTAACCTCTTGCCTTTTGGTATTTGGCTCTTCTGACAGGAAACATTTGTCTATGTGAGGTTTGTTTTCATACTATAGCCTGCTTTAACCGGGAGTCTGTTTTCATACATTTGTGAAAGCTAAATAAGGTCCCAAGTTTTCTGACACAAAGTGCATATACTATTAAAATAGCTTAATTGAAATTTTAATGGAAATATAACATAAACAGAAAATTGTAAAAACTAGAAGTGTATTTTCACAAAATAGACCATGAATACTCCCAAAAGCCTTATTCTTGCTATCTCTCAAGTGTGCTATGCCCAAAGGTAACCACTATTCTGATTTCTATTATAAGAAATTACTCTTGTCTGCTTTTGAACTTTATATAAATGGCAATAGCATCCTATAATATGTACCTTTTTGTGTCTGGCTTCATTCACTCAACATTATGTTTATGAGATTCACGCATATTGTTCCATGTAGTAGAAGGTCATCTATCTTTAAGGCTGTGTAATGCTCCATTGTATGAATATGCCACAATTTATTTCTTATTCATTCCACTTTATGTAGGCATTTCAGTAGTTTCTAATTTGTGGCTGTTAAAATTACTACTGCTTTGAATATTTGTGTATACACTATTTGATGCATATATGTATACACTTCTTATGGCTACAGACATAGTGGTGAAATTGCTGGGTGTTAGAATATTAAAATTTTACACTTGAGTAGATACTGCTAGTTTTCCAAAGTGGTTGTGAAACCACATACAAGCCCCTACCTGTGTCCTTGTCCTTTGAAGTAAAAGGCTTCTGCTTTAGTCTCCCAGGTCTCCCCTGAGTCTCAAAAGATTGGCTCAAGTGGTGATGATTAGGAAACATGAAGATGTAGGAACAAAGAATGGCTGTTGGGCCAGGGGACTGGTAACAATTTAGACTATTAACCAGCCATGTAGCAGAGTCACCTAACTCCCAGTTCCCTGAAAGATATAGATAAAGCTCTGACACACGTTCCTAAGTTGTTTTTATAGGAAACAGACACCCACTAGATGCAAACTGACTCCAAGCATGTAGATCCCAGAGCGGTTGAAACCAGAAGATTGGTGATGCTCGAAACTTCACCTTGATGCCCACCAGTCTGAGAACTGTACACAAGCTTCTCATGCCCCCTGTAGCCCCCTCCCTTACACTGCCTTTAAGAAAGCCCTTGCCTGACCTGAGATGTTAAGATGGTTTTTAAGGACACTAGTCCACCATCTTCTTGGTCAGCTAGCTCTCCTTGCCTCAGCACCTTGTCACTTGACTTATCGGCCTGTCATGCGGTGAGTAGCTGGACCTGAGTGCAGTAACAGTTGCACTAATTAAAAAATCTCACCAGCAGTATATGAGAATTCCGATTGTTCTACAATCTTACCAGATTTTTTAATGTTAACCATTCTGGAGGGGTAGAGTGGTATATCCCTGTGATCTTAGTTTACATTTCCCTAGTGATTAATGAGGTTGTATATGTTTTTCATATTTTTATTGGATACTTCTACATCCTCTCTTGTGATGTGTTTTACAGTAGGTAGAAAAATGTCTCCCCAAAGATATCTATGTCCTAATTCCTAGAACCTGTGAATATGTTAGGTTACATGACAAAGGAGAATTAAAGCTGCAGATAGAATTAAGGCTGCTAATCAGCTGACCTTAAAACAAGGAGATTATCCTAGATTACCTAGGTAAACCCAGTGTAATCACAAGAGTCCTTAAGAGTGGAAGAGGAAATTGGAAGAGAGAACCAGAGATGGCAGTGTGAGAAAGACTCGCTCAGTGTTGCTGGCTTTGAATATGGAAGCGTGGGACCATAGGCCAAGGAATGCTGGCAGCCTTTAGAAGCTGGAAAAGGTAAGGAAACAGATTTTGTCCTAGAACCTCCAGAAAGGGTGCAGCCCTGCTAACACCTTGACTGTAGCACAGTAAGACACATTTCCACTTCTAAACTATAGATAATAAATTTATATTGTTTTTATCCACTAACTTTGTGGTAATTTGTTACAACTGCAGTAGGAAATTGATACATGTGCCTTCCAGTCCTTTGCCCATATTTCTATTGGGTCTGTATTTTTGATTTGTAGAGGTTACTGATATATTATGGGTATGAGTGTTTTGTTGAGTTCGTTTAGGATTTTGCATCTATGTTCTTAATAGAAGTTCACATAATTTTCCTTTCTTGCAAGGTCCTTGTCAGTTTTGGTAACAAGGTTTTGCTGACCAAATTAAAATCACTTTGAGATGTGGTCCCTCTTTTTTCATTCTCTCATAAAGCAGATATAGATTACTGTTATTTATTTATTAAATGGTAGAATTTACCAGTAAAGCCATATGGGCCTGGAGTTTTCTTTCTGATAAGATTTTTTTAATTAAAGCATTTAATTTGCTTAGTAGTTATAAGATTGTTCAGATTTTTTATTTTTTCTTATTTTGACTTTGATAACCTGTATTTTTTTCAGGGAAAATCTCTTCTAAATTTTCAAATTTATTTGCATAAATTTGCTTATAATATTTTCTTTTTAAAATGTTCGTATTGGGCTTCCCTGGTGGCGCAGTGGTTGAGAATCCGCCTGCCGATGCAGGGGTCACGGGTTCGTGCCCTGGTCCGGGAAGATCCCACATGCCGCGGAGCAACTAAGCCCGTGAGCCATGGCCGCTAGGCCTGCGCGTCCGGAGCCTGTGCTCCGCAACGGGAGAGGCCACAGCAGTGAGAGGCCCGCATACCACCAAAAAAAAAAATAATAATAAATTAAAAAAAAAAAAAAAAAATGTTCGTATTATCTGTAGTGATGCCCTCTTTTCATTCCTGAATTTGGTAATGCTTGCCTCCTCTCCCTCTTTTTTATCTTGATGCATCTTGCTAGAAATTTATTAATTTTAACTTTTTTTAGAGGATAAAATTTTCACTTTGTTGATTTACTCTATTATGTGTGACTTCTAATTTCATTATTTTTCTTGTTCTTGTCTTTAATATTTCCTTTCTTCTAATTTCTCTGCATTTAACTTGCTGGTTTTTGAAAAGCAATACTTAATCACATAGTATTTTAGTCTTTATTTATTCTCTGATATATATGCATTTTAACACTAGCATATCTGTCTAAGCACTGCTTCTGCTACAAATCACACATTTTGATATATTTGTCTCACTCAGTTAAAAATATTATCTAATTTCCTTTCTAACTTCTTTCACCCATGGGTCATTTAGAAGTACATTGCTTAATTTCCAAGTATTTGAGAATTTTCTAGTTATATTTTTCTTATTTATAGATTAATTCCACTGTAGTCAGGGTATATATTCTCTCTGATTTCAGTCCTTTGAAATGTTTTGAGATGTGCTTTATAGCCAAGCATTATGTCAGTTTTGGAAAATGTTCATTTTGCATTAAAAAGATGTTCATTGTTTAGTTATTGTGAGCAGTGTTCTATGTATGTCAAATAGGTTTAGTCTGTTAGTCATGTTGTTCAAATCTTCTGTGTCTCTATGATATGTTCATATCTACTTGTTCAATCAAATATTGAAAGAGGTTTGTTAAAATCTACCCTGATTATGGATCTATCTATCTCTTTTCATTCTGTTAGTTTTTGTTTGGCTTTTTGAGACTATGTTATTAAATATGTACAACTATAGAATTATATTATTTTCCTTGGGGATTGACCTTTTTTAACATATAACATGTCCCTCTTTATCCTTAATAATCCTTCTTACTTTAAACCTACTTTGGCTGGTGTTAGCTTCACTATGTTAGCTTTCTTTGGCTAGCATTTGCATGGTATATCGGGCACCCCTTGTGCACTGTCTCACATTCTCTTGGCCTCACATGTGGTTACAGCATTAATTTTGATTCCAGAAATAATTATACAGAAATAAAATTTTAAAATTCTTCATAATATAAAGATTTAGATCAGCATGTCAACTGGTCTCATATACCAGGAAAACATGATTAGAGTAATCAATACCAGTATATATCCTAATGAAGTTACTGAACCTGAATGTTTTAAAAAAATAAATGGACATCAAGACAAAACTCAAACCATGTACCAAGGGGAAAATATCAGGTTGATGATATTAGATTCCTCCCTATACCTCAATGTTAGAAAACAGTATCTGTTGCATTCTTGGGGAATATGTACCCCAGTAATTTTCACATAGGCAAGTTGTCTCTGAAACCTAACAAGCAAACATGTCTGTGTTCAAGGACTTTAGGAATACAGAATTTACAAAACAAATAGTCTAAATTTAACTGGATGGCATAATTCAGCCCACCTAGACATAAATCAAAATTAAAAAATTTGAAATGATGAAAATACAATAAAAATATGAGTGATGAGCATCTAATCCATCTAAATATATAAATAAAATTTGAAATCTGCCACAGTTAATGAAATGTAAACATTATAAACCTTAACAGTATACAAATAAATTAATCAAAAGGGGGAGAAAGTCTAAGTGTGTCACTTTCATGCTTTGTTATAGCAGGGAATCAATAAGTATATTCTACCTAAAATTAAAACATTTAGTTTATTATATATAGTAACTCCGACCTTCCAGCATTTTTCATAATGCTTTTAATTAGCTTGTGAGATTTTTTTGACTTCTTATTCAGTTAATTAAAGTGTAATCAAATTTACTCTATGTATGAGGAAAGAAATGCCTGAAACAGTGATCTCTAGTTGTTAACCATGGCTTTTGGGGGTGGTAGGCTTCTGATAATTGTTTTCCACTTTTTCGTTGTTCTTTTCCTTATTGCTCGACTTTTCCTTTTCTTATAATGAACATGCATCTTTTTTTTTTTTTACAAAATCCATTAAGTTATTTTTCTAAAAATAATAGAGACAGTAAGTAATAGAGCCATGTTTAGTTAGATAAATTTTTCTCACCTTTTTCTAAATTACTTTTTAGAAGGAACTTTATACTTTATCTTAAAAGATGCTAGTGATTGAATTATTCTTTGTCATGGTGAGCCTAATGTGATCAATTTTTATTTGGGTATCACTAATGAAGAGTGAAATTCTTTTCCTCTGCAACTCCCAGCATTCTCTATCATTCAGTATAACCTTTCACATCCCAGACTTCCCTGTTTTAAGTCAGGTCTGTCATCTCTTCTTCTTAGATCTGTGAACAGACAGTGTCACCCAAAAGGACACTCTCTGAGGAACAGGATGGCGGTGGGGTGCTTCTGGTTTGAAAGCTCATCAGAATGACAGCCATTCTGCTGTGTAGTACACAGTAGAGTCAAAGAATTAAAATGCAGAGTGCTCTGTTTCATTATTGAACATGGGGAGGACGGGAAAAATTGGTTCACAATTATTGAGTGCCTGATATATGCCAGGCACGGTCACAGCAATCCTGTGAGTTAGGCATTACCAATTTCTTTGTACACATGGAGAAACAAACTTGGGGAAGGCGGATGAATTGCCTCTGGTCACGAGGCTGTCAGGGAATATGCTTGTGCTCCTCGCTGACCTCTTCTCTGTTTCTATTACTGCTACGGAAATGTTCCCGTTTGCTTTTTAAAAATTTTACAATTTTGTTTACTACACTCAAAAAAAAATTGTAAACTTTTACCTTTGATACATTTTGCTCCAAGTTGTTTACATTTTAAGAATTTCTATAAAGACAGTAGAAGCAGACGATTCCAGCCAGAATCAAAATTTAATGGTGAAACGAGATCAAACCCACAAAGAGTTAATTACTCTAGCTCTAATTAAGTGTAGTCTTCTTAAAAAAAAAAAAAAAAAAAAAAAAAGGCTGCTTTATCCTGGCAAGAAGCCTGTGAAAAAGGGACGATCTGTCACAGACTCACAGAACACAGTAATTAAGGTCTGAAACGCTTCCCAATCAAAGAACAGGAAGAGTTCACTCAGAGTTAACTGTTTAAACAGCATCCCAAGTGAAATGGCATTGCCACTGTCTGTTTTTAGATTGAATTGATTTAATTTCTTACTGTTTGCTTCTAAGTAGGAATTAGAGCCTCCATTAGGAATTGCTAACATGCCCATTCTGGACTGTCTTAGCCCAGGACAGGAGAAGAAGGAAGGACAGATGTGGTGTGCATGTTATGGATGCTGCAGCCAGAACCTGGTCAAAGGGCTAATGTTTGCAGCAGGCAGGAATGATGAACGATGAATGAACCCACACTGCATTTACATGTCTCATTTTGAAACTAATCATTTACATGCTCTAAGTAAGATGTTATGCTTTCACAAAAGCATTAAAATTCACAAGTAAATGAAAATGTGTATATTGTTCCAAAAGTACGCTTAAATTGTGCATGTTTCATTTCACAGCAGAGCCCCAGTCAGTCAACACATTCATGTGGTGACACCTGTAACTCACACATGGTGGTTTAATTTAGTAACAGTTGATTTCCTTTCATAATAAAACGATCACCTGAACTCACCTTCATGGATTATTCCATTGTTCTTCCTTGCTGTCACTGTGAACCAGTATTTAGGCTTCACCCAGGACATCGACTCCAATTATACAATATAGCAAATGAGCAAAAGTGTTGAAATTGTCACTTTCCTCTTAACCAAGGTTGTGAGGATTGCCATTTTTCTCAACTCACTGGGAATTTGTTTTTATATGCATGTCACACAGTCATTTGTTGTTTATATTAGGGGACAGATTTGGTAAATCATATTTAGTTCATGTGGCTTGTGAACAGAAATATGTTTCTCACTTTTTAAAAGCGATTAACTATTTCACTTACCTGCTAAAAATAATAGCTAATATTTGTTATTATTAGCTAATAACAAATATTAGCTAATATCTTGAGAGGTATTAAACCCTTTCGTGCATTGTTCTTTTTAATATTTTCAACAACCCTATGGATAAAGTATTATCATTATCCCAGTTTTACATGTGGGAATCCGAGATTAGGTACAATAACTTGTCTTAGGTCACATAGAGCAGGATTTCACACCCAGATAGTTTAACCATGAAGGCTTGGTTGCTGTATCATATGTCCTCTTTAGAAAAATGAATGACAGATGCTCTTAGCCTGTGTACCAGTAGACTGTTTAATAATTAAAAGGAGTAGGGAACCTTTTAAGGATCTAACATTATGTTCTGATAGTGGCAGATTAACTAGGAGGATATGTCTCATGTCTATACTAGCAAAATTCTAGATCATGTAAGTCAGTGAAATGATAGAAGGATGCTTAGGGTTTTCACACTGTTATCATTTTTGACTACGGGATGCCACGTAGAAGCCGAGCAAACAGAAAAGTCAACCATTTATGAAACTAGAGGGATATCTTCTTCCTCCATCTTATTTCCTCCTTGTTCTGCTACTCAAGATTAATTTAAAATCTCATCACCTAACTGTGGGTGTATCATGTTACTAACTCATGCAATCCATTATCCATTCAAAAGGCATCTCACATTGGAGAAATTGTGATATCCAATGGACCAAGACCATGAACCATTTTATACTTCTAAGTATGATCCAAACTCTTTGGAGAACCTCTGGCCTCTGGCACAATATTTTCACAGACATGAGAGTTTAGTTTCCTATGAGCTCAGTGGTATTTAATGATAAATCCTTAACTACATGTTTAGCAAAAGCAGTGGGAAAATGGATGTCAAATCCATTAATCACAGATGAAAAAAATTCTCTGGGTCAGAATGTCAACCAGGCATAAGCTGTGTCTTGCACTGTAAAGTCTATTCAACTGACCTCCTGATTAGGTCAGCTTGTCCGTCTGCCCTGAGATATTTTAAAAACAGAAACTGGCAGTTAGAGCTATAATCCTTATGATACTTTAGGCTGTAAGTAGTAGATATTTGGTCATAGGGACAACTGTAAGCAGCTTCCATGTAGCATTTTGCTCAGAGCTGTCAGCTTGACCACATCACATACAAAATTGATATAAAGCTGAATGCTCTGCAAAGTAAATATATCCATTAGATGAGAAGTGTTTCAGGGTAATTTAAAATAGTCTGAAAATATGCATTTGTAACTGAAGGATTTATTTAAAACTGATTTTGGGAACAGTAAAAGTAGGGAAAAACGGTGTTTACTTTTTATATTCTAGATAAAAGGAAGCACTAAGAAAAGAAATCTGAATTGTACCAAACAGAATTGATATGGTAGAGAATGTGCTGTTGGCATTTGTGACTGTATTAGAAATGGGGTGATATTAACTGCTAACCATTTGAAAGTTGCAAATGCCCATTTATGAATTCCTGGTGTAAATGCACAGGGCACAATCAAGTACATTTACAACCTATGAATCACTAAAGACTTGGGAGGCAGCATCTCGTCCCTGGCAGATGCTATCCACATTCCTCAGCTCTCCCACTGGCGTTCAGAAACAGAGGCTGCTTCTGGAAAGAAGAATAAAGACTCCGAAAGGCTTAAATTAGAGTGGCTTTGAAATGAAATGCATTTTAAAAATGTGCTTTAGTGCTGCCGTAAAATGATGCTATTGTTGTATTTGTCATACTTCTGTTAAAAATGAGGCCATTTATACAGGGATATAGACAGTGAGCCGGGAGGGAGAATTGGGAGATGTTGGAATGTTTGATGATATTCTTTTCCTTCTTGGGCATTGGGAAATTCCGCAGTTGTCATTCACATTAGCAGAATGTAGAACATTAGCTGAGCAATGTCAGGATACCCTCATGGGAGGAACCAAGGCTACTTAACCTCTTGAATGCCACATTGCTAGAGGAGTTAGAGGAAATCATTTAGGCGGGAAATATGATTCTACAAAACATGATGATTAAATCCAAAGGATAAGGATATCATGATGTCTGGGGACAGCCTCTGCTGTCCATCAATTCTGGTACCCTGGGGGACATCCTTTTCACTTCCTGCTTTGTATATTCCAGTGTGAAAATGAGACTGCTCGCCCTCCCCATCACTCCCACCCCTCTCATCCTCCTCTACTCTTCTCTATATGTGCTCTTGGAAGAAACCCCTGGCAAACAGAAAACTTGAAAAAGCCTGCTCATTCATAGCTAACCTATTCTGATCTGTGCATCCAATGAATGTTGTTTCACTGTTTATCTTAAGACCCATTTCTTTCTGAAACTTTTTTCTTAATTCTTAGGTTTTATCCTATACATGTCCCAAAGCTCCGAGTTTGAAGATGAATGTATTTATAAGTTTATTCTTGGGGACATATGATTTACTTGTATTTATAAAAAAAAAAAAATTATTGGGCATCTCCAATGAACCAGGAGCTTTGTATGGAGTGCAGAGTGAACAAAATACAATTTCCATCCTCCAGGATCTTACACTGCAGGGTGACAGTTAGCACATTTGTTTGCAAAGCAATGTGTGCAATTCTCCCTTCCTCCTCCTAAACATTAGCAGGAAGAAAAGCTATGTAGAACACTTCACCCTCCACCCCAAGGATCATAAATACAGGTATTTAAAAATAAAATTTTGATTAGGAATTGGGAACAGTAAGTCCTTCTTTAAAAAAATAGCTTATGATTAAACAAAGTTTTATTCTGTTTATCTTAGGAGAAAATTCATATTTGAAGAACAACCAACCTGCTCATTTTGTATATTTTCTCTGCTTCCTTAATTCCCAAATGTTTAGTTCATACTTACATTCACTAATTTATCAAGTTTTCTTGAAGTTTTCTGTTGTTCCCCAGATCAAGAACCCACCATCTAAGGAAGGAGAAAGATATAAACAGAAAGTTGTAACACCTAATTAGTTTCTATTGGAGAAGTATGAAGAAAGTTCTGTAGGAGCAAAGAAGAGGCAAAAACTAACATGGCTTGGTGAGGAAGTGAGAGTAGTCTTTTTGGAGATGATAAGATTTTTCCAAGTAAAGAAGCAAGGGAAGAGAGTATTCCAAGCAATAGAGTAGCATATACAAAGATACAAAGTAGCATATACAAAGAGGCTAGAACAATCCTGGAAGGTTGAAAAAATGTGGTTATTTGAAGGTTTCTTGAGAATCAGGCTACAATGAGATCAAAGAGGTGCGCAAATAGATAGGAATGTAAAGTGAGGAGTCTTACATGGCAGATAAGTGAAGCTGGATGGTCTTTTTGACAGAGGGAGTTCTGGCAGCTGTTTGAACAGGAGCATGGCCTGGTCAGTATATTATGAGCACTTTATAAAAAGAAAGATATTAGAGTGAAATAAAAAGATACCTTTGTGATGTCTGAGAAGTGATGGATGGCCAGTTATGGGTCCATGAGCGTAACCTGGAGAAGAGATTCCAGGAGCCTGGATGCGACAGTGGTAGTGAGGCTGCAGAAGGGGAACACACTGGAGAGGTTGTCAGTAAATAAAATACATTAACTAGAAGGTGGTGACTAAGTTGATATGAGGTGAGGGAGAGAGAAAAGACAAGAATGAATCTAGATTTATCATATTACCCAATTGATGATTGGTGGCACAAGGCAGTTAAAAGGAGCATGTGCTGGGGGCAAGGTAATAAGTTTGGTGTGGGACGTGTTGAATTCCAGGAGTCTGTTGGGGACTCTAAATATCTGCCTAAACTAAACTCTAAACAGGGAGCCTGTCACTTATCCCAACACACAGTACCAGTCAGTGGAGAGCGCTCCTGCCTTCTGCATGCTTCTCTGTTCCCCCTGTTCCAGGACTGGGTAGCAAGATAGGGGAGGAGGAATAAGAGTATCAGGTGAGGGAAAAGAGAAAAGGCTGACCATGGACTCCTTTTGCTTTCCAATTACAATTACATCAAGTCTCAGCTGAGAGAGGTGAGAAACCGCAACTCTAAATTGAGTTAGGAGCATCACATAGTAGACAATATTGGGTATTTTAATTACAGATATTGCTGAGTTTTTTTCTATTTCAGTGACTTTGGGACTTTTTGTTAGCTAAGGGTAACAGGAGAATAGCTGGAATAGTCATCCAGTGGCAGAGGAAAAACTGGTGACACAGAGAAAATTTGAAGGGACACTGGGTGATCAAAATAAAGTGTTATAATCACCATGAGGAATCTACATAGAGGAATAAAAAGGGTCTTAGATTGAAGCTTGGGTAACACCAACATTTAAAGAGCTGGCAGATGGAGAGACATCTTTGGAAGAGAAATTGCTGGGCAATGATGCTTTCCACTTTGTTATGTATTTAAACCTCATAATTTTTTTTTTTTTTTTAATTACCAACCATCTCTTCAGATAAATAAACTTAAGCTTAGAGAGGGAAATATTACTCCCAAGGTCACATACCTAACTATGTGGCAGAGCTAGAATCCGAAGCCTGATGGGATTGATCTCAAAACCATTATGCTGGGAATTCCCTGGCGGTCCGCTGGTTAGGACCCCTAGCCCTCACTGCCAAGGGCCCGGGTTCGATCCCTGGTCGGGGAACTAAGATCCCACAAGCTGCGTGGCCAGAATAACAAAAACAAACAAACAAAAAATCAAAACCATTGTGCTAACTATTCTCTAAATCTTTAAAAAATCACTAATTTAGAATTATGGGAAAAATATGAATAAAGAACCGAGTGATATTAGAACCAATAATACAATGTTGAACATTTCAAAGACAGCGTTAGTAAGAATTCTGATGCCGACTCAAAGTATTGCAAATGAAATTGGCATAAGATTAAAGATAATGGGCTTCCCTGGTGGCTCAGTGGTTGAGAGTCCTCCTGCCAATGCAGGGGACACGGGTTTGCTCACATCCTGAGCAAACTCTAGGATGTGGGTGTGAATTGGCTAAGGGAGTCTCGGAGGTAGAATGGTAGATGTCTTAATTTGTAATAATTCAGTTCATAGCATTCTGCCCTTGACCCCCCAAAATTCATGTCCTTCTTTCTTGCAAAATACATTCATTTCATCCCAGCATCCAGCATCAACTGTATAGTCTAAAGTCCAAGGTGTCTTCTAAAACAGATATGGGTGAGACTTGTGGGATGATTCATCCTGAGGCAAAATTCCTCTCCAGTTATGAGCCTGAGAAGTCAGGCAAGTTATGTGCTTCTAAAATGCAATGGTGAAACAGGCATAAAATAGATATTTCCGTTCCAAGAGGGAGAGGTTGGGAAGAAGAAAAGGGTGATGGCTCCCTAGCAAGTTCAAGTTCATCTGGGAAGATCCCATATGCCGTGGAGTGACTAGGCCCATGAGCCATGGCCGCTGAGCCTGTGCGTCTGGAGCCTGTGCTCCGCAATGGGAGAGGCCACAACAGTGAGAGGCCCGTGTACCGCAACAACAACAAAAGAAGATACTGCAAATCTTCAATACCAAATGGTAAACCCTAATAACAAACCTGTGCTTTTTCCCTGATGTTTCCTACAATGTGGGCTGACGCTCAACTCAATTCAATGATCAAAGTCAGCTGAAGACCTTGATCAATGTCAGTGACCTGCTTGTTTCTGCAATGGCCTTATGTCTGGGAGGAAGCCTAAGGAAACCTCCTTCATTGCTCCCACCCAACCTGTACCTACACTTCCTTTGTAAGCTTTTTTCAGTTGTGCCTCATTCTTATGAAAAAAAAGTCATAAAAATACTTTTACATTTGGGTTTCAATTATGTACTCAATGAGGATCTTGAAGTAACATAATCATTAAAAAAAAAAAGAAAACATGGTCTTTTCTGAGTTACTTCACCTATTTAAAAACATGTTTGTAAGGGAATGCCTAAGCTGATTCAAGAAGCGTAAGACTCAGGGAGGGATAGATTGGGATAGAACTTGTACATTGACATGTACACACTGCTATATTTAAAATAGATAACCAACAGGACCTACTGTATAGCACAAGAAACTCTGCTCAATACTCTGTAATAACCTAAATGGGAAAAGAATTTGAAAAAGAATAGATACATGTATATGTATAACTGAATCACTTTGCTGTATACCTGAAACTAACAAAACATTGTTAATTAGTTATGCTCCAATATAAAATAAAATTTAAAAAAAAGAAGCATAAGACTCACTTGTCATTTTAGTTTTCATTAGTAAGGATATGAAATAAGAATAAGGACACACACTTAACTGAAAATGAGGTGAGTTGTGATTGGAGAAACAGGAGCTCCAGCACACAGTCAGGGGTAGGAGCCACTGTAGGGCAGTTCCCTCCAGCCATTAGCAGTGAGTTTTTTTCTTCTTCTTAAAGGCTTTCTTCTTGCTTGACCAAGTCTTCATTTAAGTTTTAATTTTGGAATTTTTCTCTGGTAGAAACGTCTTACAGAGCAGTGAAAATAAGGTTAAGTTGTTCCTTTTGAAGGAAGGCTGATTACTGAGGTGAGAGAGGCCGGCCACAACCAGAAACAGTACAGAATTTGTACTGTTCAATGAGAAATAAAAGTCTGCAGCATCCTGATTTTCTGTTCTCTGTATGCCTATTCTTTCTACACTTACAGACTTGCAAATGCCATCTTCTAAAGAGTGCCTTATTGATAGTGCAATTTTTAGGTAAATTGAAATCTTTCTCTTTCAATCTAAACACTCCGTCTCTCTGTCTCTCTTTGTCTCTGTCTCTCTCTATCTCTCTCTCACACACACACTGAATTAATAGTTTACTTGGCTATTAACAGAGGCTATTTTGCATGCTAATTGCCCCACATATAGACCAGACCACTGAAGGAGGACTCTGTCCTGATCCTAGTGATACTTGTTATTTGATTTCTCAAATTTTTATTTGTAATTCCAGGGTTTGTTGACCTTGGAGAACCCTCTGAAAGAGCAATCTGAGAACCGATTTCAGTGGTTAGACAGGCATATGGAGAATAAGAAATAATAGTGTAGTCAGGTAGGTCAAATTTGGATTCGTATTTCAAAGGTCAGAAGTGCAAATTCCATTAAGGTTGTACTTAGATAAGATTTCTTTTAAACCAGTTTTTTTCATCTTTACTTTGAAAAATCTTTCCTTTGAAAAATCCATAAAATAATCTATGAGCCAGGATATTTTATATATTGGGAAAAAGCTGAGTTGTAAAAATAAATATCATGATCATGACTAAAAATAAGATCTTATTACAATGAACCTCCATTGATTTCAATATGAAACAAGAGTTCAGAGGTGAATGGACAAATTTGCAGTTGAAAATACTCCTTTAGAGAAATTGAAGATCCTACTGTCACCAACAGAATTCCTGCTGGAGTCTTGAAGTGATAGACCGGTTTAGTTCTGAGCAAACTCTAGGATGTCGGTGTGAATTGGCTAAGGGAGTCTCGGAGGTAGAATGGTAGATGTCTTAATTTGTAACAATTCAGTCCATAGCATTCTGCCCTTGACCCCCCAAAATTCATGTCCTTCTTTCTTGCAAAATACATTCATTTCATCCCAGCATCCAGCATCAACTGTATAGTCTAAAGTCCAAGGTGTCTTCTAAAACAGATATGGGTGAGACTTGTGGGATGATTCATCCTGAGGCAAAATTCCTCTCCAGTTATGAGCCTGAGAAGTCAGGCAAGTTATGTGCTTCTAAAATGCAATGGTGAAACAGGCATAAGATAGATATTTCCGTTCTAAGAGGGAGAGGTTGGGAAGAAGAAAAGGGTGATGGCTCCCTAGCAAGTTCAAAATCTAGCAAGGTGAATTCCACTGGATCTTAAAGCTTTGAGAATAATCTTTTGGTTGATATTTCCCCTTCCAGGTTGACGGAGGTAGCAACTTCACTCCCATAGCTCTGCGGGGTGGCCCTGCCCTTTGGCTTGGTGGGGCACCACCTTTGAGGCACTGATGAAGGAATCCTGGCCTCAGAAACAGGAGAGGTGGCTCTATCCACTGAAACCCAGGAGGAACCAGCCCTGCCCACTGGGCCTCTGGCAGGAGAAGCAATATGATGATCTCTGAATGGCTTTTAGGGTCTGTCTTCCATTCCTTAAGGAATAGTGCTAAGTTGCAGCTGAATAGCTTTATGGTCCCATCCTGTAAAATCTGTGTCTAGCGGTCTTCCTTCATTCTGTCCCACTTTCTCTCTCTCCCTAAGTTCAAAATTGGCAGTGTCTTTGCTGGTATAATCCTGTCTTCTCTTTATTGAGCCACACTTTCGCTATTCTCATCTGAACATGCTTTCTCATTTTTTGTAATATGGTCAGGCCAAGAATTTTCCAAATCTTTAAGTTCTGGTTGCTTTTTGCTTAATACTTCCTTCTTCAATTCATTTCTCTTTTCTCACATTTTACTATAAGCAGTCAGGAGGCTCCAAGCTTCCTTCAACACTTTGCTTAGAAATCTCAACTAAGTAGCCAGTTTCATTGCTTTTAAGTTCTACTTTCCATAAAACACTAGAACATAGTTCAACCAAGTTCTTTGCCACTTTATAACTAGGGCCACCTTTCTTCCAGTTACCAATAGCATGTTCCTCATTTCCACCTGAGATATCACCAAAATCTCCCTTAATTGTCCATATTCTAGCACGTACCTTAAAACTCTTCCAGCCTCTACCTATTACCCAGTCCCAAAGCTGCTTCCACGTGTTTAGGTGTTTGTTACAGCAGCATTCCACTTCTTGGTGCCCAAATCTATCTTAGTGAGCTCAGCCTGCTATAACAAAATAGCATAGACTGGGTGACTAAACAATAGACATTTATTTTTTACAGTTCTGGAGGCTGGGAAGCCCAAGATCAAAGTGCCAACAGATTTGGTTCCCTGATAAAAGCCCTCTTCCTGGCTCGCAGATGGCCATCTTCCCCCTATGTCCTCATGTGGTGGAGGGAGAGAGCAAGCTCTCTGGTGTGTCTTCTTGTAAGGGCACTAATCCCTTCAGAAAGCCCCCATCCTCATGACCTCATCTAAATCTAATTACCTTTCAAAGGCCCACCTCCAAATAGCATCTCATTGGGAGTTAGGCTTTCAACATACGAATTTGGGGCAGGGGGACATGATTCAGTCCATGGCAAAAGACAGAAGGAAGAAAGAGAAGTATTTTTTCCTTTGTCTGTGACTTCTCTGCCTCATCTCTAGCTAACTGACATTATCTGTGGACTAGGGAAAAATTGAGTGAGTCCTGTTTTCACCCATCTCCATCCTTATTCGTAGAAACACATGCTTTATTAATTCTATCACCCTATGATCTTGAGCAAGTTATTTAATGCTCCTGGGTCTCCATTTTCTGGTTTTCTTAGGGCTGGATGAAATCAAACAGGTGGTGTGTGTGTGTGTGTGTGTGTGTGTGTGTGTGTGTGTGTGTGTGTGTAGTGATAGTGATGACTAGATCAGGCAAGAAAATTCCCTGTTAGCATCTTAACTCCTGGGGGTAAGATTGTGCTCCTGAGGAGCACAATCCTTTTGGTTCCCTTGGATTTGTTGATGATTTAGCGATGGGCCTACTGTTTTTTTCTGGGTTACAGTTGAATCCAACAGGAGGGATACACTTAAGAAAAGGGAATCCATGGTCTCTGGCTCCTATTCCTTAATCATGGACTTGCCGGTCCTCAGCTCCATGAATCCCTTTTCTGGTTCATGCATCCCTGGGGAGTTCTCATAGGATCAAGTGATCACTGTTGCCAGGGAGCTTCCTCCCCCTTCTGCTCCTGCTCTGGCGTACCTCTAGCTCCCTCTAGCTCCTCCTTCTGTGGTCCGCTGGTTGTCACAAGGACCTCAGCCCTCTGGCTGTGGCTGTTAATCCTGAATGGCTTTGCGAAGCCACTGACTACCACGCGTTTACTACTTTCTATTCCAATTATCGCCTACTGAAGGGAGAAACAGCTCCTTTTCTCTTTAGTGTTTCTGACTTCTTAGGCCACAGTACAAAGACTCCTTGCTCACTGAGTTCTAGTCACTGGCCCGAACAGAGTATTATTTCCGTTTATTTGGAATTTGGCACAATTTTCCTTAACTGAGTTTGGGAGACAAATAAAGGGATTTTGTATAGTACTACGCACAAATCATTCCTCCCAACCAGTGTTCCTTACAGAGTCCTTGACGGAGTGGAAAAGCCCTTAATCCCTCTTCCGTCAAGTTGATTTATGGACCTGTCCAGACTCCCTTCTTCCCTCCCCCTTCCTTTTCTTCCTTTCTTCCTTCTCCTCCACCTCCCTTGCTTCCTTCCTCCTTTCCCTCATCCTTCCTTCTTGATGACTAATAGATGTGCAGAGGCAAGACCTTGAGGAAAGAGTTGGGAACTGACCACTTGGTTGGGGGGATGTGGGGAGAGCTACGATCAGGGAAGTACAAAGAAGTGTCAACAGACTCTTTCTTCGCAGGGCTGCCTCTGTGAAGGCTGATCACTAATCTCCCTCCTGCAGGGCTGATCAGCATTTGGCTACATCCCTTGCTGCCTGAGAGACTGGTAGGCTTGGAGGTAGTTTTCTTGCTCCCCCAGACACGATACTTTTGAAACATGAACTTGAGGGGAGAGACATCAGTAGGAAAGAGGGTTTGGGTAAAAACTATTTATATTTTTTCCTACTGCAAATAACCCAGAATGAGGCCTGTAATATAAGATGAGGAACTAAGGACAAAATGTAAGCCCTGTTTTAATTTACCTGTTTGTCTTTGTGGGTTTAAATTAACCCTTATTATTGAGTCTCCATATATTGTTCTCTAATTAAAACATATATATGTCTAATGAGTTTTCAGAATAATAAGGCATTTATAATACTCTAATGGAGGGCATTCTTTTCATCTTTATTTACTTAGCAGCATAATCAGGACCAATTTAGAAAGGTTAGATGTGGTCAGAGGAAATTTATGAAAAGTGGCTATTAAGAGATAGAGCATATGTATGCAGACTATGGTTAAATAATGGTAAGTAGGATGTGTTTATTAAATGATGCAGGGATTTTATCCCTTCATTCTTGATGTCTCTTAGTACCTGACATTATACTGCTATGGTTTCCATGGAAACAGCACACACTCTTCCTTTCAGCTGACCTAAAGTTCAAGCCCTGCTGTTGCAATAGAAATTCTCAGAAACACCTCCATTTTTATTAAAAACAAAAATACCGGATCTATGCAAAAAGTAAAAGCAAGGAAAGAGGGCAAGAAAATTCATTGACTATATTGCAGAAAAAAAAGAGAATGTGTAACATTTTCATTAAGAGGGAATCAAGAAACAATTTACTATGCTGGAGGTTGAGAGCATCTGTCATTTCCTTCCCCTAAACTACCTTAGAATTGATCCTCCTGAGCCTGCCTTAACATCTGCACCTTTCATTTCTAATTCAACATGTTCTACTATTTTTAGTTTTCTGGAAGTATTTCTTTTACTGATTTAAGAACTTGTTTCTCTGTGACTCACAATAAAATTGTTGATTTTGTCCATAAATTGTGGCTTTAACAAAGAGAGGTTAAATTTAGGGTGGGATTACTGGAATAAGACATTTCACATGAGGTTACAAGGTGGGTCTTGTCCACAGCCTCTTTTTGTTTGGTTTAAGATACTTCGGGTTGAAAATAACAAAAACTTAACTTTGATTGGTCTATATAAGAAAGTGGATTCATTGGCTCATGTCAACAAAGGATCCAGAGGCATAGTTTGATCTGGGTTCTGGGTCTATTTCTCTAGGATTTTCTTGACTCTGACCTCTGTGTGCTAACATAGTCCAAGGGCCAGCTGCTTCACTGTAGCAAAATGCCTAAAGCAGTTACCCAGATTACATTAGCCTACAAGAGCAAGAAAATGGGGACATCTTTCCAGGATTCCCTATCAAATAGCTTCTTCAGCTCTATTCTGTTTGGGTCAAGGGCCACCCATGAGTGGGCAGGACATAGGATAATGTTGATTGGCTTTTAGCCTGAGGCACATGTTCCATTCCTGGGTTACAGTGAGGTCAGTCTCTTCCAAAGCATATGGGCTGCTTGGCAGAGGTATGGATATTAATGTAAAATTGGGGGAAATTAGCAAGAAAAGAATGGATGGATGGTGGGGGAATAGTCACTATCCACTATAAAGGGTTAACTCATGAGTCTCAGACCACATTATCCACAGTGCCCAGTAGGTACATATCATCTCTACTGTAGTTGTGAATCTCATTGTAATTCCAAATCAAATCTCACATTTGAAAGAGAGATACTGGTTAGCGTGCAGTCATATTTTTTCTTAGTCATGATTTAACCTTCTCATTTAACCTTATTTAACACTGCAGCCTATCCTCCTAATCACAGTATCTTGTCTTACTCTACTTTTTCTTTCTTCCATAGTACTTAGCACTTTCACCATACTGTGAAATGAGAGTTTATGCTTGTTGTTTATTATGTTCATTGATGTATCCCAAGCACTTAGTGAATGGCATGTAGATGCTCAATAAGTATCTGTTGAATGAATAAACAATAAATGAATACATAAATGAATGGATTGAATAATTGAATCTAGTCAGATACTTTGTGGCCATTTACTAAGGCAATTTAATTTTCTGATTTTTGACAACTGGAAATAGTGGCCTAAGATTCCATTCCCCAGGGATTTCTGTCCCTGCAGGTTGTGCTCCTGTAGGCCAGTGACAATAACGCCATCCTGACTTGACCGTTCTGAGAGGGATTTGTTTCTTGGTCTTTGAAACCCATTTACTTGCTAGAGAGTGAGAATGGTGGGCTAGAAGGAAAGCATGGTTCTACTGTAAGCTGTAAATCTCTGCCTCAAGCAGTCAAGATCACTCTTTGCTTGAAGGAGTTAACTGTGCCTTAGAGGAGCTCTCTGCTGGCCTCTTAAAGTGCTGGTGGGATCTAGAAGCACCCATCTTCAAGCCTCTCAGGACAATTTGAAGTCTAATGTCAACCTGAAAAGAAAATGTTTCCCTCAGTTTAGGGTGAAATCCACTTCTTTTCTTTGCAGTGTCTATTCAGCCTGGACAGTCTGGCTCATGAACCACGCAAGCAGGTTCTTCACAAAGCATACCTTGAGACAAAGGCCAAATTGAGTATGGGCCCTGACGGGTAAATTGTCTGCTCTCAGTGGCCTGGGAGGAGGAATGAAAAGTTCTATCTGCTCTAGTGAGAGAGGCTGACATTCCTGTGCTGCCTAGCTTGCTGCTGATGCATGTTCAGGGTGTTTTGATTGCCAAGGGCTCATGATAACTTGCAGTTCAGCTCTGTCTGTTGGCCTATCAAACTGATCCCAGGAGTCATACAGTGGGTTCCTCTTGAGTACTATGATGCATTTCTCCACCACTGGGGTGTCAGAGTAAAGGATTCAGGAGACTACCCTCTGGCGAGCATATCCCCAGCTTCATCTAATCATTCCACACAGATGCTTACCCTGTGGGCTCTTTTACCCTACCCCCGAAATCCACCTGAATTCCAGAGATGATAACCACACTAGTCTGTATTCCCATCTTGCTGTGTGTAGCACTCCCAGTCAGAAATCAGCTTCACTGCGGTGATTAGGTAAAGGTTCTGCTTATATGGTTTTCTAGCCACAGTCCTTGACTCTAAGATTGAACAGTTCACCCTGTTCTGGTAAGCTATGTGTAAGAACCATCAGAGGCAGGGGTGATATTAAAATATTTAATAACCTGTGCAGCATGAGCTTGGGACATTGCAAGTGGACGCTGGCCAGTGAGAGGAATATATCAGTCCAGCACAGAGAACCACCTGTGTGAGCAATGATTTCAGCCTCTAGTTCCCTTTCACCATCTGTGGATTAAATGATCACTGTTTAGAGTTTTTACATGTCATCTTGTCATCTGTTTCTCCAGATGAGAAGACTTTGCCTAAGGGAGGTAAGTGAATGACTTGCTTAAAGTCATAGATAAGTTAAATGTAACCCAAATAAATCCTGGAATCCCTCTAATCCAAACTTTGTATGTTGTCCCATGCAAAGAAACACAACCTGGAAACCCAAAATAACGACACATATTGTGAATCCTTTTTTAGTTCTTCAAGTAAATGACAAAGAGGAAAGTGCATCTAATAAATGGCTAAAGTCATCTTTTCTTTCCACTGCTTCCTTTCTTAGTGTATTTCATGTAGATTGCAGCTGCTACTCCACATGCCTCTCTATTTTCCTCCTGTCACGCTCTCAAAATGTCTTCCAGAAACCCTACATACATGGGTTAAACGATCCTCTTTCTACTGTTGAAGGGCATGCCATGAGGTCTTGTATAAAGGGCTGGTCTGGCCAGGCTGCAGGAAGGGGGGCCGACAGACTAGGAAACCATATTCCCCTTGACCCCACCAGCCTAGACCTCCTGATTCCCTACAAGGCAAGCACCTGGAGCCCACTGAGAAATGTAGTGCTTCTTGCAGTCTGACGGCTTTCCTAGTGAGAAATCCTTTTTGGAAATTTCAGTTAAATAAAATTCTGCACCTCATTGCACATATTAGCCTTAAGTGCTAGGACTCAGACCAAACCCCAGGGTTTCTGGGCTCTGTGCAAACTGAGAGTGTGTCTTGTTTATACTCAGCACATAGTGAATACACAGCAAATATTTATTAAATAAATGAATAAACCTTGGATGAATTGAGAGAAATAATTTAGGAAGAAGATGACATTATGAGGAAAGACACATGGAATAGTTCCTTCCTTCCTTCCTTCCTTCCTTCCTTCCTTCCTTCCTTCCTTCCTTCCTTCCTTCCTTCCTTCCTTCCTTCCTTCCTTCCTTCTTTTCCTACCAGGATGATTTGAATTGACCCTCTGCATTGAAGAAATGCATCAACGGATGGTTCCATTCTTCTGTTCACTCTGAGCAGACCCTTTGTAATTGACTTTTACATTCTGTCTGCTTTCTCTTCCTGTCACTTTTCCCCCTCTCTTTTTCAATGTATTCCATTATATTGTTATATCCAAAGGCCTCTGACAGGGTGGCAGTAAAATGACACAGCTAAGTGATACAGATTTTAATGACTTAAGGCTATAATAATTTCTAATAGAAACATAAGGAGAGATAGGGGTGATCTTTCAAGACATAAAAATGAAAAGTGGACCATGGAAAAGACGTTTATGAAAGATTACTGTGGCAGGGAAGGGAGCAAGACAGGTAAAGGGCAAAGTTGGTAAAGGCGAGTACATAAAATAGATACTATTAGTAAAGGGAAGAAAGTCACAGGAGAGAAAAATAACATTTTGAAAGTAAGCAAGAAAGAAGAAAATAAGGTGACAAAGGGAAAAGGTGGACTGGCTTCTTAATAGGGAAAAAGAGCAAATAAGAAATTACAGAAAAGGGGAGGAAGGCTTGGCTTACGAGCCAGGCTTGGTGACAAGGGGTAATAGCAAAAAAAATACTTAAGGCAATAATAGTCAATGAAGAAAGACAGTGCAGAGAAGCAATGTGTTTCAGAGTATCCAGGGGTGGAAAATCACTGCAGTGCACAAAAGCAGAGAATGGAAGTAGTGAAGGCCTGACAATTATTTCTGAAATCTCATGGAAGGTTATTAGGTTCCTAAGAATTTGAAAAGGGAAAGGCACAAAATTTGTGTTTTTGCAGAGTGATGAAAATGTGCTAAAGTAGGTCACAGAGAATTTGTGGATTTGGTGGGTTTCCTTGCTGTCAAGGTAAACTTTTAGTGAAACTAATAAAATGGCTAAATGATAAATGCATGGCCAACTTGCCCATTGGCTCCAGTGTGGGCCTCTAAGGGCCCTGGGTCAGACGTACACCTGTTTCCATCCTCTCCTCCCATCGTGTACAGTCTCACTGTTTATCCACCTGTGGTAGACGTTTGCTTCGTTCATCAGTGTTTCCCCTTCTCTTCCCTTCTGCACACGGGACTGCTCCTCCCCATCCTTGTGCAGATGGGCATGAACTTGTCTGGGTGGAAACATTCAAAGGCTAAGGTATGATTCTCCATGTCCTTTCTTTCTCTGTGTTTTAAAGTATACTGTATTAACAGAAAACTTGAGGCCCAAAGATAAGGGGAAGATTGCCATTGAAAAGACAGTTTCCCAGGAGAAAGAAGCACTTCTTGCCATGGAGGGTCACACAGGAAGCACCAGGGAGAGTCAGGAGGCAGAGAGAGAGGAAGGAACTGTGAGCGAGCCTTTTTATGGTGGTTTCTGCAGGAAGGAATGGGTGAGGCAGGGTAGGCAGACTTAGGGTTGGCCGGTTTGAATGATTTCAGCAGACTCCAGGGCATAGAGGCTGCCCCTAGTTGTCTAATACCTGGCCCCGGCATGATGAGGGTGAATGGCTAGTGGCTCTGGGCATGAGAGCCTGGTAGAAGAGGTGGTTGGTAGTGTGGGCTCTGGGTTGGTTGGTTTGTATTTGAGAGTGTGTGCCCTCATGAGGAGGACTCTTCCTGGGGAGTGGGGTAGGAGTGGGGGGCAGTGAAGGAGGCAGAGAGCCAAAGCAAGGTGACAGGCGTATTACTGGATTATCCAGACAAGACATGTTCAGCATATGCATGCAGGGCAAATGTTAAAACATCAAGTTTACAGAAGCTAGAAGCATGGATAATACACCGTCCCTCAGTGCTGATGGTTGCATGTGCTCATAAGGAGATGGCAAACGTTCAAAGCACTTGGAGTTCTGCTGCAAGGAGCTCATACCTACCACGTGACTCTGCGTGAGGGAGAAACAAACTATTGTGGTGCTAAGCCACTGAGATTTGGGAGTTATTTTTACCACAGCATAACCTAACTTACCCTCACTAATATACTGCCACACCAATTGCTATGGGAATTCAGTGAGGTAACGAAAGTCAAACACTTCCTGATGCACCATATAGTCTCACTAGAGTTAGCTACTATTATCATTATTTGCTAATATTATTCTTCTGCTTAGATTGTTCCTTTTTTCTCTGACATCTGGTGAGTTCATATCCATCTCAGATGAGATCAGCTGACCTGTATTATGTAGCTGTGTGCTTACACTCGTGATCATATTTATCCTCAGAACAAAAGAGTAGGAGAGTTATTAATATAATAGCACTAATAATAATACTGACAACAATTATTATTTATATTAACACATAATATAAATATATAATAAATAAAATATAAAAATGTAATATATAATAATTGTTGTTGTTATTGTTATTTTTACATTTTAAAGATGAGGAAACTGAAGATCAGAGAAGTTATATAACTTGCCCAAGTTCATACAGATAATATGTGGCTCAGGTAGGATTTGATTCTAAGTCTGTCAGGCTCCAACACCTAGTTCTAACCACCATATTGTAACATATATCACACTGCCAGGATAGCTCACAGATTGGAGAGATTCAGTACAATGAGGTATTTAGCTGGAAATTGTATAAAAATAAAGAACCTTCTTGGCACCAGAAACAGTCTTCCATCAGCTTCACTGCTCCGTCTGCATTTAAAGATTCCCTGCAGGCAGCCTGTTCTCCAGCTCCCAGCCTTGGGAGAAAGCTAACATTGCCCATGAGCCAGCACAGGATTGTGAAGTCACCCTTGCCAGCACAGTGCCATGTTTCACTGTGGCTGCTTCAGCCTCTTTCCTGTTCAGCATCCTCCCTCGCACACTCCTGATTGGCTGCTTCCTTCTGCCTTGACTGCCTCCACTGTAGAGGTGGGAAAGCCCAACAACCACTTGCTCCACTTCCCTGAAAACTAATGGTGGCCGTGGGAAGCAGCTCTGAACCATGGGGCACATCTGGGATCTTCTGGGAAAGATATTTCACTTCCTGGTGAAAGAGACAAGTACAAGAGGAGACAACTCTGGTACCACCATTTTCCCCTTGTCCCTGCCCTGAAAACAGATGTGAAACTTGGAGCCATAGCAGTCATCTTGTAACTGTGAGGCAATGAGCATAAGGATAAAAAGCCAAGGGTTGTCAGTAACAGACTGAACCATCTGAAAGAGCCCAAGTTCTGAGGTTGTCACGGAGCAGCTACATGAAAAACAACAACCACCGGCCCCCTGGACTCTTGTTATGTAAGAAAAACAAAGATCTCTTTGTTAAATCTATTGTTGGTCAGGTTTTTCTCTTATTGGCAGAAACTGTGTTCCTAAATTACATACCATATCATTATAAATCTTCACATATGTCATGAAATACCATAATTGAGATTTATGCTAATTTACATAACTAGTTTTCAATTTTGGATAATTTAGATAACACCATTGTAACTACTTTAAATAATCCCATGTAGGATATTTTTGTATGCAAAACCTTGTCCATATTTATGATTATTTTCTTTACTCAGGATAGATCTTTCTGTAGTAACTTAAGGCTCTTGACACATATTAACAAAAAGCTTTATGAGAAGTTTGCACCAATTCTCAACATTTTGCCTCTTTTAAAACACAGTATGTATGGACTCTGTCCTTGTTTCACAAATAAAGAGTGTGAGCAAGCTAAGCAAATCAAAATGAAATTCTGCAGTGTACATTTTGTGCATTTTCATCTTAGGAAAAAACTGCCTTGATGTATGTTTCAAATTGTTTGAAAAGTATCAAAGAATAAAACCTTATATAAAGTATAGAATGCATATTATATAATAGTTGTATATAAATGAGTTTTTCTTATATTTATCAAGGTGGATGCTCTGGTGACGGGTTGCAGATGCGTTAATTTGAGTAAAAGACTAAAATGGAATCATACAGTTTTTTGTATGGGAACAGATCTTGGCGTGCTATTTGGAGCACACACGTAAGGAAGAGGTGGAGTGGGTAGGGTTGGGGGACATGTACCTGGTGCATGTGCCTTCAAGCGTGTTTCCCATATATAATCTTACTTTAGTGTTTAAATACTCTCATTACAGATTCCATTTTACAGGTAAAGGAACCGTACTTGGCAAACTTAAATACCTTGCCCAAAGTTGTGGGAACAGTTAGTGGCATTGCTGGGGTCTTAGCATAGGTCTGTCTGATTCCCACATTTCTGCACTTCCCACGCCTCCTGTCTACAAAATTGGGGAAGACAGTGCACAGAGAGGTGACCTGACTTACCCCATGCAGAGATGGATCTAGAACCCAGTACTCCATGCACTTTGCATTCCATGCTTTGACCTCTCAAGGGAAGCAGTTAAAACATAGTGAATAAGATTTAACAAAGGCAGCCTTTACTGGTATTTTGATTTGCCAAGTGACATCGATGCTGTTGGATTGTAGCAGTTATATCACATGTCCCTTACCCAGTTTGGAGAATGAAGTTAATCTGATGAAACATCATCATTTATGATGATGAAGGATCTTCTCAAGGAAAAGATATCCAAAGGAAGCTGTGGGGCTGAGGAAATTAAAAGTGATGTCTCGAGTCCAACAACTCAAGTCTAGCTGTGTTATCCATGTGACCCTGGACAAGTTATTTAAATCTCTCTGTGTCTCAGTTTTCCCAGCTTAAAATTTGATATAAATAATGACATAAGGATTTTGGATGATTAAATGCAACAAAACATGCAACCTCTGGCATATACATTTAATCAGACAAGTCTAGATTGTAATGGTTTTGTAACTGGATCCATTCACTTCTTTATTTTCTTAGAGAACTTTAACTCTGTGCTAAATTTGCCTGCCACTTCTCTGCTGGCCACTGCCTGGCTGAACGCCTCGAATCTAGGTTCTGCTCAACAGACTGAATGAAACTTAAAAGTTCTGATTCTAAATGCTATGCTTGGAGAAGGGCATTTAATGCAAAAGTTTTAATGGAGGTCAGTGTGATGGACTTCCAATTTGCCAGCCTTCCTTGCAGTGGGTTGGGGCCATATGACTACTTCTGGTACTCCAACTATGAATGGAAGTGACGTGTACTTCTGGATCACGTACTTCTGGAGCAGTTTGGAGCCAGCTAGGTGCCTCTTTCATCTATCTCTTCCCTTGTTGAAATGAGCCCACATGTTCTAGATGGTGTAGCTCTAAGATCCACAGGGCCTATTGAGGCCATAATGGACTTTATGTGAGCAAAACTTAAATCTTCATTGTTTAAGTCATGGAGAATCTGGGGTTTATTAGTTACTAAACAAAGATTAGGGAAGTGGTTCTCTAACTGTGGTCCAGGAACTTCTAGGTGTCCCTAAGACCCTTTCAAGGGGGTTGGCAGGTAAAAACAATTTTCATAGTAATGCTAAGATGTTGTCTTCACTCTCATTCTCTCATGATCATATAGCAGAGTTTTCCATATGCTGTATATTTTGTGATGATGTCATTGATCTGAGGTCTAATGGAATGTATTTTTGTGTATTCTTCTGTTTAAGAGGGTCTCTGTTTTAATTTCTAATGTGGTGAATTTTGATAGGTGTAACCTACATAAACAAAAGGTCTTTGGGAATCCTTAATAATCTTTAAGAATGTAAAAGGGTCCTGAGACCAAAGAGTTTGAGAATCACTGGATTAATCTAACTTGCCTAATTATAGAAATTACATGGGCAATCTGTAGTAGGATGTGGTGATCCCAATCTCTTTTTTTCTTAAATTTAACTTGTAAAGCCTTTATGAAGGAAGTGCAGAATAAAAGATGAATGCATTTTTAATTCAATAAAGTACTTGATAAAATAATTTTTTAAGGGACTAGAGATTGGGTGTTGATGGAATAGTCAGAGATAGGGACAGAATTTGAAAGACTGGATCACAGGAAAACTAATGATACATAGCAGAAAGAATTGTGTAGCAGGCACATTTTATTGCTGAGTATGTTAGTCAAATGTTGGCTGATGGTTTCTACCCATAACATTAGCAAGAATTTTTGTGAATAAACTATGAAAAGATAGGCAGATAAGTTTAAGACACTGGCTATGCTCTGTCTTTCCTAATTAATTATCAAAAAAAGAAACTAAGATTTGATAAGTCATATACAAAATCTTTATACATCTTTTATATATATTAATAATAATTACTAATTCTTATAACCCATAGAAAAGAATTTCAGTTATAACATCCATTTTATAGATGAAATTGACATTCACTATTAGAATCAGAACTTTAACTGTGGTGTATTTTTACTGCAATGTCCTTACTTTATATATAATGCCAAGCTGGTTTGATGAAATTATCAAGGCAGAGATAAACAGAGATGGAATTATCATGGAGTAGGGGAAGAAATCATGGTATTTTTTCTGACATTGTGTTTTTGAACAGTTGTCCCTGAAATGCCATTTCTACATCAAACATACAGTGCAAGTTTTCAGCAGAGACTTGTTGCTTGTTACTCTTTCTTAGACTCAATTCAAACATCTTCAGTGGTTTCTAATTGTCTGAAACCATCTAAGATTCTCCTTTGTACATTCAGTGGCAAAATAGGTATTAAGTTCCTATTACCTAGGAGACACTATCCTGGGTGCTGGAGATACAGCAGTGAACAAAACCCACAAACATCCTTGCCCTCTTGGAGCTTACATCAAAGAGGGAGGCTGAGAATAAACAAGATAAATATATAAACAAACATATGTTAGATCATGAAAAGTGCCAAGGAGAAAAATAGATCAAAGCAGGGGGCTTGTGGGAGTTGGGGAGCATGCAGTTCTAGACAAGGTGGCCAGAGTAGGCCTCAATGGGAAGGGGACATGTGGGGAAAGGCATGAGAAAGTGAGGGAGCTTTGTGGTTATCCAGAGGAAGAATCACCAAGGCAGAGCATATGATAAGACAAAGGCTGTGCGATGGGAGCTGAGAAAGCAACAGAGACCACCTGGGCTGAAGCTGAGTGAATGAAAGCTTATCAGCCATTGGAAGGATTTGGGCTTCCCTGTGAGCAACCCGAATGCTCTTTCAGCATTGTGAGCAAAGGAAAGACAGGCTCTGACTTGCATTTTGACAGAATCCCTGTGGCTCTGGTGTTGAGAATTCTGTGTGCAGGAGGGGAGGGTAGACTTGGGGAGACCTGTAAGGAAGGTGTTGAAGAAATCCAGGTGAGATGACATGGCTCAGTCCAGGGTGCAGTAGCAGAGGGGTTGAGAAGTGCAATTCTGGCTGTATTTTGAAAGTAGAGTCAACAGGATTTTTTTAGTGATTCTTTGTGAGTGTGAGAGAAAGAAAGGCATCCAGGATGACTCCAAAATTTTTGGCCCAAGCACCTGGAAGGAAATCAACTAGAAAGAAGAAGCTTGGAGGAGGAGCAGACTTAGTGAAGAACACCAGGCAGTTTTAGTGCTCATGGTATTGGGATGCCTATTAGGCCTCCAAGTATAGGTGCTCTGTAGGTAATTGGATGTATAAGTATGGAGGTCAGGATACACATTGGAGACAAAAACTAGGAAGTCATCAGAATAGGGAGGGTACATAAAGCCAGGAGAGTGGGTAAGATAGTGAAAGATATGTGTGTAAATAGAAAATGGAAGAGGCCCAGGGACTGAGCCCCAGGCTCCATTATATTCAAGAGGGTGGGGGAGAAGATGAGGAAGAAAAAGCACGGGAGTGTGAGATGGAGCAGCCATGAACGAAAGAGCTCAATCCAAGTTTCTGATAATCTCTTCATCCCATCTGCTCCCCCACAAGCTCCATGTATCCTCCACATGATGCAAACTGCTCACAACTTTTCTTCCTCTATTTCCTCACTAACATAATTCCTATATGCAGCATCATGCCAACCAGCTCTTTTCTGACATGACATTGTCCCGGTCCATCTTCAAGGACATTTTAAATGCCTTTATTATATCCTCAATTTTCTCCCTTTTCTTTGTACCCATTACCACATTTTTAAAACAACTCGGGTAGCAGTTCCACATTCCTTTTATCAGAGTCCTTTGTGTACGTGTGTGTTACTTCTGCAGCCTATAAGCTTTTTGTAGGTAGAGACCATCCACCTTGCAGAATGTCTTGCCCACTGAGTAAGCAAGATTGCGTTTTATTGAACAATCACTGGGCAGGCATGGACAGGAGGAAGATGCAAAGACACATTGGACATTGTATACTAAATAACTTCATTTGTCATTATGTGTTGCTGTGGGAACAAAGAGATTACATTTCTATAATAAAAATATAAGTAGTGATTCATCTGCTTTGGATATAGGATGGACCTTACTACTGTACTGCCTTTTGATTTTAAATTTCTCCTCGAAATCAGCTAATTAAAAGAGAATCAAAATATTTTAAAAAATCTCTCAGACACAGTTCTGAAGTCTAATAATTTTAATAAAACATTTTTCCACAGATAAATATTTCCTTAAAATAATTCTGGAATGCTATTATTTTTGTCCAGGGTTGCCTTGCACGTTGACTTTACCTGCGGGAGTAGCACTGGGTTTTCCACCTCCAGTTAGTTAGTTATTCCCAGTCCACCATTGATGTGGATGCAGCATGAGTGAATGGTGCTTTGGAGTTTTTCAATAGACTGTCATGAAGGCATTTGGGTGGGTGACCTTTGTTTAAGTAAATAAATAACACATAACTATTTTAATCTTTTTTATCAAGTCCTACCATTGCCTGGTAAAAAATGTACCTTAAATGTTAGCTGGGTTATGAAAAACATTAGAAACAAACAACAGGAAGATTCTGACCAGATGTACATAGACCCAAAACAAATAAATAAAACAGGGCAAATGTAAAACTTCAAAAAAGGCATTATGCTAAGTGAAATAGTCAGACAGAGAAAGACAAATACGGTATGATAGCACTTATGTGTGGAATCTAAAAAAACACAACAAACTAGTGAGTATAACAAAGAAGAAGCAGACTCACAGATAGAGAGGACAAACTAGTCGTTACCAATGGGGAGAGGGAAGGGGGGAGGTAGAGTATAGGGGTAGGGGTCCTATGTATAAAATAAATAAGCTACAAGGATATATTGTACAACATGGGGAATATAATAAATATTTTATTTAAAAAAAGGCTTATTCAGGAATGGATGTTTTTATTTTTGATCTTCATTATTGACTGGCTTGATTTCCTTATTTCCACGCTAGGTTCTTCCTTGCCCTGGAGACTCAATGATTTTATGTCTTGTGATTCCTAAGTCACAAGATGTCTGGAATTAGGTAGTATGTAATTTGCTTTCTTTAGTGTGAGCCTATAAAACCTCAGCAGTTTGTATTTTAAGGCAATCAAACTAAATGGAGTCTTGCATAATTGGCTCCCTCTTTCTAATGTTTCCATAAAAACAAAATACTATAGACAACCCCTGAAAATGTAGAGAGATTTTTCTTCCTGAATATAGATGGAATGAACAGTCTTTATATACACACACACACATATATATGTTATATATGTGTGTGTGTGTATATATATATATATAAACATATAAGAAAGACCACTTTGGGCTTTGTGCATATACAGTAGAATGATCAGAAATGTGGCAAATAATTGGAGTAATTACTGTTCTTAAAGATGAAGTGCCAATAGGAAAACTTCTGGATAACTGGAGCTTTCAGAGCACCAAACTGACGACAGATTGTTACTATTATGTGAACTCCCTTCAAAATATCTCTGAAAATAAAAATAAATGGGAGATAAGACCAGTGAAGCCTCAGAACTTTTATTAAATCACCTATCTTTTCATTTTTATATCTTAAGAATAGTCAGCCCTTTTGCTGCTAGCACAAAATGACCCATATGATGTGTGCAATGGATTTTCTTATCCTTTTATTATAAGAAATATCTCTCCTTCCTTTTCACCTTCTGGGGGACTTTTGGCCCTAGATCGTCTAGAAAACTTGAAAAAAATACCTGAAGGAACAATGGAAGCTGACTCGGCAGATCTGGCCACGGGTTGGGTGACAGGCTCTGATACTGAGTTCAGGATTATTATTTTGATGGGAGATATTTTTGGAATCAAACACAGTACTTTAAAAGAGATGGAAACAGATAGTGTCTTTCTTCTAAAATGCTGGCACTTTGATTTGTCCAGGACAAAATTCATGGGAATGAGGCCTGAAAAGTACAGCTGACAGAAAAATCAGCATAATAAGGCTCCAGGGTAGAAGTGGGCCTTCAGAAGCTAGTTGAGGATGAAGATAGTGGATAGTCAGGGTGGGAGATCGTTCTAGACATAGAGAAGCAGCCCCAAAGAAGAAATACAGTAGAGACTTGGGGACTAACAGAAGTTGCTCTTGCTAAATAAAAATGACAGAGAGGAAGGTCAGGTGTGACAATGTATGAGAGAAAATAAGTACAAGGTTGAAAGTGAGCGGGGATTTAAAGAGACTTATGGCTGGAGGAGAAGGCCAAACAGAATTAAATGACTTGGGAAATAACTGGCATATCCTAATGGAACTGTTACTGCTCGTTGAATGTCTATACTTTCTGGAATTTTCTGCTAGGCAAAGAAGGGAGAATATAAATTAGGTTAACATATTAATTCTTGGTTGGTTATTAAGCAAAATGAGAACTCAGAAGTCTTTATCTGCAAGTGAGGTGACTGGTCAGGGGAGCGTTAAGATTGTGTTCTTAGGTACAAATTCTGTATCACAAAGATTAAGTGGAGGATTCTTGTGAAAATTAGTAGAATGTGAGAATTATTAGAATGTGAAAATAAACCCAGTTAATTTCTGAGTTAAATATATGGAATATATATATATATGGGAGAAAAGATTACTTATAAATTCACCAAAGTAAAAATATTATTGGAATAGAGATGATTTCTTCATCTGTATTTTCGAAAGTAGTTGTTACTACTACCTGGGAAAGGCCAAGAAGATGCTAGAGATAGAACAAGGGAAGAGAAAGGTATGATTTTAAGTCTAATAGGTACATGTATGATTTGGGCGTTAGGGGAGAAATTGATAAAATTCAATCATTTTTCTATAACAGATATAATAATGCAAATAGGACTTAATTGGCTTAATTTAAAGGGTTCAAATGGACACTGTTGAACACTTTGTAAAATGAGTAAATTCACCATAATTTCATACATTAACCGGAAGAGTTGAAAACTAACTAAAACATGACTTACAAGGCCCCCAAATCACATTATTCCCTTTGCTTATTATAAACAATAGAGATAATACTTGTCTAAGTAAGGAATGGGGCTGGAAGATACAAAGCCCATGGAACCAATAGGTGGCATTTTAACTGCATTACATCCACTTGAATATATGAGACCACCTGTATTTGCAACAGTTATTAAAACAACTCCATATTATATTCGCAGTACCTTTGGCATTGGGTAGCTTTTCCCCTTCTCCTTTCATTTTAGGAATGTTTCTAGCAAAATTTCAGATTAGAGGGATAGAATTTAAAACTAAAAATTTTAAATGAAAGCTTTACATTTAAGCTGATGAATATTTAATATTTGGATACTAGTCACATTGATATGTTGAGAGATGGTACTTAATACTTCAGAATATAATAGAAGATTTTAATGGCCATACTGCTGTACAATATTTGAAATTTTCAACATTATTAACTTTTAGGTGAATAAACATTTACAGCAAAATAATGTAAATAGTTCTTGGCCTCTCTTGTAAGTAGTTTTTTTCAATGAATTGTTACTTGTTGCTGTGAAGGGGCTGCAGGCTCGGTGATGTTCACTGGCTCCCCTATTGAAGAGTCAAACATTTTTATCCTCCCTGGTATCCCCAAGACAGACTTAGCCACATCCTGAGCTCACCAGTCCCATTGTCCTTAGTCCTAAACACATGCCACTAACCTTTTTATTCTGTCCCTGCAATCCAAAGCTGGAAGCTAACACACCCAACACTTCTTACAATTAGTGATGGGACCACCTTGGATGGTGTGAAAGATGGAGTCAACTTTAATCTTGGAAGAATATCAGAGAAGAAAGGCAAAGAGAGATGAGAAAGAATGAAAACGGTGGTGATTAGTAGAGAAGTTCCAGTCCTGCTAATTCCCACCTTTTCCACATTATGGCTCTGTCCCTTTGCTCAGCTTTCCTTCCCCTCATTGTACTTACCTCCAGCTGATATCTTTATATATGTATCTGTTTACTTATTATTGTCTCCTCCTCCTCCACAAGATGTTATCTTGTTCAGTGCTGTATGTGGAGAGCTTAAAGCAGTGTCTGACACTTAATAGGTGCCCAATAAGTGATGTTGGGGGATAAATGAATGAAGGAATTAGACAGCTGACATCAGATCTCAGAGTGTGGACAATGGCTTCCATGCTTTTAGGTTACGGTCTTAAATATTTTATCAAAAGAATTAAAACCTTGTTTCAAAAATACTGAGCATCTGTATTTGATGATGATAGATGTTAGCTAGACATTGTGGTGATCATCTTACAGTGTCTATATACATTGAATCATTCTTGTACACCTGAAACTAACATAACATTATATGTCATTTGTATCTCAATTTTTAAAAACTGTTAGATTAAAAGAACGAATAAAGTGAAATGTAACAACAAAAAATTATAGAGCAGGGACTTCCCTGGTGGTCCAGTGGTTAAGAATTTGCCTTCCAATGCAGGGGATGCAAGTTTGATCCTTGGTCAGGGAACTAAGATCCCACATGCCTTGGGGCAACTAAGCCCACATGCCACAACTACTGAGCCTGTGCATCTCAACTAGAGAGAAGCCTGCACAGCACAACGGAGATCCTGCGAGCCGCAACTAAGATCCAATGCAGTAAAAAAAAAAAAAAATGTATAAAAAAAATTACAGAGCATCCTTTATGCTGCTTATTATATACTATTAAATAATAGATGCTCAAACATATTAATGTGTTTGAATAAATTTATTGAAGATTAAAAATTAAAGGAGGAATAAAGGGGGTCAGGAAGGATACAAGAAGAAAGGAAAATAATTTTTTGTGTGAGAATGAAGGAACCATGGCTGGGGGAAAAGCTAACGAGAAGAGCAGGCAGTGGGGTTGTAATGCATTTCTACCTCCAGGTGGGTCTAGGCTGAGACTGTCCCAGCTAGTAAATATTTCTTGCCCCTTCAAATAAAATTTTTAAATGTGAGTTCATGTCTGCTTGGAAGCCAGGCTAAGGACTCGGTGGTGGAAGGACTGAGAAGAAGGTATGACTCTGATGGCAGCCTTTAGGTGTCCTCTGCCTTCCAGCTCTGGTCCCGGACTTGCATCTCCATAAAACATGGGCTCTGAGGACCCACCCACCTCTGAAGGCAGCTTAATGAGGCCACTTGGTCTTCTCACTTTCTCCCCATGTCTCCCCACCTCTCATCCCAAGTAACTTATTAAAATGTCTGCCACCCACAAACTATACTCCTTCCATCTCTCTATCCCTCCAGTGATGTTGTAGGGCTCACTACCAGTTGGGTTATCAAGCAGCTGTCTGGCTTCCATTCATCCTCACTTTTGAACTTAGCAATGGTTTTAGTTAAGAGTTGTGTGGAAAATGAGTTAAGTACAAATATTTGAGGGTAGATTACGGGAGCGTTAGTTAAAAAAAAATCACTAAATGTGGTTATGTGCTAGGTAATATAGAGTTGACACAAAAGGAAGTTTTATGTCTTTAGGTTTATGTTTAGTTTTATGTCTTTAGGTAGAACCAACTGGTCTTAGTACATGACACACATTAATTACCTCATTTCATCTTTATGACCACCTAATGTAGAAACAGATATTCATGTTGTACGTAAAGCAATGGAGGTTTAGAGAGGGTAACGAACTTTCTCAAAGTTATAGTGCCGATTAGTGAAGGAGTCAAGACTTAAGCCTAGATCCATGCTCTAGCCACTGCCCAGGCTGTCCCAGTGGGAATTTATTCTTAGTGGTAGAAAGGATTAATAAAAGAAATAAGGGGCTTCCCTGGTGGCGCAGTGGTTGAGAGTCCACCTGCCGATGCAGGGGACACAGGTTCGTGCCCCGGTCCGGGAAGATCCCACATGCCGCAGAGCGGCTGGGCCCGTGAGCCATGGCTGCTGAGCCTGCATGTCCGGAGCCTGTGCTCCGCAACGGGAGAGGCCACAACAGTGAGAGGCCTGCGTACCGAAAAAAAAAAAAAAAAAATAGAAATAAGGATATTGTTGAGAAATCTCTATAGGCTGGTGCAAATAGTTATAGAGGTGGAGTAAATGACAGGGACATATCTCTGCCTTGTTTCTGCCAGTAGTTTCCATACCACACCCTAGATTCATTTATACGTCCTCAAATATTGTCTATTATGAGTCAGGTGTCACACCTGAAGTTGGGATATAGTGGTAAAGAAAATAGAACGGTTGACTTTATTCATATAACCTCAGCCCTGCTACCCTCTTGGGAAACAGAGCTCTTTACATGGCCTACAGCCTGAGCCTTACCCCCCTCTTGAACCTATAAACACACTCTGCACCCTTTTACTCCTTGCCTATCCAACCTGCCTTTCTTCCTTCTGGCTTCTGCCATTTACCAGGGCCGCTTACTCACCTCGTGGTCCTGTGGGAGGGGTCTGGGCAGGGCCACATAATAAGTTCATGGGTCCTATAGGTGCTTCTGCCTTTGTGGGCCCTTTCCTCCTTTAAAAATAAAAGTAAATGTTGTATTTTATAACTATCATTGCATTGAGATGAATGTAAAAATATTACATATTAAACATTTTTTGACCTAAAAGTTTATATATTTTCCCTTATGCTTTTAAAATAAATGAAAACATTTTTATAGGCCCTTAAAAGAATCGTGAGTCCTGGGTTCTTTGCCTAAAATGACTAAAGCGTATATGGATCATGGGTCTAGGCATCTTTTGGCAAAAAAGCTATTGTTTACCTATTGCTTCCCAGGAAGTCAGACAAAATTAGGCAAGAAATACCTTCTTTGGTTTATTGCTCTGTCTGTGACTGACTTTTCTGGAAGTTTAAGACTTCTGCCCTTTTGCTTGGATTCTCTAATCATCACTCAGTTGTCACTTGGTAATTGCCTAATTATATTGTCTGGTGATAAGTGAAGTTTTGTGCTTTTGTTTTTTTTTTTTTTTTGTGGTACGCGGGCCTGTCACTGTTGTGGCCTCTCCCGTTGCGGAGCACAGGCTCCGGACGCGCAGGCTCAGCGGCCATGGCTCACGGGCCCAGCCGCTCCACGGCATGTGGGATCTTCCCGGACCGGGGCACGAACCCGCGTCCCCTGCATCAGCAGGCGGACTCTCAACCACTGCGCCACCAGGGAAGCCCATAAGTGAAGTTTTTAAGTGATAAACTCTTCCAAACAGCTGTGATTGGATTTGGATTTGATACTTTATTTAATTTACAATTGCATTTGTAAAGTCATAATTAGTCTAATTTATTTAATGACCTCCATCACAGGCTGTAGAATATGTAGAATGTTTTTAATTACACATGAATCAACAACCATAATTTTAGAAGGGTTCCAGTGAAGTGGGCATTCACGTAATTCCCACCATTGGTCCTTAGCCATGGATGTAGTAATTTTTCCCCTTACAGTAAAAAGGGTTTTAATGAATACACAATGTTTTTCTGAAAGGTTGAATTCACTTAGTAATTTAGAGATAGATCTTTCTCTTTTAAAGTTTTGGAATCTCCTTCCTGACCTTTTCTATTCTGTGCCCAGGATAAATATATTTCTTTGGATAAAGTTAATGATGTTATAACTGATCCTGAACAAAAGGTTAAGTTCTATTAAGGACCACAATTGAATTTAATCTGTCAAAAGTGTTTTTATCTGTGTGTGTGTTTTTCTTCGCAGTTTAGGTGTGTCTCAATTCTCCTTTACCTTAGAACAAATCTGTGTTATTTTTCACTTTTAGGGAGACTGTGACAGTGACATTCTGAAGACCCTGAGTAGGGAAGAGTGAAACTTGATTATTTTTGTCTACTTTGCTAGCGACAGTTCTGGAAAGTCTGGATTGCACTATGAAAAGTTTGTGTGTTTAGCGAAATGTTGTCCAATTGGCCAATCCACTTGGTTTTGGGAAATGTCCCAGAAGCTTGGCAAGAACAATTTCTCAAGAGAGCATGAGTCCTGCCAATTTCCAATTGGCCAAGACTCATTACAAGGACAACCTTCTCTCTAAGCAACCTGGCATTTCCACTCCAACTGGAATTTGCAACACAAAGATGCGCTTGAGAGAAAGACTAAACAAACCTTTTCACATTTCTGCTCCAGGTGAATCTTTCATTCTGGCCTGTCTGGTGAATCTTTCATTTCCTATCTGGTTGCTTCAATCTTCTTTTGATCGCTGACCATTTCAAATATTAGGGAACAGTGGGCATATGACAGTTTAGTTTCAGAACTGAGAAAGAACCAGGGCAAATGCAGGATGAGTGAACAGATGTGTTTTTATACATAAAAGGCATTGAACCTGCCTGAATAGTTCAAATCGTTGTTAATGAAATTTGAGATTTGCTGTGTGAGGAAACCTGCCTATGGCATTGGCCCTTGCTCCAGGGGCTCCCAACCCCATGCCTGTTTGGGGGATGGTGAGAGCTGTGCTCTTTGCCTGGCTGCTTCCGTTTGTGAAAACATTGGAGTGAATGGCATTCGCCCCTACAGGTCTGTTCACTCTGAATCTTCTTTTCTAGTCACAGCCAAGAGCAAAAGCCCTCAACAGAACTGAATAACATTCAGGGCCTACCTAAAATAGGGCTAATTTGCTTTTTACAAAAAAAGACCTCAGGAAACTAAAAAAAAAAAAAAGATATTTACCTAATTGGAATTTCTAAACAATACTTTTTTGTTCATAAAACAACAGTCATTTTAATATGTTATTTTTACACAGCCATTTGTGATAGTTTAGATAAGCAAGACAAAGATAACCAATACACCAAGTAAAATTTTCCTCCCAAAGTTTATTAGCTTGGTGTGGCTAGGAGGGTTTAGAAGGCTTGGAGCCCATACATATCCCTTTGGCAAATCTGGCCTCATTTTACCCTTAAACATTGTCAGCACTGTTACCTCTGAGAACTAAGCCTAGTAGCAGATTAGTTGAGATGGTTCCTTCAGTGGGTTAATTTATCCTTGTCCTGAGAATTCTGGTTTCCTTTTCCACCACACTCCTCAGTCCCCGTGTGTTTTAAAGTGCTTCTGCAATTTTGCTCATGCCTGGTGGCTCTTATCTGCCTGACCATCAGAGCAGTTTGGTGTGTTCCCTGCCCTGCCTTGTGCAGATGGCACAGGAGGGAGCCGGGGCACTCAGGAGCAAGGCCAGCCCCAGTCCCCGTGTTCTCCTCTTGGCCGGTAGTCCTGCAGTATGAAAGCCATCCTCTGGAAACCTCCTCCCAACCTGCCTTTTCAGTTTCTGTTGCAGTCGCGCCATTGTAAATCCCTTGGCTACCAGAGAAATTCCAGCCTAGAGGGGCTTAAGCAGGTGACGGTCTCTGGAAGTAAGCAGAGATTTGTGTGTAGCTCCTATTAGGTCTCCTTACTCTATTACCAGATATTCAACTCCATGCTCTTTGTATGGGATGCCTTGGGCATCGTAAATGAAGAATGAACAGTGGAAGAAGAATCCCGAGGGACGCATCCCTATCAGCTTTCATGCCTTTGATGAACACTAGACCTTCCCAGATTGTCCCACAGGTGTCCACTCCAGTGTTTTATCACTTTATTTATGTCCATCAATACATATTTTTGCACCCTTCCTGGGTGCAACGGATTGCATTACAAATGGCCTGATGATTCGGTGTCTTTGGCACCAGCAATCCAGTTGGAGAGGTGGCATCTCAGCAGACGATTCTGAAGTGGTAGAGAGTGTTTTGATAGAGACATCCATGGGGTGTGGAGGGAGGCCAGGAAGAGAACCTGACCCTGACTATGAGGTTAGGGAAGTCTGCCTGGAAGGGCTGTCACTTGAAAAATCCGTTGGCATTAGTATAGTAAAGCAAGTAAAGAGGCAGTAGAAGGAAGACAGATTAGCATTTTGAAGGTATAGAGACCCAAAACTTGAGGACTTAAAAGTAAATTCAGGGCTTGGCGCAGTGGTTGAGAGTCCGCCTGCCGATGCAGGGGACGCGGGTTTGTGCCCCGGGCTGGAAAGATCCCACATGCCGCGGAGCGGCTGGGCCCGTGAGCCATGGCCACTGAGCCTGCGCGTCTGGAGCCTGTGCTCCACAACGGGAGAGGCCACAACAGTGAGAGGCCCACGTACAGTGAAAAAAAAAAAAAAAAAAAAAAGTAAATTCACAAGTTCTTCATTGTATCCAAATATCTGCTGTTTTTCTACAGTCCATTTCCTTTCATTGAATTAACTTTGGAGATGAAGACTTCCCTCTAACCCATAAGATGTGCAAGATATTTTCATTCACCTTTTGCACACTCCTGTAAAACCTTTACAATAGTTACAAATCCTTTTAAATATGTGGTTCCCCAAATCCAAAACTTTAAGGCTAAGCGTGGCCTCAATTTCTGCATCTGTGAAATGCAGCAATTAACAACACATGTTCAGGGACAGATTAATGCAAAATTAAGGATGCTTCACCTCTGGGCTTCTCTCACTTTTTCTGGGCCTCTTCCAAAACCCTAGGCATATGGTTGCCAGATTTAGCAAATACAAAAATACAGGACACACAGTAATAAATTTGAATTTCAGATAATTAAAAACATGAAATTTTTTTAGTATAAGTATGTCCCAAATTTTGCATGGCACATATTTCTAATAAAAACTATTCGTTGTTTATCTGAAATTCAAATTTGACCAAGATTCCTATATTTTATCTGGTAACCCTACCTGGGAGGTAGCCTAGAAATAGTACATTAGTAATGCTGTATTCTTCTTCTCAAAGGCAGAAACCAAATTGTATAAGCCACGCAAAACCTGGATTCTCTCACTTGTGGTTCAGTTTGTTATCATGATTAGCTTAAAGCACTTAACACTACCATTATTAAAACTGTTGTCGATATTGCTGTTATTCTGGTAGAAATAGGCCTTGCTAGAGAAAGGTCACAACATTTCATGGCCTTTGCTGACATAGTCAGCTTGTGATGAACCAAGATCGTCACCTATTTTTACTCTTGTTTAATTACTTTTTCCTATATTGAAAATACATTTGCATCAGGCCGTCTCTATTCACAGCATTTGAATTAATCTGTAGGCTTATCTGAACCATATTGCTAGCCACTGCTTCTCCTATCAGTACATGAAAAAAATACATGTAACTTGGAGTCAGAAACAAGATGCTCTCACTGGTGCAGAATCCTATGAAAATATTATTGAACCCCTCCAAAAAGGGGGGGGTAGAAAGAAATGCTCTTTTGAGGCCAGTGGTCTGCTTTCTTTTAGAGCTCAGCGCTTATTTTCATGATTTTGGAGTCATCAGAGAGTTCTTTTTCCTTCCCCAGTGGTCATTGGTGAGATTTGCATCAGCTCACCTCACCCTAGGCAGTAGCTCTCTGGGTGTCCATTCTGACAGTGAGCAAAGGTCTCTCTGGGTGCTTGCCAAAGGGAACTGATGGTCACACAGATACAACAGAAGTCTATTTTAGCCACGCCTGTGTTTGCCTAGATCCATTCCGCCCCACCAGGTTTCGGGTGTTCCCCCAAACTCTACAAATCTAATGAATATTTAATAGGGCACCGCCAACATCTCAGGGTTGATAGGGCTCTGTGAACACGTGAGGAGGGGTCGGTCCTGCTCCACAGCATCTGGAATGTAAAGGGACCTCACTGTGCTTAAAAAAAGAATGTTTTCTTCTCAGTTTCTTAAGGTTGCTTTGGCAAGCACCTCGGGCGTAGGCTTGTAATATTTCTTACATACTATGCTTGAAATCGCTAATGCAAAATCAATTATCCCACCGTCATTTTCAACACTGTGTGAGAAGTAAAGAGTTATACTAATGGTTCAGAGAATACAGTTGGCCCCCGTGGAAGTTGTACTGCTTTATCACTGGTAGTTCTCACCCCACGCTTAACCTGGGACGATTTTCCTTTTCCAACCAGTGTCCCATTGCCATGATGTCACTCTCTACTTTTTAGTTTCCATACCCCATGTCTGCACTAGTGAATACTCCAGGGCCAGTTGAATCATTTGTTTGCTGGCTCACTCTCAGCTACAGTTATCTCTGCACTGAGCAGCCGACATTTTGCTCATCATCAAATCCAGTCCAAAGTAAAGCTCTGTCCATCATCAAAAGACACAAAGACTGTTTCCCAACATGGGAGAAATGGACAAGTGTTTCTTCCAGGAGCAATTGGACCGCTATTTCAGAAAAGTCCTAGGACAATGTCATAATATGAGGAAAATGTCCTAGATAAGCACTGAGAATTAAAACTTGGTCTAAAATAGGTATAAACTTTCAGTTACAAGATAAATGAGTCATGGGGATGAAATGTACAGTGTAGGGAATATAGTCAATAATGATGTAATATCTTTGTATGGTGACAGATGGTAAGTAGACTTATCATGGTGATCATTTGGAAATATATAGAAATATAGGATCACTATGCTGTACACCAGGAACTAAGACAGTGTTGTAGGTCAATTATACTTTAAAAACACACAAACAAGCTCTCAGAAAAAGAGATCAGATTTGTGGTTATCAGAGATGAGGGGGAGGGGGAGGGGATATTGGATGAAGGAGGTCAAAATGTACAAATTTCCAGTAAAAAGATAAATAAGTACTAGGGATTTAATGTACAACATGATAAGTATATTTAACACTGCTGTATATTATATATGAAAGTTAAACTGGTAAATCCTGAGAGTTCTCATCACAAGGAAAAGTAAATATATTTTTAATTTGTTTAATTTTGTATCTATATGAGATGTTGGATGTTCTGTGATAATCATTTCATGACGTATGTAAGTCAAATCATTATGCTGTACACCTTAAATTTATACAGTGCTGTATGTCAATCATATCAGAATACAACTGGAACTAAAAATGAAACTTGGTCTCATTTTTTTCAAAAGGTGGTACAGCACTAAATGATTGCTAGTCTTCAGTGCTTTTACTAATGATATTTATCATGGCAGCTGACACATTCTCAGGGGTTTTTATGTTCCAGGCTCTGAAATATGGAATTTATCACAACATCTCATTATATCCTCACCTCCTGATAAGGCATCAATATTGTTTTCCCCATTATACAAATGCAACATTGAGTGCTTAAGGAATTTCCCAGACTCATAAAGCCAGTTCATTTTGGAAAGGGTAGGTGGAAGGTCAAGATAGATTTGGTGGGCTCTGGCTTTCAACAGTAATCCAAGTTTGGACCAAGTGCAAGACTACCTGTACTTGAATCCTGGATCCACCGTTTGCTTAGACTCTTTTGACTCAGCTTCTTTGTTGACAAAATGGATCTAATATAGCATCTACAGCAAAGGGTTGTAAAGATTAAAGAGACACCAATAACATTAATAGATACTTACGAATGCTAATCATGTCCCAGGGACTGTTTATAAGTTCATTTGATGTATCTGCTTATTTATTTCTGACCACAGATCTGGGAAGCCAACGATACTATCTGCTTTTAGAGACGGGGAAGCTGAGGCCCCCGGAAGTTAAGTAACTTTCTCAAGGTTATGTAAAGAACTCTTGGTGGAGCTGGTTATGAATCCAGCAGTCTGTACTTGGAACCACTACACCCCATGCCTTCAGTAATATAACCAGAACACTCAGCACAGTGCCTACCACATGGTAACTGCTCAATAAATGGTCATCTTTCAAGAACATGACTCCGTGCCAGGTGCTATGCTAGCAGTTTATATGTTATTTCAAAAAATTCTCAGGACTACCTAATAAGGTAGCAATGAACCCACTTTTGCACATTTGGGCACTAAGTTACATATGAAATACGTGACATCTCTTTCCAACATCACATTTCTAGTGGGTAATCATACTGGGACATGGACCCTTTGCCTCTTAATTCCCCAAACCTATGGTTTTGACCATAGCCAAATAGCCAGACCACTGTTGCTATTTTGAGAAATCACAATCCCAAATAGTATCATATTTTATGCAAGCCTTTTACATTTTCTGTATCTCTTAAATGGCCCCATGTAATCTTTTTGATACTTATTTAGGTTTGGTTTCTGGAGTTATGAAATTGATCATGTTTTACAACTTTTTTTTTTCTTTCTCCCGTCTGCTCCAGCAATATAAAATCTTCACATTCAGTGTTTCCCATCTCACTGGGAGCACTGGCACTGCAGGACTCATTTTTCATCCTAAGGCTTTGCTTCACTTTGGGGTAATATATCAGACAATCCGTCACAGCAAGACGCTAAATGCCAGATCTTGCATTGTCGGCTAGGATCACCCTTTGAAAGCCCGTCTCCAACCCTGAAAGGGGAAATGCCCTAATGCACAGAAAACATGGCTATTTGTAAGGAGGTGTCTGGCTGCTAATGAGTCACCAGGAGTGATCCAAAGGAATTCAGCTACCCCAAAGGAGATTGGCCACGTTTAGTAAACTTAGTGATATTTTCACTGGGTGAGGATTGGAAGGGTGTTGGCATACTCTAAGGAAGAACTTATTTGGCACCCTCCTTTCAGTCCCATTGGCTAGAAGCTGGAAGTTGATACCACAAACTTGGTGCCTTAAAACAACAGAAACTTATTGTTTCACAGTTCTGGAAGCTAGAGATCCAAAATCAAGTGTCAACAAAACCATATTCCTCTGAGACTCTTGATAGAATGCTTCCTTGTCTCTTCCTAGCTTCTGGAGGCTGCTACAGCCCTTGGCATTCTTCAGTGAGCAGGTGCCTCACTCCAGTCTCTGCCTCTGTGGGCACAGGTGTTCTCCCTCTGTTTCTCTGCCTTCCCATGGCATTTTCTTCCTATGAAAACACCAGTCATTTTGGATCAGGACCTACATTCATGACCTCATCTTAATTTGATTGCATCTACAAAGACCCTATTTTTCAAATAAGGTTATGTTCATAGGCACAGGGGGCCGTTAGGACTTCAATGTGATTGGGGGGTGGGGTAAGATCATCACAGGTTCCAGGGATTAGGAGGTAAATATCTTTGAGGGGACCATTACTCAGTCTACCATATATTCCTAAGTGACAGTTGATAAGATCAAGCATTCCAGAGCATAACAGGCTTGCCTGAGTTCCCAGGGAGGGTCTGAGCTCAGTCTAGAATCCAGATCTGTGGACCTTCTGGCCTATGAAACTTCTATTTGAGTAGACAGGTGCTTAGCCTACTGTCACAAATAAAGAGTCCTTGGGTGGAAATTCACAGAAATTGTGTTAGAATCACTGACCGGGACAAACATTTAGAACAATGGCTATTTTTAGGGAATGCAATGGCCTGGCTTTCTGGCCTTGAGGAAATCACCTTTTAAATTTGACCTTAGTTATGTGAGCTTTGAAACAGGATTATCAGAGAAACTTAAAATGAAATTGGCTCATAACTAATTAAAGCATCCTGACGAACCAAATGAGCAGGGAGAGCTTTGGAAGGAAGGAGCAGTACTTGATGTTAAAAGCTCGCTGGTGGACACAGGCGTGGGTGTGCTATCAAAGAGAGATCAGGACAAAGTATTGCTGGCCCGACACCCTCCTCTGCATGTCAAAATACTTAGAAGTTAGCTCCTTCCCCCGATGATAGCTCTTAAAATCTAAAGCCCACGCTCCTTCTTTAGCACCAATTATTAAAAAAGAAAAAATAGAACATTTCAGCTATTTTAGCCCTTCATGCCTTTTCTCTACATTTCATTTTCTCTTAAAACTCTCCAGACCCTAAGATGAAACCTTTTTCTTTAATTAATAAAGGCTGCATGAAATGCTTCAGCAAATTCACACACCCCATTGTCAAACTTAGAGTTTAACTTGGAAAGATGAAAAAAGTGAAATTTGGAATATCCCCAAACTGCAATTAGGTCAAGTGGAACTATATTTTAGAGACAGAATCAGGAAAACCTCCTTCGCGGATCTGTATCTCTAAATAGATTGCTAAGGCTCTGGGTTAATCGTGATGAGAAGGGAAATGGCTGCCTTTGCTGTCACTTCATACACTGGCAGCAGGAAGAGTCTGGAAACATGAATGTGATATTTTCCCATTGCTATGTAATGTATCTGTGATATAAGGGGCACACTTTTTCTGAGGAGCTCACCTTTTCTTTTGAAAGGTTTTTCTGTTCAAAGCAGGAGATAGTATTGGACAGATTGATGCACCGAGACCTGAACTCAGAGGTACAATCCTATTGAGCTCTGCCCTACCCCCTCCATTTCCCCAGGTGACTTAGGGAATCAGTTGGCCTCTCTTGCCATAGATTCCTAACCTATACATAAGGAATTGGGTGACTCTTTAAGGAATCTATCATTTTACGATGTTAAAATAATCTCTTCATTACATTTGTTGTTATCCTGAGGATCTGTGGAAAATTTCACCTCTTAGTGCACAGTGGTTCACTGTAGCTTTGCACTGCCTCATGGGTCATAATAAAAAAATACGTTGTATGAGAAATGATGGAGGAGGAAGAAAGTCCAGATCCTTTGAATGGTACCCTAGGTGGAACCTACGTTCTAAATGTTTTGTGGTAATAGGGACCATGACAGTGAGAATCCTCAGAATTTCCTGACGTGTGCTCCCTAGAAGATGAATTCCAGAGGAGCCATCACTTACAGTGGTGTTTTGCTGCAAAGAACAGAAAACTCTATTACATTGCTACTCAGTATGCGATTCATAGACCAGCATCTGCATCACCTGTGAGGTGGGCAGGGGCCCCAGTCCAGATCTGCTGAATCAAAATTTGCATTGCAACAAATACCAGGGGATTCATTTACATATTAAAGTCTGAGAAGCACTTTCCTTTCGATTACACTACCATAAATAGAAAACGTTTATTTATTTAATTCAGTAAGAAGTCCAGGAGTAGGCCGTTGTGGCTCAGTGTGGCGTTGCAGTGATGCAATTGGGCACCTAGTCTTTGGCCATCTTTTTGCTCTACCTTCCTCAGCATGTAGGGTTTTGCCTTCATCCGTTGGTCTTCGAACACAAGGTGACTACCACCCCACTCACGTCTGGCCAAGAGGAAAGGGGAGGGCAAAGGTAAACAAAAAAGGATAGAGGTGAGGCCTTGCTGATAGATTCTGGAAGGTGCCTGCCCGGAGGGTCTCCACCTCTTACTGGACATAACTGTGGCACACGGGCAAGGTTAAACACAAAGCAGGGTGAACTATAACGTATTTAATGTGCTAGCCTCTGTACTACAGAAGGCAGGAGAAGTGGGCTCTGAGTTACTCGTGGGTGACCGATCCATTGCATCTGCCAGATTTGTTAATACATGTTCATGGAGGAAAAAAATGGGCAATTATGTTTGGGAAATAAATCTAATTAGGTTTCTTTTACACAGGACTTCTTAAAACCTTCAATATGCCAAGGTGTATTTTAAATCTTCCAGAGGGGAAATACAGTATATAATGTTTTCCACTCCTCTGGTTATGGAACTTTTCCCCCCAGGAATCAGGTTTCTGCCCAAAAGCCAAATACCACCCCCCCCCAAAAAAAATTGGAAAATGTCCATTGATATCACGTGATTACATATTTTAGAGCAGGGGTCATCAAACTTTTCTGTGAAGGGCCAGATGGTCAATATTTTGGGGTCTGCAGCTGTATTGTCCCTGGCCAACTGCTCAACCTGCTGTCAGAGTGCAAAAGCCTTAGGTAATATGTCAGTGGATCGGCCTGTGTTGGCAGCATTGTGCCCATGGGCCATAACTTGCTGCCCTCTGTTTAGCCACAGCAAGAACAAGATGAAAGAGAGAAAATCACAACAAGATCTACTAATATTCTGATGGTGCCCTCAATTCTACAAAATATTTTAATATAAATTAATATTTACATTGTATTTTTTTTTTTTTTTTTTTGGTTTTTGTGGTACGCGGGCCTCTCACTGTTGTGGCCTCTCCCGTTGCGGAGCACAGGCTCCGGACGCACAGGCTCAGCGGCCATGGCTCACGGGCCCAGCCGCTCCGCGGCATGTGGGATCTTCCCGGACCGGGGCACGAACCCGTGTCCCCTGCATCGGCAGGCGGATTCTCAACCACTGCGCCACCAGGGAAGCCCTACATTGTATTTTTATATTTAATATAAATACATTTCCACATTATAGGATATAAAATGTTACACACACACACACACACACACACACACAATCTCTTCTGATTTTTTTACCTGTGAAAAAGATGATCACTATTGTGTGGATTACTGAAAAAAATTAAAGTATAATGCTCTAAATTTCCCTAAGAAATGAAAGCATTCACCAGGGCTCTGGCTATTACATCTCACTAATTGTCTAAACATTATAATGCTTTGGATTTATATTTTTTTCTTCCCAGTGTGCTCAGAGAATTTCTCAAATTTTTCATATACATTCTTTGAGGGAAGCCACAATACCACCGATTATTCACAAGGGCCTGTAAAAGCATTGCTGGTATTTTGGATTTACTATGGGTTTTTTAAGTTTCTAGACCTTAAATTCCTCCATTCAAGTCTCCTTCCAACTGTATTGGACTTTCAAAGGCTGCTCATCTCCACTGCCACCAATGGTGGCACCAGTATTATGTGCCACCATTATACTGGGTACACGGGTCTATCATAATGGCATCTATGGTGTTTTAGTGCATTTGCTTATTTAAACTTCTTATGTGTATTCCCCTAAGAAACAACAAGCTGCTTGAGGGCCAGGCCTGTGCATGTTCTTTTTGCTCCTGTGCCCTCAGTGCTGAGCAGAGAGTGTGATAGATGGACAGTGTTGAGTGAAGTGTCCTGTGTTAACGGCAGGGGTGGAGCTGGCGAGAGAGCGGCGAGGGTGACTTCACAGCTGCCTGGCTGCCCTGGTGTTTCAGAGTCAGGTCTTCTGTACTCGTTGACACACCGTCTCCACCACGGCAGATGGCCATCCATTGTGACCGCTGGCATTTTCTGTCATGTCACAGCAATGGGAACAGATCCCAAGGTGACCACGACGATATAACTGTGGATTGAGTTCAGGCCATTAAATTGCCATCATGCAACCTATCTAATGCCATTATAGCCCAGTTCCAGCAAAGCAGAGAAATAAGAAAAAAAAAATGACTCAATTACCAATGTATGTGTGCTCAGACTTTCAAAAGAGCCTGAAGGAAGAAGTATCTGTGGTAGATGGAATGGTGTACACACACACACACACACACACACACACACACACACACACACACACACATATACAGCCGCCCCTTCGGAGGGGACATTTGTAAACTAAAGGAGGAAGAGAATTACTAAACTAAAGCTTCATTTGGTTGTGAGCCCAATTCACTCTCTCTGGAATCCTCTACAGCCAAGTCTGTTTTCTAGAGGCTTATGGAAGAAATTTTACAAATTCAAAACAGGGAGTTTTGAAAAGCTGAGACCCTTAAATCATACTTATTATACCTGGTGATATACATTGCCTTGTATTTTACTTTGGGAATGAAGGGAAGAAAGAACAGCATTGCTGGACCACAAAACTGGATGAAAGCATATATTCAGTGGCATATGATCCTGATACCACTGCATCTTGGATTTGCTGACTATCAAGTGACTCTTGGAGACATTGTTATGGTAGTTTTGATTTGGAATCTTTCCCTGGAAAATGTGCTTTAGGAGAGTTCAGGTATTTTCTTGAGGTAGCAAGCTTCCCAAGTAACACCTTGCATGGTGCACTGTGCTGCTCTCCTGCCTGGGTGTCATACACTTCCTTTTTTTTTTTTTTTTTTTTTTTTTTTGCGGTACGCGGGCCTCTCACTCTTGTGGCCCCTCCCGTTGCGGAGCACAGGCTCCGGACGCGCAGGCTCAGCGGCCATGACCCACGGGCCCAGCCGTTCCGCGGCACGTGGGATCTTCCCGGACCGGGGCACGAACCCCTGTCCCCTGCGTCGGCAGGCGGACTCTCAACCACTGCGCCACCAGGGAAGCCCCATACACTTCCTTTTTATTTGTTTTGTTGTTGTATTTGGCTTGTTTCTTAGGGAAATACTTTAGCAGAATGTCCACTTCTCTTGGCTTATAATTTTATTATCATTCTTTCTTGTCACCTGCTCTTGCAAATAGACCTGGGAACTTTGGGCATCCTTGTGCCTTAATGGTATTTTTTAAATGCCTCCCACCTCCTCTTTAATTAACTGTAATCAGGAAGGCTAGTTGGTGGACACATGGTGTCGTTGCTCTGTGAAATGCTGCCTGATGGCTATAAACATGGCCATATGTTCTCTGTGAATTATGGCTATAATCACCAGCAACAGGAACAGCTGATGGGAGAGGAAGGCTCGGCCCCTCACTTCCTCCTGCTTTATTCTCAAAACCTGTGAGGCACTTTGCAGGTCAGCTTAATATTTTCTCTCAGCCATTGCTGCTTCTGCTAAATTTCCTTTGTATTTTAGCTTCAGTTCTTTCCAACATATATTTGAGCTAGAAATTGCAATTATTAAAGGAATATATTTAGTACCTTTCTGTTAAACATCACAACACTTTAATTAGGCTGGCTTCTCTTTAAATCCCGCACTACACACGTAACACGGGTTTCTCCAACTAAGTGGTTATCAAGAAAGAGGATAAAACCATCAAAATTTTCACAGTGAATGAACAAGAATTTCTCAGCAAAGTTCAATAGATTTGCCCTGAACCGGTGCAGCTTATAAAACCCTTGAGCCTAATTGCTTTCCTGCATTTTGGCAAGGAAAATAGCAGACTTGCAACGGAGTAGAAAGAAGAGGTTTGGAAGAAAGCGTCTTTTAAGAAAAGCTTCCAATGAAAATTTCAATCAATATTTTTAATCCCAGAAGACTAGATGAAATATATTATGTTCCTTGCACTGAGAGATTGTGACCAGGGTTGTTTTCCAGTGTAGGTAGGAGAGCAGTTTTCCCCCTTCCACTACAGTGTGGGCAGTGAGCTCTACCCCAGCACTTCAACGACGCCTCATATCTGAGGTTTAAGACAGTGGCCCTCAGATGCCACATCCTCATTGCATCAGGGTGGATTACTGGTTTCATGGCTGGGCTGGGAGGTACAAATGTCTGGCTTCCCCATGAAAGGCGGTGAGGGGAGCCGAGTATGAGACACGTAAGGTACTCCACATCTCTTCACTTAGCATCGTTTGGCTGCTTATTAAAGTAGCCAGACAAAATTGAGTGCAGAGTAGAGGCACTGATGGCTCTGAAGCCTTCACTTTCCCATTTAGAAATGTTTTAGATTACTAATTTTGATTTCAAGTTTTCCACCTCTAAGAGTATATATGTATACATATATATCATCGAAAGCTTATTTTATTACCTCTTTAATGCTTTGGGGGCTTTGTTAAAACAGGGCTCTCACCCTTTACCCTTTTTTGCTTTTTTTTCCACCTTGTATGTACTGCTCAGGCTATTAAACTGTGTGCAGGTGATTGATCTCTTTAATAAAAGCAAGTTCTTTAGTAAGCAAAGAGTGATAAAGATAAACAAATGTACTGGTTTGTCCAGTGCTTTGGAGATTATGGTAACACTAGGGCATCAAGAAAGCCTATTAACAGATAAGTTAGATGAAACACATCCATTCTGATCTCAGAAAGTCAGGAAACCATTCGCTTTAAGTTAATTTTATCCATGTTTTCTCTTCATTTGTAATACTTTGTGGGTTTTAACAGAAAATATTTAATAGTGTGCAGTGCAGTCCATAGATAAACGATGTTGGCAATTTCTCTGCCTAACTGCTTGTCAAGCCCTTTAGCAAGGTACACAACGCCCTGCAGTTAATCACCTCACTTTCTAGATTGTTTTGGAAGATCATTGAGAGGGCTGAGACTCCCCAGCGTACTGTGCTCTAATCCTGTCATATTTTTTAAAAATGCCGGAAAGTGTAAGGTTACATGGTAAGATGGTTTTACATAGGCATTTCTTGAGCTCGTCACCATGGCGCACTCTTTCCATGGTAACCACTGTTTCCATGGCACGTACCGTAAGCTCCTCCGGAGAAGCTGAGGGGTTTATGAAGATGCTTACCCACCCACAAGTGTGCGTGCAAACACTTGCCTTCTTTCTCTCTCTCTCTCTCACAGGCGCAGATTCATCCCACCATTTATGTGAATTTAGGCACATTTTCTAACAAATTCGCTAAGTGGAGCAAAGCTAATTTTAAAATAAAATCTGCTTTTCTCCCTATTATGAGACAAATAACCACCGATGTGGCCTTTGGAATGATGCAGAAATGTAACAAAAGCTGGTGTTGTTCTCAATGACATGGATTAACTGGATAAAATCTTGGAGGCAAAATTTGACCGGGAAAACAGTCAGCCCTGGACCAGATTTTCTAAATTTATCTCCATTTCTTGGACTCTGAGCTAAGTCTATACTCAGCATCATGTTAGATGCTGTGGTGCATAAAAGAAATTTATGCCCAGGCCACGGTGACCTTGCATTTCTGCATCTTTGGGGGAATGAGATTTAGAAATATGTAATAATTAGAAAACAATATAACCCTGTAAATAAACTAAATTGTTGTAAGATAACTCCAATATTTTTAGGTTTGGGGGCAAATAATGTAGCTGTTATTTATTTTAAAATATTTTTTCTACCACTTTCATTCTTAGGACTGGAGAAAGCAGAACATTTTAGGAAAATGTAATTTAGGTAGATGTAATGGTGAATGACTTTTTGAGGTTCTATGTGATTAATTTTCAAGGTCTAACAACAGTTCTGTTGTGCTTTTGTCATTGATTTCCAAATCGTATCTTATCTTTTTTCAGTATAGGTGGTTCCTTCGGAAATTAACTTCCAAACACTTTAAGTAAGATGTGGAGTTTTCATCTGGTCCATGAAAATACAGTTAAACTGGATCTTCATCCTCATGAATCTTCTCATAATTATCCTTTTGCTTTCACCAAGCAGAACCTAGTTTTGGGGTTAAATAATTGTATTCAAATTCTGGATCTCTAACTCATTGACTTTGTGGTCTTGGCCAAGTTAACCGACCTCTCTAAACCAGAGCAGCAGAACGTTATTGATATAAGGGTGTGTATATATGCTCCTTTTAGGGTAATAATGAAGATTAAATGAGATATTGATATGCCCAATAACTAGTAGCTTATTTATTACCTATTCAGCCAATATAGGATTGATTTCTGGCCCTTGGGAATTTAGCATACAGACAATGAAGGAGGAAAATATGATCACATGTGACCCACTGAAATGGAAGCTCCATGAATACAGGGTGGTGCTTTGTTCTGTTTTGTTCACTACTGTATTACAAGCCCTTCCAACAATGCCTGCACATAGTAGATGTTCAATAAATATTTGTTGAAAGTTCAAATATGATAGGAGAAAAATAGGTATATAACCAAACTCAGGATATAAAAGAACGTTAGCCAGAGGAAGTGACATATAAAAGCACCCTGAAGCAACAGTGAGTTAGCCTGGAAAAGTAGAGGGACGTGATTTTGTGAGTATGAGAGATTCACTTTTCACTTGCTTTTGATCTGGGAGTCTGTACTTTTTCTCTGTTGTCTCCGTGGCTAAATTCTTATATTTTTTGATTATGTTTCTGACAAATTGACGTGCAATAAGAATAGACCTTTACTTAGCATTTGCAGTATCCAAACTGGAATTCTTAACTAAAGCTAATACTAACTTCTGACTATTTGGGCCTTCGGAGATTGCAGTGGCCATGTCCTGCTTGCTCACTTAGTCTCAATTGTGTATACACTCATGTATTCATTCATTAGAGACACTGATTCCACACCCACTCTCTGCAAGACAGTAGCTATGGACTAAGGTGGGAACAAAGATCGACCAGCAGGCATTCAGTTTATCCTTAAGGAATTGACAGTTCCTGAAATTTGAGGGTATATGGTGGAACTGATGATAAGAGGAGAATAGGGTCTTTTAAAACCATGGGCCATGGCCGGTCTGTCAGCAGCTTTTGGCATAAGATATAAAGAAATCAGCAGATCATGCACCCAGATCTTTCCCTCCTAAAGATGAGTCAAATGAACTCTTAAAGTAAGCCCTACGTGACTATGGTTCTTGGAAACTGATCTTGGTAAAGGGAAGTATATGTAGGCATACCCAACTCCTTATTTTTTTTCAAAGAACATTTATTTTGTTCCCAAATGTGTCTAACACTTTCCATAAAGAATTTTCATTTTTCTCAGAAAGAAAAATAAGATATCTGTGTGGAACAACTAAGGGAACTCAAGCCTAGAGGTCCCATGGAGATCCAGAGTAAAGACAATAGAAATTGTAGATTGAAATGAGTCTAAGATGATGTTATAGAAGTGGTGTGTCTCAAATCATACCTCACAACAACATCACCAACAACAATGAAGGATTTGGGTGGGTGGAATGGAAGGGAGAAGGTATGAGAGAGAACCTATAAAGAATGAAGGCAGAAAAGAGTCTGGTACATTATGTTAAGTGAAAGAAGCCAAACACAAAAGACCACACATTTTATAATTCCACTTATACTAAATGTCCAGAGAAGTCAAGTCTATGGAGATAGAAAATGGGGCTGCAGGTGCGAATGGGGTTAACTGTAAATGAGCATGAAGGACCTTCTTAGGGTGATGAAAATATTCTAAGACTACATTATGGTGATGGTTGCACAACTGGGTAAACTTACTAAAAAATGAATTATAAACCTAAAGTAGGTGAATTTTATGTTATGTATATTATGCTTTAAAATGTTTTAAAAAAACAACAGAAGGAAATGAGTCTAGTATGAGTAAGGGATGACACAGAAATTGACATGGTTGTAGTAATAAGGCTAGAGTCTCAGAGCAGAGAAATAAATTGATCAAAGTCACACAGCTGGTAAAAGTTAGAACTTGGTAAGAGGTAGAACTATCTGGCTACAAATAAGACTAGATAAGTGAAGTTGTGCCAGCTAGGAGACAAAATTGGATTAATTGAGAGAAAAGGATGGGTTTTATTTGAAAAGCTACCTGGAATATTTTTCTACTCTTCAGTAGAAAAGAGGCATGCTTGCTGAGAGTGGCATTTTAAGAAGCTTAATTTAGTGGCAGGATTCATAGGTGGAACATTTTTTAATGAGTATGATTATCTAGGGGAGGTGAACCTAAGTTACAGCTATAGGAAAGAAAAGGAGGAGAGACGTTTTGAAGGAGGAAGAGTCAGGTTATGCTGACTGATCCCATAGGATTAGTTGTATATCAAAGTGCTTTGTAAACTACCAAGTGTTTAAAAAAAACATAAACAACGAATATTTACTATTGGACATATTAGAAGCAGTAATCAAGCAAGCAGAGAAACTCAAGATGTTGGAGAGGAAAATGGTAATTGTGGGCATAATATCATTGAGGGGACTATGGGATGGGATTATGGGTAGAAAGGAAGGTGGCAGAGAAGTTAATGCTACACAGCAGGCATGTGAAGTACTGCCCATGTCAGCACCACACTGGAGACTGCAGATGTTTATTAGTTAGAAGTTCTGGTTGCATGTGACAGAAACCCAACTCAAACTCATTTAAGAAAAATAGAATGCATTGCTGCACTATACTAGAAAGTCCAGCAATTGAGTGCTTTAACAGCGTGAAAACTCTGCCTGTTTAAATGGCTCAGCTCTACTTTCCTCTGTTTTAACTCCATTGTTAGGCTGGCTTCATTTCCCTGGGGCAAAAATAACCACTGACAACTCCAGACTTGCATGTCCCTTGTAGTTAGCAATTCCAGCAATTACATGATGTTCTGTCCCAGTTACTATCAGGTGAGCTGCCAGGTGGACTCCAATTGTCCCCACTTGGATCATGTCCGCGAGACAACCCCTGTTGTCAAGGGCATTGGTTCTCTTATTGGCCAGGCCAGGGCCCTTTGTCCCATCCCATTGGAAAAAACAGCCTCAATGAGCCAAAGGGAGAGTGTGGTTCTATAGCTAGAAGATGGGGAAAAACCCAAATAAACCTCTCAAATATGCCAACTACATGATGTAGCGTTGGAATCTCATAAACTCTCTATAATAAGCTTTATTGTTTCCCTTTTAGTGATGTGGAAACCAAGCCTTGGAAAAGTTGAGAAATTTGTCCAAGGGTCTATAGCTACGAATAAAATTGTAAAGCCGAGATGTTAATTCAGGTCCGTGGGTTCCAAAGCCTAGCCCTTTTGAGAGAATAGTTGAAACAGAGCAGGTATATGTGGAAATAAAAAGGGAGGAACATGTGAAAGTCTCTCCTTTGAGATATTAACTTCAGGTCCATCAACTTGAATCAGGAGGCAGTGTCAGAGAGGGAGAGGTGGGAAAGTCTGCGGGCTGGAAAGAGTGATTTGGTAGTTTAGGACTGAGGAAAAGGTTTTGAATACCCACTTAAGATTATGAACCAGGATTTCTATGAGAGGTGACAGGAGATTTTGGAGAAGCCAAATTGTAGTTTGAGCTGGTTACTCAAGTTATGGGGTTATTTCAGGAAGCACTCTGTCGCCATGGGACAACACAGAAGTAGAGACTGGGCATTTTATATGACCAAGTCATGGTATTTTTTTATAGGCAAAATACCATGGGCTTGGCTCTGTGTTAGACTCTAATCCTAGAGGATGGAATGGCAGGCACAGTTTGGTCAACAGTGGAGGAGGTGGTGAGGCACGTTTTGATGGCTGGCCTGATGCAAGCTGGCTGCAGATAGAAGCTGGAGAAGGCAAAACTGAAGGAGCTGAACAGGAGGTGCCCACTAATAGGAAGAAAGTTTGAATGTTCAGCAGGGGTGTAAATACTATGAATAAGTGACTGGAGTTCAAAGAGCTGCTGGGGAAGGAGAGTGGTAGTCAGGAAATGGAAGCAAAGGGAAAGAAAACTCAGACTCATCTGATTGAGTGTAAGGGTAAAACATAGTAAGAGATGCAGATAATCTGACACAAGCCAGGTCTTCTTCCAGCTAAGGATATAGAAAAGCTTCTGATGGATAGAGGTGTGCTTGACCTCCTGATGATATGGGGTATTACAAAGAACATGGAGTCAGATCTTGGTCTGGACCATGCTCTGCTACCTCTGCTACTTGCTGGTTGTATGACCATGGGAAAGGTATTGATCTGAATGTGAGTTTCTTCATCTATAAAGTAAGATAAGTATACTTATAGATATTTAGAGCTACTGTGGGAAATATATACATATACGGAGAGAGAGCCTAGCATTTATAGATATAAATGGTAGTTTGTGATCATAAGAGCAAATTTTAGGACGTTTGTCCCTTTAAAAAGTTTAAGTTTTACTCTGAGGCAAGTAAAGAATGCAATCCTGAGTTCTGGTTTGGCCTGAGAAGTCCAAAGGGGGCCATCCTCACACCAGATTAACTAGCATAATTTCTTTTATCCTTTCTTCAAATAACTGAAATTTTACTTGCCATATTTTTAACATGAACTTGAACATCATCCAAGCTCTTTTAAAACTGTGAAGCCCTGTGTTAGATGAGCTGGCTTTGGGAGGATCTATGTGGTGATTTATCTTGAGGATTATCTTGCATTGCCTGGGTCTCCATCTTGATTCACCTTGGCTATGCTTGTGGGGACAATTGTGGGTTTTATATATAGTAGATGACTGTGTTTTACAAGTATCCAATCACTCTTTTATTCTCTTTGACCTTATAAATATCTGATCACTATGCTTAAGAAGTATGAGCCATATCTTATTGTTAAAAAACTTTTGGCTACATGATATCCAGTCTATATCCACTGTGACTTATGTGGATACAAAGAGAACTGCAGTCATTGAGATTTATTTGTTAATTGTTCATTCATTCAACAAAACTTTATTTGAAACTTTCAATATGCAAAACATGGCTAGGTACTATAGGAAATACACATGAGAGTAATACATGTTCCAAGGCCTCAAGGAAATCACGGTCTGGAATACTGCCTGTGAGATATCAGGCCTTGTACAGCCACTGGGCAAGTGCTTCTCCCTTCACCTTGGTCTGCAGTGTACGTGGAACAATCCTGATAGTTTTTCTTTTCTTAATCAGCTTGAGAAGAAAAGAGTCAACAGGGCCTTTCCTTTCTTTGATATTTGAGATATTCTTGGAATGGTATTTCATTGCCCTTTGGTGGAATAGCTCATGAAATCCAAATAATACTTTGTGTAAACTATAGACTTCCCTGAAAAGGTGTGCTTGAATTTTTTTTTTTTTTTTTTTTTTTTTTTTTTTTTTTTTTTTTTTTTTGGTACGCAGGCCTCTCACTGTTGTGGCCTCTCCCGTTGTGGAGCACTGGCTCCGGACGCACAGGCCCAGTGGCCATGGCTCACGGGCCCAGCCGCTCCGCAGCATGTGGGATCTTCCCAGACCGGGGCACGAACCCGTGTCCCCTGCATCTGCAGGCGGATTCTCAACCACTGCGCCACCAGGGAAGCCCTGCTTGAAATTTTTGACTCAGCCAACTTGCTGTCAAGTTAAACACCCAATGTCAAGAAGGAATTTGAGCATTTGTAGAAAAGTCCAGCAAATTCTTATGAATTAAGAAAGAGTTAAAGAAATTCATTATAGTCAACAAGTTTGTAGAACATTTGTTTTGTGAGACATATCCCCCAAACTTATCTTTTTCCAATTCTGTTGAGATATAATTGACTTACAGTTCTGTATAAGGTTAAGGTGTACAGTATAATGACTTGACTTGTGTACATATTGTGAAATGATTACCACAGTAAGGTTAGTTAGCATCTATAATCTCATATGGTTATAAAATTTTTCCTTGCTATGAAAACGTTTAGGATTTATTCAAACTTTCTAATGGACCATGCAACATTGTCAACTAGTCATTATGTTGTACATTACATGGAGTTGGTGCTCACTCCAATTTTGCATTTCTAGCTACCTACATACTATGGAGGCATAGTGGGAGGAGGCCTCTTTCAAAAGTTCTCTCAAATCAGTCTAAAGGGTTTATTAAAAGCAGAGAGTTCAAGTGCTGTAAGTACTGTCCCTCATTTTTCAGTGGAGGAAGCTGAGGCATGAACAGACAGGAAAGCAAATTGAGGCCACCTGTTTAAACAGTAGCAATATAAAGACTTGAAACCAGGTCTCTGGACTCATTTTCATTGGACATTCTTGGATCATTTGTTTTAACTTTCTAGCAGTTTACAGTTAACTTGTTGAATTATGCCCTCCAAAATACTAAGAATAGAACCTGTTTTTCCCATTCTCCTACTTGCCCGCCAGTCACTTGACATATATAGATTATTTTAGAAATACATTTCTAAACGTTTAGCTTTTAAGTTTCACCAAATTTCCACCAGTTCCCTTTGACCCCCCCTGATGAGTCAGAATATTGTAAAGATTTAGAACAGGGGCTAAAAAAAGAACTGGGTTTTGGTCTTGTTCTACTATTTATTAGTGCCCAGAGCAAGTTATTTAATATTGGCGGTAGACTGCATTAGTGTTCTGCAAAGTTTCACTTTGTTCTACCTCTTCCTTGGGGGTCTATATTTTTCAACTCCAATGATGTTGATTTTGGCTGTGGCATTTACTCTGTTCAAGATAGCAAGAGAAGTTTGATCAGAATGTTAACAGCATAGAGTACCAATGTTTTGTGATTTGGTTTGGTCTCTTGTACTTCTGCTATCAGCCATGAGAAGAACATGCTCTGGTAGCTGCTAATCCCAGACCCAGAAGAGAGAAATTTTGAGCAGAACTAAACTCAGATTGCAGCTTGGAGTCAAACCACATTTGCAGCCTGGAGCCTAGTCAGCTAATCCCAATTTAGTCCATAGAGATTTCCTAGACAACCCATAAACTTATTAGTGAGAAAAATAAATCTTTGTTGTTGTAAGTCATTGAAATGTTGTGTTGTTTGTTATGCAGCATTATCATAACAATAGCTGACTAGTACAATTTCTCTATGCCTCAAATGCCTGATCGATAATGTGAAGTAATAGTTGTACTATACATATTTCCCCAGTGTTTGAAGATTCATTGAGATCATACATGTAACATATTTAGAACATTGTCTGTCACATCATAGAAAATTATGTCATCCATTATTATAGATTATTATTTACTGAACCATGCTCTCCCCAAAGTAAGCACATAAATAAAGACATGTTAGTGTACTTACATCACCTCCATAAAATAGTGTAAAACCTGCCAATGGAGGAGTACAGACAAGCACAATGAGACAAGCACAAGGAGTACAGACAAGCACTTATCACCATGGGTTATACTTTTCCCCCAACTCCCAAATTCTTGCTGGGATAATGGGCAACATGAACCCCTTGATGGGTAGTGGGTCTCTTCATTCTGTAAAATACCTTAGCTCTTCTGCCTATGCCTGACATCTCCAGAGCAGATTAAGAATGTAGTATTGGTGGCTGGAGCAGGTACCCTTGGTATCCAGCTGATATCCCCTGGGTCCATATCCGAGTTTCATATGCATTGAACACTTTCTACCTCAGACACTTGTATATCTCTATTTTTCAAAGCTCATTTAGCAGGATAGCCAGGAAGTGCCTCTGGGGCAGCCCTCAAGTCGTGAGAAATGGGAGTTGGAGGATTAGTACTCTAGCTTTTTCAACCTTATATTCTGCTAGATTCCAGCAGAACTGAGCCCCAGTTTCCAACAATGATAACCTGTTCATTGACATGTCATTTACTGGGTTTTCTTTCTTTTCTGTCTCACTATCCCTTCTCCCTCATTTGTGCTTCCTTGGATCACACCCCCCTAATACTGCCTGAACTCAAGGCTCTTTCTCAGGACCTGCTTTTGGGGTAACAGGCTCAGACAGTGGAGTAACCTATCTTTACCCCTTTTACTTACGCTGTCTGCTGTGGGCCAGGGGTACCATCGTAGACATCTACACTTATGTTGACAAACTGGCAGTATGTTTTAAGTGTTTTTTTCCCCTTAATTCTGCGGGTAACAAAGCCAGTATTTTTATTTGGATAGGCTTGTTGTCTCAGTGGAAGGGAGCTGCTTCACCCAAGGTTATGTACCCTCCCCAGTGTCAGCCCACATCAAACAACTGATTGATGCATGGGTTCAAAGCTTGGCCCTCCCTTGCTTCAATTTGATATACCTCTGAAGGTGATGCCCAGCTTCCTAACCAGCCACAGAGTTGGGATGGCTGAGGCTTCTGTATAAATGCATTATAGTTCAACTCCTCTTTCTGTCCATTGCTGCTTCTCTTTCTTCCCTGCAGCCGCCATTCCCAAGAGCACTTCCCAATAAACCTCCTGCATGCAAATCTCTGAGTATCTGTGTCCAGTTGGTTCCAGGAGTGGTCCTAGGAAGTAGACTTTAAAATGGGATTTTGGAGCTGGAGCACTCCAGAGGCCAGCTGGTAATGAGGACTCAATCACAGGTAGTAAGTAGAGTCCTGATTGTCCTTGGCTTGCCATCGTGGTGCAATTGTTGAAAGCAGTGATGAGCTGTGATGGGATCCCAGTGGAAGGGAATGCCTTGGCTGGTGCAATTTGAGAGGCATGGAGGAGATGGTCCTCGTAGACTATGAAACCGGATAGTTGTTGCTTTGAACTGTTCATGATTTAATCAGTGGAACGAAACAGAGACTCCAGGAGTAGACCTACATTTATAAGTCAATAGATTTTCAACAAAGGGGCTAAAGCAACTAATTAAAAAAAATTGTCAAAAAAACTGGTTGTGGAACACCTAGAAATCCATGTGGATAATCATATACTTTGGCCTTATTTCATATCATACACAAAAATTAATCCAATATGGATTTTAGACTTATAAAATCTAAAACTACAAAGCTTAAGAATTTAGGGTATGAAAAGATTTTATAAATAGGATAAACAGCAATAATAATTTTTTAAATAATAAAATATACTTTGTAAAATGAAAAACTTCTACTCATGGAAAGAGACTGCTAGGAAAATAATTAGATAAGCCACAGACTAATAAAATATTATATATATTAAAAAGTGTATTGTATATTAAATATTTAATTAAATAAAATAAATATACATATTAAATAAAGACCACAAATGCAGCTAGATCAAAGTATTTCTTCCATCCAATAACAAAAAGAAATTGTCAAAAGATTTGAACAGTTCAGACCCTTCCCAAGGAAACTTGATAAATAAGCTCATAAAAAAACTGCTTGACATTATTAGTCACAGGGGAAATGCAAATATCGTCAGAATTAGATACCACTTCACACCTACTAGAATAGCTGAAATTTAAAAGTCTATGAACAGTAAATGTTGGTGAGGAGATGGAGATAGAACAACTGAAACCTGCCGCCAGCCGCGGGGGGTCCAACAATTGACGAGAGGGGGTAGGGAACTGAACGCACCAAGGTATGGGATCAGAAGGGCACAAACAACTGATGGTTGCAAGGCAAGTTTAATAACAAAGCGTAGCCATCTATATCCCCCTAAAGCAGGGAATTTGCTTAGTCATGCCTTATCGGCATCAGCTGGTTGATTGGCTTCTCGGCTTAGTCACGCCTTATCGGCATCAGCTGGTTGATTGGCTTCTCGGCTTCTCCCTCAAAGGCACCAATTTCCCCTCCAGGGTTGCTTTTCCTAGCTTTAGGGAACAACCAGGAACTCCCAGTAACTGAGCAGGTCCCTGGAGCGATTTGGCCAAAGGCCATCTCCTTTTTTACGTTCATACCATAAAGTCCAGGATGCATACCAAGGAGAGTACAATCGGGCCCTGAGGCTTATGGGGGTCTTAATGGCGCCTTCCTCAGAGGGCAATGCTCGCCACATTCCCCCCTTTTATTTTTTAAAGCTTGATAATGCAATTTCAACCCATACACCTCCTGACGAAGAGCAGCGAGACGGCCAACAATAAAGCGTCATAAACAAGGTAAGGCAATTAACATCAACAATACACACGACCCCACGGTAATCAATCCTGTGAGTCCATTTTGAAACCAATGCATTGGGTTTAACCATTGAAGCTGATCCAAGAGTCCTTGAATTAATTGTTGGGGCCCGTCTTCTTGTAGATGAGCTTCTTGAATTGCTTGTATTTCCGCATTAAGTTTTTGTATGTTCAAACAAATGTGTCCATCAGTCCATACACTTAAAAAGTGCATTTTTACTTTGTTCCAATCCCAGTCAGTTTCATTATAAGGGTGTTGAGTCACACAAATCCAAGTATATTTAGCATGGCAAATCAAACGCATTTTCAATTTTAAAGCCATAATTTGGTCTCCTAAACCTATGAGAGCATTTTTTAAACTCATCAACCTCAGTTTTTAGTTGAGTATCAATATGACTTTGTAATGCTAATGCAATACTGGTGTTTTTAGACAATTGATTAACATAATGTGCTTGTTGTACAGTTTTACTTAATGCTAAACCGCTGGTAGCGGCTGTGGCTGTTAAAGCGGCTAAGGCTAATATGCTACATATTAATATTCCAATGAATCGTTTAGGTCATTTTAAAGCTTCAGATAATTCTAGCCAAGCTTGCATGCTAGTACTATGATACTATGGTTCAGAAATATTTACAGGCAGCATTACATAGGAAGGTTGTTTTAACATCATAACAGAAAAAGTTCCTTTCATAGGCAGAATGCAAGTACTAAAAATACAATTCTGACAAGTTATATTATATCCTAAGGAACCAGAAGTAAACTCAATCTGTAAATCTCCTATTAGCAAGGCATGAGGGTGTAATACAAGTAATAACCAGTTGATAAGAATAAGACAATGCAAACTTCCCAAAATCCCAATGCTTATAAAAAACCAAACTATTATTAGTAACAGAAACTGAAGAAAGTGGAATGGTACCATTATTATAATTTAAGGTGCACCAGATTTGAGAATTCAAAATCAGATTGGGGAAAATCAGAAGGAAAAAAGGAGGGAAACTTCAAACTTATAACAGCTTTAATTACCTTTAAACTATGGCTGGCCAGTAAAGTCCCTTGTCCTCCTACATATACTTCAACACAAAAATAGTATCTTTGCCAGTCTCATTCTTTCCATTTTTGTTATTGTTGCCCTGTGAAATCATTATTTCTAGAACAGCAAGAAGATGTAAAGCTTTCTCAGCTTGGTAGGTTAATATATACAGGTCTACGAACAAAAAACACACTGCTTGGGCAAATTTTTCTTCAAAAGGTTCTATGAACTGATAAAGTTTTTCACCAACGGATATGGCTTCTGTATACTGTCGGACATGATACAGGATGACTGCTTGATTGTAATACAACATACTGTTTTCAAGATCATGTAGTCCATCCATTTCTTCAACAGCCGAGTGCACCTGATTCTTCAGTTGGTTAAGTGTCTGTCTTAAACTATCTGTTGTTGTCTGGTTACTTTTGAAAAACTCAGCTACTGCCGTATTCAAAATTATTTTATAATCGTCTTTGTTTATATCTTGTAGGCAGGCAAGATGTTGCAGACAGACATCATAATTTCCAGCTGTAAAAGCCTGGAAAGCACTGGTGGACAACTCCTTCTCTTGATCAGTGATCTCAGGTCGCTTCTTGGATACTTTTTGTCCCATATTTTTTTACTTCTGACTATTGCCCCGAGTTACTATCAACTTTACTATGTGGCCACACTTTCACTCTTAACTCCGGGGATTCACCTACTGAGATTCAGATGTCCCTCTTGTCAGGTCCCTGTTCGGGCGCCACTTGCCGCCAGCCGCGGCGGGTCCTCAAAGTGCAGCAACAATCGACAAGAGGGGGCTAGGGAACTGAACGCACCAAGGTATGGGATCAGAAGGGCACAGACAACTGATGGTTGCAAGGCAAGTTTAATAACAAAGCGTAGCCGTATATATACCCCTAAAGCAGGGAATCTGCTTAGTCACGCCTTATCGGCATCAGCTGGTTGATTGGCTTCTCGGCTTCTCCCTCAAAGGCACCAATTTCCCCTCCAGGGTTGCTTTTTCTAGCTTTAGGGAACAACCAGGGACTCCCAGTAACTGAGCAGGTCCCTGGAGCGATTTGGCCAAAGGCCATCTCCTTTTTTACGTTCATACCATAAAGTCCAGGATGCATACCAAGGAGAGTACAATCGGGCCCTGAGGCTTATGAGGGTCTTAATGGCGCCTTCCTCAGAGGGCAATGCTCGCCACAGAAACCCATAAACACTGCTGGAGGGAGTGTCAAATGGTACAACCAGCATAGAATATAATTTGACAGTTTCTTATAAAGTTAAATATAACCTACCTTATGACCCACAAATTATACTCCTAGGTATTTACCCAAGAAAAATGAAATAATATGTCTAAAGAGAATTTCAGAGCAGCCTTAATCACAATAGCCCCCAAACTGGTAACAACCCAAATTTCCACCAACAGGAGAATGGACAGACCAATTTAGTATAGTCATACAACACTACTCAACAATAAACAAAACATAAATGCTGATAGATGCAGCAACATGGATGAATTTCAAGAACATTATGCTGAAGGAAAGAAACAAGGAACATGAGAACAATTGTCTATGAAGATCTAGAACAGGTAAAACTAACCTACAGTGAAAAAGATCACAATAGTAGTTTCTTCTGGGTGTGGAGATTGACTGAGAAGGGGCAGCTGTGACCTTTCTGGGGTGATGGAAATATTTGATATACATATTGATAGGGATATGGTTATATGGGTATATATGCAGCCACAGTTAGATTGTTGTATTCATTTGTCAAAACTAATCAAACTTAAAAACAGAATGTTTCACTGTATGCAAATTATACTTGAATAAAAGCAAGGGTAAAAAAAATAACAGCAAGTACACCAAGGACTTACCAAAAATTTGGAAACAAGATTTTTGAGCTTGATTAGATTTTATATTCTTTTCCTTTAAATGATTTATTGAGCAAATGATCATTTTGGAGAGTGTCTTTACCTAAATAAATTGCAGTTACACATTCCCAATTTAGATATTCTTTTTGGGACAACAATTAGAAGTATAGACCAAAGTGATATATGCAAGTTCTTTATTGAAGTATTTGATGTTATATTTAATGGTAAAAAGTTAAATGAAACCAAAATGGTCAAGAAATTATGGCATATTTGTATGCTGAATTATTTCATAGCTAAAAATATTAAATAACTGTTGTACAATGAGGAAATAGTAATAATAACATTAGCAAACAACATAGGATATAAAATTGTACAGATAGCATGATTTCATCCATGCAAATAATATGTGCATGGGAAACTCTGGACACGTATGTACTGGATTGCTAGCAGTGGTTACTCTAGGATTGTAGATGACTCTTATTCTTTTTAAACTTTATTTTCTGCATTTCTACTTATTCCTTTTATAATCTGAAATAAATCATAAGTGTTATAAAGTTTTACAGTAAAATGAAAGTTAAACCTGATAAAGCCCTGAGCTTGCTTTCTTTGCCCTTCTATGGATACTCAACTATAGGTAAATCGTCTATAGAAGTACATGGGAAACCTATGAAGCTTTCTCTGAAATCAACTGCTCAGTTCTTACAGCAAGAGGATATGAATTAGGTTTTTTTTTTTACTTTCCTGATGAAACCAGCTCTCCTCTCCCTTTGGCAGTCTTCCTCATCTCTCCTCTCCATCCTGCTCCAATTCTGCTGTTCTCTGAACCATGAAGAGCAGTGATGCTCTTTAGGAGATTCTAGCAAACACTGATATCACCAACTTCCATGCCATTCTAAAAATTTGGCTCCATTTCCTAGTCTGCAAACTTGTTTTGATCAGAATTGGAATTAGCGCAATAAGAAGTCATGTACATTTCAGCCCCACTGTTTGGTATTTTGCTGAAATTAAGTGAGCTCAGGATTCTGTAAGAGATCGCCCTGCACCAGAAGGGTTTCTACAAGCTTGCAGGCATCGGGCACAGTAATTACTGTAGAAAAAAAAATTTTAACAATAAATCAGTTCATTAAAACCAAGGCAATGCATAACTGCATATAAGAAGAGGAGAAAGGGAGTGAGGGAAGAAGGACTCTCAAAAATCTCTCCATGATGTTTTATTTTATTTATCCAAATGCCAATCCAAAGGTTGCTGCAGGACAGTGCTTATAAAACAGGTCTGCAAAGGGAATCTCTGCAGAAAATGCTGCCTCGCCCGCTTCACTGGCAGTTGAGTTCACAGTAGAAATACATTCAATTCCACATAGTAATAGTGCTTTAATAACAGATGAAAATATGTTTTATGGTGTGTGTTGATAACTAAATGCTTATCCTATATATAGAAATTCAAATAATTGGAATTTCTCATATCCAGCATCCAGTTGAGACCACTGGAGAATACCTTGATATAGAAGGTTAGAATCAATAGACTGTGTTTTGGTTATTTTTCGGAAGATGTCTGCTGTATGTTTAATATACTATATTTGTATTATGGGCTCTGGTTCCTGTAAATCTGGGGTCTCTCTTTCTTGAATGAATGAGGAGATAAGCAATTGAATTTGAAAGATACTTTATGCAACAGAAAAGCAATTTTGTTCCTGGTTATCAGAGGGCAAGGAGTGAACTAGTGATTGAATGCTAAATATTTTTAACCCTTGGGATTCTGGTTTACGCTGAGCTCAATCCATCTCAGCTATAAAGGAGGAGTATTTTGTTGAAAGTTTATTCAGTTTAAGATAATTATCTTTTAGTGTTAATGGACATGGATTTATGTTACAGAATCTCAAATTTCCATTTTTATAGAAGGAAAGGAGGAAGATTTCCATTTCTTCCAATGAGGACACGTGAATACTGTTTTGCTCTGACTACAGCCGCTTTGTGATAGACTTGTGTTGGTTTTAACCATTGTTCACAATGGTCCCTGAAGTTCTTGGCACTCCCAGCCAAATAAACGAGGCTGACATTTTCCCACCACATTTCCTGGTGAAAACCTTATTGTTCCGCTCCATTTGTTCTTCTCAAATAATTTTTAAAAGAATTCTATGACTTAAAAATTACTTGTTTTAAATTCTTTACTCCTGAGTCTTTGAGAATAATAGTACTGTATTGCTTACGTATGGATATATCTGACACTATTTTAACTGACTATTTCTGAAAAGTGTACCATGTCAAAAGACGATGTTTTTTGGCTTATCAGTTTATAGCACCCACGTGGTAGCCAGCCTCCGAGATGGGCCCCAGTGATCTTCCCCATCTGGCACTGATGTCTTTGTATAGTCCATACCCACACTGTATCAAAGTTGGCCTTTGTGATCAATAATATAAGGTGGAAGTGAAGGAGTGTATCTTCTGAAATAGATCACTTGAGACATTGCCACTCCGCCTCGTTCCCTCGGACCACTTACCATGTGATAAGGACACTCCAGTATTCCTATATGGGAAAGGCCCACGTGGCAATGAACTGAGTGAGGCATCCACAACCAGCACCAATTTACCAGCCATGAGAGTGAGACATCTTGGAAGTGGATGCTCCAGCTCCAGTCAAAACTTTTGATGATAGCTGCCCTGGCCAATGTCATGACGGCAACCTCATAAAAGATCCTGAGTCAGACCACTCAGCTAAGCAATGCTCAGATTCCTGACCCACAGAAACTCTGAGAGATAATAAATATACACTGTTATTCTAAGTTGCTAATTGTTGGGGGTAATTTGTATGCAGTAGTAACTTGACACTGGAAAAAGCCTGCAAAGCACAAAAACAGATTTCTCACTTAATAGAATTTTATAACACTATGCTAGGATGAGAGTAACTTTGGGAGTTGGACATTGTAGATTGTAACAATACACTATTTTTTTAAAATCAGTTTCTGCAATTAAAGTTTCTGTTACCAACAAGTGTGATCATTGCTTCTAGTACTTTACTTGCTAAGGTCAAAATTCTCCATGGGTCGGCTGACTTAGATCTGCCCCTTAGTTCAGCAAGTATATTTGCTTCAACATTTGAATAACCATCAGAGTGTGATTCACGACTCCAGGAGTGATTAGTCATTAGAGACAACTAAGTTTCTGTGTGGTGAATTCCTAACATATAAGTTAAAGAAGGAGGAACTACAAATGATAGCCTCTCTTAAGAGCTGTGATTAAGGAGGGTAGGATGTGGTAAGTAGTGTCTGCTTCCCAAACTGGACTCTTCCCATACTGACAAAAGCCTTTCCTGTATGGATCAGGTTGACCTGTCAATCTTAGAATAAATAGAAAACCTAGCGGTGGCAATACAAATGTACATACACACACAAAATAATGTATGTTCCTCAATAACTCAACTGAGTGCATGTTTATTGAGCCCTTGCTGTATGCAGTCCACTCTGCAGGAATTCCAATTAATAGAAAACACAGATTCTACTTCCTGACCCATTCTGTGCCATGATCTTTAAGACTATGATGAACAATCCTGGATGGAAGCCTCTCAAATCCCTCCTACCCAACTGACTCTTAGATCTCTCAATTCTTCCACTTGGGTCTGAAGCCATTTGTTTGGAGATTTGATCTAAGCATTTATCACTTGTCCTGCCACATGGCTTCTTTTTTGGTTTCCAAAATTTCTTTCCCTTGTTTACTTAGCCCTGTCTTCCTAGTACTTAACTGTTGGCATGCTTTACTATCTACTCTGGTTTCTTAATTACTGGTTGACCTCCTTCCTCTTTAGTTCTCTTATTTCTGGTTTAATTCATTGAAATACGTTCTATTAATAACACTGGGTCTGTACCTTTAAGAAACATAATTAAGTAGAACAACCATGTGGCAGAGGAATGCACAAATTCTGCATTCTGCTTCCTGTCCCCCAGAGACACTAACTGTCCATGAATCAGCTCCATTTCCCACTACTCTGCCACTAGGGCTTACACCGCGGGAGGGGCTCTTGATTGTACCCTGTGCAAATTAACTGTTCAGGTTCTCAGACCTGATCTCATGAGACTTATAGTCTAGTTAAGGAAGTAAGACCTGGTGGAAAAAATTCCAATAGTAGGAGATTTCAAAATGACAATAATAGAACAGATCTAATGAGACACAGAACACAATTGTTATTAAGTGACATTAATGGTCATTGATTGTTATAGTATACAAAGGAAGGTGTGATTCCTCCAGGTGACTCACCAGGGAAGGCTTTACAGAGGAAATAGTATTATGAGCTTGGTCTTAGATGCCAAGTAAGATTTGGATAGGCCAACTGGAAGAGGAAACTTGAAATGCGTGAACATGAGGATCACAGTGAACGCTTAAAGATAACAGTACATAGGGCCTGGTCAGAGGACCCTGAGTTGGTAGATCCTAGCCCAGGGCCCTGGGGAGAAGCCTGAAAAGGGAGTATGGGGCAGGTTGTGATCAGCAAATGAGATAATATATGGGAAAGAGCTTTGTAAACTTCAAGGCAGCATAGAAATATAAGAAACTATTATTACAATAGCAGAAACTCTGGTGGTTGCCAGTGAAATAATATTTGTCTTAGGGCTTTGTTATTTCTTTTAGAGGAGATGTTTGCAGATCATTGCTTTGACTAGCTCTTCTCCATGTTCTGTTGCCTGTAGCTGTCTTTCTGTCTTACTGACTTCTTTTCAGCCATCTTTAGTACAAACGGTGAAACTGTAGAAAAACTTCAAGGCTTTGCTCTCCACTTCCTTTAAAGGTTCTTCATCTCTTTAAGAGTTTAAACTTCTTTTTATAACTGTGGCAGCTGCAACTCCCAGAGGTCCACCTAGCCTCCAGGTTTGTTTACCACTCAGCAGGGATTTGTTTACCACCTGGTAGGAGAAAGAGTCAAGAAGATAAAAGCCAATCAGGGAAGTAGAAAGACAGAGCCAGGCAGAAAATACCAAGAAAATAAGATTAGAAACACCAGGCTCATGTAGAGTTGACTTTAGCAATATGGTGACCCTGGGAAGCACGCTGAATGCACATGTTAAATCACTTTATTCTGTAGGTTGTTAGAGATATAGTACATCTTCTAATATGTGTCCACTGAACATGCCCCACCATTTTAAACTTTCATTTCCCAATCACTTCATTTTAAATTCCCAAATATGTACGTTTCTCGCTCTCACATTGTAAATTGTCTGGTCATATTTTATTTGGGGTGGAGTCTCACTTGTGCTGATGAATAGTTAATAAAATACCATTCATTCTGAAATACTAAGACAACAATGCTCTTCTTTAACATAATTATTCGATAGCTAAAGTGATATTGACAAGCTTGAGGTACCATTGATGCCCTAAAGTAACATCTGAATCCACAAGTCAAATTATTTTAAGCCAAGCCTAAGTGCATTTTATTATCTTTCTTTGAAAACTGGTGATCTGGTTACGGTGTGGATATAGTTATTTTTCATTAATTAGAATAGCCAGTGAACCAGAAATTCTGGTTATCAAAGAATCTGGAAACTCAGGGTTTTGGTGTAGGAGTATTTTATTGGTTAATGTATATTATTTATAAGTTTAAAGATAAAAAATATTGTCAAATTATTTTGTTCGTGGAACCATTTAACATGTATGCTTTTATAATCTATTTTTAGTCAGTCAGATACTCTAAATATGTTAACTTTGATCTTGCTAATTCACTTGAATATGGGGTAAGATACATGATTTTTAAGTATTTAAAAGATGCAATTTAAAATCATTGATTGAACTGGTTGTTTATAACTGGAAGCAACTGTTTCTTAGAGATTGGGGATTTATTGTGTATGACTTATATTAAGGGATAAATAGGTTCTGTAACTCAGAATGTCTTAAGCTGAAATTTGAGACCATCCTACACCATTAAAACATATTAATAAATCATTCATTCAATAACATTTGTTGCTCACCTACAAGTTTTACGAGAACTTTGTTAGCCAGAGGTATTTTTCAAATGTCAACATCTAGAAATTAGGTGGAGAACAATGAACTAATGGCTACATAGAAAGCTGGTAATTATCTTTCTAGAAAAGTCGTGCATTACTATTTGTATTGATGAGGATTTATTGGGAGTTCCCCATAAATTTCATTCAGAATAAAGAGTCAAGAGCAATCTGGGGCAATTCATGGAGAAGGCAAGTAGGCCCAGAAAGCAAGGAGGAGGTGCACACTTAGTTACAGTTCTTGTGCTATTTTATAAGCCGTCGCTACACTTTAAAATCTGACAGCCCATGGGCAAACTGTGGGTATTTCAGAGATTCCAGGTAGAACTGGCAGAAAGGTAATTGTATCCTGTGGAGCTTGTGGGAGAAGGTCGGAAGGATTCTTAGAGTTTATTAACCATTCTAAGGGCTTTCCTACACACCTTTCTTAGGAACTCTGAAGTTTGCCATTTACTCCTCACTGACCCCTTTAACTTTTAGCCTTTTCTTCCTTCCAATTAATTTTAAGTGTTGCTACAAGAAATCATATTACCAAGCTTCTACTTTGACTAATGTATTGAAACGACTTCTCAGTACAATGTGCATTTGACCCTAGGCATCTGAGTTTTTTTCCAACCAATTTTCATTACTTGCTAATAATGTCTACTCCTGTCAATTGGACAGGGTGTGCCTTTCCTTTACATAACTACTTACCCCTTCTATCTGGGGAGTCATTTATTTATTCTAGTTTGTGGCTACCTACTTTTTGTACCATGCTAGGTGCTGGTGGTACCAAAACATTATTTAGATTCCAGCAATCTCAAAAAGGAGCTCATAGCCTAGAGAGAACACAGACACCTAAGTAATTACAGAACAAAAGAAGAAGTGCTGTCATACAGCTGTGATGAACGAGGGCATGGGAACACGGAGGAGAGAGTTACTAACTCCCTCTGGAGGATCCCAGAAAGGCTTCACAGGAAAGGTGATGCTTGAACAGTTTTGTGAAAGATGAACATCTATTGTTCATATGTAAAGAATGGAGAAATAACAACAACCAAAAATAAAAGCAGGATTTGGGAAACAGCAAATAGTATAGTTGGAGTGCTTGCAGTGAGAAATGAGACATGGAGAAGCAAATAATCAAATCACACTTAGGCATATTTTTAAATTGAAATTAATTCAGAAATTCTCTTCAAGATGGCAGAATGAGCTGATGTATGGGAAGTTCCCCATCCAAGCTAAATAAATGGAGTGTTTTTAAAAGTACCTTTCTTGAGAGCTTGTTTGGAGATTCTAGCAGGAGAGTGTGGCTACTCACATACCTTGGATTGAAGAACGGTCCTCCTGTATCAGGGAAAGTTGTCCTCTTTGACTGAGCATGCAGCTTCGGGAGGCATGCACATGGAGAGGTGGGGGGGCGGGCGGGGACACCTGCCTAAGCAGCAGATCAGCCGAATCAGCCCTGGTGATCAATGGGGTGACAGATGTCACAGCCAAATTGCCCTCACATTCTGAAAGTACCTTTCTGAGCACAGTAACAAGAAAGGAAATCTCTAGTTGTGGGGATGAAAAGGGACCCCAAAGCAGTGTGTGGGACTTGAAGCCCCATTATCTATAGAAGTGCCTTATTATAAGGGCTAAAGTTGGGACCTACATCATTTGTAGGTCAAGGAAACACAAACAGGGCTGCGGAATAAACTCAGGAGAAATTCCATGCACTGATTTTAGGATGAGGTACAGAAGCATCCCATAGATGTTGCTATGTAGTGCTGTTATTGTCATTGCTTTCTACAATGTCTATATCTTCAGCTTTGGTTTCCTCTTTAACCCATGATTTGTTTACAAAAAGAGCTGACATGCTGCTGGGTGGGATTTGCTGTGGGGTGTGGTGGGAGTTTGCCTTTGGGTACAGGGGCACCCCATTTCTTCCTCGTGGTTGCCATAACAGGGACATTTGTTTCCAGTCACAGAATCTTCTCTGACAGTCTTTGGGATCAGAAGTCTCACTTTAGGGAACTGAATGGTATCTGTACCTCAGTGGGTGGATGTGTGGGCAGGCCTATTCCCACCTTGCATGGCAGCCATAAGTGACCCTTCCGCCAGTTATACCTGGAATCTTTCAAATATCCACCCAGTTTTCTGGCAGAATCTCCATCGTCCTCTCTTTTGTCTATGTGACTTTTGTTGTCAGTTTGTCTCAGTTTATTTCTTATATCTTTTACAAATTCCTCACTCTATGTTTTTCTGGCACCTTCACTCCCTTTACCCTGCGTATTCTGCTTTCCAGTGCCTTTTAGGATTTATTTGCCGATTTATTCTGTGATAACTTTGAAATTTTGCAAGGGAGGATGGGTAACCTTGTGTGTTTACTCAGCTATCCTGAAGAAGAAAACTATCTACTCTGTCGTCTAGTCCGTATCCCTGATTCTTTAAAGCCTAAGGATCCTGTATTATTTATTAAGGTTGCTCCATAGCCACTGAAGGAAAGTAAAATTGCTTTAACACCTGAAAGGATAGGAAACTGTTGTTTTTTACACTTATGTGATATTTCAAGATAGTACTAGTCCCTCAGGAGTAACTCTGGAATATCATGGTGTCCCTTTGTCTTAGAGATTCCATCTGCTAAAACACTATGTCCTCCCACACCTGCCATCTGAGTGAGCTACTCAAGTATGGTGTGACTGATGGGTAGTTTTGTCAGTTTAGCAAAAGGAGGGCTTTCATAGTAGCCTATGAGACAGCTTCGATTTGTGGGGCTATGTAACACTAGGTTTAAATATCCCCTTTTCTGTCCAAGTCCGGAGCCAAAAAAAAAAAAAAAAAGGATTCAAAGACATTACTTAGAAGGCTTTCAGAGTGGTTCCTGGAATCCGGGAGCCTGGTATATTTGATTCAAACCTAAAAAAACTCTACAGACTGGAGACCAGCTAAAGTGACCTGTGGCAGCAGAGCAGGGGTTGTATCTGAGGAGGGACCACCTTCACCGGACAGCAGCAGGTCAGGGGTTCCTTTTTCCTAGGGACCAGGTAAGGAATCTGTAGTGTCCGCCTAGGGTCATTTACAAATGAAACCCAGGAGGGTCGAAGGAACCTCAGCCAACACAGGCTGCCATGTTCTGCTCAGATGTCGGAGCTGAGGGGGAGCCACAAGCCAAAAGAGAGAGGCTGCCCACGTGGCGTGTCCCACCCGAGCGTGCGGGAGAGAGGGCTTCAAACACTGGCCGGGGGTGGAGGAAGCCAGCACAGATCACACAGGTGTCAGTAAAGTAAGATGTCCTGCCCCGTATCTCCTCTCCTTCCTTTATGACCTCTTCAACCTTGGGGATGCCGCAGGCAACCCACCCAGTGGGGGAAAAAGAATAGAATTTCTAGGTAGGAGAATAAGAAAGTCACTTGTGCCACCTCCCTTCACTGTCAGCTTCTAACCTGAAGCAGACCTGAGCTGGGGAAATGGGAAGAAACTGGAAATCTAAATGCAGTGCAGAGCTTGGAAATGACCAAGTACATGAGATGGTACTTGGTAATTTAATGATTGATAGGAGACATCCTGGAGATTAACATGTCCAGAGAGCATCTTAATAGCCAAGAGTGTCCGGAGAATTTGTGGGACCTGGCTGAAATTTCCTCAGGGCAAAGAGAATAAAAATACCACAGGTTGCTTCATGAGTGCACCTTTCTTATTATCTCAATGTCTTACTTGTTCAAAGCAACATTATTACAGACACAATCCCCACCCTGCCTCAGGGCGAGTGCTACACACTGTGGACTGGTCCTGACCTCTCTCTGGCAGAGTCCTCTTAGGCAAAGTGTGGGACAGGATAATCTGGGGTCTTAGAATCCTAGTCCCACCATGACATGTTGTCACAGCTCTGAATTTTTGTTCTGTTAACTGGTGCTTTATCAATTCCATTAGTTCAGGAATCTGAGCTTTTTTTTTCTAATATTAAACCCTAGATGCAAGGAAAGAAAATGAAGACCTCCAGATCAGTGGTTTTTAAAGTGAGCTCCCTGGACCAGCAGCATTAACATCATCTGGGAGCTTGTTATACATGCAAATTCTCAGACTTACAGAGTAAGAAACTCTGGACCTGCGATTCAGCAAACTACATTTTAAAAAGCCCATGAAGTGGTTCTGATCCACACTAAAATTTGAGCACTGTAGATGCTCAACAGAACCTCACTTTACTAAGCTGTATTACGACTTCAGTATTTCTAAATTTCTTTGCACTTTTTAAAAAGGAGGGATATTTCCTGGCATAATATGAATCATTTGGGAAAACTCTATTGCATATGATTCCTCTCTCATTTTGGAGGATGTTATTCAAATACCACTTGGGTTCCTTGAGTATAGAATTTCTGAAACATGTTGCTTGAACAGAGGTGAGTCTATTACAGTCTGAATTCCAGCCAAAGTGTCTCCTAGTAATTAAGCTGGAGCCCTGGCAACAGAAAAATCTGGGTTTGAGTTCTGTTATTTGCTTCTTACTAATTTTATTATTATTATTATTATTATTATTATTTTGGCCGGGCTGTGTGGCTTGTAGAATCTTAGTTCCCCAACCAGGGATTGAACCCGGGGCCACAGCAGTGAAAGCACCAAGTCCTAACCATGGGGCCAGCAGGGAATTCCCAATCTTGAGTAAATTGTTTAACATTTCTAAACCTCAGTTTCATAAAATTTGACACCAGGATGACAACAGTCTTACAGGACTGTGGAGAGGATAATATACGGCATATATAATGTGAGCAAAACAGTTAATTCAGGGCTTGATGAACAAATACGCTTTCAGTTCAATGGTGGTTGTTATTATAACTGAGATGTCCTCCACACAGTTTGGACTGCACCTCAGGTGTCCTAGTCTATTTCCAGAAAAGACAGTTTGCCACAGACCTGCCACAGTCCAAGAAGCCCAGAAGTTCAGTAGTTTATTCCTCTCACAGGCCACAACTGTTCCAGACTTCCCCAGAACTCATGAGTATCCTCATTCAGAAGTTGACCCAACTTTTTCTGTAGTTTTTTCTTTTTTCGTGATTAAGGAGAAGGCAGCCTCAGTGAGATGTCTGAAACATAGAACTTGGACAACCTTCTTGCCCTTCCCAGCGGCCGTGAATTTTGGAGTGACAGGATCCCCTCCTTGACTTTGGTAGCACTACTTGACTTCCATGGCTAGTTTTCTGCTCCAGACCAGCAACTTCTAAAATAATAATTATACCAAACAAAAGCCTTAATTTCTCAGTCTGAAAGCATTTGAATTCTAGATAATTGTTACAATAGAGTTTTCTCCTAGAGCGGTAAGTATCTATTGCACTATCTTTGGGTTACAGTAGGCCATTTAGGTGATTTTTTCAGGACAAAGGGAGTATTTGGCTTTTCCCTTTTTTGTGAGAAAAAAAAAAAAACCTCCAATTTTAAAGTCCTTCTAGTTTCTATCAGTCCTACCAAATTTTAAAAATATAGCAGCTAGTATAATAGAGTCATTCAGAACAATGGATTGAAAAAAACCCTGTCATCCAATCCTAGCTCTGCCTCATGCAACTTGTGTGATGTGGGAAAGATGTTCACCCTCCCTAAACCTCCACTGAACCATCTACAAAGTGAGGAGAGTCCAAAGAGCATCTCCTTCATTGCGTTGTTGGGAGGGTTATATGAGAAATCAAAGGTAAAGCATTTAGCTTGGTGGCTGGTACGTGGAAAGACTTTTAGCTGTTGTGTTGAGTCTTTTGAGCAGCAGACATCAAGCTAAGCTTAGAGGGGCAAGAGATTAATTGGGGAATATGCCTGTGAAGGATAAAGGGGAGGAAGCCAGTGAAGGCAAGGTGGACTCATCTGACACCTGAGAAAGGAGAGGGGGAAGGAGGGGTTGGGCCGAGCGAGTCTCGTGCTGTAGCGCAGCTCTGAGGAAGTTTTGGCCAGGCTAATGGAAAGTCTTCAAGCTGAACTTGTCCTTTGGAGGGTGCTGCGTCCTACAGGAACAGGTCATGACTAGTATTCTGCCATGCTAACTCACTGCCAGGAGCAGCTAGGGGAAGTGTGGCCTTGGCACAAATGGATGGTAGTTTCAGAGGGGCAGTAACTCAATCTATCAGTCAACATGCCTCCTGCAGGATGAGACTGAACAGTATGTTTTCATGGCCATCACAGCTGTTTTTGTTGTTATTTTAGGATAAGTCAGAGTTGCCTTGGACAACCGTTCAGACTGGACCCTGCACAACAGCAGTGGTCAAGGGGTAAAGAGAGGCCTGAAATCCAAATCCTGCTGCAACTGCTAAGCCGGACCCCTATGGAGCAGGTACACCTGGAGGGGACACTTTCGTCTAATTCACACAAAGGTGTATCGGGTCAGGGGTATCTGGTTAAGGCATTTTATGCTACCTGAAAGCACAGAAACTTTGAGAAGAGTAGTATCTGTGTGCATACATGAGCCTCAAGTCACGAGTAGGAGGGGGGCACTCTAGTGAGATCCATTGGGAACTCACACCGTAAACTAGAAGGCCCATTAGCATAGCATTAACTTACTCTCTGGAGGAAGGGGCAGGATGTGGAGGATCTTTTCCAACCAAAAATGTGAGTTTTGGTAATTAATCATTTGAATATAAGAGTGTCTCTTCTGTTGAAAGCAATCAAACTCATCACCCAGTGAGAAGGGTGAAGTTCTAAAGACTTCATTTATCTCAGTTCCTTTGTACTCAGCAGTGTCTGTGCAAATTGCTTATAAAGTGAAAAGCATGGGGGAAAAGGCACATAGAAGTCTTCTGAGGAAAGCTTTATTTTAACTCTAGGCATGATTCTCCATTTATTATCAGAGGGAACTATATCAAATATTCCTGTGCTGGAAACAATGATTAAAAGCACCTTTTCATTTGAATCTAAAAAAAACAAAAGCATGAAGGCTGTTACAAAAAAAATGAAACCAGTGCCTGGTCTTCCAGCTCTGAAGAAATGAATGACACAGTACATGACAGTGTGACTCTGGCTGCCCACCATGGTTTTGTGTGGCACAGACACCTAGAGCAGGTTCATCTGTGATGGGTTCACACAAAGGTGATGAATTAGTTAACAGTCTACATAATCTTCATGTGCCACAGCTAAGATTTCAGGTATTTTAAATCTAGATGAAGGCACTTTGCTTATCCTGTGTAAATGGAACTTACAAACAGAACTGCAATTTCATTTAATAGCTATAAACCATTACTCTAATGGTTTGGCAAATACCTGTGAGGATAGACTGCAATATTTCATCCAAGAAAGGACTGAATATTAAATAAATGTAACCTCCCAATGGGTTCTACTTTAACCCCCTACTAATTTTGGAGGGTGGATTTAAAAGCTGAAAGCATTTTAGAGTAAATGTTAGGGGTGGATGCAGCAGGTTCTGTGGTGCAGATTAGCACTTTATCCCGGTAATCACAAATCCTTTTTTCATCTTCCATTATCACTTCGAACTCATCATTGTAAAGTGCAGAACTTAACTCAGAATTTGGAAACACCATTGCTTCATGTCTAACATCCTGCTGGGGGATTTAAGCAATTAACTAATTTCTCCACTCATGCTTATTATTTTCTTGGAAAAAAAAAAATCTAACACCAAACATTTAGAGATCTTATCTAGGTTGATATCAATGGAGTCAAAAGTGCATGGCTGATGAAATGGAAAGAGGAATCATCTTTCCGTAGTTAGAGAATATATCAAAGGGACCATCTCTTGATTCAAAGAATGAAGTGTCATCAAGGGACTTTCAAATAAGAGGCCTCATAAGTTGGAAAATCTGTATGGTGTCTAGAGCCAGAAAAAATGGTTTCTATAATTATCTTCTGTAATTAAAGATATTTTTTGATGTTGGCTGATGATAGAGTGAGAGGAAAATAGGACAATGCCCCAAGGACAGATGTGTTAAGGAGAAATGTGATAAGGAAAGGGGAAGTTTTCTTATGGAGCATAATAAAAATTTAGTTTCATTTGATTCATAAACTTTTTTCCTTCTGAAGACATATCACTTATATGCCCTACAAACGAACATTTGATGGTTAGAAAAAAGAAACTATGGGAGGGGGAGACACAAAAAATTGACCATGTTGGTAATGACCAGAACAAAATAACAGCAGCTACAAACACTTAATTATAACTGGCTTAAAAAAAATCTGAAACTGCAAGAGGAAAAACGTGCTGAAATCTTCCGATTATCCTATAGCAATTACCAGAAAACCAATCAAAAGACAATTTAGATTTTTAGAAAAGTGTGACTTATCAATTTATTCAATAGAACTTTTCTTTATTTTTTCTTTTAAAGCTAATTAGATGGTGGTTTAAAAACATTGCATTTCACAGGAACACAGATTTTGACTAATAGCATGGACCCATAAACCAGACCAGAGTCACATCTTTCACTGTCGGAAGGACTGTCCCTGTCACTACACCTATTCAATTCCTAAGCCTTTTCTTGGTTTCCAGATTTTCCTATATTCAGCTGCTGCACCTGCAGCATATCCAGAAACTGCTGGGAGGAGACCCCTGTTTCTGACAACAAAGCAGGCATGGGGTGCAGCACCACGTTCTGATGAAAAAATAACATCCCTATGAATTTTCTAAATTGCATAATGTTTTTCAAGTGACAGGAAAAGGATACAAATACATATAATGAACCGATGTGAGGCATAAATTAGCCCCCTTTGTAGCCTGATGGGGATTTAAGAAAAAAAAGAGTACATGATACACGAATCTCCGTCCTCTTCTCACCTCTCCTCCCACTCCGGACACCACCACCCCCACCGCAAACCGATCCACTCTGGCTCACAGCACATCTCATTTGTCTACAGATGGAACAGCAGCCGCCACCCAGAATCCACTAGTGTACGTATACACCAGCATTGAAACCGTTTTCCTCCCACAGAGAGCTTGAGATGCTTGTAAGCACAGGCACACACACGTGCACGCACACACAAAGAGAGGTGGGAAGGTGTTTGAAATTGAGGGTAAGTGTTCCCTTCCATTTTGGGGATGGACCAGCTGTAGATGAGTTCCTTTTTTTAATCACTACATTCATAGATGTAATTCCTAATGGCGACTCTTTCAAGAGAGGTTTGTGTGATACCTGAAAGCTGAACTAGCTCTGCGTTCAGGGGAAAAAAGAAAGAAAAAGCAGCCTCTGCTGTATTGCAACTTGCTTTTCATTGGAAAGATGCTGAAGGCAGAAGTGTACAATTGCTTGCCTTTCAATATTCCATTTGCAAGAACATCTTTTTATTGATCTCTGTCTATACATCCTGAAAGTGTGTGGTGTTAATTTGTTTTCTGAGATATAGATCACAGAGTGTTGCTAACACTTATGCTTCCCATTAAGGTTCTTTGTCATGTGGTTTATTTCGACTTCTTCTGCAGCAAGCTAACATCTGCTGTTGAAGACAGAACTCTGTGCAAATCTAAGCAAACAAAACAAAGCAGAACAAAACCAGTTCCTGTGAAAGCTAAAGTCCAAGTAACTTCGATGGCAGTTTATTTCACAGTAGAAATATGTTTTGTTTTGGCATGTATGGGTGCTTTAGTAATCACTGAAAGTTAGTTTCATAGACAACTTCATGGTGACAAATTCTTCTCTCATTCATTGAACTCAAAAGAAAAATGGGGTTTTCACATTGACGTGTTTTGCTGAATTTTAAAATGGGAGGGGATTTTTGAAATTAAAATTCTACTTCTCCACTTATTCAAGTATAACAAGAGTTTTAATGGATTGAGAGGATTTTTCAAATTATTTTATTAATGCTACAATTATTGAGCACTACCAACATGCTGCTGGCTCTTGTGTCAGAAAGTTTATTAACACTGTTGCATTTTGCCTTCTCAATAGCCCACTCAGATACATGTTCCCCCCATTTCACAGATGTAGAAACTAAGGCTCAGAGAATTTTAATGGTTTACCCATAGGGCAGATTACAAGGCCTGCCCATTGGTTGAGTATTTATTCAGAATGATTCTGAATGCTGCAGGTAAAAGAAGGTCATGATTTTAAATCTCACTGGGCTCATAAAACAGGCATTACACTGAGGGTTTATATTACTATTTCCATGGCCCTGGAACTTCATATGCATAAAGTGTTATTTTCTGACATTATGTAGCTTGATTTATTTTTATGGTAAGTCCATTGTAGAATTTGATACATATTTAAACAAGAAAAAGGATATTAAATCTTAAAAGATCATTTATATAAGATTAGAGAAGCTCTCCTAAATACACACGTGTGGATAAGGGAAATGTTAACTAAACTGCATTTCATATCTGAGTCATATTCTCTTCCTGCTTTTCTCTGTCTGAAAAGTTTTTCAATCACCATTTTTTCACTGAGGGAAAAAGGCATTTGGCTCATTCTTTTCAATAGGTCCTGAAATACTGGAGATATTAGACTATATGTGAAACAGGTAATTTATTTAAAGACGTCCAAGGAAGGTCTTGATGTTTAAAAGCTTTAGATATAGCTGATCGACATGGGCACATTGCAAAGACTTTCTTTTGTTCTTTTTATCCAGGCAAGTGTAACCGAGCAGGAACCTATGGGGCTTTCCCAGGACAGACCCCTCCTCTATATACTCTGCCTTAGCTCCTCTCTGAAGTACTTAGATAAAAGTAGCTGATGCACAGGTCCTGAGTTGTTTTGCAGATGCTAAAACCCCCATTAAGTAAAAGAAATTAACTACCTGATGACCATGAGCATGTAGCCCCTAAACCTGCTGGAGCCTGAGGATTGATAAGTGACACCATCCAGTTACCTCACCATCAACCAATCAAAGAATTGTGCACAAGCTAACCACATACCCTGCAACTCCACTCCCTCACCTGGGATTTAAAAATGCTTTCCTCGGGCTTCCCTGGTGGTGCAGTGGTTGAGAGTCCGCCTGCCGATGCAGGGGACGAGGGTTCGTGCCCCGGTTCGGGAAGATCCCACATGCCGCGGAGCGGCTGGGCCCGTGAGCCATGGCCGCTGAGCCTGCGCGTCCGGAGCCTGTGCTCCGCAAAGGGAGAGGCCACAGCAGTGAGACGCCTGCGTACAGAAAAAAAAAAAAAAAAAAAAAAAAAAAAGCTTTCCTCAAGCCCATTGGGGAATTTGGGTATTTTGAGCACTAGCTGCCCTGGACTCCTTGCTTGGTGCCCTGCAATAAAAGCTGCGCTTTCTTGCACCACAACCTCGTGTCAGTAGATTGGCTTTACTGCCCATGGGCAAGCAGACTCAATTTTGGTTCAGTAACACAAATACATCTCAGACCTCTATAGCAAGGCCCACAGAGAAAACGATTCTCTTTTTAGTAGCCTACATCTCCTGCCACAGGACTTTTACTCTAGGTCCTGCCTGGCTGCCCTGAGGACACGTAGGATGTCGGCACACATATAACCCATGAACTGTGGTCCATGGCAAATTGGTTGGGAAGGTCTGGCTCTGTTCAAGAAGGAGGACTAATTTCCCAGAGAGAAGTCTAGAGGTGCCCACATGGCAGCTTGACACTTTCAAACTTGCAGAGCCTTCACTCAAATTTATCCAGATTATTCCTATTGTTTCACCTCCCCCTCCCTTTCCCCTTCCTGTTAGTGCCCTTTCTAGCCTAAAACTAGAAACTTAAATTTATAACAAAAGCATTGAGTGATCATCAGGTGGAGAAGTATATGGACTATAATCTGAGATAAGAAAGGAAAATCTCAAGTGAGTTTCCTTTAGAACAGCTACTACCTGACTCACATTGGACCTTTTGTCTACACGTTACTGAACAATGAAATTCATTTTATTATCTCACTATTTTAGCAATGTCATGGGCCTACATGAACAATTCTGGGGAAGGAACCAGCTATAATAGGGGGAATTTCATTCCTGATTTTTTTTCATATTTGGGAATTTTATTTATATTTGCAATAAAGAATTATAGACATGGGGTAATAAAACTGTGGCAGAAAAGTTAGAATAATGAAGTTGAAAATAATATTTTTATTTATTTATTTTTCTTTTCTTTTGCTATTTAGTGACTGATTATTTTCAATGATCAAAAAAAAATTTTTTTTAAATATTTTCAAAGGATGTATCTGATCAGGGTTTAGTATCCAGAATATATAAAGAACTCATACAACTCAATGACAAAAAGAAAAATGACCCAGAACTTTCCTGGTGGCACAGTGGTTAAAAATCCACCTGCCAATGCAGGGGACATGGGTTCGAGCCCTGGTCCGGGAAGATCCCACATGCCATGGAGCAACTAAGCCCATGTGCCACAACTACTGAGCCTGCACTCCAGAGCCCATGAGCCACAACTACTGAGCCCATGTGCCACAACTACTGAAGCCCGTGCACCTAGAGCCCATTCTCTGCAACAAGAGAAGCCACTGCAATGAGAAGCCCGTGCACCACAATGAAGAGTAGCCCCCACTCGCTGCAACTACAGAAAGCCCGCGTGCAGCAAAGAAGACCCAACGCCGCCATAAATAAATAAATAAATAAATAAATAAATTTCCAGAGATACTTAAACTAGATTACCCTGTATTTTGTTCATTTATTTATTCAAAAATGATTTATTGTTATGTATTATGTACCAGGCTTCAGGGTAGATTTTGAAATTGTGAGGACCAATCTTGTAGCAATTAGTCACATGCAGCTATTTAACTTGAACTAAATAAATAAATTAAAATTAAAATACTCTTAATCACATAAGCCACATTTCAAATGTTAAATCATCACCGTGGCTACCAGCTACCATATTGGACAGCACAGATATGGAACATTTCCACCGTTGCAGAAGGTTCTATTGGGCCACATTGTTCCAAAGATTTAATGGTAAATAAGAAAACTATGGTCCTTGCTGGTAATTATAGTGGTGGGTGAAGAGTTTTTTTTTTTTTTTTTCTCCAAAGTAAAGACATGAATACTGTGTTCTCTGCTATAATAAAAAGAAAATGCATGTGTTTGAAGTAGCATAATGTGGTGAAAGAGGAAAGCCTTTTTCAGGGAACATTTAAGCTAAGATATGAAGGAGGAAAAGAAGCTAGTTATGCAAAGGGTGATATCTCATTATCCCACCAGCAAAACTATGGAACACCATGCTCTGTTTTCTGGTCATTGCCCTCTGCTGCTTTTCTCTACTGTTTTATCTTGGGGAACTGGATCTAACTCATGGTAAGGATCTAGCTATGACATCTCATCTGAAACTTGAATTCTGAACTTGAAGCTCCAGGTCTAAGAAATATCATCACCTATTACTATGTCCATCTGACTCCAAAGTTTATATTCCTCTTTGGCACACTCAGAGGCAATCAGGGACTATATCATCACTCTGTATCCTTCTGAGAGTCCCAAACATATGGGCACTTGAAAAATATTGTTTTGAGTTAAGACAAAAATGCCCTAGATGCCCTCCATTAGCTCAGATGCAACAGACAAAAATAGACACTTCATGTCTCCTCGGAACTCATCCCAACCTCTTACATTCACATTTCTGGGGCACCACCATTCTCTCAGTGTCGAAGAGTTAAAACATCAAGTCTTGCTTGTCTTTCCCCCTTATCCCATCAGCTACGGAGCCTATTGATCCTTCCTTTCTATTCTCTCTGCCAACACTCAGTCCATTCCTCATCACCTCCTGTTACCTAATGTCCTAGTTTTCCGACCCTTTCCAGTTCTGTACCTAATACTCCTGCACACAAACCCAAGATGGTTCCCCATTCCCCACACTCAACTTGATATTCAAGGCTCCCCAACATCTGTTTCATTTTTTTCCTTGCTGACCATATCTCCATGCTGTCTGTCCATCTGGTCATCAGAATGCCTTCCTTATCTCATCTTTTTTCTTAACACATACTGTAGTCAATCCTGATTTATTTCTACTAACGATCTTCCTTACACATAGAAGCCATTCATTCATATAACCGATACTTATTAAATTCCTACCACGATCAGGCCATATGCTACAAGCTGTGGATATATACAGACAGGCACAATTTCTGCCCCCGGGAAGCTTGTTATCTATTCCCTTTTCTCTGCTAGTCTCAACCCTATTCACACTATTCACGTACAGGACTTCACTGCCTTCCCTCCCCCCAGCTTACAGCAGACAACCTTTCTCTGAATTTCCTCAGCATTTACTGTTCTTAGCTCATATTTTGACAATTGGTTCATTCAACCAACAAACTTTTTTAAAAGCAGTCACTACATGCCAGAGACTTTGCTATTTTCTGTGAAAAATATAATATTATAAAATATGCAATTTCTTCCTTTGAACCACTTAACAGTATTTACATAAGTGACAATAGTAATAAGTGATGGCCGTACAACAGGGGCTCAGAGGGCATGTCACATTGGTTACCATTTAGTACTACCAAAGAACACACAGTAGGCAGCAGAGCTACGATCTGAACTGTGTCCACCAGCCTCCAAAGTCCAACTTCCTCTTGCACATTTTCAGGAGCAGTCAGGGATTGTATCGCCTCTCAGTATTACTCTGAATGCCTAAAACTTATTGACACTTCAGAAATATTTGTTGAATAAAATGATTAGTCCTGTCTTCATAATGTCTTGATCCAAACATCAAATAAGACCTTTTCCTGGGAGTGGAGGAGGCAACTTGTCTCCAGAAGGTGCAGTGGTGTCTGGGTTGCGACGTGGAGATTTGTCAGGGCAGACACGTCTCATCTGCTGAATAAAGGGATGTGGTAAAGAGACGGTCAGAAAATACCATGTTGAGTTCCAACTGATCTCACTGAGCAGATGAGATCTCTCTATAAAATGATAATAAATTTAGAGATTCTTCTGGGCTGAGGCGTGCTTGAAAGGGTAGAGTTAAGAGGTGAAACTCAAACAATCTGAGTGTTTAAAATGCTTTTTTTTTGGTTGTTCAGTACGTAAAATTTTACAAAGACCATTTTATTAAGTGAAACAAACACGTAGAGAGCACCTACTGAATGCATGTGTGGGCTCGCGCGTGCGTGCACACACACACACACACTTCTAGGTGCTATGAGGAGGTCCAAAAAGAATAATAATTAAGTATCCACCAGCATGATAAAGGAGCTATCTACTGACAAAAATGTTGCTAATGATCTAGAATATAATGTAATTGAGTGCTAATGGAAGTACAAAGATGCAGCAAGAGTATTGTAGAGTGAGAAATTCATTCCAGCTGAGGAAGCTTGGATGACTTAATGGGCAAGGTAGGCTTTAAGTGAGCATGAAATATAGCTAACTATTGACGGCAAACGTTACATGAAAAGGCATGTCAAGTAGAGAAAACAACCAGAACAAAAGCCAGAGCAATAAGGTTCAGGAAAGAAACAAAGTGCATTGGGCAACATATCCACAAAGGTCAATAGAGAGTCTGCCAGGGAGGGCCTTGCACCCCAGAGCCAGGCAATGGGATTGTATTCTCTATGTGGGGACAGTAAGAAGCCATCTGAAATTTGAGGACCAAAAACCAAAATGATGTAAGATCGGTAACAGTGATGAGTGATAAAGGCAGAGTGTCCTTTGCATTTAGGGGATGGAAAAACTTTGAAACCTCCAAGTCAGCAAGGTTACAGCACAAATGGCCAAGCTGCTGGGATGAGGGAAGTGTATTTAGTGCACGCCTAGCTCGCTTTATTATTACTGGTGTTAGAATTAAAATATGACAAGCGTTTTCCAAAGTAATTTATTAGATCCTCTCCACTTACACTCTTCCATTATATTCTGCATTTCCTCCTAGCACCCCTGAAACTGTGAAAGATTGGCTTTATTGTATTAGTTCATATTTTAATTGCATTTTACACTTTCTAAAAGACTTACAACCGCTAATACTTTGTGATGAATAAGTAGTCATTCGTGACCACTATTTATTTTTAGCAATGCATCACAAAATCAGAGTGCAGATATTTTTGCATCGAACCAAAATATTCCTGCACAAAGAAACCTCTTTAGGAAAGCAACGGGATGTCAGAATGAAAACCAAGCTTTTTTTCAGAAAAAAAGCTGGAGCTGCCTTTATGTATGGATGCATCTTCTACTAACTAGCTGTTTGACCAGTATTATATATATATTTTTTTAATCTTTAAAAACGATGAGAATTATTCTCACTGCTCTCTGTGGCCTCACCTATCTCTAAAATGGGTTCCTAGCATATATAAAGACACTCAAGGTTTGAAATTCAATACCACATATGTTCTTACTTCATGTAATGTTTTTGAATTAAGTCTTGTATTAACCATATTTGAAGGATGCTTACAAAACACAGTAGCACTGGCATTTCCTATTTCAAGACAGAGAAATATTCGGGGTATATCTTCACAACATGAATGAAATCTCTTACAATAAAGAGAGGCTGTGGAGTCAGTCCAACCCGAGTTTGTGTCTCTAATTTGCCACTTACTAGCTTTGCAATTTGGAGCAAGACAGCTCCTCTAAATCACAGTTATTTCATCTGTAAAATGGAGATAATAATCAGGCTGTGTAAAGACTTGTTAAATTAACTGAAAATAAAACAGGCAAAGTCTTAGCACAGTGTTTTCCTATGTAATAAGCACTCTAATATTACCTGCTAGTCTAATAATTACCTGACAATGCTGGAAAAATGAATTAGGCACGGTCCCAGCCCTTGAGAAAAACAGCTTGGAAAGGGAGATGCGGCATATTAACAACACTGTTGCACAGGAAAGAAAAGGGCTATCTGTGCTGAAAGCAGCACAGATAGAAGACTGGAAGTTCAGAATGGGCATTTGTCTGTTTTCTATTTAGGGTTTGTACCACTGACCTTCGGCCAGCGGTCTAATAGCCTACCTTCTGACAGCTTTGTATCGCTTCTCACTCTTTGTTCGCAAGATGCACATGAGAGGATTCTCCCTGGAGCACGCTTGAGTGTTAGGATGCAGAAGCAACTCTTCCTGTAGCTTCTCTGGTAATGCCACTCCACGTTAGGAAGGTGGTAGCCAGTAGAACTTGGAAGAGTTCAGGTTACATGGCCCCTACTGTGGTAGGGTGCAAGGACTCCACCACTGAAAGAGAGAGTTCTTTGGAATAAGACTTGGCACCTCTAAGAATCTTTCCTCCGCTCATAAAAATCTACTCTCTATTTCCTTGATTCTATTGTATAGGAGGCATACCATTGTTTTAATAACAGCATATGCGTGTGGCAGGATGAAGCTGGGGAACCCAATACATTAAAGTAGATGTCATTTTGTTAAAAACATTCCAGTTTCAAAAATGGTAAGGTGTTTAACATAAATGTGCATCTAAAAATTGAAGGAGTGGGCTTCCCTGGTGGCGCAGTGGTTGGGAGTCCGCCTGCCGATGCAGGGGACACGGGTTCGTGCCCCGGTTCGGGAAGATCCCACATGCCGTGGAGCGGCTGGGTCCGTGAGCCATGGCCGCTGAGCCTGCGCGTCCGGAGCCTGTGCTCCGCGATGGGAGAGGCCACAGCAGTGAGAGGCCCGCGTACCACAAAAAAAAAAAAAGAAAAAAAAAATTTGAAGGAGTGTAACCCGTTCTAGAGAAGCCGTGAGGACGCACTGCATCTAAGTCCAGGCTAACTCTACAGCTCCTTCAGGCACACATTCCCTCATTCAGCAGTTATTCATTGATTGTTTGGTGTATGACCTTCAGGGCTGTGAATGAGTTGTGTTAGGACATGGTTCATGTGAACAGGAGCTCTGAATTTAGACAGACATGTGCGATTCCAGTGTGGTGAGGTAAGTGTTGATAGAGATGGATACAAAGTGATACTACAACATCAAGGAAGTAGTGACTAATGACCTGGACCACAGGAGTGGGGGGACTTTGGGAACCTTTGGAGAGAAAGTGGTTACTGAAGGATGAGTGGTCCATGTGTCACACCTCCATCCTTTCAGAACGAAACCACACAAACCAGGGCTAGGACCACAGCTGTGCTGTGAGAGCCATTTGTGATGGCCCCGGGTCCAGAATCTGTCCGGACCAATGATCATTTCAATCATTCTGACCTGCAGATCTTTGCTCTTGTGTCCATGACCTGTTTCTGCTGTTTCAGCTCTCAAAGCTCATCTCAGACTTCTTTCCAGACACCACCTGGGACCCATAGTTTCTTGCTCCAACCTCAGCTTTCCCCCTTAGCTACCTTTATTCTCTACCTCCACACACCATGTCTACAGGTAAAAACCACAAGTGCTCTCTGCCGTTTGCCGAAGTGACCCAGCATCACTCATCTCTCTTGTGACAGGGGAAGAAGAGAAACTTGGAAATACTTCAGTCTGGGAGGAGGGGAGGAAAGAATTGTGAGCAAACAGAGGAGCAATGGGGGAAGAGTTTCAGGATTTTATGCTTTACTTGATCTGTAACAAGGGGACGAGTGAGAGAGAAATGAACGAGGGTATGCATATATGCCCAGGACATCGATGGCACATAATAGATTGCCAATAAATGCTTCTTTTCCTCCTAGGCTCATTTGATAGGCCGCTTCTGTCAGAGAAGTTCTGTTGGGTCCAGTGGAAGCCAGACGAGACTCCTTCCACACGTATGTTCAGAGCTAGCCTCCAGAACATTACCTGGATAACTGGCCCGACGGTAAGTGAAAACTTCATGATGATTTCACAAGTTTCTGACTTAATTGCCACCCCCCACCTCTCCTAACATGTGCCTGAGCAAGGGTCAATCCTGATGCTTGTTGGGACAATCTCACGTTGCATGGAGAGCTGTTGCGTTCTTTGGTTGATCAAATCTTTTGGGACTGAGAATTCTTACTAAAAAAATGTGTATGCACATGTGCACATATATGTGCACGTGTACATGTGTGTGTGTGTCTCTGTGTGTGTTCGTGTGTGGGTAAAGTATGTGGCTAAGGGGAAGCCAGAAAAAAAGGAGGAAGATAAAGAATGATAACCCCCAGAATTTCTGTGTGGTTTAGGTCAGAGCCAAATGGAATATACGATATTTGGATATTACTATTATTTTGAGATTCTTTTTATATCTATAAAACATTTTTGCTAAAATACATCTTGCATAAACTGGAGGATACATAAGTCCTTACTCTGATGTGCAGTTTATAGGCCTAGGAGAAGCACTGGATTTGCATGGAGTGTGGTGATGTCAATTCCTGACCACGAGAATGGATTCATTGGTATCTTTCTCCAAGGCAGCCAGAAGGAGACATAATTCAAGGAATGAGCTCATGTCATAATCAAGAGTGGAAGCTAAAGTTAGTATCAGGGAACATGTATGAGGTGTCAGGTCTAGTGATGTGCACAAGACGATAAAGAGTGGACAAAGGGCAAGAAGCCAGGAGCTGAGGGCATCAGAGACAGTTTGGAAAGCAGACATCAGGTTATAATTTTGTTATTTAAAGCAAGTGTCAGGAACCGAGCAAGGCATATAGTTCTTAATTAACTACAGTTTCAAAATGTTTTCTCTGGGGTTTTGGAAATGGCATAAGTACTTAACTTGAATAGAAATGGCCTTGATTTATTTTGAACCAAAGAATAATGGAATCATAGATTTTCAGGGTTTGAAGAAGAGGCATTCAAATTCAACTAATAGAACTATTGCTAATGTTCAATCTACCCTTGAGCATCCAAACAATTGACTAATTTGTATGACAGGAAGACTACCTCTTAAAATAATTTTTCCTTTCTCAGACTCTGAAGGAATGTGAGAATTTTCCATTTCATATTGCATTTAATTCCATTGACTTCATGTTTCTATCCATTTATCCTAGATTTTCATTCTAAGTCATGAGAACGAATCTTGTTATCTTGTATGGAAGCTATATAATACATAATCTGTCAAATAATTTCATTAAGTTTACTTTATCAAAATAGTTCATGTAGAGCTTTGGGGATGAGGTAGGTGAAATTTAGTGAAAACTCAGAGTTCGTTCACCCATGACTGTGTATGCAGCATGCCTATAATAAATTACTGGCTAATTGTAGAATTAGTCTCATTACTTCAACATAATTCTGTATACATAGAACAAATTCACAGGGAGATGGAAGCTTCATTTTTGACAGAACTGTCGTGAAAAATCGTGAATCAAAATTGACTATCATTTCTGAGCCATTTAATTCATAGAGTTTCCAAGTTGAGCTGACTTCTTTGGATTATAGATTCCATAGGCCAGATTACATCTGCCTTGCCCTAAGTTTGGAAGTGGCTAATTGTAACTGGATTGACTGTATTTGTCCATTTTGAATGCCTTCATCTACAAATGTCTATGATGAGCTAGGTGTCTTTCCTAAATAATTCCCTATGCAGAAGTGTGTATTAAAAACAGCTTGTCAAATTGACTAAGAGGGAAACTCAGTGTTGCCTGGTCCATCTCCCTACACAGACACATTTTGACACAGTGTATTTAAGTGCTAATAATGACATTAGAAGATGTTGGAAAGAGATCTAATTCAGCATGCAGAAGTGACTTTGCTGTCATCTCCTATTTTCTGCGCAACTGACAGCAGATACTTGGGGCTGAATTTTTATTTCAGGTCAAATTTCCAAGGCATGAGGCTGTCTGTTAGAAACAGATAAGACCAAAACCAATACGAAAGCACTTGTTGGAAGTGTCAGTAGTGCTGAGGATTTGAAAGGGATGCTTCAGTTTTCTGTTTAGGACATGACACAACAACATATGTTTTAGCAGCAAGAAAAACCAACCAACAGCTCCCTGTCATTTTTCCATGGCTGCTACTGGGAAGATTTCAGAAGAGAAGTCTGATTTCTTTGGGGGATGAGATAATTTTTTAAAAAACATAGTCTCTTTTGTCATTTTATTTTCCCCCTAGCCAATATTTCCCAGAACATTTCAAACAAATCCAACTAACCAGTATTTTTTTTTTTTTTTGAGCACAGGATCCAATATGCTATACTTTAAGAATTTTATAATCAAACAACAAATAGTGCTGTATTACTTCATCTAATGAGAAACAGGTTGGACATCAATAAAGTTGAAGGTTTATAAAATCATTCAGATGTGTTGGCTCACTGAATTGAATAGGAAAACCCAGGTGTGTTTTAACAGTTACTTTGTCCATGTTCTGAGTTAGACTCTAGCTATTTTCCATTCCCCTGGCTGGCAAACTTGCTCTAGCTTCCTTCAGCTTAGACACGCTAAGTTAACATTCACCTAGACAAGATATAGTTAACAACATCACCATTTCATTGCTAAGAGCTCTTGATGCCTGGGTAATCTTTTGTCAATTTAAGTTTAATTTGAACTACTTCTCCAAAAGTGAAGAGTTTGTTTTATCCATGGGACAGAAGCTTCAGCAACAAAGTTAAAATTTGAACACATTCCCAAGCCTAAATTGACAAAATTCTCTCTTTCCTGCATGAAGTGTCTCATACCCAAGGGCATCGTGTATTTCTTCCACACACCCTGAACTAGAAAGCGGGTACATGTTTCTCTTTTCCCTTTTTGTGCCTGCTTTATATTTATTAGTATTACTATTTAAACATTTCCTGTGTCGTTGAATTCAAATTTGTCATTTTATTTTTCTCCTCCAGAAAGAGTGATTTAAAGCCCAACCATGCACATAAAGATATGATTTTGATGTGGTACCCTCAACATTTTGTCATATGGATGGTTCATTCTTTGAAACAGAAGCCTTGGGGAACCCTATATTCCAAACCTGAAACTACCTCATGGGGAGACCCGATTTGCAGTTTGTAACAAAAGTGAACCCTCCTGGACTCATTAATCTCAGGACACTCATGCCTCCTATTGTTCCCATTTTCCAGCAGCTTTGCCTCGGGGACAAGCACTTTCCTTCTTTTTGCATGTCTTCTGTGTAGCTGGATTTCTTTGCAATACTCTACATAAACAATGACTTTTACAACATTATTGCCAAGCGGTCTTTCTGTGAACAGATCTCTTTCAAGAGTCTGTGAAATTGTCATTCCTTTGGTCTGTATTTAATCAAATTGAGAAGGTAAAACTATAAAGTTTGGGGCCTTCTTACTTTTAAATAGGTGGCATTTTTCCTACAAGTAAATGTTGCCTTTTAAAAATAATCTCTTTCGGAAGCTATGTACCAATTCTGGGAGCTCTGCCATTGCTTAAACTTTTCCAGAAACTTCTCTATTTGAATTTCCTCTGGAGTCAGTGTGCAATTTCTCAGAAAATATTTCATTGGTATTTAAATTGTCAACTCATAGTTTATAGACTTCTACCATCGATCTTCGCCAATAACACTCTTATCCTTTTCTATTAATTATCTGGTTATAAGAATTGACTGCAAGTGACCATTGCTAACAATAAAATCTGTCATCAAAGGAAGAAGAACTATACTGTTGTGGAGAGCTAAAAGAAAGGATCCTGTTCCCTGACACAGTTCTGAAAAAAGGGATTCAAAATTTTCTTAATCTATGGGGTCATCACCAGAATAAGTGACTTAACCCTCACGGTCCTCTGTGAGTCTAAAATTGTGTAAATTGTTTAGATAAGCTTTGTATATTAATTTAATAATGTAACTACCCTATATTCACAATAGAACATTTTTTTCCTTGGCTGATCATTTTTATTTTTGACCTTCCAGTGATCACTCAGAGCTGTTAGAGCATTGCATTGCAGCTTGCCTGGTTTTTCCAGTTTCATTGGAAATGTTTCCCATGGACCAGTTATTCCCTAACTTGGCCCAGATGAAAATGCACACACACACACACACACACACACGCATATCAAAACCATTTCTTTCATCAAGAAATTCTTCAAAGTCTTTTAAGGTAATTTCTATATATTCATGTAGCTGAAATCTTGTGTCTCCCATTTAATATGGTTCTTTCACTGTAGCTCCTCCGTCACTATATGATGCGAGGCCATCTCCATGTTTGTATAGACAGTGGCAATCCACCAGAGGACATCTATCACTGGAAGATTTCTTTTGTTCCGGGATCTTAGTGTAAGCATTTGAATGATGATTCTCTATCGTTTAATTCATTCCATGGGCCCTTTTATAAGATGGTAACTTGAAGACAGGATAAGACACTTTCTCTGAAGAAGAGCAAGATGGAACAAACTTTATTATGTGAAGCAATGGCTTACAAAGCATTCTGCAAATAGTTAATAGGCTGGGTGGTGGTGGTGGTGGTGTGATGAATTGGGAAATTGGGATCGACATATAAACGCTCATATGTATAAAATAGATAACTAATAAGAACCTGCTGTATAAAAAATAAATTAATTAAATTAAATTTTTTAAAAAAGAAAAAAAGTTAATAGGCTGTTCCAGCCATGGCATAAAGTATAACCTGACCTCCTTCCATCTTTTTCCTCCAGACTCTGGTGAGGGAGGAGGGGCAGATTAATTATTTATTCTAGTATGCACCCCCCCCCATGCCCAAGTGACAAGGAGGGGCACGCAGTGTATAGATGATTTGAAGGCATTGCCAAGTCATCATCTGACTAAAACTGTTTGAAAATCTCTGGATGTCTTAAACACTGCTGAGCCAGAGATTAAGTCAGGAGGGATTTCTATGTCTCAGATTCAATACTTGTAGGCACAGAAGGGATAAGCCTCGTGAAGAGAGAAGTGTAGCCACGTAGAGAGGTCACATACCCTTGGATGAATCCCTTCTATACCACACATTGTCCGTGGCTACTAAGACATTCCTTTGTGTTGAGTAGAGCATCTGATACCTTTACCCCAATATTAAATCTATGAGAAAATCTGATTTAGTTCAAGAAACTCTATTGTCCATGGAGACACTATGAAAGTGTAAACCTTAAACAACTGATGTCATTTGTGATTTTTAACCAGCTACAGTGGTTTCTTTCAAAAGTTAATATTTATCTTGCCATAATATTTACCTTCACACAGTAAGTACTGCTGTTTTCCCATGACTGCAATGAAGAATTGTGGTAAGATAAACTCACCTCTTATAAGACAAATGTCAGATGTTTAATGAAAATCACTGTATGAGCATCCCCCGTTTACTTTGAATTTGCTGAGATTCTGGACTTCCAGTAAAATTTAGCTCACAAAATTTTCCAAATATGAGCCTCTGTGTTCAAAACTAGGGATTGCAAGTAATTAATTCTGAGAGTGCACGGGCCTTAGCGAAAAAACAGCTGGTCTGGGGATGCAGAGATGTGAGTTTTCTTCACCATTTAGACACTGATTGTTTGGGAGATTCCCTTGGCCTTAGTTTCCTCTGTAAAATAAGCAGATTTAAGTAGGTGATCTCCAAGATCCTGTCCTTTTCTAAGATTCTGTGATGCTATGCTAATATATGACCAGGTGGAAGTCCATTATCCATCAAAAATTTCAAGCTGCAATATTTGGGGTATAAGATATGAGATATGATTTCGAAGATAAAAGAGATCTGAAGTGTATCATCTACTGGCAAGAAATCACACCATGTTTGAGAGAAAGGGGTAGACACATGAAAACCTAAGTAAGAGTCTAGTCTTAGTTAAACTTAAGTATTTTTCCAGAAGAAATTGAAAAGAGATGGAGTGCTTTGTTGGTGCTGGAAAATTTGATTTACGATTACAAATAGTTAGGGCTATTTTCCATAAAGTACTCTGAGGAACCTCTCATGGTACTCTTTGAGAAGGTACTGTGGAGTTGAAGTTCTGGAGTGGAGTGAAGAGCCTACCTCAGCTTTAAGGAGAGCTACTCCATTTTTACCTGTTTAATGTATTGGGCTTCCTTGTCAAATCTAATTTGAAGGTAAGAGTCTACTACTTCTCTAAAAAGTTTGAGAGCCTTTGATTTCAATCCGATTTCTCATGGTGTTAAACACACTGGACCAGCATCTCACCTTCCACTTTATCAAGATTGTTCCTCCCTTTATTCCAAACCTCCCACAAAGCATGCTTCTTTTTTTTTTTTTTTTTTTTTTTTGTGGTATGCGGGCCTCTCACTGCTGTGGCCTCTCCCGTTGCGGAGCACAGGCTCCGGACACGCAGGCTCAGCGGCCATGGCTCACGGGCCCAGCCGCTCCGCGGCATGTGGGATCTTCCCAGACCGGGACACGAACCCGTGACCCCTGCATCGGCAGGCGGATTCTCAACCACTGCGCCACCAGGGAAGCCCAAAGCATGCTTCTTGTAGAACTGCTATGGACTGAATTGTGTTTATCTAAAATCCATATGTTGAGGCCCTAAACCCCGATGTAACAGTTTGGAGATAGAGTTTTTAGGAGGTAATTAAGGTAAAATGAGGTCATAAGTGTAAGACCTTGATCCAATAGGATTACTGTCCTTATAAGAAGAGGTACCAGAGAGTTTTCTCTCTTTCCCCAAGAGCACACACCTGGAACAGCTATGTGAGGACATAGCAGATTCTGCAAGCCAGGAAGAGCCTTCTGACCAGAAACGGAAACAGCCAGATCTTGGACTTCTAGCCTCCAGAACTGTGAGAAAATAAATTTCTGTTGTATAAGCAACCCAGTCCATGGTATTTTGTTATGGCAAACTGAGCAGACTAAGAATACTAACCCAGGACAAACGAGGGACAGAGATTTCTCTTTAAATCACTTTCTAGGAGTAGGGGTTTTTTAAAAAATTAAGTAGTTTATTTTTGGCTGCATTGGGTCTTCGTTGCTGTGCGCGGACTTTTCTGTAGTTGCGGCGAGGGGGGGGCTACTCTTCATTGTGGTGCGTAGGCTTCTCATTGTGGTGGCTTCTCTTGTTGCGGAGCACAGGCTCTAGGCGCACAGGCTTCAGTAGTTGTTGTTTGCGAACTCAGTAGTTGTGGTTCATGGGCTTAGTTGCTCCGTGGCATAGGGCTCGAACCCGTGTTCTCTGCATTGGCAGGTGGATTCTTAACCACTGTGCCACCAGGGAAGTCCTATGAGTAGGTTTTTATGTAGATCAATATGAGGAACTGAAATAAAAACCAAATGCAGTGTGTCACTAACTTTTAGCAACCACTGCTGTGCATGCATGTAGCATTTATAGGCTGTCGTGCTCAAGACTGAGTTGTTAAATGGTGGCTCTAGGAATATGAGCTCTGTAGATGTGACAGGCATACAAAAATGATGATGTATGTGTGCTGTGCATATTAGCTTACCTATGAACTTGACCTCTGGAGAGCAGCATTGTACATTCACTAGCACATTGTGGGAATGCAAAAAAAAAAAAAAAAAAAAAAAAAAAAACCCCAAAACACAAAATTGTTAAGAGGTAGGTGGCAAAATGTTATTATTATCATTTTATAGAGGAGCAAAAATGTGCAGCTGAAAGGTCAAGTATCTTGTTCAAAGTGACACAGAATTGTAGAGTTGAGCCCTGGAATTATTAACTTCTGTTTTCTAATCTAGTGGACCTGAGGTTATAGAATCCAACTAGGAAGGTCAAAGATATAAGTTTTATGTTATGAGACAGTTATGCTACACGGGTCGCTCCTGTTCTTTTGTCCCCTCACCTGGGAGCCACTTGATGACTTTAGCCTCAGCAACTTCCCCCATCCTGGGGAACCTGAACCTGAAACAAGAGACCATATTAACAGCCAGTACCTCCCACTGACTGTGAATTTCAGATCTCCTGCTCTCTAGGCCATTCAGTAGTTGCAGCTAATCAGAATCTCCTTTTGTTGAATCTGTGTTTCCTTTGCTGGGGAATAGCCTGGTGATCTCTTGAGAAGAGTACGGGGGCTTCTGGTGGGGAACACCTGGGAAAGCTGTTTAAGACTAAATGTTAGAAGCAGTAAGCTGGGCCTCTGAAGGGCATGTTTGGTTCCTTACACTCTGCAGTGAGCCCACAGCTTCTGGGATATTGTGTTAACGTCTAGCTATCCATTTGAAGAAGAGACTTGATAAAATGCCTCCTGAAAAGGGCTTTGTAATAATCAATCAATGGTTCTTTTCTTTTGCCTCCCCAAAGTTTTGGCACTTCTGATCATGCCTTCCCTCAAATTCTCACTTTTCTTGGCTCAGGGATGATACACCTACTTCTACAATAGCCATTCCCTTTCTTCATTCACTTCTGTCTGATACCCACCAAATGTGGAGGGGACTCTCAGATTCAGGGCTTTATGAAAATGACAAAATGATGCTGAGAGTCACAGGACTCACATCCTGAAATCAGGACTTCATGCCATGCTGCTATCTAGCTAAGTCAGGCATAAATATATCCAACAAAATGAAAAAGGCATGCTGTAGAGTTCTGGTTCCAACTTTCACTTCCTTCTCACAGGAAATCTGGTGAGAAACTTCATCCTTTGTGACTAAGGGAATACGTGGTGTTGGTTCAGTTTGTGATTATTATTCTTAACAGATTTTGATAATCTTTTCTATGTGTACCTTTATATATTTTGCTGGAATTTGTTGCCTCTTAGTTTTAGTGTCTTTATTACTGCTTCCAGATTATTCTGAAACTCTATATTAGGTGATTGTTAAAAGTTCATTAGAGATCTGAATCTATTTCTTTTGTTTTCCAACATCAATTCTCTGACACGACCTTGGTGTCCTACAATTCAGTTCAATTCTGACACTACCTTTTAAGACCAGGTTAAGGGGGTCTATATCACAACACTGACCCTATTTTAGATGCCACCTGTAAGCCCCAGGTGTCCCCAAGGCACCTACATTTTTGTTAGTTGATTACAAATTTGGGGGGTTCTCACAACCCTCTCTCAAGTTTGATAATTCACTAGAATGACTCACAGAACTCAGGAAAGTACTATACTTAAAATTATAGTTTTAGGAACTTCCCTGGTGGTCCAGTAGTTAAGAATCCGCCTTCCAATGCAGGGGATGTGAGTTCGATTCCTGGTCGGGAAACTAAGATCCCACATGCTGCAGGGCAACTAAGCCCGCATGCCACAACGAAGAACCTGCATGCCGCAACTAAGACCCAATGTAGCCAAAAATAAAATAAATAAATTATAGTTTTATTATGAAAGATACAACTCAGGAATAGGCAAATGGAAGACACATAAGGCAAGATGTGAGGCCATGGGGCCCCTCTTAGGGCCTGCCGCTCTCCTAGCACTTCCATGTGTCCAACACAGAAACTTCCCAAACCTCAGTGTTCAAGAGTTTCTGTCCAAGTTTTATTGAATAGGCATGATTGATTAAATCATTGGTCATTGCTATTTAAACTCGAGTCAACCACTGAGCTGACTCACTCAATAGTTCCCACTATTCCCCAGAGGCTATCTAGCCCCCCCCCCCCCCACCTCACTAGCATAACAAAAACTTTCCTGCTGTTCAGTAAATTCCCAGAGTTTTTGAAGATCTTGTGGCAGGAATAGGTAGAAAGATTGAATATGATATTTTTATTATACCGTAGTCCACCCTTATCCATGGTTTCACTTTCCATGGTTTCAGTTACAGGGGTCAACCATGGCCCAAAAATATTAAATGGAAAATTCCAGAAATAAACAATTCATAAGTTTTAAATTGTGTGTCGTTACGAGTAGCATGATGAAATTATGTGCCTTTCTGCTTCATCCCGCTTGGAATCCTCAACCATCAACATCATCTGCTCCTGACATCCAACCATCAACATTGTCAGGGCTTACTCAAAGCAGATGATTACCCAGGTCCAGGATTACCCAAAGCAGATGATTCTTCCTTTGACATATTGTCAGAAGGTCAATAGTAGTCTAACTCTACATCACCATGCTTATGTCGTTCACTCCATCTCATCATGTAGGAGTTTTATCATCTCATATCAACACGAGAAGGGTGAGTACAGCACAGTATATTTTGAGAAAGAGAAAAAGATCACACTCACATAACTTTTATTACAGTACAGTTGACTCTTGAACAGCATGGGCAAAATTTGCATGTAATTTATAGTTAGCTCTTCATATCCAAGGTTCTTCTGCATCCAGAGCCAACCGACCACGGACCATGTAGTGCTATAGTATTTACTATTGAAAAATATCCACACATAAGCGGACCCACACAGTTCAAACCCACATTGTTTAAGGGCCAAATGTATCTTGTTATAATTGTTCTATTCTATTACCAGATGTTTTTAATCTCTTACTGTGCCTAATCTATAAATTAAACTTTAATCATAGGTATGTATGTACAGGAAAAAACATAGTACATATCAGGTTTGTTACTATCTGCAGTTTCAGGCGTCCACTGAGGGTCTTGGAACATATCCCCCACGGATAATGGGGGACTACTGCACCTCACTATCAATTGTCTTTTTTCCTTCTTATATGCTTAGGACAAGGAGAGGTCATTATTCCAATTTATTGAATTATTCAGTGAGGTAAGCAGAATTCTAAGGTGGTCCTTAATCTTCCTGCTTCCTAGTGTACACTCCCTGTGTAAGCACCTCCCCTTGAATATGAGCAGGACCTATGAATATGATGGGATTTCACTCCTACAGTTAGGTTATGTTATACGGCAAAGGTGAAGGGATTTTGCAGATCCTTTATGGTCCCTCATCATTTGACTTTGGGTTAATCAAAGGGAGATTATCCTGAGTAAGCCTGACTGAATTAGGTATGTACTTAAAAGATGGTCTAGAGCAGGAGTCCCCAGCCCCTGGGCCGTGGACCTGTACTGGTCTGTGGCCTGTTAGGAACTGGGCCGCACAGCAGGAGGTGAGCCGTGGGTAAGCGAGCGAAGCTTCATCTACCGCTCCCCATCATTCTCATTACACCTGCACCATCCCCGCCCTCGCCTCCCACCCAGGTCCTTGGAAAAGTTGTCTTCCAAGAAAGCGGTCCCTGGTGCTGAAAAGGTTGGGGACTGCTGGTCTAGAGGATAGAGACACCCTCCTGCTGGCCTTGAAGAGGCAAGCTGGCACCAGTTTTACAGCTGATAGGAAATATATTCTGCCAACAACCACAGGAACTTGGAAGAGGACTCCCTGAATGATTTGACTTTTTAGTGAAATAGGAAACAAGAGTCATCAGTTGAGAATGAGAATAGTGAAGGAGACATTGGGGTTTACAGATAAAATAGGATGTAAAATAGTCATCTAGAGGAGTGGATGAGTTAATGAACTAGGGATATATAATATGATTGAGACATACACTTTAAAAATGTAATCTATGATGGGATGTGATATATAATGTGATGTATACTATAATCATGTATAATATGATTGCCTGGCAGCACTAAGGAGCCACTTGAAATTCATGAATTAATAGTGAGATTCATCAGAGCAGTTGTGTATTTTGCTCCAGTCTATTTAACTGCATGAATAAATGGGTGGGGTAAGAGAAGAGTTGACTTTAGACAGGATTGCAGTTTGGTTAAGGTAGTTTATCAAAGCAAGAAGTGAGGAGCAAAAGAGTACAGGTGATTTACAATGGAGTGGTGGATGAGGGATTTTGAAGTGGATAAGGAGGATGTGAAGACATGAAGAGTTGAAAGTTATTGGAAGGTTGTAGGGTCATCACCATTAGAGGTCCTCATAGTGTCAAAAACTTGTTACGGTGGGAATATAAAAGGAGTGAACTGGAAAGATTGGAGATGGTCAGCAGAGTAAGGGTCAGGAGAATGGGATTAGGGAAAGATTTTATTATTGCTGATGATAGGGTTTCCAGTGTGACCATTCAGAGAAAGTAGTGAGTCAGGGTGGAGTACAAGAGCAATGGAGGAAGAAATCCCAAAGCACTGAGAGATCAACTTGTTAGAGGGCTCATTTCCATAACCACCAAAAAGAAGAGAAGTCTAAGCACTAGCATTGGTGAGTGTGAGCCAGGAATTAAAATGAGAAGAAATGACCTGGCTTTGTGCGGGGAGGTGGAGATGGGAGCTGCCACTGAATGACAGCAATAATGAAGGGTAGAGTGACGTAGTCTGCTGAGATCCAAAGCTGGGTTTTTTTCTGAGAAGAGTGTAGGGAGAATGGTCTGAGAGCTGCAAGGAAAAGCATAGAGATCATTTTTCCATGTACAACCCAGTAGGACAAGAGCTGTGTGAGATGGGCTTCCCTGGTGGCACAGTGGTTAAGAATCCGCCTGCCGATGCAGGGGACGCGGGTTCGAGCCCTGGTCCGGGAAGATCCCACATGCCATGGAACAACCAAGCCCGTGCACCACAACTACTGAGCCAGCACGCCTAGAGCCAGTGGTTAGCAACAGAAGCCATCGCAATGAGAAGCCCGTGCACCGCCACGAAAGCAGACCTCGCTCGCGGTCGGTAGAGAAAGCCCGCGCAACGGAGACCCAAAGCAGCTAAAGATAAATAATAAATAAATATGTTAATTCTTTAAAAGAAAAAATAAAAAAGAGTTGTGTGAGAAAAACATTGACCCCTTTTGAGAGGGCTTCAGGGGAAGCAGTGTCCCCCAAGGAAGAGCCAGATTCTAGTTAGAGCAAGAATGTGAAAGAAATGCTCAGAGAACAAGTTGTGATTACTAATTGGACTTCCTAGGGACCTTCCTTAGAGTATCCAAGTAGAAAGGCTGGCATAATCTATGCATTTAGAAGGCTGTCATCCAAAAAATTGGATATTTTATCTACTCTTTTGTTTGAATCCATACAATACGAGATACATGAGAATATCCTTGGGTTATTTTCTTCTTATACATTCTGGTTGAAATGGACCGTGGAAATGCTGTTTATTTTGCTAAGATTTGGACTGTGCAAATGATCTTTAACTACACAGTTGGCTTTGATAGATCAAAAGTAGGAAAACAATCTGCATGCTGGGCTGTGACTTCATAGGCTTACATATTTGGGAGGAGCTCGTAGGGTAGAAAACTTAAGCTTGGGGGTTACTTATGGTTATCAAGGTGAGAAATAGAAATTGTGCAGGAGTAATGGTCTTGTAAACCTTTCCTGAGCTGTTGAAAGTAGTTTACAAACATACAACACAAAAGGAATGACTAACCTTGTAAAAGGTATTTGTTTATTTTTGTTAATTTCCTCTGTGTAATAAAATGCCTTTTTATTTTGTAAGCCAGTATTTAAAGTTTTAGCTTCCTTCCAATTGATATGCCATGGGCAATTTATGCACAGTGCTGCTAAAAACAAGCCAGTTTAAGGGGAAAAAAAGTAATAATTACCAAACACCAGGATGACAGTCAACATTTAAACAGATAATGTTAGCCCACAACTCTTCGCCAGCCTCTGTTACTACGAGGATGGCAACTGGTATTTATAAGCTGCAGAACAACCCCAAATTGTTGGCTCTAATGTTCCAGGAGCCTTGAAGAAAGCACAATGCTAGAATCAACCATACTACTTCCTCATCCCTCCCCATCCCTTATAACCCAGGATTCTGATTATCCTATGTATGGTTTCTCTCATCTGACTTCAACTTCAACACATTTGTCTTTTATCGCTCCTCTAACTGGAATATATCTAATTCCATTTTCCAAATTCCATGAGAAGGTAATGCCCTAAAAGCTCTTTCTTCTTTTTTTCAATCTTTATTTTGTTGAGAAGTTCTAAATAGGGAATATGAAAATGAAATTGGAGTAAATTATAAGAAAGAAGTTGCCTTTGGGACATTGGATAGTCTAAACTTGACCCACTGGTTATTTTGTATTCTGCTATTTTTTTGTACCCTGGGTAGAAAGTGGCAACTAACACCTTCACTCCCAACCAGCATTTACTCAGCTAAGGTAGAGCCAGCTGGTAGTGGTCTGCATTTCCTCTTGTTTCAGGGAACTTTTACGGCTCCACTGTGATTAGGGTATAGCTGGGTAGTTAGAGATGAGGTTCTTTGCTTTTTTTCTCTTTGCTAAATGAGCATATAAACTATTTTTGCTCATCTTACTCTACCAGGTGTGAATACATACAGGTATAAATGGTATTCTTAGCACCAAGGGCTTGAGAGAACTTGTATCCATTGGGAAATATTTATAGAGAGATACGCTAATGGCAGTAGCCCACAAAAGGAGTATATGGGTCCCCATAAAGAGAATTACCAAATTCTCCTTCCTGCCACCCGTCACTTTCCCTTTCTTGCATTGGTGAGGGGATTGACGTAGTATTATAATGGGAAGAAGGGTCTTTACTTTTATGTACTTCAAGAAAAGTTCCCTTCTGTAAGCTGGGCTCAAGATGTTAGAGTGCTTGCCCTCATGGTTCCAGGGGGAAATGTGAGGTAGTAAAATATTTCTGAACCATTTTAGACTCCATTCAACAAATGATTTGGGTATCTCTATTACATTATCCTGACATCATAGGGAAATTACAATAACTAATGTAGGAGTTATGGTGACACATTATAGGCTAATAGAAATTTTAGTTGCTTTGAGATTGAACAACGATAATAACCATACACCAAAACTGCTTTTGAGGCTAGCTGCAAGGACTCACTTCAGAACAATACTAACATGGAATTTTTAAATATAAAATCCCAGACTACCTAATCTCTGGAAGGATTTGAAACCAAATTTGGGGGACTTTCTGATGAAAAACCTCAAAAATAGAATGCTCAGAGAACAAGGTATTCCAGGCAATTTAACTGAAGTGAGTCAGTTTTCACTACTATTCAAACATACAATAGTTGACCTTCTTTCCTTAGTGATTTTAATGTCCATAATAGAATCTTCCCATGATGATAAATTGTGGCCAAGGTCTCAAGATCATCGTTCTGAACATCATTCTTCGCTGGGAATACTACGGATGTGTAGTTTTTTATTCTTTTGAAGAATATTTACATTTCTATCTCATTTGATTGTCAATGAGGTTAGGACAGTTCTTTATAGCTGCAAAGTAGACATAGACATTGTAAGGAATTGCACTGATATGTCCCCATCTCTAGCTTCCTCTCTTCCATCCTTTAAAAAAAAAAATCATCGTTATCAACTTATTTTCTGATCATATACACCAGGCACATGAGCAACTAAAGTTCTGTTTATAAATACTCCAGGTTTAACATACATTTCTATAATGATTTTCTTATTTATATGAAGGGAGCATATTTAACAGCAGATGGAAACTCAAAGAAAAGAAGAATATAATAACTTTATATTTTATGAGACTTCCCATATAGAAAAGTCAGTTGTGGAATTACTAGATTTTAGTAAATCCTTCACTTCTTCAAAGTTTATTTTGGGCTAGAGCTAAAAAGTATATAAATAAGCTTAACACCATAATTCAGCCATTGTATTTTCCATTTATTTCATTTGAAAATTTAATTCAGCATCTTGCAAAATATCTTTGAACCCAGATTAAAATTTGACACATGTAAGAATTGATGTGGAAAATGGTATAAACATCTGACTTCATAAAGAATAATTTTTAAATTGTTAAGTAATATATGCAGTGTATCTTAGGTGTCTATTTCTTTTATAGGTACTATGAGAATTATACAAGAAATATAAATTTTTGTCTTACTCCAAAATGCATCTTGTTGAGATGTAACATGTATACTGTCATACTGAAGGTGTCAAAATTAGTGGCATATACCACTAATTGGTTAGTGATTCTGAGATTCTGCATTTATAACAAACTCCCAGGTCAAATGATGTTAGCCTGTGAACTGTACTTTGAGTTGGAAAGGTATAGTTCAACATTGTCCAATAGAAGTATAACTTGAACTAGAAATGTGAGCGACATGTGTAACTAACTTTTCTAGTGATCATATTTAAAAAGTAGTTGAAATTAATTGTAGTACTATTTTGACTTAATCCAATATATAAAAATATCACTTTAATATGTAATCAAAATGATTGATATATTTATATATATTATTGATTTATTTTACATTCCTTTTTCACTTTGTCTTCAAAATCCAGTGTATGTTTTACACTCACAGAAATCGCAGTTCAAACCAACCACATTTCAAATGCTCAATAGCCATATGAGGCTGGTGGCTATGAATTGGATAGAGCAAATATAGATAGCATGTGCCATGGGACTGCAGACAGAAAAAAGGAAAATCAATGGCCAGAGAGGAGGAAATGGAAGGAAGTTTGACATTGAAGGCTAGTTACAATTTGTAAAAAGCTGGTGGGATTTAGAGTAGAACAACTTCAAATAGAGAGTATTTGAGCGATTTAGCTCATTCAGGAGTTTAGTGATACCCAAACCTCAAAGTTTTGAAGGGTAGTGTACAGGATTTATGTTCTAGCCAAAATTCCAGTAGGACAAATAGATTCTCACCTTACAACTGCCTTGAAACTCGGACAAGGCATTAAAAAACAGTGGTGTCCAATTTGTTGCCGTATGAGGAATGGAAACAATTTACTATGTTGACCTTTAATATGCAGATGGAAGGTCCACCCAGTTAGGTGTCCAAATAGAACCAATCAATGCCCAAAAGATGTTACTAAGATCTTCTCTGTATGGCATGAGGCTATTTAGGTCTCCACCAGCTCTGTTAAATTCCCTTGCCATTTTCAGAGTATATGTTTTTAGAAAGAAATTTGTCAGAAAGAGGAACTGATGAATCTTGGCCTTTGTGACTATCAGTGAAGGTGATGTCATTTAAACTGAGGGTTCTTGTGAGAATAAGAGGTCACATATAATATAAGAAGTATAGGGCATGGTTCAAAACAGATAACCAGTGGGTGATTGCTGCTATGATTATGATACTTATTATCAGTATCTTTATCACAACGTTACCATCCTTTAAAACCCATCTTCATTAAATGGGTACACTTCCTGGGGGTGTAGTCTATACTCAAAGGTGCACTCTGGGACTACAGCCTTATCTGCACCAGGCAAAGCTTTCTCTCTCTCTCACTCTCATTTACTAAGTTACTGAAAACTGAATTCTGTATTTTGATTACTCTAAATCCATGAAGATTATTAACATGGTTAGTTTTTCTCCTCTCCCAGAAATTATTCCTGGCCTTCAAGACAACCAAGCTGACTCACTAACAGACATCCCAGCAGGGTTTACCACTCCAAGTGCAATTGTTTTGAGACTAATAGGGTCTTAATAACAGTTTTGATTTATGGTCACAGAGTTTCTCACTGACTACTGATTGCTCCTAGGAATGTGTCTTTTTAAGGAGAGTCATTGTTAAAAATATGCATAAAATATTTTGTGGCCCTCTTTTCTTAAAGAATACCCACTTCCTTATGGTCACAGTGATGTTAGTTTGAGACAGCTTAATGAGTTTCTTCCCTTTTTAACACAAAACCTGGAATGAGTTTCTTATCTGACTGTGTTCTCACCATCTGTAGCTGGTGTGTCATGTTTTCAGACCTCAGAGCTAACGCTCCTATCTCTCCAGCTGATGTTCAGAGTGACTTACTTTTAACATTGCTATGAGTCATTGAAGAGACATTCAAGTTACCTATTAAATCAGAGGACTATTTGGAGGAAAATAGGAATTTTATACATCATTGAAGAGCTGACTTACAAAAGCATCACTTCCATTTTCTCCATTGAACTGCTTTAGGAAATGGCACTAGGGCACCAGTATTGGGCAATTCATGGCTCTCACACAGGATGAAATTACTTTCTTCAGCATTGTTTCTGTACGGTTTCAAGCAGGCAACCAAATGTCAACTGTTGTCACCATCTCCATGGAACGTTTTAATTAACCCCTTTAGTGGTAACCGACCAGCCCTTTCACCTACCTGCCAGGGCAGTGTTTCTCTAATATGTGATGAAATTGGCCACTTTGTTCCCTGAGCTGTCAGAGGTACCTGCTCTGCAGGGAGAGGGCTACCTCCATCCAGGTTCATGGGCAGACTAAGATCTGTCACACTCTTTGTTTTTGTTAAGAAGCTTGCCTACCTGCCTCCTGATTTCCTGCTGGCACACGTCCCCCTCTTTCTTTGATTGCTTTCTGTGCTAATGGGCTTCAAGCTTTTATGAATTTCCGAAATCATAATGATGACAAATAATTGAATAAGAAGGACATCTTAGCTGGCAGTGAAGATATATGTGTGAGGAATGTGCTTGTGTTGTCTATTTACTTAAAAGTCTATTTACTAAAAGGGTTTCCCTTTTAGATTATATATTCAGAACTACCAGAAACAAAGTGGGTTGAGGGCAGCTTTGAATGAAGAAGAAAGGAAGAACGCCATTTTTTTCCCCAGATAGTTTAAAACTATTCATTACTCAGCTATGTACCTTCTCGATACTGTGGAGGGTATAAAAGGACTATAAGACAATGGCCCTGGCTTTAGGAAGTGATGGGACAGGCCAACAATTTTGAGTACTTAGTGTGTAGAGCTCTGTGAAAGATATAAAGAAGTAAAGCACAAAGATATACAAAGAATGTTTATAACTAAAATGATAAACTCTATGTGACTATATGTTAAGTGAATGGCACACATTTTCATAGTTGTGATTATTCAGAGAGAGGATATAACATTGTAGGGTGCAGTAGGACCCAAGAAGATACACCTGGAATAATCTTTCTAAAAATGCCAATCTAAGGATATCAGCCTATCCCACCCCACTGAAAATCCCTTCAGGGAATGGGTGATTTTTCCAGGCCCTCCTTCTGCAGCCTCTTAGGTTCTTGAAGAACCTCTTAGGTTCTCTCTCTAGAACTTGAGGCTCCAGCCATACTGAAAATGGATCTCAGTTTCTGGAATGTCCTACTTTATATGCCTCAGGGCTTTCTTTTATGCTTTCCTTCTGCCTGGGGCATTTACTAAATTTCTCTTGCCTTGCTAATTGTTACTAATTCTCAGAGTGTTTCTGAGACACTCTGTTGGTCCCATACCTAACCCATGGGTTCGGTGCTTCCCTGTCATCCTGTGTTTACTTTACTGTAATTACTATTATTTCCTTGTATTTCTCTCCCACTAGACTCTATCCTTGGTGAGAGGTGAGAACCCCATTAGCTGTTTCAAGTTCGTGCCCAGGACAGTGCCTGAGGTCTAGCAGAGCAGAGCTTTGAAGGCTGTGATATTCACACAGCCAGAAAGGAGCCAGGTGGGTGGGGCAAGGCTGAGGGTGATTGATAATTTCCCAACACCTTCCCTGGCCCTGTGATTAGGACCCTGAAGGCATCACCTCTTTGTATCTCTATGTGAACTCCGTGAAATCAGTATTTTTATCCCCATTTTAAAGAAGAAGAAACTGATTGAGGATCAGAACATTTAACTATCTAACTTGAAATCACCTAGCTGGTCAATTGTGGAGTTAGAATTTAAATCCAGGTCTGTTTGGCCCTAAGGATTTGAGGCAATGTTTATCTATTTTAAAAAATGTAATAATATTGATACTTAAAATAATAATCCCGGGAGTTTAAGTTGGTGCATTGCTGAGCGTGTATATATATATACACACAAATACTGTAAGAAGGTACATAAATTATGCTTGTCTCATAGATAAGGAAACTAAGACTCACAGAATTTGACAGGCTCAAAGTCACCCAGTCACCCACAGGGTTGGGAGGGTGCACAGGACATGAATCTTGGCAACCTGACTCTGGGGTGCAGGCACTGGAGATCGGTCGCTCGTGCAGGCTCTCAGGTCAGGTGCCTGGATTCCAGTCTTGCCAACTTACAATTCATACAACTGTGGGCAAACATTTTGCTTTACCTCTCTGATCCTCTGTGTCTTCATCTGTGGTTTTGAGGACTAAATATAAAATCTTTAGGATACAGTCTGGCATAAAACAAAGACTAAGTAAATGTTAGCTGTTAATATTCTTTCTTATTAGTTACTATTACTCTTAAAGGTCTCATTTCATCAGTCAGAGATCAAATCCTTGCTGCCTCTTTGATAAAACCCAATCTTTATTTTTTTCTTGGTGACTTTCTTATTTAAAACATTTAAAGTTAAATTTAATAAAAAAATGTTCCAAGGCGTCAGAACTTGGAACAATCGTTACTCAATTTTGTGATGAATTGCATTTCCAGTGAAATTTCAGAGGCTGTGAATTTTGACAGTAGAGATAGTGGGAGGGAAATATGCCCTTTTCAATTAAGGAATGTATTAACAGGTTTACGTGAAGCCTTGGAGAAAATTCTAGTTAGCTACTGTGAGGGGTAAGGAGCTGAGTTAATGGTTTGTGTCTTGTTTTTCTCACAATCGAATTTCTGCATACGTGTTGGTGAGACTATTCAGCTGGCTTCATCATCTTGTCTGTCACAATTTGAGCACCGGCCTCCCCTAATTCCTCATTTGACTTAATGAGATGTGTTTTGGATTTTTCTGCTTGGTCTTGGAGCTGTGCCTACCTCATCAATACAAACCAGATAAGGGACATAAGTCTCACTTCAAAACCAGCTTTATTGAACAAAAAGATCTGTAAAGGACCATCACAGTTTCAAGTGAATTTTGCCTTTGTTGTAATACAGGATATTACAATTTATTACCATATTAATTGGTGAAACCTCTTGAATTTGGAATATTGAAAAGATTATAGGACTGAGGCCCACCAGACCTTTCATCCTGTTTCTAATAATAGCAGTATAAATGCTCTCACCCTTTTGGGCCTCAGTTTTCTCACATATAAAATGGGTAATATGGACTAGATTAGGAGTCAGCAAGCTACAGCTTGTGGGCCAAATCCAGACCACCACCTGTTTTGGACATATTACAACACAGCCATTCCCACTTGCGTGTTTATTGGTTATGGCTCCTTTCACGTTGCAATAGCAGAGTGCAGCAGTTACAACACAAAGCGTGAAATTCTTATGATCTGGTCCTTTACAGAACAAGTTTGCTGAGCCCTGAATTTGATGATCTCTAAGATTATTTCTAGCTCTAAGTTAGAAACACAGCTCTACCCTTTACCAGCCTGGTGACCTTGGGCAAGTCACTTAAACCTCTCAGAGTCTGAGTTTCTTCATCTATAAAAGAAGGATAATAAAAGAAACTACTCCATAGGCTTGTTGGTAAGGCTAATTGAGACAATAAATTGACAGAACATAGTACAGTCTAAGTATATCCTAGAGACACACCAAAATTTAGCTATCATTATCATCATCATTTTCAATAATTTTGCTATCATTTTCTGTTTTATTAAAAAATAAAAATATACCTAAAGTTATATGAAATCTACACAGTTTAATTTTTTAAAGGTTAAACTTGGGTTTGTATCTCATGGAAGATTTAAGACTATGACCAAGAAAGTCTGGAAGCAGCTGAGATAACGTTACTCCCATATGTTGGGCTCTCCCCTCACTGACAATCCTGTGGGTTCCGCCAATCTGTACAGGATGGCTGGAAAGAAGATTTGCAGTCTAGGGCAAGAGACCTCTCTATTTTCTGTGGGAATTAGACAGAGGACTATCTCAAGTCTTAGGCCAACGCAGAACGTAGTTAGGATAGAAAAAAACCACCATTCTGTGGGTTTGAGCAGGGAAGTGCCATATTCACAAAGCTTCTGTACCGATATTAAATCTATAAACCTCCCTATATACAGATAGGGAGGATGTTGCTTAAGCAGTTCAGTTGTCTCTGGGCTTATTCTTAGATTCAATGAATCTCATTGTCCTTTAGAGTAAGGTTCATTTTCCCCAAGCACAAAGATGTACAGAGAGACTCCTCTTGGTTCTATTTAAGCTTCTTTGATCAAACACAGCCAAGGAACTCTGTGGGTGGAATCTGTTCCCTGAATCAAGAACCCAGGAGTGTGGTAGCTGCAATATTTTCCTCTGTGTGCCCCAGGACTGGAGAGAGGCTGAGCCTGCTCTGTCAGTATTCCTGGGAAAAGCTCATTTGCTTCCACAGAGGAAAGCAAGACCTTCCCCTGATTTCCTCCCATGGCAGAGCCAACTGCGGAATGCCAGTCAAGATTCATATCTAGAGCTCTGTTGCGTCTGCCTCAATAGCCAGAGTCACTGTTTGCATCAGAAGAGATGCTGAAAATCTTTTCCAAAAGAGCAAAATGATAATGAGCCCAGATATAAATGAAGTGCAATATCCAACACATGCTTTTATGTCAGTGTTACTCAGTTATAAGGCTGTCAAAAGATGAATTCTGTTGTGGTGAATGACAATATTTTACACTGAGGTTTCAAAAACCCATAGCTTTCGAAGTGTTTCAAACCGTAGGGAATAAAAGTGGAAGTTTCCAGTAGCTTGTCTTTGCAGAGAGAAGTGGGAATTGAAATAAAGAGGGCAGGCAATTGGGACTCCTGAAGCAAGCAGGATTATGTTCCTGATTTTCAGTGCCTTATTCCATTTTAATCAGACAAAACATGTTCTTCAAATGTGAGTCAATAGCATTATTTTCTTAATTGACTCTAAATTAATTTTCTTTTTCTCTCCTATTTGATGTCATGTTGAGCCATGGTTTTGTTTTTCAGAAATATATTTATGCAGACAGCTCACCACAGTGGTACAATTGATGCTGTGAACACAAACTTTGGGTCTCTAGGTATATGCATACCTATAATGTACTTATGTAAATTTGATCTCCTACTGTATGAATGAGCATTGTGATATTTTATCTGATGTACGGAGACTAGAGATGATTCACATGTGAATGAAACAATTAGATCTCCCTATCTCTTGGTCTAATCTCTGATCTGCAGTGGATGTTCCTCTCAATGCCGTTTGACCTCTTCCTTTCTACTGTGGCCAATCTACATCATGCTAAGCGGTAAGAAGCTAGACCTTGACACTCTACAGTAAAAACAAAGCAAAACAAATAAACAAAGAAAATACAGAAGGGTGATACCATTTAATATCCACTAGACTTGAGAATAGTTCCCTTCTTATCATTTCTGATGGTAGTCTTATTTCTGGTTGAAAATTTAATTTAGTCATTTACCTTTCACTCAACAGAATTTTACTATGGCCTATTTTGTTCTGACATTGTCCTAATCATTGGGGATATAGGGATATGACAGATCCATTTCCCTATCCTCCAGATTTTACAGGTCAGGAATAAAAGACTAATAAATAGATGCTTACTAAGTGAAAAAAGAAGATCCAAGGCTGAAATAAACTTTTCTACAATTACTCTTCTAAAGATAGAGTGTAATATAACATGATTTCAGGGGCCCCTCCCTCTCTCCCCTGCCTTCACCACTACGTACACGGTAATTCTGTTATTCCTTTTCAATACATGATTCTACCATAAAAGTTTTTGTCACCGTAGCTTCTACCATAAGAGTTTTATTGCTTTAGCTTATAGTTTTACCTATACAAATGCTGTATATCTCAGTGTACGTGTATATGAGAGAGAGAGAGAGAGATTCCTTAGGTTGTTATATTACTTTTAATTATGAGTGAGTTCTAACTCCTTTCTCAAAGCAGACAAATTAGAAAACAAGAAAGAGAGCAATACTGCATGTGACTTGGCAGGAAGAGCTGAAGAAGAAGAGTATAGAACTCTCCTCCAGAACTTGGTCTGGGGATTTCTACATCCTATACACTCTACCCTTTGCTTTTCTATTCCCAGAATTTTCTCATGAACAGTTAAGGGCCAGAAGAAATCTTTCTTCACATCTGTAAAGTTTCATTCCTAGCATAGGATCCATATTCTGGAATGATTGCCTTAACCACATTAGCCACTGGAGCTTCTTATACCCCAAAGTTAGAAAGCCCTGAACCTTATTCCATAGATTTCCCTGGTTTCAGCCCCCTTCCTTTCTAGCTTACGTGTCAATGGCAAATGGAAACTCAAGGAAACGAAGAAGTTTGCAGTGTCATATCGCTCTTCGTGCTTTGAAGCTAGCTGTGCAGTGTGGAAGGCTGGTCCAAAGGCTGGTCCAAGGCTGGTCCAAACAGAGGTTTTTTTAAAAATTTTTTAAAATTAATATAGGATGCTTGTGAGGGATAAAAGTGGGCAGGCAAGGGGGCTCTGCCCTGACAATTAAGTGGGAAAGCAGGTTTATTTAGGAAGATACACACTCCATAGACAGAGTGTGGGCCATCTCAGAAGGCGAGAGGCCCTGGCAGGTACACGTCTGATAGACAGAATACAGTCCTCAAAAGGCTAGAGTAGCCCGAATAGAGCTTTGATTGTGGGGCATTGTCAGTTTCCTACACTGGACTCTCTCCTTCCAGTCTAGGTTCACCAGGCTGCTTCACACAGATAAGTGGTTGTCTCAGTTATACCCAAGGTAACTGGGTAAGTAATTGCAGTACCAGAGAAAATTTAAATTAGACTGGTGGCAATGCACTGTGGTCCAAAGAAATGACTTACCACAGGTATTGTCCTGGAATGTATAATATTGTTGTCATAAGTGTACTCAGAGTCCCAGAGAAATTTGTTTCTTTGGAGAAGCTTTCCACAGGGATGTGAATGGCAAGCAGTTTCCCATCTTAATACTAAGAAAAAAGACAAGTGCCTTGGAGAGTGGCCTTGGCCCACAGTGTGCCTATCACAGTGACAATTTCATCTCTCTATGACCTCTGGAAGCTGTTATTAGAGAGTGGCTAGTTTCACCAGTCATTTTGGAACAATTTTTTACTTTTGTGGATTAACACCTGGAGTAAATATTACCTTATGGCCTGACTGAATCACATTCTGAACGTGGTACTTGAAGCTGCCCATCAGTCCCTTGAACTTCTTTATAACAATGCATAGCCCCAGGGCCTTAGGCCAAGAGGTCAGCAGAGAAGAAAGGATCGAATTAATCTTGAAATACCTGTGGCTTCTGATATAGATATTTTTTAACGTTTGAAAATTCCAGGTGTTAGTAGTTACAATCTTGCTGAATCCACCCCCAAAATGTACTTGACTTGGATGGATGATTGTAATAAGAAACATGGCAATTCACTTCAAAAGCTAATGAAATGGAAGAATGAAAAGTAAATCCAGAAGCTGTAATAAATAAAGCTAAAATAAATAATGAGGCTTCCATAACATTTAAACATCTCAACAACAACAAGAAAAAAGTGACTTTATCCTTTAATGGCTAAAGGATGGCTAAATTACAAGATTTCCTCTAAGTAGATAGTTGCTAGCATTAAGGGCAAAAACAAAATACCTGGTACAAAAGGAGCTGGTAAGGGTATAAGTCAAAGAGCTTGAACAAAAAGAGCCACTAATATTTTTACAATATGTACATTTACATAATACAAATGGGAACAAATTAGACTCTCCCTCATAAAAATATCTCAGGACAATTATTTGCAAATCAATTTCTGAGGAACTTAGAAATATTGTTTTATGATTTGAGTCTTTCTGGAAGCAACACTTTCATCAACAATTTTGAGTAATTGTGAATATTGCATCATAATATCTAGTTTAGTGTGGCAGCTTCTAAGAGCCCACCGTGGGTACACATGGGGTTTGCATAAAAGGGAACTAGTTCCTCCCTCAAGACCAAGCTTTGCCAAATTAATGTATTTTCCTCACCACATGCATTTTACATTTGGCTCTCTTTCCTTTATTATTATCAATCTTGCTACTGGTTCAACTGTCAATGTCACTTTCAGCTGCCCGCATTTATGACCTCAACTTACTTCTTAGCAACATCCACCCACCCCCATTTTGTCTTGACACTCTCTTAGAGGTGACAAGTACTAAAGTTGAAGTACAGGTTAAGGGCATTGGCTGGAGATAACTGGGTTCAAATCCCAGCTCTGCAACTTGCTGTTTATGTGATTTTGAAGTCTGTGCCACTGATTCCTCATCTATAAAATGGAGATACAAAAATCTTCCCTAAGGCTTGTGAAGATTGAATGATATAATAAATGTACCTAAAGTACTTAGCACTATGCCTAGAAAAGAATGGAACCTGATAAAGAGTAGTGAGATTAGATGTTTTTATTGTTCTTGCTATTATCATCGACTACCTGAGTTCCAAAACCTTCCTTTTCATGTTCTTTCTCTTATTCTACCCAAGTCTACCTGGTATGACCTTATCACAGAGCCTCTAAATCCACAGCCCCTAGGATGCGGGCCCTCCTGGCAACAGGGAAATAGTTCATAGCCACTTTGAAAATTTTCACTTGGTAAAAATTCATCTTCAGAAGAAAAACTCCAACCCCAAGTTGAAGAGGTAAAAGTCAAGTTGCTGAATCTTGGTGTGTGTGTGGGGGGGGGCGGGGTACATTTTGTATCCCTTAGGATAAGTAGATATTCCAAAGTTGTGTCTGGCTCACCTATATCTACATGTTTTACTGATAACCTAAGCAGTTAAGAAACTGCCCCCCGTTCTCTAGTCCCTACTCACCTCCTCCAATACCCACATACCCACACCAAGAATTTAGCACCACGGGCCTTATTCTCAGACCTAGGATTTGAGAGCTGTTATTTTGAAGGATAGCCCGATTCTAATATTAGAGGGGGGGATAAAGCTGAGAAAGGCCTATCCTAGAGTTTGGTGTGAGCTAAACAAATGTAAAATGTTACCCTTTCATTAATTTCTTTGTGAACCTCCTGGTCTCACTTTCCTCTAACATCTTTTCTCATTAACTCTAAACAGGTCAATATATAGTCCTATTTTTTTTTTAAAGGCTCCACTTTTATTGGGGAAGGTGGGGGGGGGGTCCATCATGCAGATTACCTTACTAGTGCTAATCACGTAATTCTAGGTTGACTGATTAAAGGAATGATTGAGATTCCTGCGAGAGGCTGAAACTACAATTAGATTAGGTATTAAGTCTTGCTTTGCTGACACGGGGCTTAGCACAAGAGACTATATGGGGCCTGTTTTTTTTAAACAATACTTACGGTCATTTCCAAAGCCCACACCAAGTAGATTTGTTAGAATCTTATGGGAGATTTCCAGTTTTTCCCCAGCGGTGTCTCCCTGCCTACAGAATCCGGAAAGGAGGAACTGCTTCTGATTTTCCAGTTAGCAGAGGTTTCAAAATCAGGTAAGGCATGCATAGGGAAGGAAGAAATGGATTTCTCATGGTCATATTCCTAAATCGAGTGTTGATAGGGGACCCTCCCATCCTGGATTGGACCCCAGCATACTGCAATGGGCTTGTGGCATGGAGAAGCAGGATATATAGTGGTGAAGATTTGAAGATGCACTAGCAAAGTCTCAAAATTAAAGGCCCGGGGCCACTTTGAGCCTTAGATTCACTCAGGGCTGGAAATCTTGTGCATAGTCACACTGTCTTTGAATCACAGGATCAATTACAGCAGATAAAATGCACAATGGTAAATCACACTCTTGACTGCACCTGTAGTTACCACAGGTGTTGACTGTTACTTTCATTTACTTAGACTATCAACATGGTTTAAAATAGTAAGATAAGATTATATTTTTCTTCCTAATCCTGTTTCTTATCACAGACAATGGCTTGAAATAAAATTTCATGGCTGATACTTGACCTGAATCTACTCTTAAACAGTCATACTGAATTCCCAAAAATACGAACTCAGAAGCCTTCCAGATTTAGCTTTCACTATTGAATTGGGAACAGTATGACTTTGCCATTGTATATATATATATATTTCTGAATGATATTATATATTGCTTTAAGGTCTTATCTAAGAAACGAAATCCTTTGTAACTTGCTCCTTTGCTTTTTTGTCATTCTAACGTTTTTGCAGATGAACAATTGCTCAATATGTGAAGACTAAATGGCTCTCTTTATTCAATAAAGTATTGTATTATTGAATGAATTACAAAGAGGCAGTATCCTTAGCACATTAACTTTGAATCTGCTGCTTAGAGCAAAATCCTGGTTTTCTTTCAGATGCTAATAACATAGGAAGGTTACTTTCTAAAAGGATTTGGTAAAACTTGGTTTGCTTTCATTACTTGTTTTGCTTAATAATGATTTCTTACAACATCAGAGTAACTTTTTCCCTTACTGTCCATTATGGTAATTTTGACTCAGTTGAAGTTTTTCGCTTTTGGCAAGTTAAAATATTATCAATTATGAAATAATTCAATGAAAACTACAATCATCTTCTGATGGCTCCTGTTAAGTGTTGATGGGTATTTTATTTTTTTATAAAGAGAATGAAATTAGTTACATTAATGTTTGCATGAACATACATGATAATAGCTAGGCAGTTTGATATTATTAGAGATTATTGGATTGGGGATAGATAGAGCTATTTACTTGTTTTTTATATGGGTTGGCATTTATCTACTCATTAGTGGGTGATCTTGAGTAAGTCAGTTTAACCTCTTGTAGTCTCAGTTTCTGTAAGTGCAGAAAACAATTCTGCATTGTCACCATCCTAGAGTTGCGAGATAAAATCAATGGAAGAGAGTTGTGAAAGTGCATTGTTAACTATACACTACTGTGTACATGTAAATTAATATTACTAAATAGTTATACTGAAATTTGTTCCCATATTGTCAGGAAAAATTGAAAAATGCTTCCCTGAACTTTATTATAAAATTCTTAGGAATTAACTTTTTGAAGCAATTTGATACGGTTCAATCCAGGATTCCAGAAATTTAGATTTCTCACTCTTACACTCAGTAGTTCTGAAGCCTTAGACAAATCTACAGTACTGTGCCTTCATCTTTTCCCCTCAGTAAAGTTTGTTATGGTGACTACAGTAGGTTTTGAGAAATGATGTTTGAAGAGATCTAAATTCATTAGTCATGAATATTAATAGTTTGGAATAATAATACTGATAAATGTTATGAGTGCTAATGAAAGGGCCTGCGATCATTACCCTTATGAATCTTCTGAGGTTGGTAGTGGGAATGTCCATTCATTCATCTCTATTGAAAGTGCTGGTTGTGGTGAAAAATAGCTGTCAAATAGACATAATTTTCAAATCACAGATGGTATACGAGCAAGAGTCAAGTCTGGAACACTAAAACCATACTAGGTATTTCAAGAGTGGGAATTTAATGCAGGAAGGTACTACACAGGTGTTGCAAGAATAAAAGAACAGAATGAAACACTGAGGAAATATAAGGAAGACAACTGTAGGAAGCAGCACTTCTTGGCTTAGGCAATAAAGAAGAGAATATAGAATTGTCAGAGCTAGCAGCTTTGAAGAAGTGGAGCTCAAAGCTCTGAGGAGGGATGTGCATAGCTTCTGGGGGTACTTTGGAAGCAGCTGTATGGGACTGGTTCTGAGATTACCAAAAGAACCTAGAGTTGGAACACATTGCTACTGCTGGAACAAAGTATATTGCTGAGGGAATACTGATGGGAATAGCAAGAAAACAGAAAATAAAATCCCTTTACCCCTCTAGCTTTCCATTCTCTGTCTAGTGCTCCCTATTGGCAAAGAAGAAACAGAGTTTCCACAGTCCCAAACCCCAGCATCACAAAAGAGGGTCTGGAAAGGTGAATCTGGAGTGGAGAGACAGCAGTAAAATAACTAGCCCATAATGGTTCTATAGAGAAGTGGCTGTTTATAATCTCAGGCATGTGGTGATGAATAGTCTGTCCCTGATGGTGAAGAATGAAGAATGGCAGAGTGACTGGAGCCTACTGTCTTCTTCTTATTGTGGCAGTGATGATAACTTCCCATGCAAATGTGCCCAATCAAATAGATTTGGCCGTGAAGCTCCAAATACTTAAAAGAACATGCAAGTCTCCTCCCCTGAGTTTCCCCTTCCTTTTAGTCTTTGATTTTCTCATATTCCTAACCTCTTAGGAGATTGTAAAAAAAATGCAAGGGGAGACAGGTGAATTTAGAAAATTACATTAAAATGGCCTTCCACTTTCTGGCAGCTTCATGCCTTGGCTCCCTGTTGATGTTGTCTAAAAATAAAAGAATTTCAGAGTTAGAGGTGACCTAAAGTTTTAGAACAGACATTTTTTACGGATGTAATAACTGAGGGCTAAAGAAGATAAGTGACATGGCTTAAGATATATTTGGTAACAACCTTAATATTGGCTTCTGGGATTCCTAATTCTCAGGTCTGGCTCATTCTACTATACCATGCTGCCCTCTAGGATTAGTTGTTTCATGCATGTTTGTTACCAATATGTATATTCACTGACCTTAAACGTTACGGTGAAATCAAAAATAACTGCATTACGATCAGGTACCATGGTTCCAGTTGCTATCATTTCCCATGAAGATATCAAACCTAGACCTATATTCTTTTGTCGTGTCATCATGTCGTTACTTTTGGCCATGATTATTACTGGATTCCAGGCTTCTATTGGTAGTAAAATTATGTGTTGTGCCTCACAGCTGAGAAAACAATATTCATTGTTACTAGAGCTGAAGATGAAAATATAATTTTCTTAAATTAGAGCCAGCTGGCCAAGTCAATTCTGCTGCTGTCCTAAATATTGCAAAGAATATGACTGGACCTTTTTATATTTTACAAAATGTGTGAATTCTCTTATGTATAGCTATTTTGTTAACAGTGTTCTTATAGTATAGATTTAAATAATTTTTGTTCTTCTTTCTAATAAATATACAATTTCATAAATGGAGTAAAACTTTATAAATCCAATATGTTATAATATAAAAATGAATCACATTTACAAAATATTGGTAGTCGACTGGGTTTCTAACCATTCTATTTCCTATAATTCAGTTCAATAAATTCTTACTTATTACTAACTTTATCACTAAGGTCTAGTAGTTATTACCAAAAGCAATGGTGAAATATGAGCAAAATTATCTTTGCCTCAGCATAAATAATAATTCCACAAGGTTGTTCACACTCAGTTTCTATCTGTTATGTAGGAATTCCTCCCCATCCCACGACTGTTTAAAACTACTCATCCTCAGGGCTGGGCTTCCCTGGTGGCGCAGTGGTTGAGAGTCCGCCTGCCGATGCAGGGGACACGGGTTCGTGCCCTGGTCCGGGAAGATCCCACATGCCACGGGGCGGCTGGGCCCGTGAGCCATGGCCGCTGAGCCTGCGCGTCCAGAGCCTGTGCTCCGCAACCGGAGAGGCCACAGCAGTGAGAGGCCCGCATACAGCAAAAAAAAAAAAAAAAAAAGAAAAAAACTACTCATCCTCAACTGCAATATTCTTTACCAGCTTGAACAAAAGGGTGTAGCAATAAGGTTTAGGAGAGTTTTACAGAAGACATGGCCTTTGCATTTTGTGTTGAAACAATGGAGGGGTGCACTTGCAGTAGAAAAATCAACATGTACATGGCTCAGAAAAGTGAAATAGCATTGAATTCAGGGAACTGCATCGGTGGGGTAGAAATACAGGCAGAGATGTCTATAGCCAATTGGATAAATATATCTGAAGCACATGAGCAAGATCTAGACTAAAGATGAAGACTTGGCAGTTATGATGTCATTAAAATCATAGGAGTAGATTCCATCACCAAAGAAGAATGAAAAGAGGCCAAAGGCAGAAACCTGAAAACCAAGAACATACTGGGTGAAAAGAGGAAGAGAAGCCAGCCAAACAAAGTCTCTCTGAAGAATGGTTGCATGAGGCATGTCTCTGGGTAGGACTGAGACGTATGGCCATTATTGTAAGATTCAGCAAATCTGGAATGTTGTATCCTAGCAACATAGGGAGGAGAGTGGAGGCCAAAGACCTCCTCACCAAGGGAGGAGGAAAACTGGGAACACTCACTCAGCTATCATGGATAGTTCTAGAGAGGATGGCAGGGTGTGTTAAACATAGTATATGAAGAGTATAATATTCTCCATGCTAATTCTGAAAAGGTCTTTAATCTATGAAATAATAAAGATACAAAAGCATGCTGATATCAGTTAATATTTGGAGTCTAGTGACCCAGTAACCATAGTTGGCAATTTCACCCACATGTGGCAAAAAGCCTAGCAAAAAACCAGGGATGCAGGAAACAAGCTCTATCTCTGGGGAACTTAGCAAAAATTAATCAGGACTCCAGCACCTCAACCAGTGAACAGGGACTCAGCTGTGGAGAAGAATGTGAGGAATATTACAGGGCAACTGACCAGCATTAAGAGACCTGAGCCTAGGTCTGAAACCCAGTTCTAGCAACCAGGCCTGTGTGGGAAAAGGAAGGTTGAAATTTTGTTCTCTGGGTACTCAGTGTGACACCATGAACATTCATTTTAATGCAGATTATACCAGTAAACTTTTAAAAAACTAATTTAATGCAATCCAGTTAATTAACAATTTGATAACCTGGAATTTTACTACCACCAAAATTGCAGAGTATGACATTTATACTCCTCCTTTAGCTCAAAAACTACTTTCTTCAGAAGAAATACACATAAAGGAAATGAGCTAGGGGGCTTAATAAAATTTTTGGATCCATGAAGGTAAAAAGGCTTGCATACTAACTTTTTTAGGTTTAATTTTCTTAATTGTCCTCAGAGATACCAGGTTTATACTCAGAATAAAAAAAGCTTTAGTTCTAGAGAAAACATAAAATTATTCTTAAAAAAAGAAAATATAACCTACTGAATGGATTTAGATAGAATAGACATAGTTGTTTAAGGCAAGCCATTTTGTTTAGACTTTTTGAAGATTAAAGGCAGGCATACTGGGGCAGTGAGGAAATGAGCTTTTTAAAAAGCCAAATAAACAAGAGTTTACTTTTTAAGCAGGAAACCCTCAGGTACAAAGAGGACATTTTAAAACCAACCTGTTTACATCAGAAGTGTTGAACAAGTTTGTTATAGAAAGTAAGAGGAAAATTGCTGATTTCATCTTGCCTGCTACACCACTGGCAAATACAAATATTATCAAACCTGTTAGATAGACTAAAAAAAGTATGATCGTGTATTTAAATCCGAAACTGACTCTCACTTCCCACCCCCAAAATTAGTCAATTCTTTGACTTCCAAAATAAGATAAAAAGAGGGTTCATGAGAAGATATACTAATAGCTATGACAACGCAAATCATTAAAACAATCTGTAGAATACTGACATATGCTTTTGTCTATAAAGATTTTTTTTATTTTACAGAATTAAAGCTAGACCTCTAAATATAGTTCTGGGGGTAAAACATTAAGTCTGTGAAGCAAAGATACTTCCCTTGACTGTTATCCATCTGTCTGCTTTCTGTCTTACTGTACCCACGTCTGCTATGTACTCATGAAAAAAAAATCCTTTGAGCCACATTTTACTTTATATGACAGGTTCAAAATACAAGAAAAAAAGTTATCAGCAACTGACTTGACAAGGAAGAGCCATATTGTTTTACTGTAGCGAAGCTCACTTGTGTCCTAACGGCTTGAGTACCAACGATGATTAGAAAGTTCCATATTTTTTGGTAAGTTTTGAACTCAATAGTGATACTTTGCTTCATCTTTATTCAGAATTTAAAACCTAACAATCACACAAGTGACATCCTCAAATATTGAAAAAAAGACATTTATTTTAAATCATTTTGCAGTGATATGAGAACTAAAATATAAATCTCTCCATTTATGGTACTCTATTAAGAATTAAAAACACAATATCATTCTATATTGTTGGCAATAGCTTCATTCACTCATGCATTCATTTATTTATTGAATGTGTGCAATGAGCCACTCTTCAGGATGCCAAAAATACAGCAGTGAACAAAACAGAAAAGAATCCCTGAAATAATGTAGTTTACATTTTAGAGAGTAGAGGTAAATAATAAATGAAATAAGTAAATTGAAAAATATATTAGAAGGTGATAAGTGCTTGGAAAGAACTAAAATGAGAGTGAAAGAGTGAGTACTTAAGGATTGAGAAGGCGTGGGGTCAGGATCCAGTTTTGGACAGAGGCTTCAGGAAAGACCTGACTGAGAAGATTTGATTAAAGAAGGAGATAAAGGAGCAAACCATGCAGATCTGGAGGAAGAGTAAATCTCCTGAAATGAGTGTTTCTAATATGTTTGAAAAACAGCTAGTTAACCAGTGTGCCTGGAAAAGAGGTTTGGAAAAATAGGAGGAGACCAGGTCAGAGAAGTGAGACAGTTGATGTACGTTTTTACGTTGAATGCCTGAATAAGAGATCAGAGGGACAGTGGTGGAATCAGGAAGGACACGTAGGAGGTTACTGTCACAATCTGGATGACAGAGGATGGTACTGGCAAGAGAGGCAGTTGAGAAGTTGGATAAAGAATGTATTTAACAGTAGAGCCAACAGGATTTCCTGACAGATCAGATGTGGGATAAAGCATATTTGGCATAAGCAACTGAAAGAATGAAGTTTCCACTAAGAAAAGTGAGGGAAACTGTGAGTGGAGCAGTTTGGAGAGATGAGACATAGCAGGGATGTTATTTTGGGGCATGTTAAGTTTGAAATCTCTATTGAACATACAATTGGAGATGTGGAGTATTCATTGGGAATATACCTCTGGAATTCACAATATTTTGATGATATTTTAAGCAACAATACTGATGAGACAACCAAAGATGTGGATTTACATGTGGAGAAGGGGTCCAAGAAACAAGGCACTCCACCATTTAGATACAGTGATAACAAAAGCAAAAGAGTTTAAGGAGAAGTGGCCACTGAAATAGAGGTAAATATGGAAGCTAATCAACTTGTCAAGTGCTACCATGAGCTCAGGTAAAGTGAGAATGGACTACTGAATTTAGCAACATGTAGTAGAAATTTCCGCTTGACAATAATTACTCGAGATCTAGAAAACCAAATGTTATGCTTCAATAACGCTATAGAGCCATTCTCAGGTTGCCATGACATTAGGATAATGGTGGTGAAATATTTCAGAAACAGAGTGTTTCTACATCTAGCTTATTTCACTTAGCAAAATGTCCCCCCAGCTTCATCCATGTTATAGCAAATGGCAAGATTTCTTTCCTTTTTAAGGCAGAATAATATAATATTCCATTATATATATATATATCAAGTATATATATATGTGTATATCAAGTTATCTTTCTATTTATTTGTCTTCAATTTCTTTCATCAATGTTTTATAGTTTTCAGTGTACAGATCTATAACTTCCTTGGTTAAATTTATTCCAAAGTTTTTTATTCTTTTTTATGCTATTATAAATGACACTCTTTTCTTGATTTCTTTTTTGGATAAATTTTAGTTAGTGTACAGATACACTAGGTATGTTGTATGCTGATTTTGTTTCCTGCAACTTTACTGGACTCTTTCATTAGCTTTAACAGTTTTTTGGTGGAGTCGTCAGGGTTTTCTATATATAAGATCATGCCATCTGCAAACAGAGATAATTTAACTTCTTCCTTTCGAGTTTGAAGGCCTTTTATTTCTTTTTCTGACCTGACTTCTTTGGCTAGAACTTCCACTACTATGTTGAATAAAAGTGGTGAGAGTGTGCACCTTATCTTGATCTTGAATGGAAAGCTTTCAGCTTTTCATGATCCAATACATTGTTAGCTGTGGGCTTGCACATAAGACTTTTGTTATATTGAGGTACTTTCCTTCTATACCTAATTTGTTGAGAATTTCTGTCATGAAAGGATGCTGAATTTTGTCAAATACTTTTTCTGTATCTATTGATATGTACATATGGTTTTTATCCTTCATTTTGTTAATGTGGTGTGTCATGTTTTTTGGTTTTCTTGTGGTTTGTATGTTTTGTTTTTGTTTATTTTACCAAGCTATGCGGCATGCAGGATCTTAGTTGCCCGACCAGGGATCAAACTCGTGCCCCCTGCAGTGGAAGTCTTAACCACTAGACCACCAGGAAAGTCCCATCATGTTTTTTGATTTACATATGTTGAACCATCCTTGTATCCCATGGATAAATCCCACTTGATCATGGCAAATGATCCTCTTAATGTGCTGTTGAATTTTGTTTGCTAGTGTTTTATTTACCCAAATCCCCTTTTCCTGAGATCACAATTTCATTGTATAAATAGGAATTTCCATCTGATATTACTTTTCTTTTAGCATGGAGAACTGGCTTTACCATTTCTTATAGTGCTTATCTGCTGGTGACACATTATCTCAGGTTTTGTTTCTCTGGAAGAGACTTCTTAACCTTCCTTTTTGAGAGATATTTTCACTGGGTATTGAATTCTAGGTAGGCAGTTTTATCTTTCTTTCAACACTATAAATATCCCATTCTATTGTATTTTGGCTTGAATTTTTCTTCAGAATGCTATGATCATTCTTATGGTTTTTATCCTCTCTATATAATGTGTCTTTTTTTCTTTGAATCCCCTTAAGGTTTTCTCTTTATTACTGGATTTTAGCAATTTGATCATGATGTATTTTGTTGTGGGTCTTTTGGTATTTATCCTGCTTGGAATTTTTTGAACTTTTTGGATATGTGGGTTTATCTTTCTTATCAAATTTAGAAAGATTTCTGTCAGTATTTCTTCAAATATTTTACTCACTCTCCCTTTCGGAATTAAATTACATGTAATGTTAGAATGCTTGATGTTATCCCACATATCACTGATGCTCTGGTCATTTTGCACATTTTTTTTTATTCTCTCTCTATCCTATTGCTACACTTTAAAGTTAACTGATATTTCTTCTGTAGGATATAATTTGCTGTTAGTCTCATTCAGTGATTTAAAAAAAAAAATGTTATATTGTTTTTTTCAATCTTCAAAAGTTCTGCTTAATTCTTTTTATGTATTTTAAATATGTCTTTTCATTATGTTCATATTTTCCTAATAATCCTTGGACATATTTATAATAGCTATTTAATGTCCTTATTAATTCCATCTGATGTCATTTCTGAATCTGATTCTTTTGACTGATTTTTCCCCACTGGTTATAGGACACTTTTCTGTTTCTCTGCATATCTAGTCTTTTTTTAATCAAATGCTGTACATTATGAATGTCAGGTTGTTTTGCATCTGGATTTTGTTGTCTGCCTTTAAAGAATGTGGAATTTATTTTTATAGTCAATTAAAATCAGGTAGTTCCAGGCCTCTAAATTTGTTCTTCTCATTTAATATTGTGTTGGCTATTCTGGGCTTTTTTGCCTTTCCATATAAACCTTAGAATCAGTTAACTCACAAAATAACTTGCTGAGATTTTGACTGAGATTGTGTTGAATCTCTAGATCAAATTGGGAAGGAATGATGTCTTAACAATATTGAGTCTTCCCTTCTATGAACATGGAATATCTCTCCATTTATTATGATCATCTTTGATTAATTTCATCAGAGTTTTGTAGTTTTCCTTGTATAGATCTTGTACATAATTTTAAAGATTTATATCTAAGTATTTAATTTTTGTACTAATGTATAAAATATTGTATTCTTAGCTTCAAATTCCAATTGTTCTTTGCAGGCATATAGGAAAGCAATTACTTTTTGTATATTAACCTTTAATCTTGCAATGCTGTAATCAGTTATTAGTTCAGGAGTTTTTTATTGATTCTTTGGGATTTTCTACATAGACAATCATAACATCTGTGGACAAAGTCACCTTTATTTCTACGTTTCCAATCCATATACCTTTTATTTCCTTTTCTAGTATTATTGCATTAACTAGATGTCAAATGGGAGAGATGAGAGAGACATCCTTGCCTTTTTCCTGATACTAGGAGAAAAATTTCTAGTTTCTTACCATTAACTATGATGCTACCTGTAGATTTTCTGTAGATACTCTTTATCAAGCTGAGGAAATTCCTGTAAATTCCTAGTTTGCTGAGAGTTTTTAGCAAGAATGAGTGTTGATTTTGTCAAATGCTTTTTCTGCATCTGTAGATTGATCATATGATTTTTCTTCTTTAGGCTGTGGATGTAACAGATTACACTAATTGATTTAATTAATACAGTTTTCCACAGGAAGCCTTGATTTCTTCACCTACTTTAGAAATTAATCCTTACTCTGGTAGCCAATCATCTTTCGCACTAAAATTTTAAATTGTTTTGCATGTCAGTGAGTATATTTTTTATCATTTTTGTGGGTCCATAGTAGTTAATTGATGGCAGGCACCATATTTTAAACAGTCCCTTATTATTGGACTTTTAGGGGTTTTTTATTTGTTATTAACAGTGCTGAACTGAACATCCTTACATATTCACCATAGTTTGTTAATTTTCCTGGAATACATTTATAAATTTTACATAAAGGTTAGAAATAATTTTAAGTTTTGAGTCATATTGGCAGAAATTTTCTACTAGAAATGATGCATGAATTTGGATCTCATGAGTTGATATCTTTTGTAAGGAATTAATTGAACATTCCAGTTATTGTTGCTAGCCAACCTTCATTGTCTATCTCCTAACCATGTGTCCAGTAACTCACATTTTAAGTATCTATTATATGGAGAACACTGTGGCAAATTCAAATTTGAATAAAATTTAATCCTTGTCTTCTAATGGCTTACATGTTCTTGGAGAAGATATATATACATGTATGTAATCTCAAGGTATACCACTAAACATACCCAGAACTCTCTTTGAATATAGAACTACCATAACAATCATAATATAACCATTTACTAAAGATGTAGGGGCCTCTAACAGGGGGGATTCAGGAAGGCTGATCATAGTGACCTGTGTGAGATTGGTCCAGAGCACTGAGGCTCACTCCCAGTAAATACGTAGTGGGGTTTTTACATGTCAATAAAGGAAGAAGAGACAAAGATATGCTTGTTTTATAAAATCAAACTTGTTGACACTTGAGTTCTGGGTGTTAGGAAAAGGTGATATATTTATAATTGGAGTCATTTTAGGTAATGCAAGAAACTTAAGTCATAAAATGTATTTATCAAATTATGAATTAATATAAAGATCACCAAAGTAGAAGTATTTCTTTTCTAAATGACTCTGCTTATATCGTTTGTTATCAGCTTCTAATGATAACCAGCTTTACGTGTAAACTGAAAATTGTACTGCAAAAACCTACAACCCATTGAGTTAAATGTATTTCATTTCTAACTGCTCAGTGAGCAAGGAAAGACCCAGGGGCATTTAGGAGTCAGAAAACCTGCCTTTCTCCTGGATGTCATACTTGTAAATACAGTACAAAGAATAAATGATAAATGAGACCATGATAGATGAGTATGGTATGAATTATATTTAGAAACTCAAATATAAACACATCATATTATTTTGTGCCAGGATGTTTTCCCCCAGCCCAGAGAAGGGAGCCTATTCTTATAAAGCAAATTGAAGAAGAAAAATTGAAGACACTGACAAATGAATAAAAATGCATGTGGAATTCAAATATGCAAAGGATAATGATTCCTTTTGTACACACTGTCAATGGAAGAACAGAGTACATGATCACAGCTGGAATTCACGCTGGGATCTCATACAATGTAATATTAGCAGCCACCTTTAGATCAGGCTTACCCCAGCTGTTCACTTTACAGAGCCGGCCTCCTCCTTTTCCTTTCCCTTTCCCTCCAGTAACCCTTCATACTAGCATTCCTCATTTTTTAAAAAATGACAGAAATGAAGCCAAAACCTTTTGTGTAAAAAAAAAAAAAAATCTATAAAGCAGAAGGCAACCCTAAGCAGTTATTTTTTAAAAAGATTTCACTCTAATAATTAGAAATTCTTTCCCTCCAAACCAGTACCGCTTCAAAACACTTATTCTGCATTTCAAAGGCTGTCATTGTCTTCTGTGCATGCTGGAGCAGTTGATATGACCCTAATATTTAAGCAGATGAATAACAGGATAAAAACTTTTGCATTGTTTAATCTTTACTCTCTTGTGCTTGATTTTTGCATTTTGTTTGAATAAATGTATATCTAATTATGCTGTCACATGCGTTCCATTTTCTGCATAATTTCCAAAAAGTATCTAGTTTAGAAAAATACTTCAACTTCCTAAAATATATTTGATTTGTGACTATAAGCAAGTTTTTTTTCATGATGTAGTGAGTGAATTATGCCCTCCAAACAGATTTGTCCAGGTCCTAATTTCTGGACTTGTGAATATTACCTTATATGGCAAAGGATGTGATTAAGTTCATGATCTTGAGAGGAGGGGCTAATCCTGGATTATGCAGGTGGGTGCTAAATACTGTCATATGTATCTTTACAAGAGGCAAAGGGATTTTTTTTTTTTTTTTTTTTTTTTTTTTTTTGCGGTATGCGGGCCTCTCACTGTTGTGGCCTCTCCCGTTGCGGAGCACAGGCTCCGGACACGCAGGCTCAGCGGCCATGGCTCACGGGCCCAACTGCGGCATGTGAGATCTTCCCGGACCGGGGCACCAACCCGTGTCCCCTGCATCAGCGGGTGGACCCTCAACCCCTGCACCACCAGGGAAGCCCTGAGGGATTTTTGAAGAGAGGGAGGCAATGTGACCATGGAGGCAGATTTTAGAGCGATGTGGCTACAAGCCAAGGAACTCTTGAAGCCACCAGAAGCTGGAAGAGGTAAGGAAGAGATTCTCTCCTAGAGGCTTCAGAGGGAGTGCAGACCTACTGACACATCAGTTTTGGATTTCTGACCTCCAGCACTGTGAGAGAATAAATTTCTGGTTCTTTTACAAAACACTCAGTTTGTGATTATTTGTTACAGTTGCCACAGGAAACTAATACATTTGGCTTTATGAAAATAAATTTGTTATTAGTTAGCTAAAGTGTTGTGTCTTAGCCTGGATTCTCTAGAAAACATATCCTAAGGTGAGGATTAAAGTATGGATGCCCATGTAGGACATACGAGCAGGGTAAGGAGAAATGAATGTGTATGAGTGTATGAGAGTGTGAAACAATGTTATATGATCTGTTACCATACTGGCTACTGCTTATGAGTAGCTGTTAAGACGTATAACATGTTGCTCAGCAAGTGTATCAGCTCAACATTTGGACTTCTCTGGGAAGGTGCGAGGAGGAACCTAGTAGTAGTTCATCTGCCTGGATCCATCCCATCTCCTGTTTCCTATAGTCAGAATTCTCTGACAACTCAGTGTTGAGTTGAGTGATCCAGCCCCTCGGTGATGGCTCAGGAAAGCAGATCCTACACTATGTACTATGTGGTATGGTATTTCACGCATGTCCACAAGTATAGGGGCAAATCGGCATAGACAGACTTTGCCTGGAGGCATGAAGGCCGTTCAAGCTGGAGGTTTCAATTTGGAGAATTGATGGCCGTGGATGGCTGGTGGTTATGCTGGCCTGGGTCTCAGAAACAGAGAAAAACATCAGAGGAGCACACAAAGCTTGTGCCTGATACTCTCTCTGACACCTGGGAGAAACTGCTGAGACTCATGATTATTATGGAAAGTGATAGACAAACAACTGGGATGTATTTGACCTTTAGTTGGGCAGTCTGAGAAAGGTATATACTTTAGGATGCTTTCCAGCATGATAGAGCATTAAATAAAAATAAAGTCATTAATTGATAGAGGTCATCACTCAACATGCATTATTTTCCTGTTTATCTTTTCTCTCTGGGTAGTACCATGTTATTGTCGTTACATGATGCTGGTGTGCCCATAACTGTTTAACACCTGGCTCTTTTCCAAAATGTATAAATATCTCTACATACATGACTTTATAATAAATTTTTCTGATATAAAGGATGCATAGCACATAATTTACAAGTAATAATTACATATAGTCTTTAGGATAAATTCCATATAGCCAATTGATTTTTCACAGAATGATTACTTTGATTTTTGCCCACTCTTGTTAGAGTAGCCAATTTACGGGCGCAATTGATGAATGAGTGTAGTGCTGACTTAAAATGTGAGCTGATACTTTCATTCATGTCAATTAAGACAAAAATGAAAACATATGTTGGAACTTTACTCATTCATCAGTGACACGAGTGACTTCTCCAGTGAGTGGACTAATAACTTCCAAATACTGGGAGAATATTTCCTCGATGTTTTGTGCAATTCATAGCATAATGGCTATAAACATGGAATACATCTAAGTTTAATCTTCATTAGTGACATTTTCTCCACCATTTTCTTAAGTCTAGACAATCAACACAACAATAAATCAGGCCATAATTTGTAATGTTTGCCAATTTTAGTGGTGTAAGTACTCCTGTTATGGCTGATTTCAAGCTACCAATGTGAGGTCACTGAATACAGATTCAGCAGCACATTATATAGTATTTCCACTACAGAGATTCAATAGGCACAGGTAAACTCAAGAGCACAGATAACAGTAAGATATAGTAAGATAATTAGGACGTGATGAATTTTAAGTATTTATAAAACCAGTTAAATATAATTTATTTAATTATATCTAAGTCCTACATACAATTTATATAATTTAGTCTTTAATATTGTCTATGCCTAACAACCAGCTTGCAAACTTCCAAAACAAATGTGCAGTTGGCTCTTGCTAGCTGGTATGAGTGGGTTCCAGTAGACTACTGGGGATCCCACTGAATTAAAGGAAAACTGCTAACGGCACCTCCCTGGGTGCTTGTGAGAATCAGTTGAGATGTTCTAAGTGAAAATATTTTGACACACGTAAAGGCGCTAAATAAATGCAATATATTCTTACTGAGAATAATGATCAAAAGACCCAATTCAAGTATGTTAAGAAGCAAATATTTGGTATTGGCGCTTCAGGGGAAGAAGTATGGATCAAATTGAAACAAAAATTTGAATTCTACTTGCTCCATATACACAGAAAATTTGGTACCTGGAATTTCCCTTATCTACTGAAAAACACAATGTTTGACATTTTCAGTTTTCCTGAAGTAATTATAAGTTTTTCTTCAGTAAATTTACTGGGAGTGGTCATTTATTATAGAATATAGAGTAAAAGGTGGGGAAGATCAAATCATAGCTTTTGGTTTTGGTGACCTAAGTATGAATCACCTAGTTGTATTATATTTTTGCTTAATTTTTAGTATCTATTTACTATTATTTTGGTTAACACTTGTAATAATTGCTCATATTTCTGCATCTCTCTGACATATTAAAAACACTCCATTCACTTAACCAGTACTGTTTGAACACTTAGTAAGTATACTATGCTATTTCACTTAAGAATCACAATCACTTTTGTGAAGTAGCAGAAATTGTTAATCTCCTTTACAATTAGGAAACCAAGACTCAAAGTGGCTATGTGATTTTCTCCAAAGTCAGAGTAGAACTTAAGAAGAGCCCTGGTCAGTCTGTCTGCTAACCCTGTTATTCTAATAGCTGGAATTCAGTATTATAGTAAGGTAGGTTGTGTTGAATTGCAGAGTTTTTAATGGCAACATGCAATTTTTCTTATTAACTCTAATTGAATCGTTTTTCTGATTAGGAAACCATACCATATAGCCATGATATAAAATTTTATAAATGTAGAAGAAAACAATAACATCAACAAAGACAAATCAACTTTTTTACCCTAATACCTATAAGTAATCCATCGAAACATTTTAATGTTTTCTTTCACACACTCAACACATATACATGTATACATACACATTTGTTAATCGGCATCATTGTACAAATATTCATTTAGCCATCACCTAATATAATCAGTATAATACAAGTATTTTCTTATGTCATCATATGTGTTTCAAAAACACTGTTAATGTACTTGCCAAGTATTCCATTGTGTAGCTGTAACATAAATTAATTTAGCTGGACATTAGGTTATTTCTAATGTTTCATTATTATAAATAATACTATAATGAAAATCTGTACTAAAATGTTGTCAAATTTTCTGATTATTTTCTTATACTATTGATGGGAAAGAGATTTTAGTCCACAGCGTATGTAAGTTTTAAAGGCTCTTGGTGCCTATTTGCAATTTTTTTTCTGAGTGTTTGAACCAAATTTCTCTCCCAGAAGTGTGTATTTCCTTGCATTTTTGCCAACATTGAATATTCATTTTTAAATACTGCTATTTGATAGATGAAAGATATACCTTGGATTCTATTTGATTTTCTTTGATTACTAATAAGATTGATTTTTATGACTATTTGGTCTTTTATATGTGTTTTCCAATTATTGTCTCATTGCTTTTGTTCATTTTATTTCTTTTGAGCGTCTGTTGAGATATTTCACTTTTCTTCCCTACTCTGAGACCTATAGAAAAATTTTGAGCAGGGAGGTGATATATATAATCAGATCTGTTTTCTTTTTCTACTGAACAGTGTAAAACATTTTGAACAAAACATATGGATATAGATTTAAGCAGATTTACATAGTACTAATCTCACATGTACTGCATTTCTCCCTTTTTAAATTAAATTAAATTAAAAATTTTCAAGCTGCCAAGTGGCACAGACTGGCAATATATATACTCCTTAAGTTACACAACAGTCAAACAGCTAAAGTCACGATTTATGTATGTGTGCCCAAAAGAGGCTAGTGCCAAGATAATCACAAATTTTCCATAAACTAAAGTTTATTATGGTTACATGAGAAGAGATATTGGAAGAACTTCTTCTATTTGTTCCAGCTGTCCTTAAAAAAGAAAAAGATTATGAGAAACACATTGCAGATAAATGACGGGTGACATTTATTGAATGTTGACCAGGCATGTAAGCACATCTACATATTTTACATGTATTAAGTAATTTAATTTTGGCAACAACCTATGGGTTAGCTCCTATCTTCAGCCCCATTTTTTAGATTAGGAAACTGAGGCACAGATTCAAGTGACTTACCCAAGATGATTGATTAAGTAAGTAGCAGTGCTGAGATTTGATGCCAGGCACTCTGTCCCTGGAGTTTATGTATGTAACCTTCCCTGTTAGAAGTGGAAAAAACTTTCAATTCCATGTAACTACATTTACCTGCAGTATACTAAACACTGGATACTCAATTTATGAAGTAAATTATAACACTCAATTTGGAGATAAAAAAAAATAAGGTACGGTTTCTGCCTTTTAAAAGTACACAGATAAATGATGGTGACTTGCCCATAAAGAATGATAAATGCTGTGAAAAAGGCAAAGAATTCTATGGAAGCACATAGGAAGTGTACTTAGCTCTGTCTCTTGGAATTGTTATTTGAGAATGAGTAGAGGTTAACCAGGTGAAAAAAGAGGGGGGAAACGTCGGAACTGATAGAACAGCTGAAGCAAAAGTACAGAGGCATAAAGTAGCTTTAGCTATTCCCTTGAGCGTTTGGTGAAACGATGAGATGTTTGGTATTACTGGTATACAAAGTACAAGGTGTACAGTGTTAGTCAATGAGACTATAGAGGTAGGTAACTAACAAACATTTAGTCAGCACCTCTCATGAGTTAGCTTTGTGCTGAAAGCTAGGAATACATCACTGAACAAATCAGAGAAGTTTTCTGTACAAAAGAGGAATCATAGGATGAATAAGAAATGAACGAAATACAGAATGTGAAAGATACTGTGGAGGAAGCATATAGGAAAATAGGGTGCTGGAGAAAGAACAACCGGGGATGTGTTTTAAACGGGGTGGTCAGGGAAGGACTCTCTCGGAACCAGTCATGTGAAGATTAGCAGCAGAATCTTCCATGTGGAAGGGACAGCAAGTATAAAAGCCCTGAGGTAGGAAGGAACTTGATGTGTTCTAGAGAGTTAATGAAAACCAAAGAGGTTACAACACAGTGAGCAAGAAGGAGAGTGGCAGCCTGTAAGTTTGAGACGTAGCTCAAACTTGCAGCTCTTGTAGTTCATGGTATGACAATTATATTTTATCCTGTGTGCAACAGAAAGTCAATAAAGGGCTTTTAAATCAGGGTCAGGCATCTTTTCATTTCTCACTCAGGCAGTTTTAGCGAGAATGGTTTAAACAGGGCACGAGAAGAAGATGGGAGACCCTCAAGGAGGCTCTGACTAGCGGTCTAGCTGAGAGATGAGGAGGGATCAGTCGCCACGGTAAGCACCTTGGGCTTTCTCCTGCAAGTGATAGAGACTCTTGGAAGAGTATTTTAGCCAGGGAGTCATATTGTAAAATTTGTGATTTAGATGTATCACTTTATTAAAGTTCCAGAAAATAGAGAAACAGAATCACTTGTCAGGAGCTTTTTTTCTACGTATCATGTGTAAAGGTAAATCTGTGTTTGATTATATATATGTATATTCTTTTCCCAAATGTAAATTTCTTCCGGGAAATCGAGACATTATAAGCTGTTATATCCTTTGATTTCTTTGTCTTTTTCATGAAGGTTCAGGGCTCCACAGAACACTTCCAAAATGGACTTTTGATCATCCCTAGAGTCAATGACTCAATTTCTCCTTCAGAGAGGAGCTGACGTGACCTCTGTAGAAGGAAAACAGTGAAAGAGGGGTATTGTACATTTGCTGTCTTCCCTGTTACTGGACAATTATCAACGACCATCCTTGTCATGGCTCATGAGGCTCTTGACAATCTGGTCACCATTATCTTTCATTTGGCAATTTGATTCCTACAACTGCCCTGCTATACATGGATCCCTGACTTAGACCTCTGTTTATAGGACCCCACATGTTAAATTTGTCAGAGTGGTTCATGTGGATAGCACAAATGCCGTAGATTCTTCCATAATAAAGTATTCTTTCCCAGGAGTTCTGAGCATCTGTTTTCCTGCTTCTCTTTGTGTTAGTTTGTAATTCTATAAGCACTCACAAGAAATAATGGTGTATTCAGAACATTGTACATGGCAGTCAAGGAACATTTTGCAAGGTTAAACAATTCACATTACTCTTAAGTTTGTTACATGTAGGTTTACATGTAGCATGCATAAAGCATGATGCCAATTCTTTGCATTGGCAAATAGATGGACATGGAAACTAAAATTGTGGATAGTCTCCTTTTTGTAAAAATATTTAATAAGATTTATTATTAAAATTTAAAATTATTTTTAAAGTTTAATCTATTAATCAATTTTAATTGATTTTAATTTGTATTAAATATATTTGATTAAAATATTTTAAAACCAAATAAAAATTTCAACTTTAACTACTTTGATTAGAAACTTGATATTGACTAACTCTAATTTGATTTTTATCTTTAATTTTAATAGAGTAGCCACTCTTATTAAACTTCTATTTTTAACGGTTTAGAAAGAAATAACTTGGAAACATTTTTTAAATAACTTTTATGTTTTACATTGACCTTGTGTTTTGATGAAAGTATATTTAATTTTTTACACTGAATATGATTGCATTTTATTGTTTAATTCTGTAAGTTTTTAAAATTGAATACAAGTATATAAAGATCTTATTTATAACATGGTGATTTTGTTGAATTAAAGGCAAGAAAATGTCATGAAATAAATCTAAAATAATTTTTGAAATTGTCTTTATTTTTTTGCTCACCCAAACATTGCTGGTTCATCCCAGAAATATTCAATAATAATTAAATTTAGTTGCCTTTGCTATTTTGCCAACTTTTAGTTATATAAAACCATAGCCTTACATATATCTTTCAATTTGATTGTCATACAGATATGTTTTTGAGGGAGGAGATAAAATATTTTTTTAAATTACATTTATCAGTTTATTAAAGGATATAAGAAAAGATACAGATGGAGAGCCAGATGAAGAGATATGAATGGTGAGGTATGGGAGCATCCTGAACACAGGAGCCTCTGTCCGCATGGAGTTGGGGTGTATCACCCTCCTGGTACTTGGATGAGATCACTGACCTAAAAGCTCCCTAAACCCCATAGCACTGCGATTGTACGGAAGATCACACAGGAAGATCAAGTAACTCCATTTCCAGCCCCTCTCCTCTCTCTGGAGAATGGGTGGGGTGTGGGGGAGCAGGGAGGGCCTGTAAACCCCAAGCTTCTAATCATGACTTGGTCCTTCTGGTGACCAGCCCCCATCCAGGAACCATCCAGGAGACAGCTCAGAGTAGCCTCATAAAAACAAAGGACACTCCGAGGTGAAATATTTTTTATTTCACAATTTTTTAAGCTTGATTTCTAACTTTTTAAAAATTGAGTCTTCGTTTCTGTGCGAGGGCTTTCTCTAGTTGCGGCGAGTGGGGGCCACTCTTCATCGCGGTGCACTGGCCTCTCACTATCGCGGCCTCTCTTGTTGCGGAGCACAGGCTCCAGACGCGCAGGCTCAGTAGTTGTGACTCACGGGCCCAGTTGCCCTGCGGCATGTGGGATCTTCCCCAGGACCAGGGCTTGAACCCGTGTACCCTGCATTGGCAGGCAGATTCTCAACCACTGCGCCACCAGGGAATCCCCAATTTGTAGCTGTTAATTGTCTAGACATATGAGATAGGGCGGAACCTCCATCCGTACTCTTGCCTGAGGCCCTCCAAGTGTTAGAGGAGGACCTATTGATTCCGACATAACATCTCTGCTCCGTGGAGGCATCACAGCTGCCTGAACACCCTGTTCTCCTCTGATTGGCTCAGTCCTCCTTCAAGGCTTGGCCCCAGTGTCAATGGTCTCTGATTCATCTACCCGGACTTAGTCACTTCTTCTTCAGGATTCCCACTACACTTTACATGTTTTTAAAATAATTATTCTTTTACTTGGGTCCATCTCCTCCTCTATTGTAAGCTCTTTGAGGCCAGAGATTTTTCATTCCTCTCAGTAATGTTTGTCATAGAGCCTGGTCTGTAGCCTGTGCCCTCTATAACCATTTGAGGAGAAAATGAACACTCACCCCCACTCTCCATCTGCAGAGACGTGCTTGTGTTCACACACTGCATTTTCTCATGTGTGCTGGGACATAGAGGCACACACTCAAATTCACACACTCTCTCTCACATATATATATGTTTTGGAATCTGCTTACTAAATCAAACTATATGTTTGTGTGACAGAGATTTTTAAAATTAAGATCTTATATTCTTTGTAAGCCAAATGCAAAACTTCCTCTTCCTACTCTTTGAGTGACAAATATAAAGTTGGCATTATCATGTGTTCTTAAGGTTGAGAGCACTTGTCTTCTTTCTTGCTATTTTTGTTATTATAACAGGTTAAACATTTTTTTGTTTGTGACTCAGTTTGCTAATCTTATAATATAAAAATGTAAAAAGAGGCAGTTTGCCATTTTAGTTAAATTTCATTCAAAGAAATTTATCAAGAAAGAATCTTCCAATGTAAATATTCTAGAATTTTTCTCCATACCAGTGAATGCTAAGACCAAACCTACCTTGCTTCCCAGTGCTAAAGTTTTTGACCAAGTTCACTTTCCTATTTTCATGCCAAACAATACTGGGGCCAGGCAAAAATAATTTAGCTTCTTCTTCCAGGAAATACCTGCTCCTCGAAGATAAGGTTTGAACCAACTGAAAGAGATTACTTATCAAGACTAACAGCTTGCCCATCAGGACCTGTTTTAAAACTCTTACCTCACTGTGCCCACCAATCCAACTCTATTTTTCATAAAGTCTTCAAAATCCCAACTAATATGCCTCCTTGCACAACTCCCCTTTAAATCATCCTGTAAACCTTATAAGTATGCTTCCCTGACACCAACCTTCTCAGCTCAGACATTATTAGGAATATCAAGGTGGTGGTCTTCACTGTGTTACATCCAATAGATTTAGTTTTGCTTTATCAACACATTTTTCCAGTGGTCTTTTGGGGATTCAACAGTGGAAAGTCCTCCAGAATATACCAAAATATGGTGTCTCAAGACTTTGGAATTGGAATAGCGTACTCCTAGGAGACGCCTTGTGCTTTCTGTCTGGGGTCTCTCTGATGAATAATAGCTTCTTCAAGAAGGTCAGAGCTGTGATTTCTTTATGTTCGGCTCCCAAATGTCTCCTAGAAATAAGAAATCCTTGTTTAGGAATACCTTGATTATCTGAACAGTTTTGCAACTCGTTTCCTTGGTGAAAAGCCATCTTGTGATTAAAAACACTATTTTTCAAATCTCTTTGTCTGTCCGCAACCCTTTCTGCTGAACATATATAAGTAGATGATCAAAGGAGGAGAATAGGTATAGGTCGGATATATCCATCTCTCGAGGAATTAAGAGGGTCTTCTCATACTGGGCTCCTTATGGGACAGACTTTATCTTGGGTCACCTGTTAAAGTCTTATGAGATCTTTTCTGAGCCTTGCCTTGTTTTATCCATGAGAGTCTGGTTCAAGACAGTGCTATAGTCCAAATCTTCCATCTGCATTTGAGATGGCTAATTATTAGGTTGGGGGCTGCAATGGACTGAATGTTTGCATCACTCCAAAATTCGTATGTTGAAGTCCTAACCCTCAACGTGACTATATTTGGAGACATGGACTTTTTGGAGGTATTTAAGGTTAAATGGGTCATAAGGATGAAGCCCTGATCGAATGAAATTAGTGTCCTTATAAGAAGAGATCGGGGAGAGAGTTTGCTCTCTCTTTCTCTCTCTCTGAACACAGTGAGAACACAGTGAGAAGGCAGCCGTCTTTAGGCCAGGAAGAGAGCTCTCACCAGGAACCAAACTGACTGACACCTTGACCTTCCTACCCTCCAGAACTGTGAGAAAATACATTTGTGTTGTTTAAGCCACCCAGTCTGCAGTATTTTATTATGGCAGCCTTAACTGATTAACACAAGAGCCTAAGATACAAAGTGCATAAGTAATATGTGAAGAAGACTTGCTTTCATGATGTTGTCTCAGTCTAAGCTCAGTTGCTGTGAGGGAGAGTGATAGGACCAAGGGACCTCAGGGGAGAATACTATTATAAATCAAGGTCTTTGAGCTTCTGGGTCTCAGCAGAACTTTGAGAATTTTGTTTCTAACATGTATTTTTGCTATAATTTATGTATTTATCCACTTAAGTGGTGTAAAAGTGGTTATTTTAGGGAACTTTCAATTTGAAAAAAATTATTCATTTGAGAGGCATTTTAGAAAGGAAATTGTCTGCATTTTTCATTAGCATAAGAAAACTTCCAAAAGAAATCCAGTTTCCAAAATTAATGCTTTCAAAATATTCCTTAGCCAAGGCAAATGAGAAATGTAAAAAAAAAAAATCCTCAAAACCATCCTTCTTACATCCTCTTAAACTGCAATTTGACTATAACTGCCTCAATTCCCTTATTTCTTCTTCTTCTGAGGCTTCTACATTACCCTCACTCCTACTCTTCTTCCTGACTTGTCTCCTTTTGCTTCTAGGCAAAAGAAACTCCCAAATATCAAATGTTTCTTAAAGTTAAATCCACTTCAGAACAGATCAGTTTCTCTTGCGGTTGATTTTAAACCCTGGTCTTTGAATTGATAGCCACTTTTCTAAAGCCTATACATACAATACAGACAGAAATTTACAAAGAAAGTTAGAGTTGTTCTATGAACAGAGCATTTGGGAATCCCAGATTTTTATCAATTGGCTCATATGTTGATAGGATACTCCAATGCAAAAAAAAAAAAAAAAAAAAAACTGGATGGAAAGGTCAGAGTGAAAAGATTCTGAGGATGACCTAATAGACCCTGAATTGCAGAGATTAGAGGGGTTAGAAAAGCTGTAGAAGTGGAACAAGAGCCGTAAGATGCCATCCTCAGTCTGTTCTGTGAAAATAGATTACCCAGTAATCTTGTCCTACAAGCAAAGAAAGGATAAGTGACTTCGGGGAATAGGCTCTTTAACACCTTTAGAGAGCATTTGGAGATAGATCCTGAAGCAAATGTGACCCCAACTCTTCACTTTTCTTTGAACAGTCATAAGCCTGAACCAGGGGATTTAATATGAAAGCAAAAACAGGAATGAGAAATATCTCTGTTGCCAGGTCTCCAACTATTCACTAAAGATCTTGAAATAGCCATAAAACAAAATCAGAATGAAGTGTAGAATAAATCAGTGGTCGTTCAGATGAAGCAATTAGAATTTCCCACCCTAATCACAAGAACTTGGGAAGGGAGTTTAGTGATAAAGGCACCTATAGACAATGTAAGCAGAAAGGACAATGAAAAGTTAATTGAACTGTGTTAGTAAGAAACTGAAGGAAAAATTTAAGTGGGTGGACAATGACAATGTTCCCAAAGGGAAATCCAAGTGTTTATTTTCCCATTTTCACTCTCCAATTCACATTTTAACTTTCTGCAAATATTAAAGAAGAGTCTGCCAAATTGTTTTATTGATACTACAAATCCTCCCACCATTACACAACGTTTCTCCTAGAGTCAAGAAACTAATAATCTCTAGACATTCCTTCATCTCAGTCTATAACCATCCCATTGACTTTTAAGCAAAGAACATTTTTTTTCCTCCTCTGTGATATCATATCATACCTGTGAACTTAATAGGAGGGATCTAGTGGTCAAATGGATTTTTTTTATATCAAATAGCCTACTGTTTACCTCTTCCTTAAATCCTGAGAACTATCCTACTTATAACCAGATAATAGCTAATTTAGGTATTGATATATTGGCACTTTTGCATCTTAAGTAAAGTCCTAATTAAAAATCTCAAGATGTAGGGTTACTTGTGGTAAAAAAATTCTACATATGTTGGCAAACTCATTGAGGTTCAGATTGACCCATATAAATCTCTATTCAAACTTGCACAATACTGCTTAAAATGAGAAACTAAGAGACTAAAATCATTAGTTGAAAGACTACTAGAGAAAAGACTCATTATACCTAGTGCCAGCCCTTGTAATTCTTCTAACCTTCCAGACTATAAACCCAACAGAAAAGAATATAAATTCAATCAGGACTTCATGACCCTAAACAAAATAATCCTTCCCTCTTTTGTCCCTTGTGGTATAAAAACCATTTATTATGTCTTTGGTGTCACTTGAGGCTACAGTTTTTTTTGTTTTGTTTTGTTGTTGTTATTTTGTTTTTACATTTGTAGATCTGTGTTCTGCTTTCTTTATTGTCTTTAGCCCAAGATAGTTAATACCTGTTTGCCTCTTCCTGGAGAGTAAAAAATATACCCGTGCTTTTCCATTTTTGGCAAAGATAGGGTAGCTCCATTTCTCCCAGGTCCTCCTTACAATTGAAAAACCATGGACATTTCAAAACAAACAAATACAGGAAGACTCTGAAAGGTGGAAAGGAGAAGGTGGATTGTCTAGAGACGTCTGGGCTTGAGAAATGACATGGCGGTTGCCACCTGGGTTTCCTTATCGCTTTCCGCATCTCATACGGAAAGCTTCAAAAGCCTCCCTCCTCAGAACCATCAACAGGCACAGACAATACAACTCCAAGAAAAGCCTGCTGCCCCTAGCCAAAGACCATGAAAAAGGTAGCCTAACAAAAAACCTTTTTGGCAATTCCTGCCCTAAACCAACACCAACCAAACACCAACAAGAGAAATCCCATTCTTCCACTACGGTTTTAGTAGGACTGAGCAGAGAGCTGCTTATTCGTGCCACCCTGCCACTGGATGTGATACTCAGATTCCTCTGCTGAGGGTATAAGCAGACCAAGGGGAAGCTAATCCGTCCCTTTTCCAGTGGAAGGAAGTTGTGGCGCTCCAATTCCCCTGCTGGGCTAGTGTCAAGGAGACTGAGTGGGGAGCTGATCCTCCATCCCCTGTCTGGCAGAAGTAGGCAGCACTCTGATTTCCAGGGGAGTCCAGTGGCGAGCTGAGACCTAGTGAGAGAGTGCAAGGCACAGCTAGTCACTATGCTTCACCATCCACTCCCAGGGTCAGTGGGGACCAGCTAGATGCCGCGCCCCCACCCCCTCCTGGCATCTATGAGACTAAAGAAAGCGTTGCGACTGGGGCTAGTCCAGTCAACCCTCCACTTTCATCCCAGCTCTGCTGTTACTGGGGAATTGTGGTGCCCTAAACCTCCACACCCACCTGGAGGCAATGAGCCTAAATGAGGTGGTGTGAAGCAGGGCTTGTCAGTGCTCGGGTTTCTCACCCTACCCCCAGTGTCAGTGGGTCCCAGCGGGGAGCTGAACCTCCAGCCCTATTCTGCATCAAGGACACTGAAGGAGGCGGTGCCCATGAGGTGGGAGTAGTTGGGCTCCCCTTCCCCCATCCCACGCAGAGCTGAGCTTCCACAGCCTCCATGATCAAGGCAGAATGCGGTGATGGGAAGTGGGGCTGGTTAACATAAATGGATGTGGTTTTGTGCCAGAACTTTTGGAGAGGCTTATTCAACAACAATAGGTAACTGAAAGAGAATTTGATTCCTGGAAGACGGGAGCTCCAATAATAAATCCTAAAATATGCAGCACTGATTTTGTGAGTAGGTGGCAGGCAAAAGCCTGGCAGTACTTAAGGAGGTTGCCAGTGAGAGCAGGAAGACATGAAGATATTGGCAGACACTGTTCCCTGCAGTAACATGGAAAGTACGAAGTCCACCTACTGAGCTCCATGACATAGGTAAGGAGATGGCCATGCAGTGTTGAAGGTAGTGTGTGGCTTTTTCAAGCTGCTTATCATAAAAATGTGAGAGGAGAGAGATGAAGAACTATTCAGTTTCCAAGTAAGATTTAGAGGAAATAGAGAGGCTCCAGATATTCTTTAGAGCCAACAGAAGGTTCTCAAAATAAGGAATAGCCTATGGAAAAGATCAATTTCAGGGTGGCATCAGGAAAAGATAAAGCCAAGAATATGGCTGGTAAAACCCCTTGTTAGACCTCAGAAACATTTAAGTCAGCACAAGGACCCCCTCCACTAGGCAACATGTCTTCTGAGGATCTTAAGCTTATGCCTTGCACACCATCTCCATTAAACAATAGGACTGCTAAGCATCTCAAGGGCATTGTTCTACAGCAGCTTCAAAGAAGACACAGAGAGAGAAAATTTTTTCTGAAAAAGATTTGTGGGTATGTTTTTATCTAATGATGTGGATTATACATTGATAGGTAAGAAACCCACAAGGTTTTCAAAAATAATACAACAGTGAGTGGGCCTCAGGGTGCTGGCAGAGGCTTCCGAGGCCAAGCCTGACCACCTATCCCTCTAAGGTCCCCATTATCCACACTGTCCCCATGCCCTGTCGCCGAGGGTCAGGGGCTTAGTGGATGTGCTCAACCTAGTGCTCCTCAACAAGATGCAGGGTCCTTGCTATTATTATTTAAAAATAAAAACAAAAACCCAACCAAAAAAACAATAAACCCTTATTCAGCTCTCGCTCTACTTGTATGTAGTGACTGACTCTCATTTAGCTTGATTTACCCAATTTATTCATATCAATTAATTGGATAATGAGTCACCAGCAGTATTTAGGTTTTGCAGAACCATTATCCTCATTTCCTAATTTATTTCCAGGGAAATGATGTATGTAAATATTTTCTCAATTATTAGGCGAGTCTATCCATATTTCAATACACATAAATTATTACTTTTTTCATTTCAACTCCCGTCTCAAAGTATGCAAAAGTATTTTGTGAAACTCTTTGAGGACCTTTGTCTATTTCCAGTTCACCTTCTCACCATCCTTAACACTGTTTTGATGTGCTCTTTCTGAGAAGCAAATCTGATGCCTCCACTCCCACTTCCAGGCTTAAAAGCCTTCACAGCTTCCCATTACCTTCAAGATAGGATCCTAAATATCCTCCTTGCTCTGGGCCCTGCCCAGGTCCATCTGTCACTCAACACCCAATCCCAAACTTCTGGAATTTTTCTGACCTGCATTCTTGGCCCTGTCTTGGCTGTTACACAAACTGCTCCCATTGTTTGCATGGCTTTTTACCGTAAGTTCTCCCGGCACAGTCTTCTCTCAAGACCCACCTTCTTAGAAACAGTTCCTGATAACCTCTTCTTCCACCTTTCCTGGTATTCTAGGGGTCCCTCTTCCGAGGTCCTCTCTCAGAAATGCCACACTCTGTAGCTATCATTGCCTTAATTTTCCCCTCTCAGCCACTTAACAGGAAGCTCTTTGAAGACCAGGACTGCCTTTCCTCTGTGAATGCTCAGACCTCCAATTAGTGCCAGGCATATAGGGGGCTCTCAGCTTTGTTGAGTGAACAGAATGAATGTATGAATGGGTCTGGAGAAGTGTGTAGACTTTCACAAGTGATGACCTGTTGGAGGAGGGGAGAGGTGGGGAGCTGCTGTCTCCCTAATTTTGGGGAAATCTCCATGTCATCAAGCTTCAGATATTTCAAAGTCAGGGCTTTTAGGAAGAAATATCCCATTGGAGCCCTAAAATCTGCAAGAGGTGATAGGACTGCAGGAGAAAGATTGCCTTTTCAGGTGATCATATAGGATCACCACTGGCTCCTTGGTAAAGGGGCACAAAATCACTCTCCTGTTGATTCTTTTTCAGTGAATATTCATTAATTTAACAAATACTCTTTGGGCACTGACTATATGCCTGGCACTGGGGATTCAATAATGAACAAAATATATGTGAACTATTCTCATCAAATTGAAATGGATCATGGTAGATAAATATTAAACAAATGACAAATGAATTCGAGGCACTTGTGACAAAGGCTATGAAGGAGATGCAGAGTGCTTTGAGGGGCTGCAGATTTTAAATTTTGTAGGAACATTAGTGATATTTCTTCATTCCAAGAGAACATTTTATGCAATTTCACTTGATCTGTAGAGGCAATACAATCTTCCTCAAGAAAAGCCTAGGGCATGGGGGAGTGGGCAGAATGAATCAGGAATAGCTTTCAGGGAAACCCTGTGAGAGAGAGAAGAATGGAAAGAATGTCATTATCACTGGAGACTGGGGAGCATGGAGCAGAGCAACCTGGGACAAGACTGGGGACCGAGCTCGGGCAGGATGACGTCCCTTGCAATTGCTTGCCTAACAAATCCTGGTCTGTTGCGCTTTGGGTGCCTTTGCAACAGTCTTGCAAATTTAACCCACAGAGGATTCAATAGCTGAGTGCCAAGTACCAGGATCCTGTGGGGGGAAGTGGATACATCTTACAGCTGAGTTTCCTGTTACCCAAGGCTGCATCCTTCATCTGCCAGCCTTGGCATTGTTCACCGGAGAGGATCATAGGAAGAAGGGCCATGTCATTGAGCTACTCACTCATATAGGAGCCGCCATTTGGAGGTTCTAGAATTCATGGTGTCTACCTATAAAAAGGTGCTAATAATCAAGTCAAATTCTACCTTGGAAAATTAGACTTGATTTAAATACAGCTTCTTACATTTAAGTGTTTGTCTTGTCCTGCTGCAAACTTGGGAATTGAGTGAAAAGGGTAGCATTGAATGACCCCTGATAGTTACAAACTTCTAAAAGAAAAGGATAATATTTTTTAAATCTCCTGAATGGCAAGATCCTTATTCATCTTTGTGTGCCCTAGTACCTAGAAATGCCAGGCACTTAGTAGTACGTCTTCAATAAAGTAGAAAGCCTTATACCATAGTTAAGAGCTTTGGCTTTACTGGACTTGAGGATTCAAAGTCCTGGATACACTACTTCTCAATAGCTTTTTGGACAAGTTAATTGACCTTTCCAAAGTCTCAAATTCTTTATCAGCAAAATAATGATTAAATATTAAATTCTTAGCTCATTGCCTAGCAAATATTAAAGTTCCAATATATATTAGCTATTAAACTATTTATGAAACTGGTGATGAAAAAGAGCAACATATGCTAAACTTATGGGCTCCCCATATTTAATAGGCTTTTCAATATCTATGGTTGTTCTGTTTCTGGGACAAGATTTGATGTGTTTTGTGTATCAGTTCACGTAATAATAGGTCTTATTGTAGTCATTAGGATATAGCCTGGATGAAAACTCATGCATGTGTCTGAGGCCTTCCAAAGTCTAGCTGAGGAGCCAAACTTCTGCTGCTTAGATCAGCTATGGGATACTGGTATAGTCATGGCTTGGGGATAATGGTGTGATCTGATTTAACCTGGTCATAGTGGTTCAGTCAGGATGGAAAGGCATTCAGCCAGCATAGAGTGCGTGTTGGGGAAAGAACTTATTATGGTTCTGAATGCATGTTTTCCTGAAATGGCTTTGGAAAGTATCTGAAGGGCAAATACAAATAATTTTGCATAACTGTTATTTTCCATATAAACTGGATGATGCAGTAAACACTTTAACTTAGAGTTCCTGAAGAGAAAACAAGTTATTCAAATTTGAGATTATTATAGAATTCTTACATCTGAATAACTTCTAAAGGTGGATTTTGGTTAGAGAAACTGTGTACATTGTGTTATCAGTGTTTTCTGTCTGCTTTTCCATAGCTTTCTGAAACCATAAATTTTCAAGTTTTACAAATTAAAGTAAATAAAATAAAATACCTGTAACCCCATAATATTAACATAACCCCGGCCAATATTAACATTTGGTATATATACATTTTTGTCTTTTTTCTATCTATCCTTATTTATTTACTTGTAGTCATTTAATGTAAAAATGTATACCTTCTATCTTTTTACTTGGCATTTATAATAAACATCTCACATTATTTCATAGTTATCACAAGCATCATTTTCTTTTTATTATTCTTATAAAAACTTATTCTCACTAAAAATGTACATTGTACAAAGTAGTTTTAGAGTTAAATCACACTACTATATATAAAATAGATAAATAATAAGGACCTACTGTATAGCACAGGGAACTCTCCTCAATACTCCATAATGACCTACAGGGGAAAATTATCTAAAAGAGTGGGTGTATGTACATGTATAACTGATTCCCTTTGCTGTACAGTAGAAAGTAACACAACATTGTAAATCAACTATACTCCAATAAAAATTTAAAAAAATAAATTAGAGTTAAATCTTGTACAAGCTTAAGTTCTAAGGCCAGCATACAAGTCAAAGTTACTTTCAGATGAATTATTCTTGGTACTTAATATTTGTCTGTAAAGTGAGCATACAGAACACTAACTCTTCCTCAGTTAATGTTTTTCTTTAACACTCAATTAATTCTTCAATTTTCTTCTTTAAGGATGTTGAAAAGTCATACCACTTATTTATCTGATTACAGAAATATTTTAAGTTATAGTCACAGAGAAAAATCTTAAAAACATGCACATGTGTTTTCCACAAGTTTTCATCAAGCAATTGCTTATTTCGGGCATGATTTCAAACTACTGACAAAAGCAAAGGATCATTGAAAGTGATGATTGGTAGAATTGTCAGTATTATCTAAATCAATCTCTCTTTCTTTCTCTCTCCCCCCACTCCCTCCCACCCCTCCCCCGTAAAGTTGCTTTTAAGTGAGTTAAGTTGAATGCTGTGCAACTCTGTCATTGAAAATTCTACCTACCTTTCTATCCTTTCTCTCTATCCAAATCCCAGAAGTAACAACCTTTGAATATTTTTTAATGTGCAGGACTGTTGTTTAAAGCTCTAACATTCATTTCATAGATATTCAAAGGTCTAACAAATAATTGAAATTTGCATATAGTATTTTTGCCCATGAAATGAATGGCTCCATAAAGAATAACAATAATGACTATAACAATAATGCACAGTTCCTGAGGACTTACTGTGTCAGGTTCTGGATTAATCACTTTACACACATGTTTTTCATCATCTTCATAACCATGTAATGAGGTAGAGACTATCATAAGAGGTTGGTAACTTGCTCAATGTTATGGAGCTAATAACTGGTAGAGATGAGTCTACAATCCCAGGTCTGTATGACTTCAAGGAGCAATGTGTTAACTCCTGTCATTAATATCACTGTAAACTTAATATGCTGATACCTCTATTTCTTTTTAAATTATTTTTTGTTTATTTGTTTTAATTGAGATTAAATTGACACATAACATTGTATTAGTTTTAGGCGTACAATTTAATGATTATATATATATATATGTATATATTGCTAAATGATTACTCAAGAAGCTTAGTTAACATCCATCATCAAACATATTTACAATTTTTTTTTCTTGTGATGAGAAATTTAAGATCTACTTTCAGCAGCTTTTAAATATGCAATGCAGTATTGTTTACTATAGTCACCATTCTGTACGTTATACCGCCAGGACTTATTTACCTTATAACTGAAAGTTTATACCTTTTGCCCACTTCCCACGCCTCGCCTCCCCTGGCAACCACCAAGCTACTCTCTGTATCTATGAGTCTGATTTTTTAGATTCCTCATGTAAGTGAGATCATACAGTATTTGTCTTTCTCTGACTTATTTCACTTAGCATAATGCCCTCAGGGCCCATCCAATAGATACCTGTATTTCTTGTTTCTTTTATTTTCTACTGACTCCCCACTATTAAATCTGAGAAATTTAACTTGCTTATATTTCTAGGGTGACAAACTTGCCCAGGTTTGTCTGGGACTTTCTCTGCATCCCAGAAAACCCACTGGTTTAGGGCAAACTGCTTCTTGGAACATCTTCACATTCCAAGTCATTTCAATAGTTCTTCTAAGTATTAACTTATAGTTACTAATTATTAACTAATAGTTCTTTTACTAAAAATTTAAAATATTCTTTCACCTATTTGTTCATAAACATTACAAAAAATGATCTCCATTATTCAAAAAGAGGAAATTAGTATGCATTACTCTCCCTTTTCCTGTTCCTAGCCACATCCAGACTGCTACCAGCTCTGTGTCATATGATTTTGTTCTGTATACCTGAATATTCAACCTCTGTTCTTTGTTTAGAGATTGATTCTAAAAATGGAAAACTTGGGCTTCCCTGGTGGCCCAGTGGTTGAGAATCCGCCTGCCGATGCAGGGGACACGGGTTCGTGTCCCGGTCCTGGAAGATCCCACATGCCGCGGAGCAGCTGGGCCCGTGAGCCATGGCCGCTGAGCCTGTGCGTCCGGAGCCTGTGCTCCGCAACGGGAGAGGCCACAACAATGAGAGGCCCGCGTACCACAGAAAAAAAAAAAAAAAAGGAAAACTTGTAGACAGCATTTGGTACCTTATGATTAAGTAAGTACAGTCAGCCCACTGCCTGCAGGTCCTACCAATCTCTGGTCCAACCGAGGTTGTGGAACCAGCCAATAAGGAGGATCCAAGTCACCACACCATATCATATAAGGGGCTTGAGTATCCATGAATTTGGGGGTCCTGGGACCAATCCTCTGTAAATACCGAGGGATGATTGTAATATTCATTTTTATTCAGGTAAGGAATTGGACTCCTAGAGAATGAAACGTCACTGCTGTTAAGCCTGGGAGTTTGTTCATCAAACAAATTAGTTTTTTGAAGCATAAAAGTCAGGTGAAGGCTGTTTTCTCTGTAGGTTAATTTATTTTTAAATCCATGCTATATTTCCATTTTTTTCATATTTGGAAAATAATTTTATTGCTCAAATTTTTGTCTTTTCTTTTCTCTGGAATTTCTAAAGGTCTTTCTTTTTCTTTGTTGCCAAAGAAGCATATGCCTTTCTCAAGTTATCCTTAAGATCTTGCAGCTTTTTAAACAATCTGCTGAATCGGATCCATTATGCTCTTCACAAGGAGCTTATGGTCACAGACCACTGCTTTCCCATCCCGTTGTGCAGGTCGTGTTCTGGGTGTGCTGTGCAGCTCTCCTTGAATTGTGTTTTGAAGTTCTTCTGGATTTGTTCACTGTTTTCTTGTTTATTATTTATTTATTTTACTTTTGTCTCTACATTTTCATCTTTCTTTTCATTTTGCTAGAGTCTGTCTTCAGGTAATATTTTAGAACATGTATGCAGAGAGAAGAATCTTTTATTCCTTGGCTAGCTTAAAAAGTTTATTTTCACCCGCCCCCCCACTTAACTGACAGCATGAATACGAATGAAATCTAAATTTAACAATATTTTCCTCTAAAACTGTGAAAGCATTAATTCATCATTGCTGATAAGATCACAAATATAATACTTCTTTTTAAATAACTTTGTTTCTGTTACCTTTTCACCCCTCCATTCTGTTATTATTTTCATTTAATGTAATTTTCTTGCTTGATCTTTAAAGATGTTTATGTTTTTGTGTGTTTGTAAACATCATGTTACCTAAAGAGCTTGAAGAGGATATATATACACACACAGGTACACATGGTTAAACGCACATGATTTTTTTTCTGTCAAGTAGCATAAAATGTTCAGTAAAGTTTTCTTTTAGTGAGATCTAGTTCCAGAAGACTGTTCCCATTGTTGCCTTCAGATGCTGTTCTAAATCAAATCCATGCCTTTATCTTCTATTCTTTCATCTACATACCCTTGTGGGTTTACCATACACTCGTATTTCAATATATATTTCATGACTATAACACTACAACTGGCAAGGTGCTCTATTTTCCTTCCCTTTATGTGCCATGCTTGTTCAAACATTTGGAAGGATACTAATCCTTCAGCTTCTCATGACATTTTTGATGAGTGATATAAAGTAAGTAGAAAGAAATGTCTTTCAAATGGAGAGGTAGGGGATTTGTGTGTGTGTGTGTGTGTGTGTGTGTGTGTGTGTGTGTGAATGTTTTAATAAGACTTCCCCCACACCCTTGTCCATATCCTCACAATTTTCCTTGAGTAATGACATGGATATAAAGGCTTTCCTAGATGTGGCAATTTTAAGAGAATACTTACATTATGAGATTGGAATGGCCTGAAGCAATGCCTTTATTTCCTTGTCAAATCTCATAAACTGAAAGGTATTAAAGAAATGGTGTTGGGGACTTCGAGAGAAGAGTCTTCTTTTTTGATTCTCTTTCTTCCTATTCCCTCAACACTGCTCTGGTGGGCATGAGACTGCCACAGGGGTTGGTCTTTGAAGAGCCAGACAAGTAATACTCCCTCTCCAAAGACAGGTCTGAGGTAGATGCTCTGAGGGCTTTCTCACTGCCAGCAGACAGTGTACTTGAACTGTGGCCACTCTGCTGTACTCGGATTGGGGGTTGGCACCTGCTAATACTAAATCCATGAAATTTCTCTGAGAGAATGGGACAGGAACAGTGTCAGTAGCTCTTCTGAGATAAGGAGGAATCGGATACATTAAACAATGATAAAAAATAACAATAATAGTAACTAATAGTAATCATAATAATAACAATAATAATGGTTAACTCCACTGAACAATTCTGTGTGCCAGCAGTAATGCTAAATACATTACATATATTATTTTACAGAATTCTTACAATAACATTTTGGGGTTAATGCCTATTATGGTCTCCATTTACAGAGAAAACGTGATTTAGAGACCTCAACATATTTGTCCAAGGTCACAGTTAATAAGTGATGTCGAAGTGATTCAAATTGGACCACAGAACCTGAGCTCATAAACACTATTTTGTCATTTGCAAATGGTCGCTCTTATTTGCCCAATCAGTTCACAGGAGGATTTTGTTAGGAAAAAATATTTTTTTCTAATAAAAAGATTTATGCCAGGACTTAGAAGTCCAAGCCATCAGATTGTGCTAACTTTCCTCCGAAAGCCCAAAAAAACTTTCCTCAGAGTTATTTTGATATAAAATCTAGCAATAGCTGTTATTCTACCAACCTTTGAATATCTTAACAGGCAAGTGGCGTTAGGCATTTTTACTTTTGGAAGCCTCTCTACCCCTAATCATATCAAATGTATTTTGATCAAAGGTACTCACATCCCCAGGCTCAATTTAATTTCTATATAAAAAATAGGAGCAATTGAACGATGGGCTGAGTGAGTAGTTGACATGCTACATTTCATAGACATTTAATGATCTTAATTTTCATTTTTTTCAGGGATTTTCTTCAGCTAAAATTTCCAACCAATACATATTTTTCAGAATAGAATGCTTTCAGATATCCTTGCATAGCTCATAGGATCGAGTCTACAAGAAGAGATAAAAACAGGCACTTTGGTGGAGGATGGGGTTGAGTGGTATGGGAGATAACCTGCTATAGTTGCAAGAGCATTAGCTCTCCTAGCTGGAGCTGTAGGGAAATCAATTTAACATCTCTGGGCCTCAGTTCCTCTGCTTAAAATGAAGAGTGGACACTCATACTATTAGAATGATAGTTACATTTATAATTTAAAACTATTTTTCTATTCAAAAGAATATTATGCACCAGGTGCTGCTTTAAGGTTGGGATGCAGGAGCTCTTAGTGATGAGTGTCTGAGGACCACAAAGAGCCTGCTCTCTTGGATGTTATATTCTAGGGAGGAGGTATTAGTCATCTCTGCAGGCACACTCAGGTAGTAATGAGCCCTACGAAGAAAAGTCAAGTCAGTGAAAGTGATAGAGTGGAAGGAGCCTTCTTTCAAAGAGATGCTCATGGGAGTCCTCTTGAAGGAGGTGACATTTGAGCAAAGATATTTAGTCAAACCATGTGTGCCTAACATTTTCTAGAGGATAAGGAAGGATATAAATATTAGAAATAGTAGGAGGGGCATTATGGCAGCATGACACAGATGTTTCTAGAACTTCATGCCATTTCCTTGACTCCCCAGGCTGGCTCTGTTCTGAGTACTTAGCAACTAAAATAGTACAGAATTCCATTTGGTGTCCATATTCTTCTCAAAAAAATGTGTTAGAAAATTACAGAATTGCAGTCCTATGCAGAAGAGTTTTTTTTAAAGTTTACCTGATGCAAATTCAAGTCTGTGAATTTACTGTAAATGCCAATCTAAGTCTGTAGTAAGTTATTATAGAAGACATAAAGTAATACATAATAAGACTGAAAAAGACATGAGGTGATGATTTAATTTACCTCTGCCATACAGTGGTGTAGTAGATAAAATGTCATCAACCCTATTTTACATATTATGCCCAAGGTTACATGGATACTAAGTGGAAGTTAATGAGTCATGATCCTGGCCTCACCCAGCACACGGCGATCAACCGTGCACCTTAGCTGCTTTTCAAAACATATACATTGGTTTTACATACGGTCTTAAAAAAATTGAACATCATTATGAATGTGGGTCACTTACACATAGAGGCGACCAGGATAAGGTTACTTAAGGGAATCCAAACAATGCTTCAGCTAATAAATGCTTGTGTGAGAGCTCCAGCCCATGAATAGAGGGGGCAGAGATATGGAAAAAAAGAGCCGAGGTCTTCAGGGAGCAAGGTAGAGAAGGAAAGTATACAATGACAAAACACATATAGATAAATATCCAGAGTATATTTTTCTTCTCATTCCCCCTAATGGAATTTCTGGCACTGACCACTGCATTTTCTCACTTCCCGCTCCTGAACTTTGTCTTGAGCTTCAGTGTGGGAAGAAAGGGAGAATCTAGAAGATTTACACTGGAGAAAGGATGAGCAGTGGCTCTTAACCCTGGCTGGACGTTAGAATCACACAGGGAACTTTGAAAAATACCAATTCCTGGGCAACATCCATGTCCAATGCTTCAGGATTTATGAGGTAATTTCAAGGCATCAGTGTTTTTAAAGCACTTCCATGTATTTCCAATTTGCACCTATGTTTGAGAATTAGACAAACAGGAGGAAAACAAAAAAAATGTTAAAAAAAAGGGAAAAGGGTTGGACTAGTGGAATGAACAACTCTGAAGTTTAGGCTCAAGGAATTTTGAGTATTGAAGGAATGTGATGGTAAAGAGAAAAGATTTATGAGAGCATCTTTCATCCATAGGGGTGATCTTGGGAATAGCAGAGCTGGGGAGAAATGACTTTTAAGATATTTTGCTCTGCAATAATAACATATTTCCTTTCTTAAACCCAAATCCCCTAGTAGTCTTTCAAGAATCTAAGTAAAAATCGGAATTCTTTTCAAGGTTTTTTTTTTCCCTAAAAGATTGCTTTTCCTTTGTTTATACCATGCAGAGGACCCATGGGACCTCACTTATTTTGGGGTTACAGAAGTCTGAGAGGGTGAATAAAAATGAACTTCCTGATTATATGAGAAGGTATTAATGATAATCACAGATATAATTACTGAACGGTGACCATATGCCAATGTTCTTCTATTAGATGTATTAAATTATGTAATTGTCCCAATCATGTGAGGTGAATACTATTATTATTTCTATTTTCAAGTGAGACAAATGAATCAAAGAGAGATTAAAGAAACATCTCCAGGTCATATATTTAGAAAGCGGTAGAGCCTAAATTTAAGTCCAGAGAGTTTTATTCCCAGGGACTGATTTTTAAACACTAAGTTCTCCTGCCATGAAGAAAGAGAACAGTAATAATTCAGGAAAAGAATATTATTGGAGAATGGATAGGAGCCATTTAAGAAAAAGAAGTTCAAAGGACTGCAAGGGAATGGGCTTAAAGAGTGAGAGGATCAAGGGTTAGGAGGCAGCAAATATCAGTATAGAAGGGCAATACAATGCAAGACTTCTGGCAATGGCTGAGACTCAGTGGTTTATCCATCAGGAGAAATCTGTGAACCAAACGGAGAAACTGAAGGTTGCTTTTTCCTCTATCATGAGTCATTGATTCCATCTACTTCAGATACTGAAAACAGTAACCTTGGATCCAAGGAGTTTAGGAATTAAAAAAGAGAACAAAACATAACATACAAAAGAAATTAAGTAACAGAGAGAGTTTGGAGAATGATGCTTAGCCACTTTTATTGCAATGGACATCACTGCAGTGATGTTGCAGACAAAACTAAGATTTGTCATAAATTTGTGTGTTACTCTTCCATTTATCATTCAGGGGAGATAAGAAAGTGGAAATTTATCAGCTGTACTCAGAAGTTTAATTGATATTAAGAAAGAACTAGGGTATTTAATTATCAGTAATATTTAGTTTATTAAAAAAAGGACATAAATGTTTTATGACAACCTTGAAACCATTTATAGTATAAAGAAAAGTGTGCATTATGTTGAGTTCCTTTTGAAACTGAGTTAGGTATCATTTTGTTTATATTGTCTCTAAAAAAATGAATGAAAAAATATATTCATGGGTACAGTGAGCAATGAAGAATGAATAATGAAATAAATTCTCTCTAATACTCATGACCTTGGTTACTTTGTTCGTAAAATTAAGTGGTTGATACAGGCATACCTCAGAGATATTGAGGGTTGGGTTCCAGACCACCACAATAAAGTAAACATTGTAATAAAGTTAGTCACACAAGTTTTTTGGTTTCCCAGTACATACAAAAGTTATGTTTATACTATACTGTAGTCTATTGAGTGTGAATAGCATTATGTCTAAAAAAAGTTCATACAGTAATTAAAAAATTCTTTATTGCTAATAAATGCTAACCATCCTCTGAGCCTCCAGAGAGTTATAGTAGTAACATCAAAGAACACTGATCACAAATCATCCTTAAAGATATAATAATAAGGAAACAGTTTATTTATTTAATTTTATTTTTTTTGCGGTACGCGGGCCTCTCACTGTTGTGGCCTCTCCCGTTGCGGAGCACAGGCTCCGGACGCGCAGGCTCAGCGGCCATGGCTCACGGGCCCAGCCGCTCTGCGGCATGTGGGATCTTCCCGGACCGGGGCACGAACCCGCGTCCGCTGCATCGGCAGGCGGACTCTCAACCACTGCGCCACCAGGGAAGCCCAGGAAACAGTTTAAAATATTGCAAGAATTATCAAAATGAGCAGAGATACAAAGTGAGCAAATGCAGTTGGAAAAATGGCACCAATAGACTTGTTCAATGCAGGGTTGCCACAAACCTTCAGCTTGTCAAACATGAGATATCTGCAAAGTGCAGTAAAACAAAGCACAATAAAACGAGGTGTGCTTGTAGCTCTCTTTTTGATCTAAAATGCTGTTAGCCTATGTTTGTTTTATCAGCATCTTTTACCTTTATTATATACAGCTCAAAATAATGTGAACCATAGATAAACAAAACACAAATCAATAAATGATCAAATAACTGCCTTTTTATTTAAAGGAGGCAAATTCTGATTTTCTAATTTTATTCCAGGTGCTTCAGAGTCTTCACATTTTAAATTCATTTTCATGATTGTAATACATATTCTTAAAAATGAAATAAACAATGTGTGTACTTAAATGGCAACAAACTAACTTGTTGACCAAGTTAACCAGCGAGTCCGCTGTCCTTGGCTAAAGTGCCACATGGCATTCTTGTGCATGTATTATATATTTCGACTATTTGTTAAGCTCACTATTAAGATGGTTGCACTTCCACCTGTCTGTGTCTCCGCACATAACACTGTCCACAGGAGGGTGCCAGACGGCCCTTGTTCCTCCCTGCTTTTGGGAATGCTGCCCAGGGCTTAGGTGCTTGACTTCTGTGCTGGTGCCTCTCCCTGATGCTTGTGGCTTGGGGGCCAATAAAATTGGGCACTGACCATCACAACATAATTACTGCCCTGGGGAGTGTTTCAGTACTTGCTCTCAGCTCTGAGGGCTTCCTGTGTGATTTTTATGTTACTAAACATAGGAGTCCATAGAGAATCTTTGTGGTGTAATCCCACCTTCACGCAAATAGGTTCTATGACCTTGGCGAGCTTATTTAACCTCTTCTGCATAATGGGCATAACAGCAATGTTTTCATATTTTAAGAGCCAGTTAAAGTACCTGGCACAGGGACTTCCCTGGTGGCGCAGTGGTTAAGAATCCGCCTGCCAATGCAGGAGACATGGATTCAAGCCCTGGTCCGGGAAGATCCTACATGCTGCAGAGCAGCTAAGCCTGTGCGCCACGACTACTGAGCCTGCGCTCTAGAGCCCATGTGCAACAGCTACTGAGCCTGTGCGCCTAGAGCCTGTGCTCTGCAACAAGAGAAGCCACCGCAATGAGAAGCCCGTGCACCGCAACAAAGAGTAGCTCCCGCTGTCCGCAACTAGAGAAAGCCCGTGGGCAGCAGTGAAGACCCCAATGCAGAGAAAAAAAATAAAAAACTACCTAGCACAGGGCTTGGCACACAGGGGGTGTATGAGAAATAGCTGCACTTACTATTATTATGACCTAGGATTTTAAATGGAGAGGCGGAAAATTAGGTACTATTCCCTGTCATCCAATACTTGAGGCAGAGATGGCATTAGTTTCTAAAAGTTAAGACATTTGTGAGATGCGTAAAGGGTCCAATCTGAGGTCTTTTGTTTGAAGCAAGATGTAGAAAACTTGGAGAAAGCTCAAAAGAGAGCGACTAAAAATGATTAGTTTAGAAAATGGGTCCTTGAAGGAAAAGCTAAGAGATTTGCATTATTTCTCATGAAGAAAAGTATGGTGGGAGGTGGAGAGAGGGGCAGGGAAATGTGAACTTGGTGGATTTTATTTAAATGTTGATTTAAATCATTAGGCACAAAAACAGCACTTTAAAATGTGGTTCTTAGGAAAAGCCCACTTCTGTAATCCATGTTGTTTACAGAGCAGGTAGATGCCTAGATACTGTGTGTGTGTGTGTGGTGTTTTTTTCCTCAGAAGATATGCACTGTATATTTTAAAGCAGTAATGTTTTTTTTTTTTTCACATTACTGTTGCAGTTACAAAAGAAAATGGAGTGCATTTTTTTGAGAAATTATTAAGATCAATTGAAGCAGAAACTTTTAAATTCTTTGGGAGGAAAGGCAAGTTATCTCTTAATTCAAAGATAGTTTTCCCCTGATGTATTAAGACAACAACCATCTCCCGACATAAGGCATGTAAAAAATTTTATTTAACCAAAAGTAACAAGCTTTGTATATGAGGCATATATTTGTTTTTGTTCAGCAAATGACATCTTTAATTACTTTTTAGCAAAATAAGCGAGCATGTTTATTATTTTAGCCACACCTGTGAATTGTGCTTTTTAAAAAACAAAATAAAATAGACATCATTTAGTCAAATCAGTGGAGAAAAGAATTGAAATATTAAGCTTCATGGTCTAGTTTTGTTCTCCTTTTCCTTTTTATTCCTGTCCTGGGAAAACACGAGCCTCTGTTTTTTCAGTTCCTAAATGTTTTCTCAATTTAGAACAAATTAGCTCAATGGAAGTAAACATTCTTCCTACACCTGTGAAAGAGCTACTGTTGCTAAAAATTAGACCATTGCTTTAAAGATCTGGGGTGAATTCGGGGGTTTAAATACCTTTCTCTAGTCTACTGCATAGATTTCTTTGTACTCTGATCAACAAACGCTGGTCTTGAGTGGTTCAGCCTCTGTCTTGAAGCCCCTTCTCCTTGGCTTTGGAGGGGTCTGGTCAGCTCTGATGGGGAGGCTGCCTAATAGGGAGTCAACAAGAAAGCAGCCAGAGACAGTGTGAGGCACGCTCGTTAAGTTAGATCTATTCGAATATTTTTCTTAAAAGATCATGGATAAATTAGACTTTGTAATCCCAGTTCTGTGATAATAATCTAAATTTTGACCCATCTTAAATAGAAACTGGTTTTGCATAGGTTTTATTTATTTATTTACATCTTAAAAAACATTTTTATGTTTTTTTTTTTGTAAAATAAGGTCCAATTTATTTTTGAAGAATAAGAAAAATCCAAAAATTCTCAGATCACTAAGTGAATTTCTTATACTTTTTTTTTTTTTTTTTAGATTTTTTGATGTGGACCATTTTTTAAAGTCTTTATTGAATTTGTTACCATCCTGACCAGGGATCAAACCTGTACTCTCTGCGTTGGAAGGTGACATCTAAACCACTGGACTGCCAGGGAAGTCCCAAGTGAATTTTTTAAATCAACATTTTAATTTACCCTGAATTACCTAATGGCAATGTGAAAATGTAAAATTCATGACAAATATGATGGTAAGCTTTGGTTTACTGGTTCTCAGAGAAAAAATAAAAATGGACAATTATACTCAAAAGCTTAATTAGATCTTAGCTAGAGTCATCTTCTCACACCCTTTAATGTGTTAGAGGGAGGGAGTGCTCCATCTAAGCTCTCTCTGAGCAGGTGAGCTAGCAAAGGAAAGGAATTCTCACAGTGCTTTGCAGCTAGTTAGGGGCAGGGCAGGGATGAACTCAGAGGGGTGGCAATTCACTGGGCATTGTTTCCTACTACCAGACACCATCACTCCAGGAGAAACAATTTTTCTCCAGGAGAAAAAAAATTGTGTAATCGTTTTCTCATTAGATTTGAAAGAAAATGAGGGATGCTCTGTCTCCCGTGTTATCCTGAGAAAGAATTTTTGTACTTGACCATTCCAGCTTCTTGGTAATAACTTCTAAAAAGCTTAGGTGGTACTTCCTTTAAGGGGCACAGGATAGTACCTAACTGGGGCCTGAAGATCCTGGAATTTTCCTCCCATTCCTGTGTTGGGGAGCTGAAGATGCTCTTTAAAGAATAAGCTTTAACTTGTGGATGCTGCAAGGAATACACTGCCTGTGGAGCTCCAGACCAGCTGCCACTGTAGAGGGTTTTAGCAATTGAATTAGGTATAAAAAAAGCAATTGCAGTCTATAATTTCTGGTATCCAGTCATACTATGGGAACTATTTTGAATTCACAGAAACATTAATAAAAATATCCCCTTGAAGTAAATAATTAAAGATGGATTATGATTTGAAACCTCCCAAACCATACAAGTGGCACATTTGCAAATTAGTATATTGGGCTGACTTTGTTAAATTCTACAAAATAAATGAGAACTAGATTTTCAATGAGATGAGACTGTGTAGTGTGTTAGTCAGGGCTCTCCAGAGAAACAGAAATAATATGTTATGTATGTATATATGAAGAGAATAATTATGAGGACTTGGCTCACATAGTTATGGAGGTGGAGAAGCCCCACCACCTGCTGTCGGCATACTGGAGACACAGGAAAGCCAGTGGTATAATTCAGTCCAAGCTCAGAGCCCTGAGAACTAGGGGAGGCAATGCAATGGTTGGAATCCCCGTACAGGGGCAGGAGAACACAGATGTCCCAGCGCAATGGGCAGGCAGGAGGAAAAATGGCAAATTCCTTCTTCCTCTGACTGTATTCTATTCAGGCCCTCAACAAATTGCAACATGCTAGCCCACATTGCGGCGGGGTGGGAGGTGGTGGGGGCAATCTACTTTACTGAGTCCCTGGATTCAAATGCTAATCTCATCTGGAAACATCCTGGTCAACACTCCCAGAAATCCCAGAAATAATGTTTAATCTGGGCACTCCTCTGCCTAGTTGACACATAAAATTAACCATCTTATGTGGTAGGAAAACAGATGTTAAATTAAGGGTGGAATCTTCTTGTGAGGGAGAAAGAAAGATTTCTATCTTAGTGTTTTCAAGTATGTGTTAAAAAAGTAAAGAATCTTCAAGGCATCTAAATGAATTTGAGTAAGTGTGATGAGCATTAATTATATTTTTTGCCATGTTAAATATTGTTTTATTTTAAAGTTAGAATATTTATTGTTAGGATAACAATTATTAGTCTCATTTAATTTCACAGTCAGACGTTCCCCTCCTCCTCTAATTTCTTTCCTCACATATACTATTCAATTAATAAACCTGTATTTACTGAATATTTATATCCCCCATACTAAGAAATTTTTCGTTTAAGTATTTGGTACTTAAGTCCACAAAAAGATCATTAAGGGACTTCCTTGGTGGTCCAGCGGTTAAGACTCTGCACTCTCAATGCCAGGGGCCCCAGTTCTATCCCTGGTCAGGGAATTAGATCCTGCATGCCACAGCTGAAGACCTGGTGCAGCTGAATAAGTAAATATATTTTTTAAAAGAGCTTTAAAGATTCACCAATATTGTATTCTGTTTGTGAGGTGTATATTGGTATCTACTGTAGTGTGAATCTTACCATTAGTATATACAAGTTTCCTCTAATCTCTCACTGAGTTATCATATCCACATAAAAGGAAAAAGACCCTAAAGTGTACAGTTTTAGAAACTTTATCCTTTCCCCCAAGTTAACAAAGAAGATTGCTTTATAAGATGGAATCAGACTATCACAAGATGCTGTTCATATTTTTATTTTAAAACCTTTATATTTTCATTATAAAATCTTTATATTTTTATTACAGTTCAGATTATTTAAAAAAATATTCCCCTTTGGTACCTTTGTTTTCTTATTCAAAATGAAAGACATTTTTTCATCATTGATTCTATGGTTTCAAGCCTGAAGCCATTTAAATTAATTTTTTTATACTGGACTCAGTTTAGTAAAATATTTAGTGCTTTCATAATGGTGTAAATCATTAGACTGTAATTACACTAACTTGGTACAGAGACTAATAGTTCTGTTGAAATACAACAGTGATGCATGATGGCCTTATTAATATAATAGTCTAGAAACAGTAAGAATATTTTAAAAATTAATCATTTTTACAGTCTGTATTTAGTTACAGGTTATAAAGGAAACTACATATAATTTTACTACTGTTCTTACAGCCTCTTGGAGAGGCCCTAAACAATTTCAGTAAAGGTTTAGAAAGTTTTGAGCATGGTTTCAGTACACCTTGATCATCCGGCTGTAGTTTAGTGAATTTCAAAGTATCCTATCAATAGTGTTACAAATAAGAGCCAGGCTACATTAGTAATTACTTAGGGTTAATCTATTTGTTCAGATCCATCACCTTATGGCTACTAAATGGCTGCCAAAAAGGCAGAGGGATATCAGAGGGCACTGAATTCTATATCCTGCCTTGTTCACTCTCCCCACTAGACTGTAAGCTTGATGAGTTCAGGGTACTTTGTATGTCTTCTTCATCAGGAGCACTTGCTACATGGAAGGAGCTGAATGAAACATGTGCTGTATGAATGAATGAATGAACAAATGCCTAGAATCGAATACATTCATCAGGCCATATTTTTGGTGAGTATAATCACTATATGTTCAGTGTCTTCTGCTCTTTTTTGTTTCCTACCTCTTATGCTCTGAAGACCAGTCACATTAACATTCCTTTCTCTTGACATTTTTCTAGCCAACCAGAGAGTGAACATGGCAAAATTCCAAGAGTTATATTTTGGATAATGAGGGAAGTATATGCGTGCATTTTAATTTATTTGAACTTTTTCCTGGAATGTGTAGCATTCTTGAAGCCAGTAATAAAATGGAGCTTTGATGATTAGTTTTTTTTTTTTTTTTTTTTTGCGGTACGCGGGCCTCTCACTGTTGTGGCCTCTCCCGTTGCAGAGCACAGGCTCCACGGCCATGGCTCACGGGTCCAGCCGCTCCACGGTATGTGGGACCTTCCCTGACTGGGGTACGAACCCGTATCCCCTGCATCGGCAGGCGGACTCTCAAACACTGCACCACCAGGGAAGCCCTGATGATTAGTTTTAATTTTGAGTACTCTTTACAGATAGCCAGGCTGCACTCACCATATCGTTTGCCATTTTGCTAAACCATCTGCCTGTTGCATATTTTTTGGAACCCCTAGCATCACCATCTCGATGCAGATGATCCACTTGCTTCTGTAAAAGTCTCCTTCTTATCCAAGCCCCATATCCTGTCTACTGTAGGGGAACAAAATTTGCCACCCCAAAATATCTCTTTGACATGAGGAACATTTGGAGCTAAAAACAATCAAGGCCTAGAAGACTGAGGAAAATACTTTGACTTTCCTCCTAACTGCCTAAAAAATGTAGATAGAGGACCTGTTCCAATATGGGAGCTATCATAGATAACTACTGTATGAAGTAGGTATGTAGACAGGGAGGAATCTAGCAAAGTCTGTTAAAATTCCTCTGTGTCCCATTGTCTCTGCCTGACCCAGCAAACATTTGTTTACCAAACATTTGCTTTTCAATCTCTATGTCAGTTGCCTTCCTCCCCTTTGAAGTCTCAAACCACTACCCACAACATCCTCTTTTGACTTTAGCTGAAGATAATATTTAAGGTGAGGGTTTTTTGGCCCTTTTGACAATTTACTCAGTTTTCCTGGGTCTCTTCCATGTATACATGCTATTAAACTTTATTTTGATTTTCTCCTGTTAATCTGTCTCAGGTCAATTTAATTCTTAGACCAGCCAGAAGAACCTAGAAGGGCAGAGGAAAATTTCTTCCTCCTAGACACTTTCTATTTTTGACTGATCTCACTATGCTTTGGCTTTGACAATTTTAGCCCACAAGATTAGGGAGCGTCTGTTCTAGGGAAGAGAACCAATGCTTATTTCTCCCTTTCTGCATTAGTGTATATAGTAACTAGTGTTTTGTTGTTTTTGATTTTAGCTTTTAGTACTCAGTAATGTCAACTGACTTCCTCTCTAAGTTTTGATCAGGTTTCTAAATGAGAAAATTGGACCTTGAGAATCTGGAGTTTAAATTATCTGGGTTCTACCAGTGGTTGTGCTGAGCATCTATCTATCTTTCTGAATTAACTTCTCTAGAATCCTTGTGTAAAATTCATCAACTAACTGCTAGTAGCAACTCATAAATGTAAATATTAAATTGTATAAGATGTCACCAGCCTCATGATTACCTCAGGGACACCTGACATGAGAGCTTAACTGGCAAGGACCGGTAAGCTGGATGATTTTTGGAAAACAACATGCCAGTGGGTATAGAAATGTATGTTTAATTATTTAAACACAGACTATTGTGCTCCTGCTGTGTATAAGGTGCTAATTTGCTTAAATAAATAAATAAATAATGATGAGTCTGACAGTGATCTCACCATCAAGAGGAGGAAGGAGATATAGTCATTAGTGTATAAAATGTGTACACTGTGAGAAGTAAAATCCATTAGATGACAGCAATTGCCTTAAGGTAGAATATAGACATTCAGGATTAGAAGGGATTTAAAATTTAGTTCATCCACTCTCCCCTTAACCTCCCCGTCATGTGGCTATCCAGCCTAGAATTAAAAATCACAGGAGATAGGAAATACACTATACCCCCCCAAGGCAGCCTGTTCCAGTTTTATATCTTAGAGCTTAAATCTGTCTTCCTACAATTTCATCTCTCCATTGTCCAATTTTAGCAAGAATCCTATTCAGCCACTTTAGCCATCCTTGATGTCTGATTGGGTTTCTCATCCTCTACCACCCTTGATCAAGTCTGATCACCCTGGCCTGCTTTCAGCAAGAATCCTGTTAAGTTTAGCCAGAATGCCCCCTCACCTGTGATATTTCCTCTTAGTAATTTTCCACCCACCAACCCTTGCAACATCCACCCCTTAGCTAAAAATTCTTACTTTTTCTTGTTGTGTTCAGAGTTGAATGGTCACTTCAAGACCCCATTGCAGTGGTCGCTACACCTATCACAACCGTCCCCTGTTGAGTAAATTCTTCAGTATGGTCTTTAACAAGAGTCATGAATAATTTTTGCTTTAACAGTTAAAAGGAGGAAATATTTTATTGCTGGGTTCCTCTTTATATATTCTTGGGATTGCCCCATTTTTCATGTGTTGATAGCACAAATCACGGTTAAATTAAGCCTCATTTTGCTAATGGCATAGTTTAAAGTCATAGTTTAAAATCTAAGGACTAATCTTTACATGATTTGCTTTAGAAAGTTCCAAAATGTGTTTAAAATACAAATGCTTCTCTTTGAAGCTATGATTAACTACATACTATACCTTTGGATGAAGCTAGTGTTCCGATCAATATTTAATAATGATTTCATGGTAAATGGGTGGGTATGCTCATTAGAACAGCGAGAAAAGGATGCATTTTAATGGAGAATTAACAAATGTAGCTCCAGGGCAGGGGATATTTGCTTTAGAGATTTGTTGTAATTTAAAATAAGGTGTCTTAAATATAGCATGCCATGCATTTCTTTTAAATGACAAATTGTGTCCTAGATCTAAAAGTGTTAGCATTATTATGATGGATGTGATCTGAGATGAGGTCTGAACAGCTTAAATAAATTAACATTGTGAAAACCTGGCTCAAAACAATTTGGAATTGCTTCAGCTTTTAATTCATTCAGACACAAGATGTATTTCCGAGGCCCTGAAATTCGGTAGCGTTAAGTTAAAAGTCTAGAATTTCAAATAAAACTTTTGGTAAGTCCTCTACTTTTTCCTCCCTTCCTTCCCATGGGATAGTAGTTAGCTCAAGACCTATTTCCCTTTCACTACAAATTCAACCTTGAGAAAATCTTTTTAGATCTAAAGAAGATTTCTAGTGTTCAAAAAAAAAAAAAATTAATAGCAATAAATAAATAAATAAATAAAATTGATAGCAACTATTGTAATACTGTGGCAAATTGAAAGAGGAAGCTTGATCAGTCATTACTATATAAAGTAGCAGCAGGTGTAGAATCAACAACAGTGGACCAGAAAACAGAAGATTCCCATTTCATGTTAAATCACAAAGAGAGTGAAAGGAGAGACTGCAGGTTTACGATGACCATTGAGAACTTGATTTAGGATCTGTTTATTTGCAGATAAGTACAATGTAGTCAGAATGGAGAACTTTAAAGGCAAGAGAAATCTATTCCCCATATAGAGCAAATTGGCCTTGAGGTACAGCCAGAGATAAAATGGATCTTCACCCCATGATGGAGACTCTTTTAGGGGAGTCAGGCTGATTACTGAACCTTGAGCAGGCTTTCTTCTCTCTACCCAAAAGGATCTGGAGAAGGGACTTCCTCATGGAATATTCCAAACAAACCACCACTATAGCTGAGGCTGAATTTGTTAACAAGGCTATTGTCCCAGAATCATACCTCATCCCCTCCCTCAAATTGCTCTTATCTAAGTTTCCAGAGGAAGCTGCAAAGAGAAAAACAAGAACTGATTAGAACCAACTAGGCCCAAGATGGCAAAAGGTTTGACTCCTAGTAGACCTTGAGCCTCATCATATGTTCACTGTAATGCATTAGCGTGCTAAATGACACACCCACCAGTGCCATGACAGCTGACAATTGCCATGACAACAAAGGGAAAAGCCCATACAAGGACTGAAAAGGAGCGTTCCATCAGTTCCGGACCAAACCACACCCTTATTCTTGGATACCTCATGAATATTCCTCCCACTATTTTCAATTCCCTCCCTTTCACCTTGACCCTCCTATATATGGTATCTCTTCCAGAACTGGGTTGTGAAGTTGATTTGCCAAATATGTTCCCTGTTCTCCATTCTTTGGTCATTGAATAAAGCTTGTGCTCTAGCAGTCTCAGCATCAGTTTTGTTACTGGTTCTGTGAATCTGAGCCAGGGGTCAGGGGTTGGGGGGGACCTCTCTGGCTGAGACAAGGGGTTTTGGCTGGGCTAGGACCCTGGGGCAGGTCCAGAGGACCAATTCAGTAATACTTTCTTAGTAAGATCTGAGCTGGGAGATCTAAATAGATAATTGTGTGTGTTGCAGGGTTTGTAATTAAAAGAGAGAGAACGAGAACAAACATCTGTGACTAGAAGCATATGATAATAATTCTATTGAAAGTTGAAATTCTGTGTTCTTATTTGCTTCACTTCAAGCATCTTTCTATATCCTCATTTGTAGGAATAATCTTCAACTCTTTAACAGGTTTTCCTATTAAGGATTTGGAGGGAATTGAGAGAACTGAACTATTAACATAGCTGACATAGCTATGTTAACATAGCTCCAAGCCAGAAACTCAGTTTCCCCCAAGAAAATATTAGTGATATTCTAAGAAATAAAAAAAAAAACTATGCTGACAATAAATTTTTCTAAGACGTGTATACACATTTATACAAAATTGTTCTTCTCATTATGAATTCATCATTTACCTTTAAGAAATAGTGTTTCCGGGCTTCCCTGGTGGCGCAGTGGTTGAGAATCCGCCTGCCGATGCAGGGGACATGGGTTCATGCCCTGGTCCGGGAAGATCCCACATGCCGCGGAGCGGCTGGGCCCGTGAGCCATGGCCGCTGAGCCTGCGCGTCCAGAGCCTGTGCTTCGCAACGGGAGAGGCCACAACAGTGAGAGGCCCACATATCACCAAAAAAAAAAAAAAAAAAAAAAAAAAAAGAAATAGTGTTTCCTATACCCAAAGGTCCAAGTAATTGCATGAGACCTGATTTAAAAATGCAGGGTCTCCATTCCATCTTCTACTTAGTGTGAGTTCTGCATTGGTGTTTTATGTTTATTTGATTATTACTGATCCATGTCACATATTTTCTCACATTTTCAAGATGTATTTGTGATATTATTACATATTTACAAAGAAGATAATTTTAAAACAGAATCTTGCAGTTTTTATGCTCTCTGAATCAAATAAGTAGTATGTTTGGTTATTATTACAGCTTTTGGATTCTGAAGAAAAGAGGAAATAAGCTATCCAAGACGAAGCAATTAATGGTGTTCAGAGCATTATAATTTAAGTGTTACAGAATGCAGTTTACATTCTTCTTATTGAAACTGGGTCCCCTTAAAACCGAGTTCCTCTGCCAAGTTTATGACTAACCTCTCTATCCAAAACTTTATCTCCTTTCTTGTCCTGCCCCTGTGCTCCTCAGGACTGAGAAGTATCAAAGAAAAGGGAGGACTGAAACTGAACAGGGCCCTGTGGGAAGCTCCTGGTACAAAAACCCCTCCACGTCCCCTGTTTTTTGTTTGTGAAAAAAAGCTTTAGTCTCTTAAGTTTCCCTGTGTTCCAAAGAGCAGATTCAAGCAGTTATTAATTAGGGAAGTGAGGGAATGCAGAAACAAAGGAAAAGCAGTTAAACAAGAAAAGTAAAGAGAAAAGTTCAGTGATAAAAAAAGTCCTAGTTCCTCCTCAAGGGATGTACGAAACAACCTGGTGCATATCTTTGAGCTGTTCTACAGGAACTAAGACCCCCACCCACAAGGAGGATGGTGACTACATGCTGACTATAAGCATGTAAAATCCAGACTGGCTGGAACTAGGAGGTTGATAATAAGATTCCTGAAACATCACCCTGGTACCTCACCACCAACCAATCAGAAGAAAGTTCTGCACCCTGTTGTCCTCACCCTAAATTTTGCCTTTCCCTGGAAGCCATTGGGGAGTTTGGGCATGAGCTGCTTATTCTTCTTGCTTAGCACCTTACCAATAAAGGCTGTACTTTCCTTCATCACAACCCAGTGTCAGTAAATTAATTTTCTTGTGAGGCAAGTGAGCAGACCCAAGTTCAGTTTGGTAACATTATCACTGTAGGATAACTGTCATAAATCAGCTTTCCTACAAATGCATTTTAAATATTTCGCAGAGAAAAAATACAAGAATGTACTTGGTGTTGTACTTGATATTAGGATCTGGTTCAGCAACATTGTTCCTCACTTTAAGAAGGTATTTGCAAAAGAAGAGTAAGAGGAGGAGGAGAAGTAAGAGGAGAAGGAGTGACTTTAAAATGCTATTCATATTTTTAAATGCTGGAATTTTATAATAAATGTAAAATAAAAAGTGATTTACTTAATTTTTAAATTTTGCTTTATTCTGTTCATCTTCTCTCTTACTAACATAAAAGTGATTAAACTTCTTTAATTTGTTGCATTTATTTTGTCAAAACAGAAAAGCATATGGATTAAATTTCTAATAGCAATTCATTCTAGAGGTCATTTTAATTTAAAAACAATTGTTATTGGAGTATAATTACTTTACAATGTTGTGTTAGTTTCTGCTGTACAATGAAGTGAATCAGCTCTATGTATACCTATATCCTCTCTCTCTTGGACCTCCCTCCCCCTCACCCCCCCATCCCACCTATCTAGGTCATCAGAGAGCACAGAGCTGAGCTTCCTGTGCTTTACAGCATGTTCCCACTAGCTATCTATTTTATACATGGTGGTATATACCTGTCAATCCTAATCTCTCAATTTGTCCCACCCTCCCCTTTCCTCCATGTCCACACATTCATTCTCTATGTCTGCCTTTCTATTCCTGCCATGCAAATAGGTTCATCTGTACCATTTTTCTAGATACCACATATATGCATTAATATACAATATCTGTTTTTCTCTTTCTGGCTTACTTCACTCTGTATGACAGACTCTAGGTCCATCCACATCTCTACAAATGACCCAGTTTAGTTCCATTTTATGGCTGAGTAATATTCCATTATATATATGTATCACATCTTTATCCATTCATCTGTCATAGAACTACCATATGACCCAGCAATCCCACTACCGGGCATATACCCTGAGAAAACCATAATTCAAAAGGACACATGTACCCCAATGTTCATTGCAGCTCTATTTACAATAGTCAGGACATGGAAACAGTCTAAATGTCCAATGATAGAGGTCATTTTAAAATCTAAGTATATATATCTACCAAGATTTTATGATCTGTTATTTTTAGTTATATTATTTGTAATCAAGGTTATTTTATTTAAAGTACTAATATGTTATTTTGTTTATTATCAAATAAGTTTAGGAAGAACTACAGAGCTATTGATGTAATTCTCAATTCAATAAAAAAGTTTAAGGACTTTCTGTGTATCAAGGAGGCAGCATGACATACCAGATAGATCCAGACTTTGGGATTAGGTGGACTGTGGTTCAAATCTCAGGTCTGCCACTCCTGAGTGTGTGATCTTGGAAAATCACAATCTTCCAAAGCCTCAGTTTTCCTCTAAAATGGGGATGATCACATGAGCAGAGGAAAGCTGTTGGGGTGAACACTGAATGAACTGTCAGCGGGTGTTATCAGCTTTACATGTCCGGGAGGAAGAAATTCTCCTCTACCCTTTTAGGTTCTTCTGGCTGGTCTACAAATTAAATGGGCATGAGACAGGTTGTCTGTCTTTCCTCCCCGAATGCCATGTGCAGGATGTTATGGGGATACTAGCATAAGTATGGAGTGAGAGAAGGCCTGGAGGAAGTCATGCCTGAATTGAATCAGGATAGATGAACAAGTTTGGCCCTGTGAGTAAATTTGGGAAGGGCATTATAAACAGAGAGAGCTACCTGAGTGAACTTGAAACCAAGTAGGACCCTGTGGGACCCTCCTGGGAATACAAGCCTTTCCAGGTCCCGCACTTCTTATCTGTAGGAAAAAGGTTTCTGCCTCCTAGACCTTCCTGAATTCCAAAAAGCGGGTTCAAACAGTTGCTTGAACTGTTTCAAGTTCAAGCAACTGTTTGAACGCAGAAACAAAGGAGGAGCAATCAATAAACAATATAGCAGGGATCAAAGCTGGGTCCTGGTTCCTCCTCAAGTGATATATATCACAATATCTTTGCGTTCTTCTGCAGGAACTAAGGCCCCCATCCAGGTGGAGGATGGTAACTTCAGGCTGAGCACAAGATTCCTGGAACACTGTCCTGTTACCTCACCACCAACCACTTAGAAGAAAGTCACACAGCCTGCAGCTCTTACCCCAAATTTCACCTATAAAAACTTCTCCCTGAGAACCAACAGGGAGTTCAGGGTTTTTGAGTACAAACCACCTGCTCTCCTTGCTCAGCTCTGCAATAAACCTTTCTCTGTTCCAGACTCCCCTGTTTCGGTTTGTTTGGCCTCACTGTGAGTTGGAGGCAAACTCATGGAGGCAAGAAATAACATGGTCATGGTGTTTGAATAACAGAACTATCTGTAGTTGGATATTACTAGAGAGTAAGGAATGAGACAGCAGGGACAGGAGGGCTGGAGAAGGAAGTAGAGGAGGCTGCTATAGGGTTGTCCTCTAAATTGCAGAAGACTGGATCTGGGTTTTCAGCAAGAGACAGAGCTGGTCCAAAGCATGTTTTAGAGAGAATGCTGTGGCTGCCATGCTAGGATGAATTCAACATGAGGATGGTGAGAAGAGGATGAATTAGACACCTACTGAAGTCAGGCAGCAATAATGAGGCCTGAATTGAGACAGTGATACCACCTGTGGACTGAAGATGATAGATTCCAGCCATGCTTCCAGACAAGACTGGAGAACCTGGTGACTAACTGCATGCAATACAGGAGCTGTGTGGATGGCTCAGCCGCTGAAAGAGAAAAGTATTAAGAGGAACAGCTGCCTTTCATTTTGAAGCTAGTATATTGACTTCTTCATTTATTCCTTTCTTTTCATTTTGTTAAATTAGAAACATTTTTTTTCAGATTTAAAAATTTTATTCTGTCACCTAATATATCCAAATTTCCTTAAACTTTGCCATCTGCAAACGTGATAAGCATGTTTTCTTTCTTTTTTTTTTTTTTTTTTTTTTTTTTTTTTTGCGGTACGCGGGCCTCTCAGTCTTTTGGCCTCTCCCGTTGCGGAGCACAGGCTCCGGACGCGCAGGCTCAGCGGCCATGGCTCACGGGCCCAGCTGCTCTGCGGCATGTGGGAACTTCCCGGACCGGGGCACGAACCCGCGTCCCCTGCATCGGCAGGCGGACTCTCAACCACTTCGCCACCAGGGAAGCTCTAAGCAGGTTTTCTAGGTTTCATTCAAAGCGCTGTTAAATCACTGAATGAGAGAAGGCTACATACACACTGAGCTGTTTTATACTGCATTAAACCCTTTCAGTTGATACTGATTCAATAGTATAAACTTTCTGGATATAAACCAATTAACCGTAATGTTTACCAGTCCATGTTTTCCTTTCCTATCAATGCCTTGCTGAAATTCAGATAACTGTGCCTTTGGTAACCTTCTTTCTACCCCCACCTCTCCTGAAAATTCTGAGCAATCTGATGACCCTATTTGCAAAACATTATTCATGCATTATGCTGTTCTTAGAGACAACTGTGAAGAACATATTTATGTCTATATCTTTATATCTGAAAAGATCATTTGTTAGGAATTATGTCCATTTAAAGAACTGGTGACTGATGGACAAATATTTATATCTTTATGGTAGGAGTTTAAACATATATTGACAAGAGTTCCATTTGAAAAATTGTCACAGCTATCTCTATATGACTAATTCTGTAATTCTGTGTAGGGTCACTTTGCCATTGAACAGGTCAGGATTTCTTGAAAGACAATCTAGTCTTGTAAACCCATAAAGTCAAAAAAAGATGATTATACTTTCACTTAAAATGTGATTTCCTAAAAAGTGAATGGCTTATAAATTTATAAGGTAGTAAAAATTTTTCAAATTTTTCTCATGTTTTTGTTTCATGTTTTTACTTCAAATATGTATATACTATGTTCTTCATCACAAATGAGTTGATTGTTCTTGAGCAAAGAGTTCACTTTAGACTGGTGATTTTGCTCCCAGGGGACATTTTGGTAAGGTCTGGAGAAATTTTTGGTTGTCATGACTATGCAGGAGGTGCTACTGGTATCTAGTGAGTAGAGGCCAGGGATGCTGTGTTGCACACACCTCCCACCTCCCAATGATAAAAAATTATCTGGTCTAAAATGTCAATGCTGTAAAGGATGAGAAACTCTACTTTAGAGGTGCCTGGCTATTGTGGACTGCTTTGTGGGATACCACACTAATAGCCACATCTATGCTACCATTTACAATATAAATTTTCTTAGGCATTACTAACCTATAGCCCCAAGCACTCTATTACTTTCCAATGGAAATAGCTGTTTACTTAAAGGGTGTACCATAGTTTTATGCTAAACCTTTCTTATTCAGTTTTATAATCATTTTTTTCTAAAAGTGCTTTAATATCAGTTCTATTTATTATTCTACCCATTAGCTCTCTTGTCTTAATAATTTTCATTTTACATTATTATTATATTGTTAGAACTAACATAACCTAACTGTCCTAATCCTATCCCCAAACTTTACTTGTTCTGCTGTTGTCCATGGTAAGTCCATTAATAAGCCCTTTTGTCCTGCATCAAGTTTCCCAGACTCCATCCTTGAAATGCAGTTTCTTGTGCCAATGGCTTATTGAGGAAGTGCTCCTGGGAGAAAGCAGCTGAGTGGAAGTTGGAAAATAACAGGGAAAGGGGGCAATAGCCAAGTAAGGAGGTAATCCCAGGCCAAGTGCTGTGGAGGGTTGCTTCTTCCTCATCTGGCGATGGCTTCTCTGAAGTATAAGTTATGCATCAGGTGTATCCCATCACAATACCAAGAAGCTGGACTTTCATCTGCCCTCTCAGGTCGGTCGCTGGTTAAGAGCCTCTTTCATGGTCATAAACTTGTAGCACTCCTGCTCTCTGAGCTTGTGAACAAAGCTACTCCAGTTGCATGAGAAGTCTTCTCAAAGGAGGAAAAAAAAGCAGGGAAGACAAGAGGGAGGCTCTGAAAACAGTGAAAAGTTTCAGAGAAGATCTGGGAGAATCATTGACAGAGCTTCCTTCATCCTGAAATAAGTACATATTGGTAAGTTTAATCAAAACGGAAGTGTCGGGTACTCTCCCTGTGGGAAAAATACCCATATAAATGTTCAGACTCACAAGGTAATGGCTTCCTAGGAAAGTTAGCTTAAATTTTACTGCATGACTCACTGTCAATTTATAATAATTACATTTTATATTATACTTTTAATATGAATTTCACATTTCTTATTTCTCTTCTTATATGTTGTTAATCATAATAACCATAACTTCTGTACTTCAGTGGGATTAGCATTCCCTTATGAACTAGAACTATTAAATCATTAATAGTCTGTGAGTTTCCTACTCTATTTGTTATGACACTATAATAATTTCATCAGAGTTTAGGTATTGCAAAATGTTATAATTCACACTGCTGGACTCCAAACACAATGCATTAATAAAGCAAACTCTTCAGTTAAAATATTAAATAAGTTAATACTACATGGAAAACAACCACATGAATCACTCTTAATATTACTTATTTTTTAATTTTTAATTTCAATTTTTCCTTTTACTCAGTTGTACAGAAATTATGAAAATATCCTAGGTACTTCCTGTAAAATTATTCCTGATTCTTATATTTTATGAAAACACCTTTTTGTTGTTCTGACCAGTATGTACTTGCCTCAAATACTAGATAAGTTGAAAATCAACTTACAAGCCATGTACATTTCAGTTTTAAATCTATCACTTATAACACCTTATATTGGGGAACAAAAAGCGATTGGCTTTTACAGCCATGCATGGTTTTTTTTTTTTTTTTTTTTTTTTTTTTTGCGGTATGCGGGCCTCTCACTGTTGTGGCCTCTCCCATTGCGGAGCACAGGCTCCGGACGTGCAGGCCCAGCGGCCATGGCTCACGGGCTCAGTTGCTCCGCGGCATGTGGGATCTTCCCAGACCAGGGCACGAACCCGTGTCTCCTGCATCAGCAGGCGGATTCTCAACCACTGTGCCACCAGGGAAGCCCTCCTATGCATGTTTTTAAATAGCCAGATTCTAAGTCTACTTCTACTTAACTGAAGGCCATAGGCAACAAGCACTTCTCTTTTTTCTGGAGTTCTGTTCTTCTCCATCTCCACATGCAGACTGAATAAGCCTGTATCTCTCTTCTATAGAGCTCTGCTGAAAGTGAGAAGTAATCATTCATTGCACACCACCATTTTGAATTTTCCCTACACTTCTCCCTATTGCTACATCTTTCAGGAAATTGTCTTCTAAAGACAGGATGAAGTTTAAACACTTCTTTTTAAGAGCAAAAGACTCATCAGAATCTGGAAAGGGTTTATTATGGGAGCTACCCCAGTACAGGTATCAAATTCTGTGACAGTTAGAATGTAGGTTTGGCAGAAAATAGAGACCTCGAATCACAGTGGTATGGATAATATGTAAGTATATTTGTTTCTCTTTCTCTTATAACAATCTGGAGGTAGGGATTCCAGGGCTAATGTTTAAAGTTAATAATTTGATACGTTTTGATACATACGTATTTCATGAAGTCATCATCACAATCAAGATAATAATCATATCCATCACCCCCAAATTTTCCTCACGTCCCTGCCTGCCACTCTTCTTATTCATTACCCCCTCACCCTAGTTCAGGCACCAACTGATCTGCTTTATGTCACTATCAATTAGCTTTCATTTCATATAATTTTATGTAATAAAGACATACAATGTGTATGACTGTTTAACTCCATATGAAACTGAAAAACTGTTTTCCAAAGTGGTTACATCATTTTACAACAATAAGTGTTTAACGGCCATCATATATCTTCCTTATTGAAGTGTCTGTTCTAATGTTTTACCAATTTTTATGTTGTTTTCTTTCTTCTTGAGTTTTGAGAAATCTTTATATATTCCAGACAAAAGTTCTTTATTAGATATATGATTTGCAAATATTTTCTCCAAGACTATGTCTTGTCTTTTCATTATTTTAACAGAGTCTCTTGGAGATCATATTTAAAATTTGATGAAATTCAATTTATCAACTTTTTTTTTTTTCTTTTATGGGTCTTACTTTTGGTGTGTGTTTAACAAATCTTTGCCTAATCCAAGTTCACAAAGATTGTCTAGATATTTTTGGGGGAAGGTTCATAGTTTTAGTTTTTTTTTTTTTTTTTTTTTTTTTCCGGTACGGGGGCCTCTCACTGTTATGGTCTCTCCCGTTGCGGAGCACAGGCTCCGGACGCGCAGGTTCAGTGGCCACGGCTCACGGGCCCAGCCGCTCCGCGGCATGTGGGATCTTCCCGGACCGGGGCACAAACCCGTGTCCCCTGCATCGGCAAGCGGACTCTCAACCACTGCGCCACCAGGGAAGCCCCATAATATTAGTTTTTGTATTTTGGTCTAAAAACCATTTTGAGTTTATTTTTTTATATGATGTGAGGTATGGATTGAGCTTCTTTTCCTGCAGCAGATATCATTATTCTTCTCCCCCTCCTCCTCCCCCGCCTCCTCCTCCTCCTCCTTCTTCTTCTTCCATATGTATATTTAATATTTGCAGGACCAATTTTTGAAAAGACATTTTTTCCACTGATTTGCCTTTGACCATGGTCAAAAATCAATTGGCTTGACTGTGAGTCTGTTTCTGGACTCTATTTTGTTTCATTGGTCTGTTTGTCTATCTTGACCTCAATGCCACTCTGTCTTTATTACTGTAGCTTTATAAGCAAGTAAGCTACAGTAAATAAGCTTTATAAGTAAATTAGTTTCAAGACTTTAAATAAGTCTTGAAATGAGTTAGTCTAAGTTCTCCAACTTTGTTCTTCCTTTTCAATGTAGTTTTTGGATTTTCTACTACCTTTGTTTTTCCATGGGAGCTTTAAAAATTCTCTTCCGTTTTATTAGTTTATTACAAGATATTGAATATAATTCCCTGTGCTATATAGTAGGACCTTTCTTTTTATCTATTTTATATATAGTAGTTTGTATCTCCTAATCCCAAACTCCTAGTTTATCCCTCCTCTCCCTACTTTCCCCTTTGGTAACCATAAGTTTGCTTTCTATGTCCATAAGTCTATTTCTGTTTTATAAATAAGTTCATTTGTATTATATTTTAGATTCCACATATAAGTGATATATGATATTTGTCTTTGTCTGACTTATTTCACTTAGTATGATAATCTCTAGGTCCATCCATGTTGCTGCAAATGGCATTAGTTTGTTCTTTTTTTTGGCTGAGTGATATTCCATTGTGTATATGTTAATATATACCACATCTTCTTTATCCATTCATTTGGACATTTACATTGCTTCCATATATTGTAAATAGTGCTGCAGTGAACATTGGGGTGCATGTATCCTTTCAAATTAGAGTTTTCTCTAGATATATGCCCAGGAGCGGGATTGCTGGATCATATAGTAACTCTATTTTTAGTTTTTTAAGGAACCTCCATACTGTTCTCCACAGTGGCTGCACTAATTTACATTCCTATCAACAGTGTTGGAGGGTTCCCTTTACTCCACACCCTCTCCAGCATTTATTATTTGTAGACTTTTTAATGATGGCCATTCTGACTGGTGTCAGGTGACACCTCATTGCAGTTTTGATTTGCATTTATCTAATAATTAGCAATGTTAAGCATCTTTTCATGTGCCTGTTGGCCATCTGTATGTCTTCTTTGGAGAAAAGTCTATTTAGGGCTTCTGCCCATTTTTCAATTGGTTGTTTGTTTTGTTGTTATTGAGTTGTATGAGCTGTTTGCATATTTTGGAAATTAAGCCCTTGTCAGTAGCATCATTTGCAAATATTTTCTTCCAGTCTGTAGGTTGTCTTTTTGTTTTGTTTATAGTTTCCTTTGCTGTACAAAAGCTTTTAAGTTTAATTAGGTCCCATTTGTTTATTTTTGCTTTTATTTTTATTTCCTTGGGAGACTGACCTAAGAAAACATTGGTATGATTTATGTCAGAGAATGTTTTGCCTATGTTCTCTTCTAGGAGTTTTATGGTGTCATGTCTTATATTTAAGTCTTTAAGCCATTTGGAATTTATTTTTGTGTATGGTATGAGGGAGTGTTCTAACTTCATTGATTTACATGCGCCTGTCTATCCATGGGACTTTTAAAATCAGCTTGTCAATTTCTACCCAAAAGCTGCTGGGGTATTGATTAGGATTGCAGTTAATCTATAGATCAATTTGGGGAGAACTAACATCTTAACAATATTCAATCTTTCCATCAATGAAAATAATATAGCTGTTATTTTAGGCTTTTAATTTCTCCCAGAAATGTTTTATAGTTTTTATTATATATGTCTTTCATATTTTTATGTTTATTACTCAGTATTTCCTTAAAAAATCAAAAATAGATGTGGATTTTGTCAAATACATTTTAGGCATTATTGAGGTAGTCACATTGATTTTCTTTTTTAGTCTTCTAATATGGTAAATTACATTGATTGATTTTCAAATACTAGGTTAAAGCAACCTCTTATTCCTTAGAGAAATCCAACTTGATCATGATGTAATAAACTTTTTATGTATTGTTAGATTCAATTTGTCCAAATTTTGTAAGAATGTCTGCATCTATGTTCATGAGGGATATTAGTCTGTAGTTTCTTTCTGTTGTTTTTGTCTGGTTTTGGTATGAGGGTAATACTGGCCTTGGAGAATGAGTTGAGAAGTGTTCCTTCCTATTCAATTGTCTGTTAGAGATTGTATAGAATTTGTATTATTTCTTCTTTATGTTTGGTAAAGTTTACCAGTAAAGTCATCTTCAGTTTTCTTTGTAGGAAGATTTTTAACTAAAAATTCACTTTAAAAATATGTATAAAGCCATTAGATTATTTATTTATTCTTAACATTGGTAGTTTGTATCTTTCAAGAAATTTATCCATTATTATCTAAGTTATTAAATTTATTAACACAAAATTGTTCATAATATTTTCTCATTAGTCTTTTATAATCTGTAATGATGGCACTTCTCATTTCTGATACTGGTAATTTTTGCTTTCTCTCTTTTTTCCTAATCAGCCTAGGCAGAGATTTATCAATTTTATTGATTTTCTAAACTACAAAATAAAAACCAACACTCCCCCCATCCCCAAATTTTGGTTTCATTGATTTTCTCTACAGGTTTTCTGTATTCTATTTTGTTGATTTCTGCCTGGTCTGTATTATCTCTTTCTTCAGCTTACTTTGGCCTTTTTATTTTAGTCTCTTTAGGTGAAGCTGAGGTAGCTGATTTTAGACTCCCCTTTTTGCTAACATAGACGTATAGTGCTATAAGTTTCCCCCTTGGTATTACTTTAGCTATATCTTGCAAATTTGATATGCTGTTTTCTCATTTTCATTGTTAAAATATAATCCATTTAAAATTAATTTTTGTGTATGTGTGCTGTGAGGGTTAATGTTCATGTGTCTCTTTTGATAAAGTTAAAAAGTAAATTTTAAAATTCTAGAAATACTAATAGATACAATAGAATGATAGTAAAAAGAAAGAAAGGGAACAATGGACATACACTTCAGACTGATGATTACTTAGGGCTAAGAAGAGGCAAGGTATGAGATAAGGGGACCATATTGTTTATATATTGTATTGTATTGTATTGTTTATGTATTGTAAAGAACTAGCTTAAAGTAAACAAATAAAAGCAGCCACACATGGACTAATAATAATGATGAGTGTGTATCATTAACTGAGGATGTGATTAATCACATTCTGTTGTTTTCTATAGGTGGAAAAAAACAAAGCCAGCAATTTCACTCTTAGGTATATATTCTAAAGAAATTCTTAAACATAAAAAAGAAAATAAGTATAAGAATGTTCAGAGCAGCATTATTCATATAGTAAGAAAATAGAAACAACTTAAATGTCCATAAACAAGAGAATAGGTACAATATGCTATGTTCACATAATGAAATACTCTGTACTAGTGAAAACAAATAACATTTATAGAATCCATGATTATGATTTCCTGATAAAAATGGTAGGTTACAAATATATAGAGCATGACACCATTGATATAAAATAGTAAAATTTGCAAAAAAATTAGTATATATTCTTGAACAGTTAACATATATAGTAGAAGGAAAATTAATTAATGTTAATAATAAACACCAAATTTAGGAAGGTGGTTCTATCTGGTGAAGAGAGGGAAAGGAGAAGAGGAAGGAAACTTAGAGGGTGTGAACCATTTAGTAATAATTTCTTTCTTAAACTTGGTGGTGCCTGCTTAATAGGAACAAAGAGGGCCTGGAAGAGAACTCCTAAAACCACTTTCGCTTTCTGCCACTGCCCGTTCAAACCTGCACTGGACTGCTCCCCAGCACCACCGCTGTGAATCTTTGACTTTTGATGACCTTGTGTAGAGGAACTCTCTTGTCCCCTGGGCATCCAGTGGTATACCCCCAGCTTCATTCAATCCTGCTGTTCTGGGTCTCTCAGCCTCCCCACTGGTCTCCCTGCCTTCGGCTTGTCCAGCCTCTGACACTTTCTCCATATTTCCATCAGGGTTAGTGATTGTGCTACTTTTCTTTTTAGAATTTGAGGCTGCTTCTTGCTATATAGTATAGTGCGTACTTTTTAGTATAACATAGAGTGGTATTCACAAATTACACAGAGCTTACCCTTTCCAATTTTATCTCTTACTCCACTGCGCCATGCACACTCCACTTCAGTCACACCAAACTTCTTACACACGTACTTTCATGAATCCATATGATAATATATCCTGGGATCTTTCTATTTTTTGCATTTCACACTTAGTGCTGCCCTATATAACACACATTCATTACAGTGCTCTTTATCTCAAAAATATATTATATATTCACACCTCTACATTGTCTATCTATCATTTACCTATCCGTCTATCTAATATGTTAATGTGTGTGATGGATGAGCCAGTTCAGTAGACTGACGATCAGTCCAGCTTCTCAGCAGGTGAGCAGAAAGGAGCCTTTCACAGGATGCTTCAGTTTTAATGGTGCTGCACTTCATTTTTAATTCCACCTTTACTCTTCCTTGGCCTCTCTTTCTTCCATTATTTTATCTTTTGGTAAACAGCTTTGACCCTTCACAGCTGACAAGATGAATAGAAGTGATGTTATTGGAGGTACAAAAAAATTGCCAAGAAACTACACCATGAAGTTTTATATCTTCTATGGTACATTCAGGGTGATAGTCAATGAATTAGAAAGCCCAGATCCGCAGTTAGAGGTTGGAAGAAGTACTTTTACCTTATTTATATCCTATAGATCCCTACAGCTTGGTAAGATTGATCTGCTATTGTATGAACTGCATGTGAATGAAATTATGGCTTGCAACTAGTCATGCTTGAGGGAATTTAAAGAGAATTCCACAGCTGGTTTAGTGTATGATGCTTGATATGCAGTTCCATGGGGACCATGCCACAAAGACTGCTCATATTACTTAATCATTTATTAGTTCATTCATTTTTAGAAACATACACCCTGAACTAAACAGAGGTATGCCCATATCATCTTATCAATTCTTCAAAGTCCTGTTAAAAGTGCCCTTTCTTCTCTGCAAACTCCCTTCCCGACTAGCCGGGGCAAAACCAATGATTTCATCTTTTGTGTTACCATAGCATCTCTATGTACCTTTACTGTAGCACTTACCATATTGAAGTGTGTATTTGTGTCTCCTTAAATATATTTTGAACCCCTTGGGAGCAGGGATCATGGCTTATTCATCTTTGTGTCTGTAACGCCTAGCACAGAGCTGACACTTAGCAGATGCTTGATAAATATTTGTTGAAACAAAATAAAATATTTATTTACTATAGTTCTTCATTGAAACTCATAAAATTTGTACTCCTTCCTCCCCAGATACTTAACCGTCTATGTGAAGGGAAAACTTGATTCAGAATAATGAATAGGCAACATTACACTCTATAGAACTGGCCTTGCAATAAAAGACAGCTTTCTAGTTTCCACTTTTCTCTCTCGTCCAAATCACCTATGACCTACATTCTAAATATAATAATGAAGATTTTTTCAGCCCTGGTCTTACCTTTCCTCTCTGCCACATTGACAAAATTAACTGTTTGTTTTTTCACTCTCTGTATTTGGGAATTCTTTCCTTTCATGATTTCCATGATGTTGCTCTGTTGTTGTTTTTTCCCCTAACTCTCTGATTGCTCCTTAGCTTCTTAGCAACTGTCTTCTTTCTTTGGCACTCTTAGCTTCTCATTCTACATGTGCATTTTTGGGAAATCATTCCTGTTTAGGTTTTAATTATTATCTATATTAATAGATAATATTAATCACTCCCAAATCTCTTTATTGAACCCAGAATTATATAATTGCCATCCACCTAGATGTTCAAAGGGAAGTTCAATATGACCTCCTCTCCAAGAAACAGAATAACTTCCTACAGTACACGTTATATCACCTCAGCCAGAAATCTGGGAGGCAATGATGAATCTTTGCATCTCCCACATATGATCATCTTACTTGTTGAAAAACCGTCTCCTCTCTACCCTCACATCCATCACCTTTGTGCACCATACTAGCTTCTATTTCACTCTCCTCCTACACACACTCCACAGTCTTGCCGGCCCAATCCCTCAAAAATGTGAGTTGATGATGTTATTTTCTTGTTTGAAATCTGTTGAAAGATTGGTCCCCATCATAATAATAGGGGAATCTAAATTCCTTAGCACAATGTAAAGGCTCTTCATAATCCAGACCATCTCCTGTTCAGCCTTACATCTTGGCCTTCTCAAATTTCATCTCCAAGTTCCTTCCAAGCTGAAACACTAGTGGCTCCTTAACTTGCCCCTCTCTCATCTCCTGCCTCTTCAGATGCTGCTTGTCCACTTGGAACATTCTTATCCCACTTGTGTTTCACTTGGCTAAAGTGATCTTCTAAAGGTAATCAATCATTCACATTTATTCAACACATTTATTATGTGTTTGAGACATTGCCTGGACTCTAGAGATAATTGCTGAACAGATTTAGCCCCTTCTCTCATGAAGCTTACATTTTAACAGAGGAGAGAGTAATTCAACAGATAATTATACTAATACATATGTCATTATAAGCTTAGGCAAAGGTCATAAGGAAAAGTAAAGAGTGCTCCCTAACTAGGCTATGAGCTACTTTGAGGGCACAGACTACTTCATTAATCCTCTTTATATTTTTAGTGCTCAAAATGGATCCTTTGGGTCCCAGAAGGTGATGAGTGGATATTTCTTGAACTAATGAAACAAAAACTGTACTTGTCAAGAATAAAAGGTGGTAGGGAGTTGGCTGTCTCTGAAAGTGTTATGCTTTATGGTATAGGTGGATAGCCTGTTGCTTATAATTCAGTGGAATCAATTCCCATATTTTAGAAGTAAATCAGTTGATCTCTAAGATTTCTTCTGACTCTAAATATGATAAGTTAATGACCCGTGGGATTAAATGACTTATAAGAAGGAACTTGCCTTGTATAATTTGCTGGTACATATCTAGGACAGCACTTCCTCTGAGTGAGCATTTACTGTGTAAGAGAAAACAGATGCCTGATTTTTTTTTTTTTTTTTTTTTTTTTTTTTTTTTTTTTTTTTTTGTGGTACGCGGGCCTCTCACTGTTGTGGCCTCTCCCGTTGCGGAGCACAGGCTCCGGACGCGCAGGCTCAGCGACCACGGCTCACGGGCCCAGCCGCTCCGCGGCATGTGGGACCCTCCCGGACCGGGACACGAACCCATGTCCCCTGCATCGGCAGACGGACTCTCAACCACTGCGCCACCAGGGAGGCCCTGATTTTTTTTTTTTAAGATCCTCATTGTTAGCTTCAGAATAATCCAGAATACAAGGAGGCAGTCTACAAATGGATTCATAGATGACGTGGTTTTGTTAGGGGAACCACTGACCGAAACTGCCCACCCTGGCCAGGTAACCATCCGCATGAGTTGTTTTATGACAGGAGGTCCTGGTAAGTAACACGGAACTAACAAGCCACCACCAACCGGAAGAATTCGGGAAAGGTCCAAAGGAGACGCCAGTCCATTATGTCCTACCAACCTCCCAGAATCCTCTTCGCTGGAATCCATCTTAGCTGAGTGATGCGTGTGCCACCAGGGAGGACCCTGAGTCAGAGTGTGGCCAGACACAGCCCAGAAACTAACCCCATCACCATAAAACCTGAGACTGTGAGCCACGTGGCAGAGCAGTCCTCCTGGGTCCCCTTACCCTCCTGCTCTCCACCCAGGAGCCCCTTCCCAATAAAGTCTCTAGCTTTGTCAGCACGTGTGTCTCCTCCGACAATTCATGTCCGAGTGTTAGACGAGAGCCCACTCTTGGGCCCTGGAAGGGGTTCCCTTTCCTGCAACAGTTTGGCAAGCTAAATAATAGCTTGAGGGCTCAGAGGCTATTATTATTTGTAATATTTTAATATTTGCTTTGTTATTTATAAAACTTACTTAATTCATGGGTCTCTAATAGGTGTACTTTACATGATATAAAACATTAGACCAAAAAAGAGGCAACTTGCAATTTTCTGTGCAGACTACTAAGTGCAAAACTAGGTGATATTTAATAAGCCAACTCATTTTCTTCTTCCTTTGCGCTTCCCTCATCATGGAAGCAGAGACCTGCTTTCTGAAATTGACAAGAGCTGAAACCCTTTGTTACAGCAAGAGATACCTGATCCTATTCCAAGTTTTTGCTGTCTTGATGCCCATCATTCCCACCCTTCTTTTCTTTGAATGGCGCTCAACACAATGCATTGATGACTCGCCATGTTCTAGCATGGAAATGACTATTGCCTGGTGGGGGAAAAATACTTTTCAGTGGTTTTTGTTTTTACTTGTTATGGCTCTGGATTTTTCCTGCTTTGACATGACGGCTAAAATGTGCACAGCATTTCTGTGCCACCCTCAAACATATTTTCAGCATGCCTGTTTTCATGAAGAAAGTGAAGGAAGCATAAGGTTGGCGCGGCAGTGAGTATGGGGTGTGTACATGGAAACCATCTGTTCGACATAAACTCTGCTCTGTTCTGACATGCAGGAGGAAAGGAATCTGTGAAATCAGAAGGTGGATTTCTTTTTAAGGTGTGAACTACCAAGTAACTTGGATAATGGGTTTGGGGACAACACCCTTGCTATTTATTGAGACCCCCCCCCCACCACACTTCAACTCCATTTCAGTTAGTCATGGTCAGACCAGTATTTACTTATTAGGTTAATACTTCATTAAAAAAACTCTGTGTCATTATTTTTATGTTGGGATTGGAAAAAGGAGAGCTACAGAGCGTCAGTAGGCAACATATTTCCGTTAAAAAAAGTGTCTGTTAGCCATGCCGTTCAGAAGAGGCACTGCTGCTTTTCTGACACTTCTACCAGAGCTGGATGAGCTGGGATGTGCCCTGCTGCAGAGTCATCTTCCTTAGTTTCTGTTTGGAGACTGGAATTCTGGAGGCTACTGCCACATGTCCCTAGCAGGGACCACTTCATCTCACTGACTTCTTCCTATGGAAAATCCATACTCATTCCATGGAACTGCAGCCCTGGTCCCAGCTATGCCAATGAGGGTTGTGTCCCACTCTTTCATATTAAACATGGGGAGGAGCCTAACACCAGATGTTTCTGACCCTGGTTTCTCCAAGCATTGGCTTAATATTAGTCATCTCCATTTAATGTATTTGATTCAAATGAAAATCCTTATCCTCCTGGGCTAATTCTTGATCCAGATGAAAAAAATAGAGTTGATGCTCAATGAAAGAGAGGAAAAGAGAGAGAAAATTGCACCCCCATGAGGCTCTAGTATAATGTAAATGGAGGCATGATTAAAACTGCTTCCCGTTTGTTTTCCACAGAAAGGAAAAAGTGGAATGAAAATCAAACTGACCCCCACCAGTCTTCCTGGTCACAGAAATCATCATCTGATGACTACCAAGCTGCATCGCTTTCCCTAGGGGGTCAGTGTTTAGGGGACTGAGAACTGGCTGATTTGAATGACCCTAAACTGAAGCCAGCATACACTTGGACTGTCCTCTCTGGGTGGTCAAATCCACTGCTCTGGACTGGACATTGCAGAACAGCCAATGCCATCATCAACACCTCCAAGGAATAACAGGGCCACCCCTGTGGTGCCTGGACACTGTTCTGTGGCTTCGCTTGTCAGCTTTCTTCTTCTGTAGGAACTGGATTTTTGTTACATTCCTGAGCCTAGCCTGCAGCTCTTTTACTGAGGAAGAATATGATTTAAATACAAAGAGACCAATTGATAAGTCAGAGTCTGTCCCCAAAAACCCATCATCTGGAAAATTATCCTGAACTATTATCAAAATCTATTTCTACAATCTTAACATAGGTGGAGAACTTACCAAGTTAAAGTCAGGGGTGAAGAATGGGTTCTATCCGTTGGATTTAATCAACAAGCATTTTTTTTTTCTTCAGCTAAGAAGAGAGATGATATCAAGAATAACATAAAAAAGAGGAAAAAGTAACTCTTAGTTCACTAAAAAGTGATGTTTTGGAGTACCTATTATGTGCCTGCAGTTCAGGATAAAAAGATGAACAAGATAGAGCTTTTGTCTTCAAGTTGCTTACGGTCTTTTGAAAAATAGACTAGGAAGCCGACCTGTGAAATTGCTCGAATTAAAGCCTTCTCAAGATACTAAAGAAGCGGAGAGGAGAGAGCACTGAAGTCTGCCTGGGTGGGGGAGTTTTCTGTAGTCTTGTCAGAGGACTAGAAGTGTGGTGTGGCAAGATAGAGGGCGAGAGGCAGGTTTTCTTAGAGACCAGTGGAGTGGATTTCAGAGAAAAGCAAAGGGTTTGGTCTGCTAGAATGCTGGGGGGCTAATGCTGGGGAGAAAGATGAAACTGAATAAAGATATTTGGTGGCCACACCAGCAGGCCTCTCCTGACTATTCAAAATTCAAATTTTCCTTTCAAACAGAAATAACAAAAATATATCTCCATGTGGAGACACTGGTCTGCCGACTATGTACTTCTTGAGCCTATGGTTTTTCTCTTCTTCATTCAAAGAGCTTAGGTTGTTGCACGAAGGTAGAAAGAAAAGGAGAGTTATACCCTGGTTCCCCTTCCCTCTTCTGAAGACTCTCCCCCTGAGAACTAATCCTGCAATGGCATTTTAATGCTCTGATTTTTCCGGACGTGCAGGCCCAGCGGCCATGGTTCACGGGCCCAGCCGCTCCGCGGCATGTGGGATGTGGGATCTTCCCGGACCGGGGCAGGAACCCGTGTCCCCTGCATCGGCAGGCGGATTCTCAACCACTGCGCCACCAGGGAAGCCCTAATGCTTTGATTTTTACAGAGCTTCAGTATCCAGCAGCTGTGACTGGGGAGAGGGAGGGAGGGCATCTTCGGAGCACATGTCCTTAAGAACATGAATCCACAGAAAGGGACAGCACAGAGGGACCATCTTTTAGATTTGGTGACCAGGAATGACACAGTACTAACAGCTTTCCACAGGCAATGCAAAAGGCCTGGGATAGTCTCTGTTATTAATATCACCATCCTCTTTCCCTGTCTCAGTGTTTCATCATTCGGGGATTCCAGACAAAATAAGTTTTTGCATTTCATTTTCCCAGTTGTTACCTGACTGCCACTGGGGAAGCTGATCAAGCCAGAAGGAATGCCTGCTTCCCTTTCCGCCTCTTTCCTCTCCACCATTAAGCTCTGCTGTTCTCTTTAAAGGAAAAAAAAAAAAAAAAGACTTCTCTGACGAGATACTCATCTCATATCTCTCTGACGTGGGACAAGTAAACCTTCCTTTTTCTAGCAGATTAATGAAGAGAAAGCCTTCTGTTCAGCAGGCATCCATGATTGGAGGCTGGTTCCCGAATGTGCTTATTCACATTTTCACTGTGCTGGCTGGGCTGCCTGCTGGCCTACATTCTGTTTCTGTCACTAGTTTCCTTTTGCTTTTAGCTCCTTCATTTGGCCTTATCTGTCTACTTTAGCTGCTATCTATTCCCTCTCTATATCTAGTGTAGATTGCAAATTATATTTGTGATGAAGAGAGTTTTCATTTTGATCGTTTTGATTTTATTTTGCAATTGAACTAAAGCAAAATAGGCTTGACTGCCCCCCCCCCCCCAGCCCTTTTCTTTGGGATTATTGATTCAAACTAGTTTCAGAAGTAACCTGTTTGGTATGATCCAGCCACATCACACATTCTAGCTTATCAGAACTCAAGTCTCATGACTAAATGCAATAAAAGTGGTCAAATATATCCAGAGTTAGGTTTCGAATTTAGATGAAAACCTTATGGTGTCAATCAAATATACGTGACATATGTAACTTAAATTCTGAGCTATTTCAGTGACTTTGAGAAAAGAAATCAAGGATCAAATTGATTTCTACTGACCTATTCTTGGAGTGAGGTTTATAAAACCTGTAATTGCATTACTCATGTTTCTATCATGAAATGGAAGGATATAACTTTAATATTTGAAAAAAGACATTGGATCCATGATCTAGAATTATTTAGTAGGTTTCAATAGTCACAGAATATTTCCAGGGTTTCACATGGTTTCATATCATTTCTCTTGATATGTGAGGTGGGCTTAATCATGTGTTAATATTCAATGAAAATTCACTGGTGGAAAGAAATCTTTACCAATTAATGACTAAGCTAACGATTTCCTAATCTCTACTGTGAATACAAGAAAGCCATGGAAAGAGTGCAAATTAGGCTTACAGGAGAACCTGTAATACTCTGAAGACAAGTTAATTGTATCTTACAGTATGCCTATATTTTACTAACCATTTGATATTGATGTTTTGAGGTTTTGATATATGGATAACCTTTTCAAAAGCATTTCGTCTTTAATCACTTTAGAAAATTTTCTTTTGTTCATTCATCAAGGGTATAGATCCTAATCTTAAAGCATCTTTTGTTTCTTTGAATACAGTAAAACTTAGAAATTAATCAATTTAATTCAAGGATTAATGCCTTTATTTTCAGGTAATAAAGGTGTTGAGGGATTTGATAGTGATGGATACTATATAATGATGATTTTGCTTACTGAGAATAACTAGACTAATAAGCTTAGCATGGGGACACTAGGCCATAGTATATCTTGACTTTTTCTTTTTGCTTATATAAAGTGCAACAGAGAGAGGCTTACAAATATTGCAAGGAACAGAGGACTGACTTAAGGAAGAGGCTATTTTCCACATATAACTAGGAGCCTGGAAAACAGGGTGTTGCTGGCATTGGTTCAGAAGCTCAGTGATGGTAGAGCCACTCTCTCTATACATCTCTTGGCCTTTTCCTCATATGTCAACTTGTGCACAAAAATGGCTGCTGCACTTCTGTTCATCATGATGATATTTATGTTCTATGCAGGAAGGGAGTGGCTGAAGGGCATGCCACCTGAGTGTTTTTTTTTTTTAAATGTACCTTAGAAACCCCCCATCCAGATATTTCTGCCTTTACATCTCTATTGGCCATAACTAGGTCTCAAGGACATCCTTAAACAACCACTGAAATTAACCTGGAAGAAGGAGCTGTGGATGGGGACTAGGACAGGGTACCAACAGTGTCTCTCAAAGAATGTGCTGAGCACAAGCACAGTGGTATGATTTATTTATTCATTTTTTAACAGTGTCTTAAACAAGAAATTAATCAAAGACAGTAGGAGCCATCTAGCTGGTTTTCCTACGTCCCTCTTTCATGTACTATTTTTCCTATGATGTCACAGTTTCCTATGATGGTTCTTTGGTGTCTGGGTTGAGCTTAATTAAATATTCTGTACATTTAGAATAGAAACCAACATAAGTTGTGCTACATGGTGCAATGTGACATGCTGTGACTATTCAATCAGTTACTGTTGTATGCCAAAAAATGCTGCATAACAAACTACAAAGGCTCAGTGGATTAAGACAATAATCACTTATTCTTCAGCGTCTGTGGACAGCTGACTGGTCTGGACTATCCGAGGAAATTTGCTGTGCTCCAGCAGTCTCTCATCCTCCTGCCAGGACCAGCAGGCAATCCCAGGCATGTTCTTCAAGGGCAAAGCCTGGAGGTGACAGAGCAAGCCACCCACAAAAGCCCTCTTCAAGCCTCTGCTTCCATTATGCCTCCCAACGTCACACTGGCCAAAGTAAACCCCACAGCCAAGTGCAGAATCAAGGAGGCTGGGAAATAAATTCACCCACAGGGTGAGCATTTTTGAAGATTAACCTAATTGGCCACAATCTTCCCACTAGCTTTCGTCATGATGGCTGAAAAATAGTGATTGCTCTGGCATGTCCAAAATGACGTAGCACTATCTTCAGCACGTGTTTGAAAACAATGATATAGGAATGGCCTCATATTTTAACCTTGTATTCTTAATAACTATATATTTTAAACACTGTGGGAGAAAAAGAAAACTTGCTATCCTGCCTAAGATAAAATTTCAGTGGAAACTTGCCCAACTAACATACACTGACTCCAAGGGAAGTTGGCAGAGTTCCAGACCTCTTAAGGGAGGAATCCCTAGAAATGCTATTTTCAAGGCAGATGTACATTTCCAAATCTTTATGAGGAAAGATCTGGCTGGGAAAATAAGCTCTATATTATATAAATGTGCAAATGTCATGAAGGGTCCATTCTTTCCCAAAGGTTGGGCACATGTCTAAAGAGGGAATGACCTGCAAACCTGTGCTTGCTATGCTGACAAGACTTAGAATATTTCGTGACCTAGGTGATCCCTTAATAAGGAGCTTTGTCCTTGTACTTTAAAATTCTTACTCTCCTACCATCATCAGCCTCTTACACAGCCCATATCCCATTACTGCAGAGACAGTGACCCTGGAGCAACTGGTCTAGATTCTCCTTATTGTTTCCTCCCACAGAGCAGATCCTCTATGCTTGGTGACATATTTCAGGCCAGACAGTGACTGAGTAATAATAGTAAGAGTAAGAGATAACATTTATCCAACACTTCAGGCACTGTACAACATGGGATAAATGATATTGTTTCCCACTTATAGCAGATGAAGAAATAGCTGCTTTGAACATTTAAGCAACTTGCCTAAGATCATACAGTGGGCTTTATTTACTTAAAAGCTAAAATAAGTCTATAGTGTTTAAGTTCAAGATATAAATAAAAGATAATTAATGTGCTTGACTGTGTATGAATAAAATTGAGGATTAGCCTCGAGGATGATGGACATGTTCTTTATTACAAATAGGTTAACTACATTTTGTACATAATTCCACCTACAACACACAAATAAAGGGAAAAAATTATCATTGACCTTTGTGGTGTTTCTAGAGAAATAGAAATGCCAGTGGAGAGGTCTCCACTGTGATCTTGAAAGGAGATGAACAATTTTAGAAAGGAAGCATAGCCCAGAAATACTTTCAAGATGCTGCAATGCAAATTCACAGCTCCAGTTCATGTACTCCTTTGAGGAAGAGGTAGTCTCTGAAAGATGATAGAATTGACCTGTAGAATTACGATAGAAAGAGTTCACGGTATTAAACTACTTTTGTAAGTGTAGGAGAGACAGAACTCCATTTTCTGGAGGATTGATGTGCACAGTGAACTGAGTGAATATCATCCATAAAGTCAAGAGGAGCTGAGCTGGTTGAACGGATAGGGCACATATTAAATTGATAGTGATTAATTAGTTTTGTGTCACATTGGTGTTTTAGACTTGTTCATGGTGTGGTTTTCAATTATTTTAGTATTATTGGAAGAGCCAAGATTAGACCATAGTTATTAGAATTAGATGAGTTACCTTATTTGCAGAGCAGGATAACCTTTGCTATTTTCCTTACACATAATGAGTGCCATTTGCAAAGAAAAGAAAATGAGGCAGCGTGAACATCTACAGAGGCTTAGCAGTGAGTGGTCTACATTTTTGAAAACAGGATCAGATATACCATATGCTCAAGTTTCAAAAAGATATTTCGATAGAATGTTTAAATTCTTATTGTTACTTACTGTCATTTTTCAGTCAGTCATAGTAAGATTCAAAAAGACAAGAGGGAACTGGACTTCTAAACTTCTGAGAATCACTTAGGAAATGAAGACATCCTGAGATCCTCACATTTAATTCAGAAAATATTTTTCCTGTGATGTCATTCAAGAGAATATGCTTGCAGATCTATCTATCTATCTATCTATCTATCTATCTATCTATCTATCTATCTATCTATCATCTATCGATCTACCTATCTAATCTATCTATCTATCACCTATCTATCTATCTATCTATCTAATCTATCTAGTTTATCTATCTATCATCTACCTATCTACCTATCTATCTAGAGACTCTTTTTGAGACTCTGAATTACATATGACTTTCTACAAACCACAGTAATCAAAGGGAGTACAAAGCCGGAAGCTTTGTCAGTTACAAAGTTTTATTCTATTGCATTGTTAGATGAAGAATGAGTTCAAAAAGGTGACAGTCCTTCAGATGTTATTAGTAGATGTGGCAACATAATATTATAGTCTGTGTAGACAGAAGGTCCAAGTGACTTTGTGTGTGTGTGTGTGTGTGTGCGTGTGTGCATGTGTGTGTGTGTGCGTGTGAGAGAGAGAGGGAGGGATCTGGAAAGTGACTAGTATAAAAATCCTCCTTTCACATTAAACCCCTGGTGAGAGACAATTCAACCTTCCAATAAGAATTCTAATCCCTCTCACTTCTGGACACTGATTCTACTAATTGACCTATTCTGTTTTGTATATTCAAACTCTTTCCCCTTAGCATATAAACACAGAACAGTATCTCTCACTTTAAAGAAAGGTAAAGACCTGTCATTAACCTCATGGCTTGTATCTCCCTTCTTTTCAGAGCCACTTTTCTGGAAAGAATATTCTCTGCTTTCATGTTTTCATCCAGTGAAAACTGACTATATGTTCCAGTTAAGATCACTGTTGATTTTTAAATCCATCTTTTAACCTCTTATTTAATTTACTTGTTATGTTTATTGTCTGTTTTTCTTCTGTTACCACGTAAGCTCCAAGAGAGCAACTATATTTGTTTTGCTCAACTCATGTACCCCCGGATTTTAGAATGGTGCCTGGCACATGTGTCGCTCAAAACAAACCTACTGAATAAGTGAGTAAATGAAAAGGAGGATGTGGCTGTTTAAGCTGTTGGTGCTGTTACTGCCTCCCTTCCCCATCTGATGCCTTCTAAGCGGCAAATGTCCAACAGTTGTTCTTTCTCTCGTGGGGTGTTTTGTAGGATTTTTGCAGACCCTACCATTAGAAACCTCCACATGTCACCATCCACAGATGTGAATTGCATTGTCTGGTGAATTGCACAAAGTCCTTTCATGACAGCTCTAGTCTGGCTTCTTTCTAGACCTGGGGTTTCATAAATTCTTGTACCCTCCTCACTCAAGTCAATAAGGAAAAAATATAATTTTGCTGAGATAAAGACTATATAGAGAGACAATTGATGACTAGCAATACTCAGCAATTATGAGAATAAGTAAATCCTCTAAATACTCACCTTTAAAAACTACAAATAAGTCAGAGGAGAGGTAAGCAAAGTCACCTAATTCACGGGCTAGTGAATGAAAGTGTTAACATATCTGAAGAAAAGAATATGCTGAAGAGTTAAAAAAATTGAAATATAGGAATAGTTACGTGCAAAGTTTATCAATAATCATTCAAGTGTAGGCAAGTTTATTTTCTTTTTTGCTTATTGGACATTTTTTCCTGAAAGCCTGGTACTTTTGAAATATGGACAATCTACTGTAATTTCTTTTTAAGAAGTCAAAGAGCTTAAAACAAGAGACATTTCTATGAACATCAGAAACAAAACTAGGATAGATCGCATGGCCGGTCAAAGAAAGTAAATGGAAATCATATATGCCATTTTAGGTCTAAAAATCTTCCCATGTTCTTCTTCACTTTTCCCTCTTCCTAGTAGAAGACTCTGAAATACTGGGAAAGAAAAGAAACATCAGTCTTTGAGTTATGCCTTGGAAGAAAGCTAACTATACACAAGCAGACCCATTATACCCTTTGTTATTGTGGTAAGTCACTGAAATTTTATAATTTTTCTTGCAGCCCTTAGACCAACCTGGACATAGAAATTGTTACCTCAAAGTGAGGTATTAATGTAAAAAAAGCCCTAAGATTTATGACTTAGTGCTAAGATTTAACTTAGCACTAGGCAGCAAAAACATAGATGGAAAATTTGGAAAGATGGCGACTCCTGTTGTGCAATGGCAAAACATCTCAGAATGCTATTGCCTACTATAAGTCAGAAGATGGGCAACGTATTTCCTGAGCCTGTACCTCTAGATTAGGATTTCTCAACAGAAGTACAAATGACATTTTAGACCAGGTAATTGTTTCTTGTGGGAAGCTGTCCTGTGAACTGTAGGATGCTTAGCAGCATCCCTGGTCTCTACTCCCTAGATGCTATTGCATCTTCCTAGTCATGCCAATCAAAAATGTTTTGAAACATTGTAACACTTCCCCCTGAGGGGGTAAATTACCACAAGTTGAGAACCACTGCTTTAGAAGAAGTGATGGGAGATAATGACTTTATATTGGCCACTATTGACTGCCTTTGGCTAAGTATTAAAATAGATCAACTCAAGGAAGAATTGACTGGTTTATAAGCAGAAATAAGAGGGAATAGAGAAACGATACATTTGGAGGTTCCAAAACTAGGAAAAGGTGAATCATTCCTAGACTTCAGACAGTAAGAGATAAGTTTGAAAAACACTTTGAGCATGAAAGTCTCAGGAAAACTTCTCAGAGAACAAAGAGATTCAGTCCTACAAAAGAGATCAGATAGAGTGTGATCTTTCCACCTCTAGTTTCAGATAGCCTAAAGGTATTCATCATTATACTAAAAGAGAGGGGCAGGGAGGCTAGAAGAAAATAAATCCATTGATTTTCAGAATTATGTCTAAGTACAAATCTTGCTTTTGCTTCCTGACACTTGAAATTGACTAAAAGCAAATAGATCAGAAATCGACAAAGTTTTTTTTTTTGGGGGGGTGGGAAATCAGGCTTTATGAAGATTATATTCTAATAGAAGAAAGTAGATAATAAGTTATCAAATAGTAAATAAATAATAAAATGTCACCAAAATTAAATACCATTTTATATTTGTTTGTTTGGCAAATTTTAAGAAGTCTTATAAAACTATTGGAGATGATGAGGGCTGGAAGAATATCTTAAACATGGCTGGTAGGAGTGTAAATTGGAAGGCAGTTTGTTTTTTGGCCCTATAAAGTTGAACATAGCCTAAGACCCAGCAATTCTGTTCCTAGGTACATATATGAGAGAAATTCTTGCACATTTGTACCAGGAAATATATACAGAAATGTGCACAGCAATATTGCTAATAATAGCAGAGAATTGGAACCTACAATAGACTGGAAAAGAGGGAAAATTGTTATATTTACACTATGAAATGTTACATAGTGTAGGAAACAAATAACTATGGATACCTGAGGCAACATGGTTAGATTGTGCTTGAGGATGAGAAGTGGACCCCAGAAGGTGACATTCAGCATAAAGACCTTTTGTAAAATGAAAAATAATTTAAATTAAAAAAATCATTGTTCAACCATGTATATGTGTGCATGTATGTGTGTGTTTAGGCAAGAAAGTGAAAAACACAGAATTTGGGACAGTGGTTATCTGCCTCTGAGTAAGGCAGGAGTATGCATGAAAGAACACATTGGTGGAACTTAATGTTTTAAATCTAGGGGTTGGATGTTAGGTTTATGGATGTTCATTATATTTTATATGAACAAATGAATGAATAGAAACCTACTAAGTTTGGTTGAATTGTGTGGCCAAAAACAAAAAACAAAAAACCCACAAGCTCAGAGTAAAACAACCTCCAAGTTCTCTCCAGCAGAAAGCAGGTTGTTCAAGCTATTCTGTGCCCAGGGAGGGCATGCTCCCCACCATTCGCTTCAGATGTAACCAAGGAGAATGCCAGATAAGGAAGAATAATGATAATGATGGACAAGAAGAAGTTAGATTCAGGAATGATGGAGAATCATGGACAAGAATGTCCAGAGAGTGGAATCAGGGTTTAATTGAGGAAGGATTTCCCATTGCATTTTTATATAAAAATACTCCATTTTATATAAAAACATACATATATTAGACACATACACACATGTACATGTACACATGCCTACAAACACACACATACTCACGCATGTACTTCTATACCTATGAATTTAAAATTTAACAACTTTGAAAGTTTCATGATTCTTGAGAATACGGGCACACCAACCCCACAGATAGTTTCAGCGGTTATGTATTATCACTTCCAGTTCAGTCATGACACCATTTGTTAGTCTACAGCCTTTTTGTTCTGTTTGAAGCAGTTTAATTGTCAACTTAATTCCGATGAAAAGAAGAAAACTACGATGAAAATATTCTGATAAAATTTTGAGAACTAATAGAAAGAAACGAGACAAGTAATTACCATCAATGTTTACAGTACTTGTGAAATGTAATTTTACAGGCATGTTTATATGTTGATAATTTGTATAATGCTACCTTATTTCAGTGTATATTCATAAAATCCAACTGATATATACACGTTGAAACAAATGAAATACGTGTATAAAAGTTAAGATATCTTTGAAAATATATATATATATTTTTTAACATCTTTATTGGAGTATAATTGCTTCACAATGGTGTGTTAGTTTCTGCTTTATAACAAAGTGAATCAGCTATACATATACATATATTCCCTATTCTCCTCCTTCTTGAGTCTCCCTCCTTCCCAACCTCCCTATCCCACCCCTCTAGGTGGTCACAAACCACCTAGCTGATCTCCCTTTGCTATGCGGCTACTTCCCATTAGCTATCTATTTTACGTTTGGTAGTGCATATATGTCCATGCCACTCTCTCACTTTGTCACAGCTTACCCTTCCCCCTCCCCATATCCTCAAGTCCATTCTCTAGTAGGTCTGTGTCTTTATTCCCGTCTTACCCCTAGGTTCTTCATGACTTCTTTTTTTTCCCATAGATTCCATATATATGTGTTAGCATACGGTATTTGTTTTTCTCTTTCTGACTTACTTCACTCTGTATGACAGACTCTAGGTCCATCCACCTCACTACAAATAACTCAATTTCATTTCTTTTTATGGCTGAGTAATATTCCATTGTATATATGTGCCACATCTTCTTTATCCATTCATCTGTCTATGTACACTTAGGTTGCTTCCATGTCCTGGCTATTGTAAATAGAGTTGCAATGAACATTTTGGTACATGACTCTTTTTCAATGATGGTTTTCTCAGGGTATATGCCCAGTAGTGGGATTGCTGGGTCGTATGGTAGTTCTATTTGTAGTTTTTTAAGGAACCTCCATATTGTTCTCCATAGTGGCTGTATCAATTTACATTCCCACCTGAAAATATTTTTGAAAAAAATTTTGAGAACTAATAGAAAGAAGCAAGTCTTTGCCATCAATGTTTACAGTTCTTGTGAAATGTAATTTTACAGGCATGTTTATATGTTGGTAATTTGTGTAATGCCACTTTATTTCAGTGTATATTTATAAAATCCAACTGATATATACATGTTGAAACAAAGGAAATGATATAAATATATAAAAGTTAAGATACATCCCTCCCAACCTCTCTTAAATTTCAATGTTTCTTGTTTAAGTCAACATTAATTATCTTGTGGTTTTTCTAGTCATTTCTTCAGGTTCATGAAAACGTATTAAGATAGATAAAGAGACGAGATGGGGAGAGCATGCGTGAGAGAGATTTATGTTGTTTCTCTTTGTTCTGCTTTCCTTTGTTACTTCTGTGTGTTTGTACTTTGACAGAGTGGTGTCTGGGCTGATGATTTTACACTTGTCCCTGCGCTGCTCACACATCCTTTAGTTTTTTGTTTTTTGTTTCTTTTGCGGTACGCGGGCCTCTCACTGCTGTGGCCTCTCCCGTTGCGGAGCACAGGCTCCGGACGCGCAGGCTCAGCGGCCATGGCTCACGGGCCCAGCCGCTCCGCGGCATGTGGGATCTTCCCGGACCGGGGCACGAACCCGTGTCCCCTGCATCGGCAGGCGGACTCTCAACCACTGCGCCACCAGGGAATCCCCATCCTTTAGTTTTATGCTCAACGACCTGAGAGGCTGATCTCTACTGATTACGCTAATTGCTTTTCTACGGTTTGGCTTGTGAGAGGCACTGGAAGAATATCAGAAGAAGAGAGGAGCGTTTATGCCCTTTGTTCCCCTTCTCGCAGCCACAGTCCCTTCCTCCACTGCTGCCAGCTGGTTGAGGCTGTGTCCCTGGGTTTTCCCTTTCACCAAGAGGGATGGCAATGGCTTCCCGCTGCTGTCCCAGGTGCCTGAACAGCCCTTGTTGGCTCCCTTACCCCTGACCCTTCCTAGTCCCTCACCCCGGGCTCATCAGTTAGTCGTTACCAGTGTGCTCTTTCTGGCGGGGTCCCTGACTAATACGCATACGTGTATATGCTATACCCTGGGCCACTTTTTTTCCCACTTAACCTACCATGGACATCTTTCTAAGACAGTATTTAAGTATTTAAATCATTCTTTACAACAACTTTATTTTGTTAATGTTTGTCTGTTATGTGTTATTCTGATTAGTCCTTTAAGTGTTTCTGAATTTTCTGGTTTCAGAAATGTTTTTAAATAGCGTATAATGAATTTTAAAAATTTAATCTGATAATCTTTACTTTTTCATTGGAGCACTTAGTCAATTTACATTTAATTTTTGACATCAACTTCATCGAGGTATAATTGATAATAAATAAAAAGGACATATTTTAAATATACAGTTCAACAAATACCCATACCCATTTAATCACCACCACAATCAGGATAAATCATTTCCATCATCCCAAAAGATTCCTTTGTGCTCCTGCCTAGTCATTCTCCACCCTACTCCCAACTCAAACCCAGGAAACCACTGATCTGCTTTCTCTCACTGTATCTTAGATTTGCCTTTCCTAGTAGTTTGTATACGTGAAATCACATACTATGTACTCTTCAGTGCCTGACTCGTTTTCGTTTGGCATAATGCTTTTGAGACTCATTCATATTTGGGGATGTATTAGTAGTTTATTACTTTTATGGTAAGATTCCATTTTATAGATAGATTATAATTTATTTATTTTTTTCATCTACTGATGGAAAGCTGGGTTGTTTCTGTTTTGGGTTAATATGAATAAACCTCCCTTCCAAATAGGAAGATCCAGCTACCAATAGCAAGTGAGGATTCCCATCCCGCAGAGAACAGCAGAGGTGTAACCCCTGCCAGCCACCAGAAGTAGGACCCCACAGACCTGGCCCAATGCATAACTTTTTTGGAGTCACCAAGGAGGACTGTCACCCTAGGCACTAGTTGGAACAAGGTTTACTCCCAGAAAGGAGAAGGGAAGCAGCATGATCAGTGACTTTAATGTGCAGTGGTCTCCCATGACCAGCAGGTCCTTCTGACAGCTGGATGCAGTCAAAGACCTGGTTTCCTTCCTCAGGGGACAGATATACTGTGTGGCTGGCCAGGTGCCATATGATGCACGTGCTTAAACAGCACGAGGAAGTTCACTGCATACTCAGAATAAGGGAAAGCTTTCTACTAATAAGGAAAGAGACTCTGGGGCCGAGCAACTCCTGGCAGGTGGCTTCTATACAGAGGAAGATTCCAGGCCCAGGGCACTGATTTGGGCAATCCCCAAAAAAGGCAACCTTTCTCTCTTTCTCTATCTCTTTTTCTATATATATATACATATTGTACATACATTCCATATATATTATTAGTTATATTTCTCTGGTGAACCTTGATTTATCAGATTTTGATACTGAGAAGTAAGGTCCTATAATAACAAATATCTAAAGATATGGAAGTGGCTTTGGAATTGGGTAATGGGTAGAGGCTGGAAGAGTTTTGAGGTGTGTGTTATGGATGTTAAAAGTGATTCTGAAACTAACTGCTGAGCAATCATCAACAGGAAGACACTGGAACTCACCAAAAAAGATACCCCATAGCCAAAGACAAAGGAGAAGCCACAGTGAGATGATAGGAAGGGTGCAATCACAATCAAATCAAATCCCATAACTGCTGGGTGGGTGGCTCACAAATGGGAGAACACTTATAGCACAGAAGTACACCCACTGGAGTAAAGGTTCTGAGCCCCACGTCAGGCTTCCCAACCTGGGGGTCTGGCAACGGGAGGAAGAATTCCTAGAGAATCAGACTTTGAAGGCTATCAGGATTTGATTGCAGGACTTCATCAGGACTGGGGGAATCAGAGACTCCACTCTTGGAGGGTACACACAAAGTAGTGTGTGCATCGGGACCCAGGGGAAGGAGCAGTGACCCCATAGGAGACTGAAGAAGACCTACCTGCTAGTGTTGGAGGGTTTTCTGCAGAGGCAGGGAGTGGCTGTGACTCACCCTGGGGACAGGACACTGGCAACAGAAGTTCTGGGAAGTAATCCTTGGAATGAGCCATCCCAGAGTCTGCCATTAGCCCCACCAAAGAGCTGGGTAGATTCCAGTGCTGGGTCACCTTAGGCCAAACAACCAATAGGGAGGGAACCCAGCCCCACTGATCAGCAGACAAGTGGGTTAAAATTTTACTGAGCTTTACCTGCCAGAGAAAAACCCAGCTCTACCCACCACCAGTCTCTCCCATCTGGAAGCTTGCACAAGCCTCTTAGAGAGCCTCATCCACCAGAGGGCAGACAGCAGAAGCAAGAAGAACTACAATTCTGCAGCTTGTGGAAGGAAAACTACATTCACAGAAAGACACACAAATTGAACACGAAGAGGACTTTGTACCAGATGAAGGAACAAGATAAAACCCCAGAAAAACAACTAAATGAAGTGGAGATAGGCAACCTTCCAAAAAAAGAATTCAGAATAATGATAGTGAAGAGGATCCAGGACCTCAGAAAAAGAATGGAGACAAAGATCAAGAAGATGCAAGAAATGTTAAACAAAGACCTAGAAGAATTAAAGAACAAACACTGAGAAGAATTAAAGAACAAACAAACAGAGATGAACAATACAATACCTGAAATGAAAAATGCACTAGAAGGAATCAACAGCAGAATAACTGAGGCAGAAGAATGGGTAAGTGACCTGGAAGACAGAATGGTGGAATTCACAGTTGTGGAACAGAATAAAGAAAAAAGAATGACAAGAAATGATGTTAGCCTAAGAGACCTCTGGGATAACATTAAATGCACCAACATTCGCATTATAGGGGTCCAAGAAGGAGAAGAGAGAGAGAAAGGACCTGAGAAAATATTTGAAGAGATTATAGTCAAAAACTTCCCTAACATGGGAAAGGAAATAGCCACCCAACTCCAGGAAGCACAGAGAGTCTCAGGCAGGATAAACCCAAGGAGAAACACAACAAGACACATAGTAATCAAACTGGCAAATATTAAAGATAAAGAAAAATGATTGAAAGCAACAAGGGAAAAATGACAAATAACATACAAGGGAACTCCCATAAGGGTAACAGCTGATTTCTCTGCAGAAACTCTATAAGACAGAATCCAGTGGCATGATATATTTAAAGTGATGAAAGGGAAGAACCTATAACCAAGATTACTCTACCAGGCAAGGATCTCATTCAGATTCAATGGAGAAATCAAAAGCTTTACAGACAAGCAAAAGCTAAGAGAATTCAGCACCACCAAACCAGCTCTACAACAAATGCTAAAGGAACTTCTCTAAGTGGGAAACACAAGAGAAGAAAAGGACCTACAAAAACAAATGCATAGCAATTAAGAAAATGGTAATAGGAACATACATATCAATAATTACCTTAAATATGAATAGATTAATTGCACCAACCAAAATACACAGGCTCACTGCATGGATACACAAACAAGACCTATATATACGGTGTCTACAAGAGACCCACTTCAGACCTAGGGACACATACAGACTGAAAGTGAAGGGATGGAAAAAGATATTCAATGCAAATGGAAATCAAAAGAAAGCTGGAGTAGCAATACTCATATCAGATAAAATAGAATTTAAAATAAAGAATGTTACAAGAGACAAGGAAGAACACTACATAATGATCAAGGGATCAATCCAAGAAGAAGATATAACAATCATAAATATATATGCACCCAACATAGGAGCACCTCAATACATAAGGCAACTGCTAATAGCAATGAAAGCGGAAATCGACAGTAACACAATGATAGTGGGGGACTTCCACACCTCATTTACACCAATGGACAGATCATCCAGATAGAAAGCTAATAAGGAGACACAAGCCTTAAATGACACAATAGACCAGATAGATTTAATTGATACTTATAGTACATTCCATCCCAAAACAGCAGATTACACTTTCTTCTCCAGGATAGATCACATCTTGGGTCACAAGTCAAGCTTTGGTAAATTTAAGAAAATTGAAATCATATCAAGCATCTTTACTGACGACAACGCTGAGATTAGAAATCAATTACAGGGAAAAAAAAACGTGAAAAACAGAAACACATGGAGGCTAAACAATACGTTACTAAATAACCAAGAGATCACTGAAGAAATCAAAGAGGAAATCAGAAAATACCTAGAGAAAAATTACAATGAAAACACTACGATCCAAAACCTATGGGATGCAGCAAAAGCAGTTCTAAGAGGGAAGTTTATAGCTATACAAGCCTACCTCAAGAAACAAGAAACATCTCAAATAAACATTCTAACCTTTCACCTAAAGAAACTAGAGAAAGAAGAACAAACAAAACCCAAAGTTAGTAGAAGGAAAGGAATCACAAAGATCAGAGCAGATATAAATGAAATAGGAACAAAGAAAACAATAGCAAAGATCAATAAAACTAAAATCTGGTTCTTTGAGAAGATAAACAAAATTGATAAACCTTTAGCCAGACTCATCAAGAAAAAGAGGGAGAGGACTCAAATCAATAAAATTAGAAATGAAAAAGGAGAAGTTATAACAGACACCACAGAAATACAAAGCATCCTAAGAGACTACTACAAGCAGCTCTATGCCAATAAAATGGACAACCTGGAAGAAATGGACAAATTCTTAGAAAGGGATAACTTAACAAGACTGAACCAGGAAGAAAGAGAAAATATGAACAGACCAATCAAAGGAATGAAATTGAAACTGTGATTAAAAATCTTCCAACAAACAAAAGTCCAGGACTAGATGGCTTCATAGGTGAATTCTATCAAACATTTAGAGAAGAGCTAACACCCATCCTTCTCAAACTCTTCCAAAAAATTGCAGAGGAAAAAACACTCCCAAAGTCATTCTATGAGGCCACCAATACCCTGATACCAAAACCAGACAAAGATACTACAAAAAAAGAAAATTACAGACCAATATCACTGTTGAATATAGATGCAAAAATTCTCAACAAAATACTAAGAAAGAGAATCCAACAACACATTAAAAGGATCATACAACATGATCAAGTGGGATTTATCCCAGGAATACAAGGATTCTTCAATATATGCAAATCAATCAATGTGATACACCATATTAACAAATTGAGGAATAAAAAACCATATGATCATCTTAATATATGCAGGACAAGCTTTTGACAAAATTCAACACCCATTTTATGATAAAAACTCTCCAGAAAGTGGGCATAGAGGGAACCTACCTCAACATAATAAAGGCCATATATGACAAACCCACAGCAAACATCATTCTCAATGGTGAAAAACTGAAAGCATTTCCTCTAAGATCAGGAACAAGACAAGGATGTCCACTCTCACCACTATTATTCAACATAGTTTTGGAAGTCCTAGCCATGGCAATCAGAGAAGAAAAAGAAATAAAAGGAATCTAAATTGGAAAAGAAGAAGTAAAACTGTCACTGTTTGCAGATGACATGATACTATACATAGAGAATCCTAAAGATGCCACCAGAAAACTATTAGAGCTAATCAATTAATTTGGTAAGGTTGCAGGATACAAAATTAATGCACAGAAATCTCTTGCATTCCTATACACTAACAACAAAAGATCAGAAAGAGTAATTAAAGACAATCCCTTTCACCATTGCAACAAAAAGGATAAAATACCTAGGATAAACCTACCTAAGGAGGTAAAAGAACTGTACTCAGAAACTATAAGACACTGATGAAAGAAATCAAAGATGACAGAAACAGATGGAGAGATATACCGTATTCTTGGATTGGAAGAATCAATATTGTGAAAATGACTATACCATTCAAAACAATCTACAGATTCAATGCAATCCCTGTCAAATTACCAGTGGCACTTTTTAAAGAGCTAAAACAAAAAATCTTAAAATTTGTATGGAGACACCAGAGATTCCGAATAGCCAAAGCAGCCTTGAGAGGAAAAAACAGCTGGGAGAATCAGACTCCCTGTCTTCAGACTATACTACAAAGCTCCAGTAATCAGGACAATATGGTACTGGCACAAAAACAGAAATATAGGTCAATGGAACAGGATACAAAGCCCAGAGATTAACCCATGCACCTGTGGTCAACTAATCTATGGAAAAGGAGGCAAGGATATAAAATGGAGAAAAGACATTCTCTTCAATAAGTGGTGCTAGGAAAACTGGACAGATACATGTAAAAGAATGAAATTAGAACACTCCTTAACACCATACACAAAAGTAAAATCCAAATGGATTAGAAATCTAAATGTAAGACTGGACACTATAAAACTTTTAGAGGAAAACATAGGAAGAACTCTCTTTGACATAAATCACAGCAAGATCTTTTTTGATCCACCTCCTAGAATAATGGAAACAAAAACCAAAGTAAACAAATGGGACCTAATAAAACTTAAAAGCTTTTGCAAAGCAAAGAAAACTACAAACAAGATGAAAAGACAACCCTCAGAATGGGAGAAAATATTTGCAAATGAATCAAAAGACCAAAGATTTAATCTCCAAAATATATAACTAGCTCATGCAGCTCAATATTTTAAAAAATGGGCAGAAGACCTAAATAGACATTTCTCCAAAGAAGACATACAGGTGACCAAGAAACACATGAAAATCTGCTCAACATCACTAATTATTAGAGGAATGCAAATCAAAACTACAATGGGGTATCACCTCACAGCAGTTAGAATGGGCATCATCAGAAAATCTACAAACAACAAATGCTGGAGAGGGTGTTGAGAAAAGGGAACCCTCTTTCACTGTTGGTGGGAATGTAAATTGATACAGCCACTATGGAGAACGGTATGGAGGTTCCTTAAAAAACTAAAAATAGAATTATCATATGACCCAGGAACCCCACTACTGGGCATATACCCAGAGAAAGCCATAATTCAAAAAGACATATGTACCCCAATGTTCATTGCAGCGCTATTTACAATAGCCAGGTCATGGAAGTAACCTAAATGCCCATCGACAGATGTATGGATAAAAAAGTGTGGTACATATATACAATGGAATATTACTCAACCCTAAAAAGAAACTAAATTGGGTCATTTGTAGAGACATGGATAGATCTAGAGACTGTCATACAGAGTGAAAAAGTCAGAAAGAGAAAAACAAATATCGTATATTAACGCATATATGTGGAACCTAGAAAAATGATACAGATGAACCTGTTTGCAAGGCAGAAGTAGAGACACATATGTAGAGAATAAATGTATGGACACCAAGGGGGGAAAGTTTTGGGGGTGGTGGTGGTGGTGGTGTATGAATTGGGAGATTGGGATTGACATATATACACTAATATATGTAAAATAGATAACTAATAAAAACCTGCTGCTGTATAAAAATATAAATAAAATAAAATTCATAAACAATAAGCAAAAATAAAAATAAAAGCATTGATTTTTTAAAAAGGTGATTCTGGTGAGGATTCTGAAAGAAACAAGGAGAGCTGAAGAAAAAGCTTCCACCTTATAAGAAAATACATAAATAATCATGAACAGAATATTGGTAAGAATATGGATGTTAAAGGTCATTTTAATGAGGTCTTAGATTTTGACTTTAGGCTTTAGAGCTGATGCCAGAGTGAGTTAAGACTTGGAACCTGTTGGGAAATGAGGAACATGTTATTGGAAATTGGGAGAAAGACAGTTCTTGTTATAAAGTGGCAGATAATTGGAAAATTTTCAGCTTGTCCATATTGCAAGAAGTGATAAAGCATGTTTGGAAGAGGACAAGAAACTTGTGGATGGACTATCACTTGATGAAGAGATTATGTATGAGGTTTTATGAATATAAACACTCCCAGTTTGAACTGAAGGATGAAATAAAGAAAAGCTTGTTGGAATTCTTCGATCCTACAGGACCAGGCCACAGAGATATGCAGTTGTTAACATGTGCTATTCAAGAAGAGGCAAAAATGACCTTAAGGTAACTCTGAGATCTCAGGGCCACTGACATACATTCTCAGTCTCTTCACACTTTGTTTTTGGGCCTTTTAGTATGCTTTGTAATTTTTTTGTTGAAAGGTAGAAATGCTCTATTGGATAAAAGGAAATGTGGTCAATAGGCCTTTAGTAATGTAGTGGTAAAATGTTGGCAGGTGGGGAAGAATATTCTCGTCTTATGATTAGGTTTCACTCTTTTAGTGAGCCTCTGACCCTGGGCCATGAATTTCACAAATAGTTCTCTGGTTTCTTCCCCCACTCCCTTAGGTGGTACAGGATGGCTGGAGAGAGCTGGAGCTGGGCCTTTCCCTTCCTCCAGGTTAGGTAGGCTCTGATAAAACCCCAATAGCTTAGGTTTTGGTAAAATAGATCCTCTTGAGGTTAGGCCTTGCTAAGTAGGGCAGAATTTCTGTCATTCTAATGTCTAACATTTACATTAGTGTTCACTCTCTGTATTGTACATTCTATGGGTTTTGACAATGTACACCAACATGTAACCACCATTACAGTATCATATAGAAGAGTCTCACTGTCTTGAAATCCCCCGTGCTCCACCTATTCATTCCTCTCTCCCTCTCTTCAATCCCTTGGCAACCACTGGTATTTTTATTGTCACCATCGTTTTTCTTTCTCCTGGTTGTCATAGAGTTGGATTCATACAGTATTATGGCTCTACAGATTGGCGCGTTTCACTTAACAATATGTATTTAGGGTTTCTCCATGTCTTATTATGGCTTGATAGCTCATTTCTTTTTCTCACTGAATATTATTTCTAATGTATGGATGTACCAAAGCGTGTTTATCAGTCCACCTATTGAAGGACATCTTGGCACTTCCAAGTGTTGGCAATTATCAAGAAAACTACTATAAACATTTATGTGCAGGTGTGAACATAAGACTTAATTCATGTGGGTAAATACCAAGGAGAATGATTGCCGAATCACATGGCAAGAATATGTTTAATTTTGTAAGACACTGCCAGACTGTCTTCCAAAGTGGCTGTGCCATTTTGCATTTCCACCAGCAATGAATGAGAATTCCTTTTGCTCCACATCCTTGGCAGCATTTGGTGTTGTTGATGCTTTGGGTTTTATCCATTCTAAAATGTGTGTAGTGATAGATCATTGTTGTTTTTATTTGTAATTCCTTAATGGCATATGATGTTGAGCATAATTTTCTATGCTTATTTGCCTTCTATATCTTCTTCAGTGGGCTGTATGTTCAGATCATTGCCCACTTTTAAATTTTCTTTTGTTGTTGAGTTTTAAGAGTTCTTTGGATATTTGGGTTACTAGTCTTTATCAGATCATCAGATATGTGTTTTGCAAATATTTCCTCTCAGAATGTGGCTTGTATTCTTATTCTCTTAATACAATTTTGTTTTTGATACATATTTCCAACTATCCAAGAAAGAATAGATCTGGAAAAAATACTAAAAAGAAGGAGAAATGGAACATAGTTTTATGGGAGTTAGCTTTACAGCTGATACCAAATGTCAACTAATTGAAGAGAATATGCAGACTCTTCAAACCATGGTTCTTAGCAAAGTGACTGGTTCACCCACAAGACCACTCTTTCTTTCCTTTTTCAGCAGCATACAAAGCTGAGGAAAAAGTGATAAAATACATTTAGAGGAAAGGTGTTGGGAGTCAAACTACTACAGCTGTTTCTTCCCTAGCCAGTTCATAATTCCCCTCAGACAGCTAAATAACTACACAAGTAATATGAACCAGCAATATGTGACCATTGAAAATCCTGGTTCACAGGGATGCAAAGGATATGGATTCCATTGATGCTTGATTGAAGCAAATAGTAGACCAGGAAGATCTGTGCCCACTCAGAAATAAATAAATAAATAAGAATAAAAACTTATGCACAATTCTGAAAATAATTGATGATAAAAAAGAATGCAGCATGGAAAATTTAGAGGAAAAGTACATTTTATGAAATTACATACCAGGAAATAGAAGAACTTTTAAGGAACTCCTTTCTATGCTTAATATGCATTCTATGAAACAAGAGGCAAAAGGGACATGCTATGTGAATAGAGTATAATTAAAAGGGAATTGGCAAAACGAAGGAAAAAATTAGGAGAAAAAATACCAGCAAAGGGGAGAGTGATCACAAAGATGTAAATAGCCTTGCTATGTGCCAGGTGAGTAATTTACTTATTTTATCTGATTTTATTCTTCCAATAACTCTATGAGTTAGCTACTATTATTATCTCAATTTTAGTAATAAAAAACCTGATTAAGCAATTTGCCAAATGTCACATAAGTAGGAAGTCCTAAAGCTGGGATATGAACCCAGTCACCTTTATTTCAAAACCCATACATTAAGTAATATATCAATAAGGTTAGGCTAAGTTATGCTGTACTAGCAAACAGCCTGAAAAATATCAGTGGCTTCAAATACAAAATGTCTCTTACGCTACCTGTGCAGAGCAGGTCAGCAGGGAGACCCAAGTCATCAGAGTCATTCAGGGACTTGGTCTGAGGGAGGCTGCATCTGGATTCATGCTTCCATGATAATCAATACAGGGGTTAAGGAACGTTTGGGGTCCTGCAGCAGTAATGAAATGATCTTGCCAACAAGTGATACATGCCACCCAGGCTCAGATTTTTTTGCCAAACATTGAGGAGTGGGGTGGAGAAATACAATCTTACCATATTCATGGAAGTAAGAGAAAAACCAGAATATTTGTAAATAAACCTAATGACCACCACAACTGCTTTTCTGTAGTGCCTATCCCTATATTATCCTGCCTTTCTATGGGTCACTATGGAAAAATTAAAAGCTGATGTGGGAAAAGGACTTGAGTACACATAAAATAAAAAACAAAAGGCTATGGGATAATGTATTGACAGACAGCATAGATTTAGATGGAGAGAAATAGACATCTAAAATACAGATAAGTTGTTTATATAAATTTCTAAAGGAAAGAACAAACTATTGAAGAAAACTTTTTTTGAACAAAAGAACACTGGATCTTTAGATCTTAAGAGCTCTGTATTCCAAGAAATACGATGGAGTTATGTGTTTAATTTCTTAATAGTCAAAGAAAATTAAAGACTATATAAAGATCACAACATAAGAAGGAATCAACCTAGTCTGGAAACCCTCAGCAGTTTTAGATGACACAGAGCTATGAAACTATCTACAGAGTTTTGAGGAGAAATGGACTCAGGACTCCTATTCCCCACCAGAGTCCAGACTGCAGTTAAATATAAAGGCAACATGAAGGCATTGAAACTGAGCAGGACCCTATAGGGCCTTCCTAGTGATAGACTCCCCATTTGTCCCCTGCTTCTTGTTTGTACAAAAGACTTTATTCTCCTAGGCCTCCCCTGAGATTCAAAGAACAGGCTGAAGAAGTTAATAATTAGAGAAATGGGGGAATGCAGAGCCAAAGGAAAGGCAGTCAAGCAAGAAAAGTAATAGTAATTTAAACAATAAGGCAGCCATAAAACAGTCACAGGAAACTTGGTCCTTCCCTGAAGGATACAGATGGCAATCTGGTGCATATTCTTGAGTTGTTTCTACAGAAACCAGGACCCCATCAGGTAGAAAATGCTGACAACCAGCAGGTAGACCCCAGACTGGTTGGAGCCAGAAGACTAATGATTTAAATTCCTGAAATGTCGCCCTATTGACTCATCACCAACCAACCAGAGAATTGCACAAGAGTTGATCATGATCCTGTGATCCTCTCCCTCACACTGTCTTTAAAAACCCTTCCCTAAAAAAAAAAAAAAAAAAAACCCTTCCCTGAGGCCACTGGGGAGTTCTGGTCTTTTGAGCATGAGTTGCACGTTCTCTTTGCTTGGAGTCCTGCAATAAATGCTGTACTTTCCTTCCCCACAACCCCATGTCAGGAGATTCGTTTCGTTGTGAGTTGGGCTAGCTGATCTAAGTTTGGCTTGGTAACAGCATTCTCAGAATATAGGGACATAAGCATTGCTTTGCTCATGTAATGTTTCTGAAAATTCTACTTAGAAATGTAATTCTAAACAACTCAACAATGAATTAAAATCTAAAGAATAAGGAATGAGTGATGGGATGACTGGTAAATTATTTAAATGCAAATTTACATCAAATCACAACAGTAATTGACACAAAATCTGAAGACATGGAAATAGAAGTCAAGGAACTGACCAAGTATGGTGAGGAAGTAGGTACTATAAATATGTTTATTTCCTCATATTTATTACAGGATAGTCAGTAACTATTGTCCTTTTAAGTAGTAAAGAGGTAGATGTATAATCTAAAATTATAAATGACATTTCATTAAAATTAAAAACAAACTCAAAATATTGTTGATTTATTTAACAAAGGAAATATATCCAAGTCCAAAGAATTAAGCACAAACAAAAGAGCAAAAACCTAGAAAAGCAAATTAAACAATGACAAAAGAGAACATATAAGAGAACAAAAGACATGATGTATTTTCCATAATGCTAATAAATAGAAATCATACAAAATAACCTATTAAAATTGAATGACGTTTGGGTCAAAATAAATAAGTAGGAAAAAAATTATATGTATATATAATAAATTACAAATAATATTCATCATAGATAAAGGGAAAGAATAAAACAGTTATAGGCTTTCCTGGTTCCTCATTCTAGGATCATGTCTTACTAAGGATATTTTAATTTTTCAGGCATTTATTGGTCAGGTTCACCTCTTACATTGCAGTCAGCAATGTATGCATATTATAATTGTGACATTCCAGGTAAATACTGTGACGTTTAATAAGTCTGTAGCCATACCTTTTTGCAAAGCAATGGGCTTTGATACTTCAGGGTTTTTGTTTGCTTTTACTTAAAATATAGAGAATTTAGCATGACAGTGTGTTCTTCTCTCTCTTACAGACAGAAACTCATAATGGTGTAATGGTGAGGTACACTGTCAAAGAAAGGGGCTTAGCTTGCCTTTGATGTAAGCACAGCTCTTTTCAGAAAGGTATTAGTTCTCTTAATACATAGAAAAAGAGAGCATGAAGGAGCAAAGTTTCATTTCCAGAGTAGAGTATAGTGAATTTAAGTTTCAAAGGGGAAATCTTAAACCCAGATGAGAGGAGGAAAGGCAGCAGGGGAGGTAAGTGGGGACAAGTGCTTAGATATGACAGTAGTCAGGGATAAATCGTTCAATGCTCTGAGAATTTTTTTCCTTATGATTTTTCTATATATAAACGTTCAAACCACAGTCAGCAGTGTCTGATAGAAAACCCACTGGACTTTAAGTTAGAAGACTGGATTCTAAGAGTAGATTTGTGATGAATTGCCTGATATGAAGGAAATCAATTAGCTAGAATATGCCTCTAAAACGGACATACTCACTGTTGCCCCATCTCTGCCCCACTGGGTAAACGAGAGCCTCAGAGGCAATGATGTCAGCTCCTTAAAAGAAGACAGTGTAGATGGCATTACATTTAAATATTGGACTTTTCAATAGAATGATCTTTTGAACTGTACCAAATAACCTTGGAGGTTTCTTCTGTGTGATATGTGACCATTATGTGAGTCTTTGATTTGAGAAGTGAAGCAATGACTGCAAAGCAATGTCCGCCAAGCAATGTCCAGAAAATAATGTATTACATTGGACTGTCAGGAAAACCTTAAGAATAAATATTACCACACCGATTCTGGCCTTTTATAAGACTGGAGAAACTGGCTATCATGTTGAAAGAGTTACTGAGAGGAAATATTATATTAAGACAGTAACTAGTCTGAATATTATCCTCTCAAAAATTGTATTTTCTCTCTTTGGATCTTAGATTTCACTTTACTTTACCTGTTTATTGATTTCCTTTCATCTGGATTATCTCTTTTCTAAGTTATAACCAATTCAAAATGTGTTGCAGTAAGTTTACTAGAATTAGAACAAGAGATAGGAGAATTTTGAGGCAGCTTTGCAAAATGCACATTTATTCCATGTAATGGGAAGTCTTATCATACCACATTTTTCATGGACCAATTTATTTTTAATGTTGCAAAATGTAAGTAAAGCAGTAGAAGTTAACTTATTCTGTACGCCAACTTATTCTGTAGGCCTCCACCCCTACTCCCCCGGTTTCCACACATCTAAACATCAGTCTTATATAAGTTCCAGCCCAAATTAATCTCTTCCTCTAAGCTTTCCCTGATCACTCTCTGGCCAAGCTGATCCTTAACCCCATGAGACTAATCTCTCATATGGCATTTGCCACTTTCTAACTTGTATTTTGTTTATATCTTCCCTTCCCTGCCCAACTTTCAGGAAGCACCACATTTTATCATTTTTTCTCTTTTATCCCTTAAGTTCAGTGTTTGGCATAAAGTGGGTGAGTAGGTGTTTACTAAGTGATTTTTTAATAAATAATTAATCCATCTATAATTGAATTTATTGATGCCTTTTTCTAAATTAAAAAAAAAAACTTCACATCAACAGCTATTAATTGAATATCTATTTTGGAACTTGTAGAAGTTCCACAAATGGGCCGTTATGATCATTTGTTAACTACTTGATAGTTTTCTTCCTTTTTTATAAAAACATCTTTATGATATAATTCATATATCATAAATTTTACCCATTTAAGACAATTCAACAGTTTCAGTGTATTCACAGAGTTGTGCAATCATCAGCACTATCTAAGTTTAAACATTTTTACCCACCCAAAAAGAAAACCAGTACTCATTAGCAGTCACTCCCTATTTCTCCCATTCCCCTGAACATCCTTATCCCCTACACCCTATTCAACCACTAATCAACTTTCTGTCTCTGTGGATGTGCTTATTCTTGATATTTCATATAATGGAATCAAACAATATGTAGTCATATTTAACTAGTTTCTTTCAACTAGCATAATGCTTTTAAGGTTCATGCTTGTATCAGTGCTTCATTTTTTTATGGTTGAATCATATTCCATTGTATGGACATATCACATTGTATTTCTCCATTCATCACTTGGTAAATATCTGTGCTGTTTCTAATTTTTGGTTTTTATATATAATGCTTCTATGAACATTCATATGCAAGTATTTGCATGAGTGTGTGTTTTCATTTTTCCTAGAAATGGAAGTGCTAGGTCATATGGGAATTCTAGGTTTTCATGTTTGAGGAACTGCTGACATGTTTTCCAAAGCAGTTGCAACAGCTTTACATTCTCACCAGCATGTATGAGGATTTCAATTTCTCTACATCCTTATCAGCACTTGTCAGTATCTGTGTTTTTATTTTAGCTATCCTAGTGGGTATAAAGTAGTATCTTATGTTGTTTTGATTTGTATTTCTTTAATGACCAGTAATGTTGAGCATTTTTCATGAGGTTATTGGTCATTTGTACTTTTTGAGAAATGTCTATTCAAAATCTTTGCCCATTTTAAAAAACAACTTTATTGAGGTATAATTAATACTACACAAAACCTGCACATGGTTAAGGTATATACTTTGACGAGTTTAGATATACGCAAACAGCTGTGATTCTATCACCACAATCAAGGTAACAAAAATCCATCATCTTTGAAAATTTTCTTGTGTCTGCCTCAGGTGTGAGTTTTTGTGTGTGTGTGTGTTAAGAATATTGAACATGAGATCTATTTTCTTAACACATTTTAAAATGCATAATACCATGTTGTTAACTATTAGCACTTGTTGCACAGTAAGTCGCTAGAACTTATTCATCTTGTATAACAGAAACTTTACACCCCTTTAACAGCAACTCTGCGTTCCCCCCTGTCCCCAGCCCCTGGTAACCACCATTCTACCCTCTGTTGCTTTGAGTTTGACTGTTCTAGCTACCTCATATAAGTGAAATCATATACTATTTGCCCTTCTGAGACTGGCTTATTTTACTTAGCATAACATCCTCTAGGTTCATCCATGTTGCCATACATGGTAGGATTTCCTTTTTAAGGCTGGGTAACATTCCATTGTATGTATATACACTGTCTTTATCCCTTCACCTGTGGATGGACATTAAAGTTGTTTCTATATCTTGGTTATTGTGAATAATGTTGCAATGAACAGAGGAATACAGATATTTCTTCAAGATCCTGATTTCAATTCTTGTTGATAGATACCCAGAAGGAGTTTAATAATAGCCATTCTAGGATTTCTCTGGTGGCGCAGTGGTTAAGAATCCACCTGCCAATGCAGGGGACACGGGTCTGAGCCCTGGTCCGGGAAGATCTCACATGCCGCGGAGCAACTAAGCCCATGCTCCACAACTACTGAGCCTGAGTTCTAGAGCCTGCAAACCACAACTACTGAGCCCACGTGCTGCAACTACTGAAGCCCATGTGCCTAGAGCCCGTGCTCCGCAACAGGTGAAGGCACCGCAATGAGAAGTCCGTGCACTGCAATGAAGAGTAGCGCCCACTCGCTGCAACTAGAGAAAACCTGTGTGCAGCAATGAAGATCAAATGCAGCCAAAAAATAAATAATTGAATAAATTAATAAAAATAGATAATAGCCATTCTAACAGGTGTGAAGTGATATCTTATTGTGGTTATGATTTGTATTTCTCTGATGATTAGTGATGTTGAGCACATTTTCACATACCTGGTGGCCATTTGTTTATCTTTTTTAAAAAAATGTCTATTCAGGTCCGTTGTCTATTTTAAAATATATTTATTTATTTAATTATTTATGTATTTATTTACTTACTATTGGCTTGTAGGAGTTTTTTTCTTAATATATTTTGGATATTAACCTCTTATCAGATAAAATGCTTACAGATATTTTCTCCTATTCCATAGGTTGCCTTTTCACTCCTTTGATTGTTTCCTTTGCTGTGCAGAAGCTTTTCAGCTTGATGTAGTCCCACCTGTTTATTTTTGCTTTTGTTGTCAAAATGATTTCTTGGTGTAATACCCACAAAATCATTGCCAAGACCAATGTGTTTTCCTCTAGGAATTTTACAAGTTCAGGTCTTATGTTGAAAGTTTTTTTTTTGTTTTTGTTTTTTTTTTTTTCCATTTTGTGTTGATTTTTTTGTATGGTGTACGGTAAGTGTCCAATTTCATTCTTTTGCACATGGCTATCCCGTTTCCCCAACTCTCACCACTTCTATTTAACATTATACTGGAAGTTCTAACTAGAGCAATTAGGCAAGAAAAAGAAACAAATCCATCAAAGTTAGAAAAGAAAGGTTAAATTATCTGTATTGTAGATAACATGATCTTATATGTAGAAAACTTTGATACAGAATTTACATACAAAAACCAATTACATTTCTATACATTAACAAGAAACTATTGGAAAAGGAAATTAAGAAAACAATCCCATTTATACTAGCACCAAAAATAATGAAATGCTTCGAATAAACTTAACCAAGAAGGTGAAAGACTGTACACTGAAGACTGCAAAACAGTGATGAAAGAAATTTAAAAGACACAAATAAATGGAAAGATATGCTATGTTCATGGATTGGAAGACTTAATACTGTTAAAACGTCCACACTACCTAAAGAGATCTACAGATTCAGCTATCTCCATGAAAATCTCAATAGTATTTTTTACAGATAAAGTAAAAAACAACCCTAAAATTCGTATGGAACTAAAAAGACCAAAAGTAGCCAAAGTGATCTTGAGAAAGAAGAATAAAACTGGAAGAAATACACTTCCTGATTTGACAATATATTATAAATTTACAGTAATTAAAGCAGTATGGTACTACTCTTAATGACAGATGTACAGATCAATGGAAGAGAATAGGGAGCCCAGAAATAAACACATACATATATGGTCAATTGGTTTTCAACAAGGGTGCAAAGAATGCATATGAGGAAAGGGCAGTCTCTTCAACAATGATATTGGGAAAACGGGATGTCTTTTGTCCACGTTTAAATTGACTTATTTGTCTTCTTCTTATTGAGTTGTTTATATATTCTGAATATCAATCCTTTTGAGATATATGATTTACAGATATTTTCTCCCATTTTATGGGTTGTACCTTTTACAGCAATTAATAGTTTTCTTAAGCTCTCTTGAGACAGTTATTCAGAAGGTAATCAAGTTTTGACTACATTCAACAAATATTTTTAAATTGCTATTATTATTATTATTATTATTATTATTTTTTTTTTGTGGTACGCGGGCCTCTCACTGTTGTGGCCTCTCCCGTTGCGGAGCACAGGTTCCTGACGCACAGGCTCAGAGGCCATGGCTCACGGGCCCAGCCGCTCCACGGCATGTGGGATCTTCCCGGACCCGGGCACGAACCCGTGTCTCCTGCATCGGCAGGCGGATTCTCAACCACTGCGCCACCAGGGAAGCCCTAAATTGCTATTATTGATTTATAACATAAAGCAAGACAGAAAGAGTGCTTAATTTCCAGAATCTTCAATCTGAGGAGAAATAAGAAAATTACTTTTCATAAGTTTTTGTTTACTTAATAATGAAAGAATTTGGGCCTATAAATTTGTGTTGGGTTTATATTGTCCATATTACACTTATGAGTCTATTCTATTTAGTTCAAATATACTTTAAATTTCCTAAAAATAGCTAAAAGGATTAAATTAGGGAAATATTTTTAAAATTGTCAAGTAAAAGAGAAATAGATATGATATATACAAATTATAAATGGGGAGGAAATGACAATTATTTGGATTTACTTGGAAAACTCAAAGATTCAACAAAAAATATTGCAAAAAAGGAATTTGATAAGTGCCTGGGTACAAAATGAATAAATAGTAATTAGTAGCCCCCATATGTATAAATAACAACCATCTAGAAGATACAATAGGGAAGATAAGTCCATTTGTAATAGCAATGAGAAAATATAAATTATCTATGTATAAATTTAATCTAAAATGTACAAATTATATGAAGAAACCATGAAAATGCAATAAATAAAATGAACAAAAAATGTTTTCAGAAAGTACAATTCAATATCATCATGATGTCAATTCTTTTTAAGCTAATTTATAAATTTTGCATAATCTCAGTAAAAATAACAGCAGAATTTTTAAAAATTAGATATATCTAAAGTTCATAGTTAAAAACTGAAAATCTATAACATCCAGATAAATAAAGAATAAAGATAAGGGACAAACATTATGAAATATTCGAATATGTTACAAAGCTACATTAATTAAAGCATCCTCAGAGACTTCCAAGGAAAAGTATTGAAAGTTCAGATCACACTGAAATACTTTATTTAATGATGATGGCATTCCAAATCAACAAAGAAAAGATGAAATCATTTAAAAAAATGATGCTGGACCAAACTGGATAGCCATTTGGAAAAAAATAAAATTTAGTTCCCATTTACATATTTCACAAAAAGAAATTTTAGGTGTATCAAATATATAAATGACAAAAAAAGAGAAAAACCTAAATTCTTAGAAACTACCATGGGAGAATTAAAAAAAATAATCTCAGAGTGGGGAATGCTCCTCTAAGATGTACATGACAACCTGAAGCCATGCCATTAAAGATTGATATATTCAATTACATAAAAATTTCTTGATTTCAAACATTATCAGAAACTAAATCAAAAGATAAGTGGCCAGTATAAAAGTAAAACTACATGTAATTCATTTCAGAAAATGAAATATTTACCTTGATACATAAAGAGCACTTGTAAATAAATAAGAATAAGGTGAAGAATACAACACAATTTGGGCAAATAATTTGAACACCTTCAAAGATCAGGAAAGCAGGTTCTTAAACTCTTTAAGATGATCAAGCTTCCTCATAATCAGAGAAATGCAGGCTAAAATTAAGAAATATGCTTTGTTACTTTCATTGGCAAAGATCCAAAGTTTATGTTAGCCATAGAGTAGGAAAACATGCAAACTCTAAATGTAGGAGAGAATGAAAGTTCTTTCAAGCTATTTAAAGAGCACATTGGAAATACTTATCAAAGTTTAAAATTCACATACCCATATCCTTGTTTATAATTTTATTTACTTTTTAATTGAAGTATAGTTGATTTACAATGCCATGGCAAACTCTGCTGTACAGCAAAGTGACTCAGTTATACACATAGAGACATTTTTTTTTTTTATATTCTTTTCCATTATGGTTTATCACAGGATATCAAACATAGTTCCTTGTGCTATACAGTAGGACCTTTTTGTTTATCTATCCTATTGGTAATAGTTTACATCTGCTAATCCCAAATTCACAGTCCCTCCCTCTCCCACACCCCTCCCACTTGGCAACCACAAGCCTGTTCTCTATGTCTGTGAGTCTGTTTCTGTTTTGTAGATAGGTTCATTTGTGCCATATTTTAGATTCCACATACAAGTAATATCATGGTATTTGTCTTTCTCTTTCTGACTTACTTCACTTCGTATGATAATCTCTAGTTTCATCCATGTTGCTGCAACTGGCATTATTTCATTCTTTTTAAGGCTGAGTAGTATTCCATTGTATATATGTACCACATTTTCTTTATCCATTCATCTATCAATGGACATCTAGGTTGTTCAGAAAACTAAAAATAGAATTGCTCTATGCTCCAGCAATCACACTCCTGGGCATGTCGCTGGACAAAACTATAATTCAAAAAGATACATGCACCCCTATGTTCATAGTAGCACTATTCACATTAGCACATAACCATATCCTTTCATCTAACAACTCCAGAGCTAGTTTTTATATATTTTCAGTTAAGTTTATTTTTAGATACTTTTTTCCTTGCAACCACAAAAGTAATTTCTTTTTTGTATTGCATTATTTAACTCTTGATTTTATATAAAGAAATGAACTTAAATTTGCTGCATAAATTTACTATATAAAATTTACTTTTACACAACTTTTGTCACAACTGTATATCTATCCTATTACAGACAAGTACAAATTGTGGGTACGATTTGCTGTGAGTAAAAGGTGATTTGTGGTTTAAACTTTGTTGTATGAGTGTGTTAGAAAGCACAGTGCTATTCAAAATGACACCCCACTAAAGAACAACAAAGTAAATTATGTGATGATGTGGATGGTTTTACCCAGTGAGTTATGATTAAACATAGTTTTAGATTACTAATGTAGTATGGTTTGACAACCCATAGTTTTTGTTCTCCAGTTTTGCCAACAAATTTTAAAGTTTCAAATTGCTTCCTGTAATATAAAATGGTGAGGACTTGCTTCTGACAGAATTGATCCTCTTAATCCCATTTAATGCTTTTTGCCAGTTCTTAAACTCTTCATTTTTATTATTGTACCCATAGCATGACTTTTCTTCTCTATCTCTTAATTTCCTCCTCCTCCTTCTTTGTTTTGTTTCCTTCATTGATTTGTGCTTGTTTGATATATATTTTTCCATATTTACCTTTTTCATCCCTGTTTTAGGAGTTACTTTTACAGGACAGAATGGGATTTTGATTTTGTCTTAACAGGGAGACTCCTTTTATGTAGTTGTTTAACTCACTTATTTTTATTGCTTTTATTTAGCTCTATTTTTTATTCCTTATTTAAAGTTTTCTAAAAAATGTTTCCTTGACATTTTCTGTTTTTCAAAATCTCTTGCAATGCATGCTGTTTGTTTTTACTTTAGTGATTTATCTTGTTTTTAATTTTTTATGTTCTTATTTCATTTTTTAAAATGTATTTTAGTTTATAATTCTCTAATTATCACTTTCAATAATAAAACAGTTTCTTTTAGTCTCCCTGTGCTCCCCACCTGTATTTGCTCTCCATTTTCATATTTTTATTTACATGTTTAATTTACATTTTTGACCTGTTAACTTTTTTGTTAAAATGCATGTAGTCTATTTTAAATTTATATTATTATTCTTATTAATTTGTATTTTCCTCAATTTAATTTTGATGTTTGCATTCTTTGATAAAATTTTTAAAAATGTTTTTAGATTTAACTATACTTAAAAGTGTACAAGACCAGCCACCATTATCATAGTAATTTTTATTTTATATATATTTTTTTGATTTATTTACTTTGATTAGTCTCCTAATTGGCTGGAACATGTACTCAACAAGTTTTATTTTCCAGACAAACACAGTAGTTTCTGATCTTCTCCATATCTAATAATATCTTTCTTCATACATGAGGATAATTTGACCTTGTTTCATATTAATTTACAACTGTTACTGCCTTTTTTAATGCAAAAATTTGTAGATATTTTCCTTTCTGTTCTGGTCACAAACACATGGATTTCAGAGTACACAGAATTTCTCTAAGTGGTTTGACAATGAAATAGTAACTTTGTGGGGTACACTTTACAAATATTGATCTAATTAATTCCCTCTACTCTAGTAAAAACTACATTTGAATCATCAGCAGTTGTATGTGCAAACCAATCTGTTTTAAGTACCATTATGGTTGATTCAGTCAAATGGTCCTAATTATTAGTTTTGGGCTTACTTGAGTTGTTTTGTGACCAATTCTTTAAGATCACCAAATAAAATTCAGAAAGCATTTTCTAATAGTTATTCTGTTTTTGGGGGGGTTAGAGGTTGGCTACAACTATGATATGGTAGAGAAACCAGAGTGTCCAAATTAGAAATAACTTGTGGATTTATATATGTATATGCCCACACATATATACATAGGTATGAGTATGTATACGTGTGTAGAAGCTTGTAATCCTTTCTCAATGAGTTTTTAGAAATATCTGTCTTCAAGTCTAGAAACATTAGTAGCCACTACCAACGGCGTAATGTCTATGTGAAATATCTGTTCCAGAGATGTCCTTGTGTGTGAATATGACTAGAAATATTCATAGGATATTAAAATCAAAAAGGAAATGGATGACAATATTATCTTAATGAAGCTTGTTTATAGTGAATTGTCTTGTTTTTCAACTCAATTAATTTTCCCCTTTTTTCTGTGTTGAGAATGCACCTTAGTTCACAAGTTACAAATCTCAGAGCATTTTCTTTGCTTTATTTCTCATATTCTTTTTGAGACACAGTACTGAATCAGTCCTTATCAAGCACTCGACCAATTTGGTGGTAAAAACTCAGCTTAGAATGTGTTGGTTTAATTATTTGGTTATTTGTTTTCCTTTTGGAAGGTATAAACAGATGGTAGCTTCATATTGTATAGGACATATTTTATTATGTAAAAGGTATTTCTAAATGTAGAGAAATGAAATACATAACCCTAGGACAAAATACCTTTTATTCTTTCTTCTTTGCAATTCCCTCCATATTTTTTCTTTTGACTTTTATTTTTCTATGAATTTGTTTATTTTCTCTCCCCACACCCAATATTCTGCTTCCCCTTTCTTCCCTTTCTTATTCTCATTCTTGCTATTCTCCACCCAGCTTCCCCTCCCTCTGGCATTTTTTGCAATTGTTTTCTAAGTATGAAATAAGGTCTTTCTCCCACTGCAGCTGCTACTCCATCCCCTGCTGCATTAAATTGACACTTGGGCAAGCAATGGCTCTTGTCAGTCACTCTGAAGCTGCTACTTCTACAAGTGTCGATTTAGTGCAGCGGGGAATGAGGTGCCAGCTGCAGAAGTAGGGCACAGAAAAACTCAACAGAAAGCTCTGTCTCTCCTTACTGTATGCAATATTTTGTAGGAGGAAGGGGAGGAAAAGGCCACCAGAATCAGAGATTAAAAAAAGTGAAATAATAAGAAGGCACCAGAACAAACACTGGGATTGAAAAACAAGAAGTTTAGTAATTGTAGCAGATTTATGGATGCGCTGGAAGAAAACAAATAAAAGTCTAACCGTGGTTAACTTCACTCGGTTTTAAAACTAGCTGAAAATACCGAAAAATCTGAATGTCTTACTCTTTTTGGATGACGTGTATTCATCGGTTGTGGTGATTTCCTTAAACATCTCACAGAGTACATAAATATCCTGCTGATTTGGGTGAGAAATTAACAATCTGCAATGGGAAACGTGTAAGCTCTCAACTTTCCTTGGCAAGTCTTGATTTTCATTTCCTGTTGACATAAATACCTACTCTGCTTAATTAAAAGTCCTCTGTGAACATTAACACTCCAGGCATCCTAGTTAACTGTAAACTCCATAGGTAACCCTTCCACACCTATAGTAAAAGTATAGTTATATATAAGCGTACATATTTTAAAGACAGGTTTTTTTTTTTTTTTTTTAGGAATATTCCCACCTCTGTTCCCCTCTATTAGTTCAGATAATTTTCTCTATTTCTGTGAATATAGGATCTGCTCTACCATGACCAGAGATAGAATATAAAGGATGAACTCCAAAATGCTACGTTCCAGGTATTTTTATTGCATACATTTGGATTTTTTAAAGTAACCATTTTAAAGAAAGTCTTGTTTCAAAAGAAGCAAAAAATGCATGTGTTACTTATGCTGGATTTTGACCATTGTGTTCATTATGCACTCTTTGAGGTCAATTGCTATGGTAATTTGCTTTTCATATGAAATGGAAAATGGAAGTGTCTTTTGTGTCAGGGAGTTCTGATATGGCTCCTTTAGAAAGACCTAGTATCTAGGTCAGTTGGCTTTCTTAAACTTGAAATAAATGAGATCTTTGATAGTGTAGTATCATGACTTCAGGACACAGATTAAAGGAGAAAGGAGCTTTTGCTGAGACAATTGGAAAAGAAAAACTTTCTATATTGACTTAGTTTTATCTCCTGGTACTAGGAAAGACCCAGGATATAGTTTTATCAAAGTGCTCCTTTTCCTCTATAACGCCTTTGTTTGTTAAATATATTTTAAAAAGTATCTAAGTAGACATCTATTAAGTGTTTATTTAAATCTATTTAAATAGACACAATTGCTTTTTACTAGGTACTAATAGAGAATATAAAAGAAAGTGGTGATAGATCTATCCAATTTGGGAAGGTATAAACGCCTGCTCAGTGAAGGGATAGTGTTATGTTTTTTTTGTTGTTGTTGTGGCCTCTCTCGTTGCGGAGCACAGGCTCCGGACGCACAGGCTCAGCGGCCATGGCTCACGGGCCTAGCCGCTCAGTGGCATGTGGGATCTTCCCAGACCGGGGCACGAACCCGTGTCCCCTGCATTGGCAGGCGGACTCCCAACCACTGCACCACCAGGGAAGCCCAGGGATAGTGTTAATTAGGAAATGCTTCTTGGAACAGGTGGACTCAGGAGAATGCTTTAGATTTAAAAGAACAGAAAAAGTTGGACTCTGGAGAAAAAAATACGGGCCCTGGAAACCCAGAATCAAGTGTGAGGGGACTGGCAAGTTATCTAACTTCCCAGAAGTGGAGAGACGAGAAAGATGACTATGATGGCTGCTATGGGAATAAGAAAGGACTTAGACAAACTGGTAAGGTCTTTAAAACTAAGCTGCATAATTAATATATTAGGCGGTGATGAACTCTATAGATATGTGGATAAAATGGTTGGAAATCATAATCTGGGAGGATCATCTTAATTTTTCAATAATACGGGTCTTCCATGGGGGTTCCATTCTTGGCGTTGTTTTCTCCTTACTCTATAAAAAGAGCATTTAACTTGGATTCCATGGGTAGACCCCTGGAAATCTATCAGCCTCTTGATTGCTCTTGAATTGTGCATGAGTTTTCTCAGGGGAGAAAGTAAATGTCCTCCTTCAGGTTGAACAGGTCTGTGATCCTTTAATTTAATCATAATATTTAACATGTGTTAAGTGCTTCTGTATGCCAGGAAACGTTCTAAGTGATCTGCATGTATTAACTCATTGAATCCCAAGAACATTATGTATTAGGCACCATTATATTATTTCATTTATAGACAAGACTATGAGACAAAGAGAGGTTTCTTATGTCTGAGGTCAAAAGCTGATAACAGGTAGAGTTCAGGCCAAACACTATGGTTTAAGAGCCATACTGGATCACACCATATTATTTTGGTTTTACATGATTGTAGTTGTTTTATATTTCTCCATAGGTATGCATCACATTTAATTTAGGAGCCACTTCTCTAAATAGACTTCCTGAAAAATCTCATCCGGAGTTAGGGCTGCAGCTACCACTACTTCTGCTAATTCTCACATTCATCACATCAACCTAGTGGTTGTTCATTAACTTCAGAACTTTAGTTCCAAAGGCTTATGGAAGGCTCCACCTGGTCATCCCACAGGTACATCAAACTCAACATGTTTAACCTGGCTGTTCTCGTACCTTCATAAAATGGCTACTTTTCCTGTCTTCCTGAGAGGTTAAATTCATGGCAGAAACACGTGGACCAATAACCGAGTTAAAAATTTCTCTCTTTGCACTTCTATCCAAACAGTTACTGAATCTTATTGAATCTACCTATTTAATAACTCCTTCAATCCATATTCATTTCCACTGTGTCGATCAAGGTATTTAGATCTTTCTTTTGTCCCATCCTCCCTCTCTCCTTTCTTCCTTCTCTCTTTCCCTCTTCCCTTCATACTTTCCTTCCTCTTTTCCTCTGTCCGTCTGTTCTCCCTTCCTCCTTCTATTCCTTCTTTTTCATTCTTTCACTTTTCGAGATTTTAAAAATACAAAACAACCCAAAGAAAAAAATAGCAATATCCTATACCTTCACCTCAGAATTATTCCTTGTTAATATTTAGGTATATTTGCTTCCATTATTTTTTCTATTTTTTTGTATAGACATAGTTTCAGATGTCCTTCCTCATGCCATGGCCTCCTACCATTGGTAGAGTTCTGGCTGTCACCAAACTTTGCCTGCTTTTATAATTTCCTTTCTAAAAATCTTCTCGCTAACACATTAATTATTTAACAGAATATTTTCAAATTTCCAAATGCATGGAAATTTGGTTATTTTTGTTGTTCTTTTGTATAATCTCTATGGGCATTAATTGGTATTATACTTTTAATGGAAATTGTTAGTCACATGATGAAGAGAATAATTATTTAGACTTGTTATTAAGTCAACATGAGACATAAAGAAGAGAGAAAAAAATATTATCTGAGGATGGGGTGATCGCAGTGACAATTATGAGGAAGATGTAAGAAATATCTATTAATTTAGAAGGAAGAGAAGAATGAGGAGAGTGTTACTTCTTAACTATCCACAAAAAGGTGGCCAGTAGGTAGAATATTTGAGAAATTATGAATAATTTGGACAAAAATATGAATAAAGTTAAAGATATTAGAGGTGAGAGGTTGAGATGTATTTACTAGATATGAATATAAAGTAATGTGATAGACTTTTAACAAACATCAGAATTTAAATAAGTAAACATAATGTTTTGTCTACACTGTGTTGAATTATAATTTATCTTTTTTTTTTTCCAAAATTTGATTCTTCCACTCAACTGAGTTCTTCAATGCCTGGAATAATACCAAAATTTTCTCTTTGGCGCCTAAACTAATGCTCAAATATTTACTGAGTAAAGACCGAATGAGAGAGAAAATAGGTGAGGGACTGAAAAAGGAAGCAGGGAATTGGGATCATGCTTTTTAAAGTAATTATATGATGCAGTTACATAGTCATTTGAATGTTGCTTCATTGTTCAGAACATTTGGGGGACTTTCTTTGGAGAGTGCCTTAAAAACGTAACGATTTTGGGCTTCCCTGGTGGTGCAGTGGTTGAGAGAGAATCTGCCTGCTGATGCAGGGGACACGGGTTCGTGCCCCGGTCCGGGAAGATCCCACATGCCGCGGAGAGGCTGGGCCTGTGAGCCATGGCCCCGGAACCTGTGCTCCGCAACAGGAGAGGCCACAACAATGAGAGGCCCGCGTACCGCAAAAAAACAAAACAAAAAAAAGTAACAATTAAAAAAAATTCTTAGTGGCGGTACAATTTTATCTTTTGAGCCTGGATTTGCCTTAGTAATACTCAGAATTTAGCTGTAGTTAAATCTATAGAAAAAGTAGGATCATTCTTTTCAATAGTAACATATGGGATTAGAATATTAAGTGTGACTAAAAGATAAGAACACTGATTTTCTTCTCTGGTTTATAAACTGTTTCCTGAAGGCAATACTAAAAGTAGAGTCACAAACATGCTTATTTATTTACTTAATTCAACAAATGACATAAAATTGGATTAAGTGCATAGATTCCTGGGGTCATTGTTTCAGAGATAAATATTCATTTATATACATGAATTTTGGCATGTTTTGAGTCATTCTTCTTATTTGTTTTCAGCACTTTATTATGAAAAATTTCAAGCACACAGCAAATGTGAAAGAATTCTACACTGAATATCTGTGTATTCATCACCTAGATTCTGTCATTAACATTTATTTTATCTGTTTGTGACATATCTAGTCATTTAAATGTCCATGTGTCTATAAATCCAGTTTATTTTTTGACATATTTCACAGAAAATTTCAGACATCAGTACAGGTCCTCCTAAATAGTGTATTTCAAATAGTGTAAAGTCACTAAGTTTTGACAAATGTATACACTTGTGAAAGCCAAATCCCTCTGAAGAACATAACCCTAACCCCAGAAAGTTTCCTAATGTCTGTTCCCAGTCAATCTGCACACTTAACCTCAGTCCCTGCACCCAGGGGCACTTCTGATTTTTTTCCTATCATAGGTTATTTGTACTTCTTTTAGAATTTCATGTAAATGAAATAATATAGTTTAAAATTTTTTGTATAAGTTTTCTTCCACTTTCCATGTTTTTGAGATTCATGTTATGAATCTCATTCATTCATAATATACATGAAGTTTTGTATCTCTTCGTAAATACCTAGAAGTGGAATTTCTGTATTATTATAAAGAAGTATGTTGAGTTTTGTAATAACCTGTCAGAACTTTTTGTATCATTTTATATTACCACTAAAATGTATGAATTGTAGTTACTCTACAACCTCACCATCATTTTTGTTGTCAGGCTTTTAAATTTTTGTTATTTTGATTTGGTTTATAGTAAGTTTTTCATTATAGTTTTAATTTGTTTTTCCCTGATGACTAATGTTGCTGAGCACACTTTCATGTGCTTATAGTTCTTTCATATACAGTCATTTCTTGTTATGGGTGGTAGTTGTGTTCTATAAAGTCACTCCAAACACTGAATTACTGAACGCTGAACCATTGCTCCTAGGGGAAATAAGGTGCTGGTTCCTGCAGTCCTCTGGTCACACTTTCACCTGCTAATTAATACCTAAACTATTTTTATGTTTGTTTCTGATAAAAGACATTGTATTTAATATATATTGCTGCTTCATTAACATTTAACTTTGCCAACAGCACTGTAACTCATGTCTGAATGATGCTTATCTAATATACCTATTTTCTCCATAAGGCACCATGATCGATATTACATGAATACACACACAAAATGTGTAATTGAAAATAATTTGCATCCTCCAGTTGTAGGTTACAGTGTTATATAAATATCAAATAAATCAGGGTGGTTGATAGTGTTTTTCAGATCATTTATGCCTTTATTAAATTTTTGTTTAGTTGTACAATTAATTGCCAAGAGAACGTTAAAATATTCAATTATCCTATTGACATTGCATATTTTTCTCTTTAAAGCTGTCAATTTTTTTTAAACATCTTTATTGGTGTATAACTGTTTTACAATAGTGTGTTAATTTCTCCTTTATAACAAAGTGAATCAGTTATGCAAATACATATGTTCCCATATCTCTTCCCTCTTGTGTCACCCTCCCTCCCACCCTCCCTATCCCACCCCTCTAGGTGGTCACAAAGCACAGAGGTGATCTCCCTGTGCTATGCGGCAGCTTCCCACTAGCTATTGGTAGTGTGAATATGTCCCTGCCACTCTCTCACTTCGTCACAGCTTACCCTTCCCCCTCCCCATATCCTCAAGTCCATGCTCTAGTAAGTCTGTGTTTTATTCCCGTCCTACCATTAATCTCTTCATGACAGTTTTTTTTTCTTAGATTCCATATATATGTGTTAGCATACGGTATTTGTTTTTCTCCTTCTGACTTACTTCACTCTGTATGACAGACTCCAGGTCTATCCACCTCATTACAAATAATTCAGATTCATTTCCTTTTATGGCTGAGTAATATTCCATTGTATATATGTGCCACATCTTCTTTATCCATTCATCTGTTGATGGACACTTAGGCTGCTTCCATGTCCTGGCTATTGTAAATAGAGCTGCAATGAACATTTTGGTACATGACTCTTTTTGAATTATGGTTTTCTCAGGGTATATGCCCAGTAGTGGGATTGCAGGGTCGTATGGTAGTTCTATTTGTAGTTTTTTAAGGAACCTCCATACTGTTCTCCATAGCAGCTGAATCAATTTACATTCCCACCAGCAGTGCAAGAGTGTTCCCTTTTCTCCACACCCTCTCCAGCATTTATTGTTTCTAGAGTTTTTGATGATGGCCAATCTGACCGGTGTGAGATGATATCTCACTGTAGTTTTGATTTGCATTTCTCTAATGATTAGTGATGTTGAGCATTCTTTCATGTGATTGTTGGCAATCTGTATATCTTCTTTGGAGAAATGTCTATTTAGTTCTTCTGCCCATTTTTGGATTGGGTTGTTTGTTTTTTTGTTATTGAGCTGCTTGAGTTGCTTATAAGTTTTGGATATTAATCCTTTGTCAGTTGCTTCATTTGCAAATATTTTCTCTCATTCTGAGGGTTGTCTTTTGGTCTTGTTTATGGTATCCTTTGTAAAGCTGTCAATTTTTGATTCATCTATTTTGACTTATGATTGTATGTCTTCTTGATAAGTTCACACTTTCATCGTTTTGAAATAATCATTATGTATGTGTTGGGGCTCAGGGCAGGCTATCCTAAAATATGACTCAACAGCATATTGATTATTTTGAATCAAAGCTACTTGAGTAGCAGCCAGTACAAGGACACTTTGACCCTCCTTTTTCTCCCTGAATGCAGGAAATAAGTCTCCTTAATGAAGAGTACCCTCACTGCACCATGACGCTAACAAGAGATATCCTTATCACAAGAGACAGGGGATTCATGGCTGAGAAGCCTATATAAACAGATCTTGTTACTTCTTTACTAGTTTACTACCCAAGCACAAAGTTTCCTTAAATTGTTTACTAATTAAGCACCCAAACCCAAGCTGCTTTGTCCTCTCAAATTCTCACAAATTTGTTGGGTTATTTTTATGTAAGAAGATATAAAAACTGCCCACTTTGGGTCATTCTCTGAGCATCATTCTCATGATTTCCCATGCATAAAGAATTAAACTGGTCTTTCTCCTGTTAATCTGTTTTATGTCCATATAATTCTTAGGCCAGCCAGAAGAACTTAGGAAGGTAGAGGAAAATTGTTTCCTCTCCAACATATTATAATATTCTTCATCTTTAAGCCTATTTCACCTGATATTAATATAGCCATTCCAGCTATTTTAAGATTACTACTTAAATGGCATATCTTTTTCTGACCTTTTCCTTTCCAACTATCTGTGTCTTTATATTCTAAGTGCATTTCCTTTCAACAGTATTTAGTTGGGTTTTACATTTTCATTCATTCTGGCAATCTCTGCATCTTAATTGAAATATGTATTACATTAACATTATTGTAATTCATATTACAAACAAATTTATATTTTATTATTTATATTATTGTTTTATATTTATAGTGTTATTTATATATTGTTTTTCCTCAGCACTCATAAAATTTATTTTAGTAGGACATCTCTAATATGTGTATAGTGCTTTACAGTTTCTTTACCATCCAAATCAGGTGTCATTCTTTCCAAGATTTCCTTTAGTACTCCCATCACATCAGGCTCTGTTCCTATTAAACATTATGAGTATATCTCATAGTCCACTCTTTCATTTATATCTGAGTATATTCATTCATTTACCACAGTATGTTACACTGATAAATTTATGTGTCATTTTTTTCCACTAGTCTGAGAAGTCCTTAAGGAAGAGTGCTATGTCCCTATTGCCAGGGTGCTATGTCCCTATTATGCCTGCATAATGAGTTCATGTTGGATTGGGCTTTACAGTTTAAATGGTATCCAACATCTTTCCCACCAAAACTGACTATGCAGGGTGCATGTTATCATCGTTATTTACAGATGAGGAAAATGAGACTTTAGCCATTTAGGGGTTTGCTCAAGGTCATACAGCAAGCAAGTGGCAGAGCTAAGTCTCCCTGTTTTGTGCTCAGAGCTCAAAATAAGCAATTGGCATTTAACTCGTACAAAAGATTTTGCTTGCTTCCTGAACAACGTTATCATTAAAAGATAAATATTAATGTAATTAGTACTAATCCCTAACACAAGTATATATTATTTTAATTGATCTAAATATAGAGTGTTTGCTTTAAGTAAAAACAAATGTATGTGTGTATGCTTCTCAAACTTTTGATTATTCTTCCTATATTTTTTGGATGAAACATATGCTTTAGGATTATCAAACAAATGTGTTAAGGCGATGTTATAGATTGCATGTATGGCATGCAATTTTGGGGGTATTATGTTTATTTCTGGTGCTAAATATTAAAAGTCCAGTTCCTCATTGCTACTGATACTGAAGAGAATTGAGTCCACCCAGGAATACTTGGTCCATCGGTTCCTAACATACATTATTAAATGGGAGGCAGGTGAACATTTAGCAGATGCAAACTAAATTCTCCTGAGCTTTATCTATACATTTTCTAGGGTTCATTGCCAGTTTTTGACTGTAGGGAATTTTAGGCTTGGGATATGTGCATTGAAATTCACTACTTTTTCATTATCCTCAGTTTGTAATCTTTGGATACAGTTTCCCAAATCCCTGGAGCTTTTTAAATCACATAGAATTTTTTTTTTTGTATTCAGTCTTTCTAACTCTACTTGTTTTTCAAGAAAGAAATAAGCCACTTTACCTGTGAACACGACAATGGCGTCCTGATGAGTACCCTTTGCATGTATTTTTGGAGCCCACAGGAATTAGTTTGACTATTTACAGAACCTAACAGTTGGTAGTTGAATGTTTTATTTTCATTCCCAGTTGGTACAATATGTTCACAGCTGATGCAATGGCTGGCCCATTTGATTTCACATATGGTTCCCTACTGGGGGCCCTCTAAGGCTTTCTTTTGTAGTTTGTCTTCTCTAAAGCTATCGTGTCTTTAGTTTTGCTTTTGTCTGCTGGTCAAATGAAGGAAAAAACCTCTGAACCTTGGCAGCTAGCAGAGGATATGAGCAACTCAGTTGCTAAAGATTCAAAGAACTGGGTCAAAATGTCCCAGGAAAAAGATTTTCGTTAAACACTGCAAACAAACAAAACACTTCTCTACATTGCATGAGCAGAGAGCACACGCACACAGACACAGTGTTCTTTTGTTTTTCTTTCACTTTGAAGCTATGCATAAGCTGTTCTTAAGTGTTTTCATCACGGTTAAGTGTCAGAGGGACCATGCTGTCCCAGCCATCCTTTTACATTGAAAAACATTGTGCCACAAGTCCTTTAGATAATATTTCCTTTTCTACAACTTAATTTTTTTCTGCTAAAATTCACTAAGGGAGATAGTATTAAAAGTGAGCTGGAGTCTCTTTGCCAAGACTGATTTCACAAAGCCTATTAGACAAGAAGAGTAGAATTGCAAAATTAATAACATTGAAAACCCAAACGCAAGCACCCTCCAGCAGTCATTATAATGCGATACATAATCAGTGTTTATCCTGACTCTAAATTATAACTGATAAAGCCACAATCTCATAAAAAGATTATTTTCAAGACTATTGCATTACCCTCTGAGAGCTAAAATACTCATTTATTCATAGTAGCAGATTGTAATAGCTCCAATTCCCCGAGAAGTGGGCACTGTATGATAATTGAGTGGGCTGGGATGTTAATTGTCCTCCACTTCACCTCTAGATGTTTAACTGCTTATCTCTTCAACCAGCAAACAGTAATGCTCACTTATTTGTGCCTTACTGTTCAGATAATTTTGTGAGCTGAGTAATTTATTTGTAATAAAGAGAAAAAAGGCAAAATATTTAAATTGTGCCACGGTTACATATTAAACCCAGTTGGAGATAGTGTTGTATTCTTATGGAGCTTTCCAACAGTACAGCTTTTGCAGTACCTGGGGAGGAATTGGAAATGCAGGAATATGCCCAGCAAACAGAATGACATTAACAGGCATCACTAAATCAATACTACTTGGTTAGTTTACTACATTATTTTATATTAAGAACAACTTGTTTCAAACCACATGGCAAAAGTAGCCTCTTACTGTTCAGGGAGTCCTGCTGGTGTTCCACACTGCTTTTCCTCCACCATTGAGAGGTGGATGACAGAGCCTACAGCCCATTTTGTGGATTACTCAGTTTTCCTACATTGCTGCTGATTTCATAAGCCAAAGCCCAGTTCAACCCTTACATTTTGTTAATTGTGGCCAAAAATGTTGCCTGCCATTCCAGTAAACAGCAAATGTTGTCCACCCTCAAGTCCTCAGCCCCTGCAGCCTTAGGAAAATTCAGGGTGGAGAAAAAAAGGATACTGAACATAGATAGTTAAGATGCATACCTAAGGAATAATTTCAATGAGCCCAGTCTCTTACATCTTCCCATGCATAGAAAAGTACTAAAATCATTAATCTGAAGTGTCTGTTTTTTGTGATTAGCAGTAATCTTTTGGTATTGTTTTTCAGCAAAAATGCCTATATATCCTGATTCTTCCCTTACCTCTTTGGAACAGTCCCTCAGAGCTGTCTGAAAGGCTGTCTCCCAGGCTGCAGTCCTCAGTAAAGGCTTCTAAATAAAATATAACTTGCAACTTTTAGGTTTGAGTTTTTCTTCAGTCAACAGTTTTGGTGACCAACAAAAGGGATCCAGAACAGACTTCTCTCCTTTGCCTGAACTCTATGAAGTTCTAGAGCCTTGATACCAACAGAGGCCCCTTGTGCCCACCCAGCTCCTAGGAGAGTCCAGTCGAATTTGGGTGAGTCTCTTGGGTCTTGGATCTCCCCATATTGGTGGATGGTTCTAAGTTTTATTTGGTGATGTTAAACTCCTCGTTCGAGGAGTACGTTTTTGTTGAACTTAGTTTCAAGAAGAGGTACCTGGGTTACTCTCAGTTAAAGGACACTGGGAAGATTTTATTATGTAGGTACAGAATCTATTCTTATAAGTACTCACTTAATTGGGAATTAAAGGAAATCTTACCCTAAACATGGCCAAATTGTGTTTCCTTTGACATTCTAAAATTACTTTTTTTGCATGTGCAGCTAAAAAAGCCAGATTGATAAAACATCTGTACAGAATTATGACCTTAAAGGAATAAAAGCCCTTCTAAGGGGCAACTTGAATTTCTCTCCCTGTATCTTTGAAATGTAAATGTTCTACCTGATCTTCTTAGGTTTGTTTTTGTTTTTTGTTTTTTTCCCTTCTGTGTTTTGAAATCTTGGTCTCTGCCATCAGGAAGGTACACATATGGTGTACATTTGGCAGCCAGTTGAATACACTGGAATTCTGAGCCGTCTTTTTCTGCAGTGCCAACTCTCAGGGGAATTTGTTGTCAGTGGTCTCAGTCCATAAAGAGGACTTTGTCATCTCTTAACCTCTATTGCATCTGCCTGTACAATGAAGGACTTTACTTTCTTAAACTATTTTTAGGAGTAAATTTTCTAGATCTTTTGAAGGCTACGTCCTTTGCACTCTCTTGTGGGGACACCTGCTGCATCCTGTTGGTTTGGGTCTTGATTAAAATACTACTCACCAATGGCCAGATGATTGATCCTTTAAATTGGAGAAACTTCTAAACTGGTAAATTTTTAGAGTTCTCTCATTATAAACTGCTTTTTAAAAATTGGTACCTATATTAAAAAAAAAAAAAAGTTAGAGGGAAGATACAAAAAAAATATAATGGCTAACCTAAGAACTCCCGTAGTTAAAAACAAACACAAAAACAGTTTTGGAAGAATTTTTTGGGGTCTCAGCTTCCCCTCAATGAGCCTTACAGATGCTAATAAAACACAAGATTAATTGCTAATTAGATTGATTAACAGGGAAATAAGATGAAGCTGAGGGGAAGTCTACAGACTTCTTCCAAAGAAGGTAGAAATTTTAAAGGGACTCATGTCAAAAGGATAAAAAAATATTTAGATGTTTATTAAGAAATGGGATAAATAAAATGAGCATTAATGCGATTAAAACAAAGGTTTTGACACAAGACTATCTAAAATTGGGTGGGCCAAAGGGACCTCCTATTTGTCCCCAACATTAAAGTGCCCCAAACACATCCATGTTATTTATTCCAGTTTATATATATGTGTGTGTGTGTATATATATATGAATTTTTATATAAATCTCTAAATCAATATATATTTACATATATTTATATAAAAGATTGGAAGAAAATTACACTCAGATACCTGACCAATAATTGCTTGGGGCAATGAAGTTAAGCCAATTAGTCAAGCTGAAAAAAGTCTGAGTCCCTTGGCTCAAACTGTCACTGGGAATACCAAAGCCTTTATAAAAAAAATCATAAAATATCTGTGGGATAAAAAAGAAAGTTTCTGGGACTCCTTATAAGACCTAGGCTTGTTGATGGGGTCTTAATGGAGGCTAAAGTTAAAGGCATCAGAGTTTGTAGAATTGAGATGAAAGTTTATAAAAATTGGTATATTTAAATGGGCTTTATATAAGATCATCACATCTCTTTTGCCCAGTTTTATTGTGGGATAGACATTGTGTCTCACTGGGAAATGCTCCCCCTGCCTGGCATTATAAGATAGGGCATATGAATCTGCCCCTCAGGCAATATTAATTAAACATACAAAAAAATAGGTTTAACTGAGCCCACACAATATAAAGTAAAAACTGGGGCCTAACATTCAGAGACTAATAAAAAGCAAATTTAAAAAAATATAGTTAGGAAAATCAATGTTTTAATATCATTTAGGCAGCAGACCAGTTCTTTGAAGAATTAAAAGCAACTGTCTTTTGCACATCTTTGCAAATCAGAAATATAAATACAGCCCACAGTGACCTGAGTCTGAGCCTAGTTAGCTCAATCAACTAGAACCTGAAACCAAAGATAAAATAAAATAAATAAATAAATAAATAAGGTGTTGGAGGAAGAGGTCTTTTTAAACTCAAACTGCTGGAAAGCCTTCCTCACTCCACATCTAACTCACAGAATCCTTAAGAATTTATCAAGGACAAATACAAATCTTAAAAGTATCTTTTGAAAATAGTAAAACACAGTCATCTGAGCAAGTAAATATAACTATTCCAACTGTTATTTATAAGCTAGTAAATTTATAGTATAATATTTGATACATGATTAAGTTTTGAAATGAAACTATAAGATCTCTAGTTATGTCTGCTAATATGCCTATATATGTACATTATACATATAACATTTCTCTATCTTTGAATAATATTAACAACATTAAATTTTTAAAAGAGCTCTATTTAACTGACTTAAAAGTAAGTGCTTATAAATTAAATATTTCTAAATATAAAGGTAACTGACCAGAATGAATTTCAAGTTCACATGATCTGGGAAATATTCAGCATCAAATTAATATCTGGCATTAAAGTTACTTTAGGTTTGTTGGTTTAATTGGTGCAGACATGTCTTAGCAGTCGTCAGCATTGAATATGGTACCTTTTTTGAACCTAGGTTCACTGAAATTCAGTAAGTTCATGTTATTTCTGGTGCAGAGTTTGTCAGCAAGAAAAAATAACTTTGATGATATTTTCATAAGTTATAAAATGAGTTTTATGAGAAGAGTTCCAGGTGAACTCTTTGGGAATAATTATTTTTTCTGTATGTCTATCTAAAACAGATTCTCCAGATTTTCTGGTAACTTGAAACTTTAGAGTTTTGCTAAATTAAGTTAAATGATGGGAATTCACTAAATATCTACATCATTTCAAATAAGATAAAATACTTGAACACTGATTGCTAAACAGGACCAAGTTTACCTACTTTTGCCTTCCTATGAGAGAAAAGCTAAAAAAGTTTGAGTTTATTAGATATATGTCTGATACCACACTGAGGAAGGAAAGTATGCTATGAGAAAAATGTATGGTTCTAGATCTTATGAAATATGTTCATAAGTTCACAAATCAAAAAATGCAGGTGTGACAAACAGTTCACAATTACTTGCTTCTTGAATTTTCACTAGAGATTATGGTTTTTAAGTGTTAAAATTATAGTATATGTAATTAAAGCTTATTGGAACATTTCAATATGCAAGGATTTAGGATGTGTGTTTTCAGTTAAAAAAAAAAGGGTATAAGGAATGGAAATGAATTTTGTTAAGGAAAAAGAAAATGATTTTGTCCTAGAGAGAGAGAAAGGAAAAGCATAGGCCAAAATCTAAAAGTAAAAAGAAAGCTATAGAAGATTTGTGAAAAAGGAACACTGAGAAAAGAGTTTTGTACATGGTCAGGACTGGCTAAGATTAAAATAAAATTTAATTGAGTAAATAAATTTTTTTTTTTATGGTACGCGGGTCTCTCACTGCCGCGGCCTCTCCCGTCGCGGAGCACAGGCTCCGGACGCGCAGGCTCAGCGGCCATGGCTCACGGGCCCAGCCGCTCCGCGGCATGTGGGATCTTCCCGGACCGGGGCACGAACCCATGTCCCCTGCATCGGCAGGCGGACTCCCAACCACTGCACCACCAGGGAAGCCCAATAAATTTTAATATTAAAAGTTAGCTGGTACAAAGCTAGAATTTGGTTTTCTCTCCTATGTTAAAAGAATAAAATTTTCTTAGAATATTGAACTGCTATTAATAACTGAGTGTAAAATTTCTTTACCTCCTTTTAAAATTCCTTTACCTCCTTTTACCTCCTTAGTCTGTTGCAACTTTCTGTATTTGTCTTTTTTTTTTTTTTTTTTTTTCGGTATGCGGGCCTCTCACTGTTGTGGCCTCTCCCGTCGCGGAGCGCAGGCTCCGGACGCACAGGCTCAGCGGCCATGGCTCACGGGCTCAGTTGCTCCGCGGCATGTGGGATCTTCCCGGACCAGGGCACGAACCCGCGTCTCCTGCATCGGCAGGCGGACTCTCAACCACTGCGCCACCAGGGAAGTCCTCTGTATTTGTCTTAAAAACCTTTTATTGTCATTTTGGTTAAATGAATAAGTATTGTTTCACAGTGACCTATGATCCTATCTGACCAAGTTTTAAAGGTTTTAAAACTTTTTATATCTTTGACAAACTTCCCCAAGTCAAATTCCAAATGAAGTTCTTTTGACCTCTAGCTAACTTTGGGATGCTTCAAAAAGTTCCTGAAACATCCCAAAGAGTGATATTAAGCTAATTAGGTCTATTTGGTATGTTAAATTATACAACAAACATTGTCAAATCAGTGGTGATAAAACCTTCTTAGATTCTAGTATACGGGTAAATGTTATTAATATAGATATTTCAAAATTTTTATGGCATTCCTAAAAATCCGGTATGTCCTGTTATAATGTTTTCAGTCACAATTCTAGTTATTATCTTAAAATGTTGTATGTCATGGAAATAACCAAGTTTCTTGTCAGTTGCATTGTAATCAGGTCCTTACGCCATTTAAAATCTTTTGTCATTTATAGACAGTCATTGTTTTACTCTGAAGAAGATTCATAAAAAGGACTTTTTGACAAATATACATTTCTGATGACTTTTAGGTCATACCACTGAACTAGGTAAGAAATTATAAAACTCTAATGGAAAATATGATCACTTCATCCAGATCAACAGGAATTAATTACATGAAGCTGAATGAACTGATAAATATGACATAATTTTATGACTTTATTCTGATATATTACAGGATTTTAATCTTTTTTCCAGAAGTCAATAAAGTATAACTTTGTAAATGAAGATAAAACATTTATCTTTTTCTCTCTACTTGATCCATCCAGAATTTGACTTCTCTAGCTGGCTCCCTCTTGATGTGACCAGATTAAAACTAGTTATACTAATAATTGTTTTAATTTGTTCTTTCTTTGTTGTTTTCAAATTATGTATGTCTTGTGTCTCTCTCTGCTAGACTATGGCCTTATTAATGTTACTAGCTATATTACTTATATCCTGTCTGTAAAATTTTTGTCTCTTACATTACCCAATGCATAGCCAGGCCTCTGAGAAAATTAATTATAGCTAAATGTCTTGAGTCAATTGATCATATATATAACTGCCTATAAAATAATCATAGTAGTGCAACTCTAGATATGGAAAAAGTAACAAGGGAAAGCATTTCCTGATCACTTTAGACTAGTAAGACAGATGATACAGAGAATTTTAGGTTATCAACAGGGCCTAATCCAAAAAAATTGCACATTGAGTGGCCTATCAATGAAATAGTCATCTGACCTAGGAATGAGAATTCCTAGTGTTGTGGGACAAATAGTTATGAAATGCCTCCCAAACTTTGGTTAAATTTATGATCAAGAGAGGGCACTGCAGACAAAAAATGTTGCCAGCCATTTCAATAAACAAAGAATGTTGCTTATCATTTCAGGAAACAGCAAATGCTCCCCACCATCAAGCCCTCAGCCACTGCAGCCACCCCCAAAGTTGCACACTTAGGAGAAATCAGGATGGAGTAAGATACGATACTGACCATAGATAGTTAAGGTACCTATCTAAGGAATAATTTCAATAAGCCCAAACTCTTGCATCTGCCCATATATAGAAAAGTGCTAAAATCATTACCTTGAGGTGTCTATTTTTGGTGATTAGCAGTAATCTTTTGATGTTAGATTACATTTTCTTTTTCCTTCGGCAAAAATGCCTATATGTCCTGACTCTCCCCTTTGCTCTTTGGAGCATTTCCTCTGAGCTATCTGAGAGGCTGTCTCCCAGCCTATAGTCTTCAGTAAGGCCTCCAAATAAAACATAACTCGCAACTTTTAGGTTGTTTATTTTCTTCAGTCAACATAATTCTGTACCATTTGGCTCTAGTCCTTCCTGCCTGATTCTTAACTGCAACATTAGCTTTGGACATAAAGATTCCTGGATCTGCAATCAACTCATTTCCTCACATTTGCTTTCCAGAAATGGCAGTAGCAAAATGATATCATAAGAAAATTGACATTGAAACAGTTAAAGATACTCCTTACTCCCATTCAAAAGAAAAAATGAAGGATTTAGCATATTTCTCACTCTGTGTAATAAGTTTTTTTGGCTTTCAGCCTCATGATAATGCTGTCCACTTCCACTATTTTTTTTTTTTTTTTTTTTGGTTGTCATGTCATGAGTCCACATGTTTAGCCACTGTAGGGGAGGAAGAAATTTTCTTCTTCTAGCTTCTTCTGACTGGCCTAAGAATTAAATTAACATGAGACAGATTAATGCGAGAAAATCAAACAAAAGTTTAATAACACATATACATGGGAGAAGCCCAGAAAAACAGTGACTGACCAAATTGCCAAAACCTTCACCTTAAATACCATATTCAGCTAATGTTGGGGGTAGTGGTTTGGGACTTCACAGGGGAGGAAGGCGATTCACATGAAGATGGAAAAGCATATGTTTGATAAACAAATGTTTTCTGGGCCATCCAGAGACAATGGGACAGAGAATGGACTCTGATCTTTAGGTTCTGCTGAGTTTCCCCTACCCTGCCTGGCCGAGATGTCTCTGGTGATAGCTCTATCCCAGTAACAGGCTCTGTTTCTAAATTCTTTTAGGCAGTTGGGGGGAAGGTGAAAGTATTTTCCTGAGTCTTTTGGGCCTTGATTGTTTTCAGTTGAAAATAATCTGCATGCTAAAGAGATATTTTAGGACAGCAAGTTTTTCTCCCTTAGCTTTGTCATGATACATGTTACCTTAGCATTTTCCGGAGTGATTTTGCCTTACACAGAGATAGACAAATTTCCTCCTCCTTTTTCTGGATATATATTTTTGACTCATTAACATTGAACTCATGGCCAAGAGCACTATAACTCATGCCTGAATAAAGCCTATCTAACACATGTATGTTCTCTGTAAAGGCACATTACAACTGTGTCCACTTAGGGACACCAGGCAACATTTCAACACTGCAGTTGGATGCCATTTTAAACATCAAAATTACTAACAAAGTCCACAAATATGAAAAACATGGAACTGAGTAGACCTGAAAAAAGGACACTTATTTACATTATGAAAACTGAAACAAGAGGGCAGAGAATTATGTAGCTCGACTTTAGCTGGGGAAGTGTGTCAAGGACTCAAATTTTTTGCAACACTGTGTGTGTTCACAAATGACCATGAACATGAAGCAGGCATTGACTTGGATGTTACAAGTAAATCTTAGGTAGTAGGTGAATTCACAAAAAATGGAATCCATGAATAATAAAGGTTTACTCTACTTGATGAGTTCTTAAATGTACTGTAGGTTCATTGTTTGGAAGAAGAGGAAGAATTAAAGAAAAGTCTGGGTACTTCCCAGGCAGTCCAGGGGTTAAGACTTCGCCTTCTAGTGCAGCGGGTGAGGGTTCGAGCCCTGGTCGAAGAGCTAAGATCCTACATGCCTCGCAGCCAAAATATCAAAAGCAGAAAACAGAAGCAATAATGTAACAAACTCAATAAAGACTTTAAAAAATGGTCTGCATCAAAAAAAATCTTCAAAAAACAGAGAAATGTCTGAAGTTTCTAGAAAAACCAGGTGCTGTTACTAGAAAATGTAGTAATAGATTTTAGATTTAAAAAAGCAAAAAATATTCTCTTAAAGAGCGTTTCTTAAATTTTAACGAGTGAAAAATTACCAAAGTATCTTGGTGCAAACACAAATTCTGCTTCAATAGGTTTCCATAGGTTTGAATTCTGAATTTCTCATAAACTTCCAAATGACACCAAGGCTGCTGGTCTGTGAGCACACTGAATAGCAAGCCTTGATGTCCATTTACGAACTTCCTGATCTTGGGCAACATGCTTAATCTTTGTGTCCCATTCACCACATCTGTGAAATAGGTAAATTAATATTTCCACTGATTCATTTTAGGACTAAAGAAAACCATATATATATAAAGCTCTTAAAACTGTGTATGCCACATAGTAAGCCCTCATTAAAGGTTACTGATGATAATGGTAATGGAAAAGAATGCTCCCATTTCTCGCATTCCAAAAACCAAGTATACACACATAGCAATAAACTAATCATCTAATTTTGCTTCCTTTTCTTTTAGTATCCAAACTTAAGAGAGTAGTTTATTACTATTCTCTCAATTTTCCAAGCTGCTCTTTATTCCTTAGCTTCTGTCCTTACCACTCTTGAAGATGTGCTCCCACTAACATCATCAGCAATAATCCTTTTAGACCAATATGATGGAGTCTGTTTAGTTTTCATGTTATTAAACATCTTTGTAATAACTGCCCCTGTTGATCACTCCCTCCTTCTTAAAACTGCCTATCTCCTTGATGTGGTAGACTAGATCATTGCTCCTAATTCTTCCCTCCTTCCTTGAATTAGAAGCATGTATCTGAGCCTTCTGTCATGTGACTTTGCAGAACATCTCTCTAGAATGGACAAAATATATTTCCTGCCCACCGATATTGGGCTGGACCATGTGACTTGCTTTGGCCAATGGAATATCGGCAGAGTGAGAATTTGGCATTTCTAAGTCAAGGTCTTAAGAGATAATATATGTTTCTACCTTAAGAGGTAATGTGTGTTTTACCCTTGAGTTCCTGTGATCTGCTGTTAGAAAAACATTGTAGAGGCAAATGCTGAAACTTCAGTCTGGGCTACAGAATGAAGACATGTGGAGAAAACAACAAAAAAGGCCTGGAGTCCAGCCTGTGCAGCTTGCACTGCTTAGACGAACTGAGGTACAGCCAACCTGCAGACCCATGAACATAAAAATAACTTCTGTTGTAAGATTTTGTGATTCTTATACAGTAAAACAACATCAACAACAAAAACTGATAAATATACTTGACTTCTGTTACCTCACCCTCTCTTAGTCCTTAGATGTTCTTCTCAGTCTCTCTTTTGGATGTGCCTACCTCTAAAAAGCCTAAAAATATTTGTGACCCTTAAGATTTGTTCTTAGGACAGGTCTTTTCACTCTTTAAATTATCCTGGACAACTCAGTTACTCTTATGTTTAAAATCTCCACCTACAGTGTGATGAGTCAAGGTTTTTAATCTCTTAACTACCAAGGCCTATTTTCAGGGACTTTGGACCCCTGCCTGGTATTTTAAGACCGATATCTCCTCCTGGATATCTTATGGAGATCACATATTAAAGACTTCCACAACCAAAACACATATTTTTCACCACCCCCTTCACGTTCTTCGTTTTTAGGAATGAACCTCAGAAATGAACACCAAGCTCTGTTCTGCCTTGAGGTCTTTTTGTCATCACTATTCCTTCTTCCTAGCGAACACTGCACCTCCATTAAGCAGCTCATTCTCACCCATCAGCCCTCAGCCCAGACACTGCCTAAAAGGGTCCTTGACCGACCACCCTATATGTAGGAGCCCCCTCTATTTAGTTAGCTTCTTTAAAAATTACATCCCTTTTAAATTTTCCTTCATAGTACTTAAAAGCATTCATACTTACTCATTTATTTACTATATTATCATCTCCCCAAAAAGAATGTAAAGTCCAGAAGGGCAGCAAACTTTTCGACCTACTGAGCATATACTCAGTGTCTAGCCTAAGGTTTGCAAGAAATTGTCTCCCAATAAATATTTTAGAAAGAACGAATAAACGTGTTTTCTATTTCACTTTTGGATGAATAGCTCTATTATTCATCTAATTATCCATTTCAGAAATTTGAGAGCCAGCTTTCTTTCTCATCACCGCCCTACCAGCCAATATTACCTTTACCTCCATGCTCTTTCTCCTCATCTCTACTATTACTGCTAAATTCTAGCCTTGATTGTCTTTTTCCTAGTCTGTAACCACAACCTCTTGATTGATCTTCCTGTGTTTTGTTTTTTTCTCCCTGCACTAATCTGATTTCACTTATGCTAATGCTGCATAACAAATAACCTCTAAATCTCAGTGATTTAAGCAACAAACATGTCTTTCATGCTTATTAATCTGTAGATCTGCTGCAGTTCAGCAGGGCTTGGATTGGTTTCAGGGTTTGGATCAGGTTCATCTATCTGGAACTCAGGCTTAAGGAAGAATCGCTGACTGGTACCTGTTCTTCTCAAGACAGAGGAGGAAATCTAAAGAGCGCTTGGAGAAAACTTACAAAGCTTCATAAAGCCTCAGGTGGGAATTGACACACTGTAATTCCTGTCCATGGCCCTTTGGCCAAACCCAAGCCCAACCTCAGTGGGGTGGGAAAATTATTCTATGGACTCTAGTAGGAGGCATTGCAATTCACACAGCAAAGTGTATGAGTATATAATCTTATTATAGGGAATGAATGAAGAGTTAAAAATAATATAGTCTGATCAATCATACTCAATCTCCTTTCTTTACATCAATCCTAAGGAGATCTTGGTGAAAAGCAAAACTTCATGTCACTCCTTTCCCTAAAACCCTTTAATTATCTCTTATACTGGAAGATATGACCCAAACAATTTCTGCCTACTGCTCAGGCCTCCTTTCCTCTTCACATTTTATGCTCCAGCAACAGCAAACTGCTTGTAGTTCTCTGCTGTTCACACCAAGCTGTTTCATGCCTCTCTGCCTTTGCTCATGACATTTTTGTGTGGAAATGCTTTTCTCACCCTTCATTCCATTTCCTACTGGTTAATTCCTACTCATTCTTCAAGACTCAGCTCATGCATGACTTACTGGATGAGTCTTCCCTGACCCTTCCCCCTCTTCAGTGTATCTATAACGCCTTGTATAGGTTCCTATTATGGCATTTATCAAGTTAAATAAAATTATCCATTTTTGTATGTCCTCTCTTAGGTCATAACTTTTCTTAGGGTGAGAACAAAATTTTTCAAATTGAGAATATTTATATCTCCAGGGTCTAGAACAATAAGGGACATGTCATAGGCACTCTATATGCTTTGTAGAATAGGACCACTGTAATTCCTCTTTTATTGAACCAAAGTTATTATGCTAAGCTTTAAAAAGATTCTACTTCGTGTTGAACAAATCTGTGTTCACCCAGATCATACACTATAATTGTAAAGAGTTAGACCATGTTTTTCTTAGCTTTCAACCCCTCAAACACCCTCTCTAAAGAGATTCATCAATACAACACCTGCCAGTCAATATGTCTTAGGTCCTAGAATATTACATTTACCTCAGTGAGTTACAGTATATACTTTTCTGCTTGGTCTTCTTTTGGTTGAACTTTGAGGATTCATAGCCAAGAATGTTGTGAGAGATGGGATACTCCACCCCTTCATGAAGGGGTCAACTAAAAAGAACAAACATGGCCTTTGGGTAGGAAAGAGGAAAATGAGAAAAGATGAGACAGAAGGAAAATCCCTCTGTTTGCAGGGACCTGATTATGTTGCAACAATTGAAGGATGAATGGACCCTGTCTTTTGTTTTGTGTTCTTTCTTTCTGTGATGAGGAGTGGCAGGCAGAATTTAAACTAAAAACTGATAGCAGCTGCCATGGTATGATGATTTCAGGTAATCATTGGAAAGTCAGCATTGAGGAAAAGTCTAATAATTTTATGGGTGGGAGTCATGAATGAGAATAGAGAATGCTTCCTTAATTGACATCATTACATTACCCACCAGCCTAAGGCAACATGTAAGCAAGCCTTAAATTATTGTTTGCTTTCATTTTTTTCCATTGGCTTTTGTTAATTTCTTTGGTTCATAACTCACCCAGTGGCAGTAAAGAGAATTATTTTAAAATTTTTGTTTTGTTATGTTTAAGTGGCAGAACACCAACACCGACATTTCCTAATGAAGGCTATTGTAACAGCCAACATGTTCTTATTTGTGACAACATTCTCTTATTAAGGCTGGGGGAAAGTAGCTGCTTGCTCCTGTGGTTTGTTTTGTTTTGCTTGGTTTTTGTTTTTGTTTTGCATTATGAAGTGATATTTAGTTTTGAATTTCTTAAGAGCTATTAACTTAAGATAGTAACACTGGTTCTCTAGTATTGTGAATTTTATTACAGATATATTACTCTTTTCAAGTTTTGCCAACCTATTTCCTTATTGTTTATTTATAACATATCCTCTTTAATCCTTCTATTTTTTTAATCCCACATTTGCTAGCTGTCCCACTGGTTTGTGGGAAGTTTTCATTCTAATGCAAGCTGGTGTTCAGGTCACGTCAAGTTCTTTTACTACTTTTTCTTACTTTCTTCTAAATCCAGCCCTACCCTGATCCATCGTGCTCAACATCTCTTCTTATTTCTGAGACATTTTCTTAAGATTCTTCCATCTTACCTAGTGACATTCAAAACTGATTCCCACAGTCACCAAAAAATCTGGTTCCTGTGTTTGCCGCCCTTCTCTCATCTTCACCTCTCCTCACCCTGCTATATTCACACATATACCCCATCGTCACCTGTCCTCTTCTTTGGATTTTACTTCTTGCCTCCTCTCAGGAGTGGAGCATTTCCTCAATATGGTAAGTACCCTTCTTGTTCTTCTCCAAGGGTCTCCTTAATTCTCCTTCTTCCTGGCAGTGGGGCTTTATTATTTTCAGAAGCAGTATCTCTGAGATTCATGCCTTTTGAACTTTTTATCTGGCAGAGGCTGATTAAGCTCTATTTATGACAATGCAACAAGACATTGAAGAATAGAAGTTATAATGGTGAGCATTTATTAGGCCTTTATTATGAGTCAGGTGCCAATCTCTGCATTATCTCATTTAATCCCCATAACAGTCCTGTGCAGTGTATATTGTATTATACCCATTTGTCTGATGACAAAACTGAGACATAATTAGGTTAAGTAACTCATTCAATGACATCTAATGAAGGCTGGATCCCAAAGCACAAATTTACTTTTAAAAAGTTAGTTATAATACCAACAGAATATGGGGAATGGCTATTCACCAAAATCAAATTTCTAAGGCATCATTTGAACTACCCAGAGTACTTATGTGGGAGATAGACATGGGAATATAAGCCCTCAGTTTAGAGATGAGTGAGAAAATATGCCAGAAGTTCTGTCTCTTATTTCTTATTCAGAATATGTCCTAGGGGCTCAAAATAGAGACAAGAGTCAGGACTTCCTCATTGTGCATTTTACTAGCTAAATTTTAATAAGAAGGAACTGGTTTTTACTGTAGTCTAGTACACCTAATTGTGTTTGCAGGGTGAATGGCTGTAAATTTGAATAAATGATATCTGAAATTGTCTGCCTTCCCTCTTTGTACTGCTTCAAAGAATCAGATGAAGCAGTCTCCATTAAGCAGTAGAATCAAATTTGAGATAGCATACTGTTTTTTAGAAAAATCTAAACCTGTATTTAATTTTATTAACAAGAGGCCTGGGAGAATCTTGATATGAAGCTCTTTCCATATTATGAAGCAATTGCAATTTACACTAAATATGCTGATCATAAAGGTCCAAGCTTCAATGATTTCTTCAAATCCTGGGTACAATCAAATATTGTAAATGATGTTCATAAGCTTGGAACTCATTTAATGCTCTCAATTGAGCCTGTTCTTCATAACCTGTAAGGTAGAAAATCTTTCACATGCAGTAAAATATCATTGGTTGATTCCTTTCATTCACTTAATAAGAACTCCACTATTCAACTATTATTATTTGTCCTCCTAATATGTGATAAGTTAAAATATATTGCTACAGGGATTTAAGGATTTGTAAAAAAAACTTTGTTATCTAGGAGTTTATTATATAGTAGTAGTTTTAGCCAAGTGCATAAATTCTTCCGTTAAATGTTGACTGGATTAATACTTTTTAACACAAACAAGTTGTTTGAGGTTCAGAGGAATATTACCTTTGAATGGAGGACCAAGAAGACTGATTGGAGAATTGGCTATTCAAGCCAGATAGGATTTAGACTAGTGGAGGTAGGTATAGGAATAAAATTATTTTGTTCTATGTTAAAAAGCCACTTTTATTTTTTTTAATTTTTAAATTTTATTTTATTATTTTTAAAATAAGTTTATTTATTTATTTATTTTTGGCTGTGTTGGGTCTTTGTTGCTGTGCGCAGGCTTTCTCTAGTTGCAGCGAGTGGGGGTTACTCTTTGTTGTGGTGTGTGGCCTTCTCATTGCGGTGGCTTCTCTTGTGGAGCACGGGCTATAGGCACGTGGGCTTCAGTAGTTGTGGCATGTGAACTCAGTAGTTGTGGCTCGTGGGCTCTAGAGCACAGGCTCAGTAGTTGTGATGCACGGGTTTAGTTGCTTCGCGACATGGGGGATACTCCCGGACCAGGGCTTGAACCCGTGTCCCCTGCACTGGCAGGTGGATTCTTAACCACTGCACCACCAGGGAAGCCCCCTAAAAAGCCACTTTTATATATCTTTTCTGCATATGCAAGTGTGCAAATGTATATTTACATTATACTTTCTCTTCTGTGCCTTTTTAAAAACTTAACGTTATACCTCAGAATTAGTTCAAAATAAGTACATAGAGGTCCAGTTTATAAAAATTTTGTATAATATGTACCATAATTCATTACTTTTTTATCTTATTAAAATTTATTTTTAATTAAAACCATTTTATTATTGTATTAAAATTTTGTTTCACAATTTATTTAACCAGTACACAATGAATGGACTTAGATTATTTCTATTCTTTTGCTAGTTAAAACTATTATTTGATCAGTTCCTCATTTGGAAAATTTAGATTATTTCAAGTCGTTAATATAAAGATTGCAGCCACAGACATTCCTGCTCACAGGTAGAAGCCTGTGTGTAGACACATTTGTACATAGAATAATTGCTATGTCATGAGATAGGTGATTTTCAATTTTGACAGTCAAATTGCACTATATAATGATCAATTTTTATTCCCACAGGAATGCATGAAATGACTGGTTACCCTATACTATCTCCTACACAAAGGATTACTAAACTTTGATTTTTATCTATTTGATATGTGAAAGGTGGTATTACATTGTAGTTTTAATATGCACATTTTATTACAAGGGAGATTAGACATTTTTTCTTGTACTTAAAAGTTGATGACTCTGATTCCAGCAAAAGCAGAAATGCTTATTGCAGATGCCTCTTCCATGAAAAACAACTAGAAATATTGCTTTCTCTGTTCTTCTCTCCTTTTCCACCCTTTCTCTCTCTTACTCTTTCTATATACAGAAAGAGAGAAAATGGGAAATTATGAAAAAAGTAAATGGAAAATGTAGGACTGAAAAACAAAACAACTGAAAGTAAGATCTCATAGAAGGATTCAGCAGAAGATTAGATAAATAACAGGGTAGAAAAAATTGTTAAGGAGATATGGCCAAAAATATTTGAAAAGTGATGAAAGATATGAAGCTATAGATTGAAGAATTGATATAAACCCTCAAGCCATAAATCACAAAGAAAATCATATGAAGGGACAATAAAGTAAAATTGCTGAAAACCAAAGACAAAGGAAATATTAAAGAGCAGCCAGAGAAAAAGATCCATTATCTTTATTAGAGCAGTAAGACAATTGACATATGATTTCTTAAGAAAAGTAAAGAAGCAAGAAAATATTGGAATCACATTAAAGGTAATGAATAAAAACAATTACCAATCTAGAATTCAATACTCTGAAAATATCCTTCATGAACAGAGAAAAATTAAGGACATTTCAGATAATCAAAGCAGCATATTTTTTCACAAGCAAAAATGTACTAAGGACTCATTAAAAGGAGCTATTCCAACAGAGGAAAAATAATCTCAGATAAAGCAGGAAGGAATAAAGGCCATTTGGAAGAGTAAATATGTTGGTAAATCTAAATGAGTACTGATTATATAGAACAACAACAATAATAATGATACCTGTGAGATTTTAAGATATATAGGATTAAAATGTCCTGTAAAGTCATAAAAAAGGGAGAAAGGGTAAATGAGTAGAATTAAATTGTTCTAAGTTTAGTGTATTCTTTTGAAAATGGAAAAAGTAGTAAGTTACATTAATCTTTAGTCAAAGATGTGTGTTTTAATTTCTAGGGTAACCACTAGAAGAGAAGTTAAAAATGTACATATAATGAGCTTCTGACAGTTAAAAATGGAATAGTTAAAAAAAAAAAAACTTTTTCCAAAAGAAATCAAAGGAGAAGGAAAAAATACTATTGAAAAGGTAGGGCAAATAGAAAAACAAAACAGCAAATGGTATATTTAAACCAAAATATATCTAATTTTATTAAATATGTATAACCAAATAATCTAATTAAAAAATAAAGCTTGCCCAATAGTATTAAAAATACTAACATTATACACTAAAGAATTATATCTTAATTATAAAATTATTTTAAAAATAATTTGGTACATGCATACAATGGAATATTACTCAGCCATAAAAAGGAACAAAATTGGGTCATTTGTAGAGACGTGGATGGACCTAAAGACTGTCATACAGAGTGTAGTAAGTCAGAAATAGAAAAACAAATATCATATATTAATGCATATATATGGAATCCAAAATAATTGGTATAGACAACCTTATTTACAAAGCAGAAATAGAGACACAGACATAGAGAATAAATGTATAGATACCAAGGGGAAAAGGAGGGTGTGTAGAATGAATTGCGAGACTGGGATTGACATATATACACTATTTTTTTTTTTTTTTTTTTTTTCGGTACGCGGGCCTCTCACTGTTGTGGCCTCTCCCGTTGTGCAGCACAGGCTCCCGATGCGCAGGCTCGACGGCCATGGCTCACGGGCCCAACTGCTCCGCTGCGCCACCAGGGAAGCCCAACATATATACACTATTGATACTATGTATAAAATATATAACTAAGGGGAACCTACTGTATATAGCACAGGAAACTCTACTCAGTGCTCTGTAGTGACCTAAATGGGAAAGAAATCCAAAAAAGAGGGAATATATGTATATGTATAGCTGATTCAATTTGCTGTACAGTAGAAACTAACACAATATTGTAAAGCAGCTATACTCCAATAAAAATGAAAAAAAAATTATTTAGAAAGTTTGAAGTAAAAGCACAGAAAAAATGTCCCATTCAAATACTAAGCAAATAAAGTATGTGTACTTGTATCAATATCAGACAATGCCAACTTTAAGGTAAGAAACATGTTAGACAAAAGTGAGGAATGTGTTATGATAATAATAAGAGAAAATTCACAAGAAGAGCCCAATAATTCTGAATTTATATACACCTGTTTATAACTGTAATACATATATAATTAAATATTGATAAAACTTTAAAGAGAAATAGACAAATCAAAAGTTATAAAGTTTTAATTTGCCTCAGTTGGCAATGAATAAAACAGGCTAACTGAAATCATTACTAAAGCTGTAGAATATTTAAACATGATTTAAAAACAACCTAAATAAGCTTTTATAAAATGTTTCACACAATATGTGCAGAATCTACATATTATTTTCTGGTGCACATAAACAACTTAGCAAAGCTGATTGTATGCTGAACTTTAAAACAATTCTTAATAAAATTGAAGTATTGAAATCATTCTGAACATTACTGTGCATTTAAGCTAGAAAAAATGATAGAATAAATAACAGAAAATTATAAAATTCCCAAATATGTAAATAAAATATTAATAAAATGTTTCTCTCTGTATATATGTTAAAAGAGATTAAAACTAGATTGCATTTATTACGGAATGCACTGTTGGTTTATCATTCAAAAATAAATCCATTTTAATTAATCACATTAACCAAATGAAGAATCAAACTATATGATTATCTTGATACCTAGTTTTACTAAACATTTACTAGATATCCTAGCTAATGCAATAAGGCAAGAAAAAGAAATAAAAGTTATAGGGATTGAAAATATCATTGCAGATGCCATGAATTGTGTATTTAGAAATTAAAAGGAACTATACATTTACTATAATTAGTCTTAATTTGAATTAATGTGTGAATTAACAACATGTCTGGAAATAATCCAAAATTCCTTGTATTTCTATATACAAGCAAAACAATATTATTCAATGAAAGTTTCAAATGAAACCATTTTAGTTGCAAAAAGACAAACATCAAAAACTTTGAGATACATGTAATAAAAGATGAGCAAAATTTTGAAAAATTAATGAGAAGATTAAAGATAATTTTAATAAATGTGGGATGCATTGTATTCAACAGCACTTTAAAGACAGCACTTCTCCACAAACTGATCTATACTTTCATTGCAATTCTGCCAATTCAATGCAATCTCATTCAAAATTTTAACAGGATTTTTTGGTGGAAATTAACAAATTAATTCTAAAGTTTATGTAACAATGTAAAGGGCAAGAAAAACCAAGACAGTACTGAAGAAAAAGAATAGTAATGGAGACTTTCCTATCAGATATCAAGATAGTATAAAGCTACATAATAAGCTAGTGGGATGTTGATGTAAGAATAGATATATAGATATACTAAAAAGTACAAAAGCAGATCCCTACTTCATATGCTACTCAAAAATTATATGAAAGTCAATTGTAAATTAAAATGTAAAATATAAAACAGTAAAGTTTCTATTGGGTTGGCTAAATATTTCATTTGGGCTTTTCTGTAACAACCTATAGAAAACCCCAAATGACATTTTTGGCCAACCCAATATAATAAAGCATTAGAGAATATTTGGTGTGGGTCATGGTTTCTTAAGTAGGACATAAAAAACATTAACCATAAATAATTAGATTGATATACTGAACTATATTGAATTTAGGAACTCTGTTTATTACTAAAAAAAAAAGGATCATTTTTTAAAGAGAGTGAAAAACCAAACCATGAAGTGGGAGAAAATAACTGCAATATGTTTAGCAAATAAAATGCTTCTATCAACAATACAAAAAGAACAACTGCAAATCAATAAGAAAAGGGTAACCCTATAAATAAAAAAGGGAAGTGTATCTTTAACAAGCATTTCACAATGTTGATGTACAAAGAGCCAGTAAACATGTGAGCAAATGTCCAACCATGACACATTTTTCATGCCATCAGAGAAATGAAAAACAAAACTATATCTATGATCATACTATTATCATATACCCACCAGAAGTGCTAAAATGAAAAAAAGTAATGAAAGGAAGCAGTGATAAGATATAAAGAAAGGAAACTCTCATATATTATAATGAGAGTTTAAACTGGTAAAACTCTTTTGTAAAACTGTTTGGCAGCACCTATTAAAAGTCAATATATACATACTCTATGACCCCAAAATTTTACTGTTAGGTATGCACCCAACAGAGATGGTTGTATTTATACCCAAAAGGTATGCACAAGAATATTCATAGAAGCATTATTGGTAATAGTCAAAAATTGGAATCATTCAATTGCTTATCAAGAGCAGGATGAAAATGATCTGTGGCATATTCATAAAATGTATGTAATTCTGGCAATGAAATCCACCAACTGCTATTACACACAATAGCATGAATAGATCTCTGTCACATAATGATAATAGAAATAAGCCAGACTTATAAATATATGTACTATGTGAATCTATTCATATAAATTTCAAAATTAGGCAAAAATAATCTATATTGATGGAAATCAGGGTGATTGCCTTAGAACATGAAGGACAGCAGTCTTCCAATTTACTGTTAATGCTCTACTTCCTCACCTGAATACACAGGTATATTCACTTTTGGTAATTCATGGAGCTGTACACTGATGTTCACTTCTAAGTATGTACACTGCAAGTCAATAAACATGTTTCCTTCCTCTTTCCCTCTCCTCCTTCCATTTTTCTTTCTTTAATTTTTTTTTTTTTGAAATTGTTGATGCCAGAAGTAGCAAGTGAGACAGGCAGCTGCCTGGAAAATAGAAGGTATGGGTTAGAGTCCTGGTATATATTGCCACTAATTTACTGTTTAAATTTGGACAATTCACTTAACCTTGTGTTTTGCTTTTCCCATCTGTCAAATAATGAAAAAGTAATATATTTGCTTTATTTATATCACAGGTTACTTATCAGAATCAAATAAAATAATAAATGGAAAAGTGTTGGAAAAGCTAATAGTGCATAAGGATGTTAGATTGTTCTACCTAGAAACCTAGGAGTTAACTGTAACTCCTCACTTTCCTTTAGTTACAATAGGCAAGAATTCTCCAAGATATGTGACATTTATCTGTTGAGTAGTGTTTGAATTAATCTCCTAATTTCTATCCTCTATACCTAACTTTAGATCTCTGGAACACATGGCATTAGTTAAAAGCATGGACTTTGAGGTCACTTATTTATAATTGTAATAAACTATTGATTTGATTTATAAACTTAGTCTGATAATTTAGCCTCTTCTTCATCAATAAAATGAATATAAGATGCCTTCATGGTATGCGACATTTCTGTAAAGTTTAAATTACACAAACTCTGTAAAATACTTAGCATATTGCCTGGAAAATTCTTTCATTCATACATTCACTCATTCGACAGTTTTTAATTGTTCAAAATTCTAAAGATGATGTGTTGTCCTTGCCTCCATGAGTGTTATAATCTAATGGCAGGTCATAAATACTAAGCAAGTAAACAATTATTAATTAATTAATTAAAATCAGTGGTATGTGTTATGAATCAACAAAACTGGGTAACAGGTTGGAGAATGACTGGTGGGGCCTAGTATAGGTGATGTAATCAAAGAAGCCTTCACTGTAGAGGAGGCCCTGGAACTGAGACTTGAATGATGAGAAGGAGCTCATCATGGGATTACATGTCTGGTGCATCATTTTTGGCTGCCTTGCAGCCATAACATCAGAGTTGTGACAGAAACCATGTTTCCCACCAACCTAAGATATTGATGATCTGGCTCTTTAAGAAAGTTTGACGATCCCTTCAGCCTTGTCCTGGTTTCCTTTGAAACTTATTTTACTGGTATCAAGTATTGTGTGGAGGAAGTGACTTCAGCTATGCTGTGCTGTCCAATATGACTATCAGTAGCCTCATGTGGCTGAGTTCTTTCAATGTAGCTAGTCCCAACTGAGATGTCCTATAAGTATAAAATACACATTGCACTTCAAAGACTTAACATGAAAAAAATTCAAGTATCTTGATAATATTTATACTAAATACTCATTGAAATGCTATTATAGGTATATAGTGAGTTATACAAAATATATTATTATAATTACTTTCAACTTTATTTTTTTAATGTTACTGCTATAAAATTTTAAATTACATATGTGACATATTTTCTTTTGGACAGTGCTGATCTAGAGGAGGAATGTACCAGAGAAAGGAAACAAATAGCAAGTGCCAATATCTAAGGTAGGAAAGTAGCTCTGATTACAATTATTTGGATTACATTAATAACCCTTGACTTGGCTGCATTGTCAATAGAATTATTCAAGATTGTTTTCTAGAAATTATAAAAGCACTTCTTTTTCTATGTATATTAGCTCTGAATATTTGAAAAATTATGATAATATATCATTGCTCACAAAATCTGTAAGTTTTATTTAATGGTTAACTGCAAAAAACTCAGATTATCACTCAGTAGTAGTTGAGCTGAGAAATAAGAGTTTCCAAGTCAGAGAATCCAGGTTCAAATCCTGCCTAGTATATTTTGAGTAAGCTTGGGTATGTTACTTAACATCTCCTACCTCAACTGTCTCTTCTGTAAAGCATGATAAATTTTACTGCTTATGGCATTACTATATAAGAACTGGACAACATTTTAATTTCAATACATATCCTTTGTTTTATACCTCATAATTTACTTCATTATAACTTTCCTATGGAATTTCATCCTTCTCCTTAAGTCCACTCTTGAAGTCTTATCTACCTTCTTGGTTCTACCTTAAATGGTAGAATGGTTCTACCTTAAATGGAGGTTCTACCTCCATCTTTTTAACCAATACATGTTCAACATCCAAAAAATATTATCAGTCATGCAAAGAAGCAAGAAACTATGACTTATAAGATGGAGAAACACAAATCATTAGAAACCAACACAGGACAGAAATAACAGAGTTATCAAAAAAAATTAACACAGCTATCCTCATACGTTCCAAATACTAAAAAAATATAGTGAAAGCATACTAAGATGAAATTAAAAACATGTTCATCGAAAGATAATGTACATAAACATGAACATACTGTATGATCTAATTTATATGAAAATCCAAAAAGGCAAAGCTAATCTATAGTGACACAGACAGATTATTTATTTACTAAATTTAGGAACAGGAATGCAATGACTGCAAAGGTATAAACTCAGTTTTTGTGTATGTGTGTGTGTGAGGGAAATGATCCATGTCTTAACTGGGGTGGAATTTACATGGGTATATACATTTGTTAGAACTCATTGCACTGTACACTTAAAATGGATGCACTTTCTGGTATGTAATTTTTATCTCAAAAAAGTTGATATAAAGAAACAACTACATCATGCCCTAATGAATTTTATTATAAAAATGAAATGATGGTTAATATTAGACAATCTATCCATTTCTCATAAAATATCATTAAACCAGAAATAGAAGAGAATATCCTTATCTAGTGATAAAGATTAATAAAATCTAAACTATATGAAAAATCATTTTTAATGAAGAAACTCTAGAGGTATTTCCCATAAGGCTAAGATCAAGAAAAGAATGCCCACCATCACTGCTATTACTTAATGCAATGATGAAGATCATAGCCAGCTTTCTAATTAGGGAAAAAGAAGTAAAAGTTTAGTTAAGTGAAAAAAAAGAGATAAACTTCCATTATTTACAGATAATATGTTTATCAGTATTAAAAAAAACTCTAGGTACAATGAACAATCCAATTATTCCAATTAGAGAGTTCAGCAAATTTACTGCATAAACAAATTAATACAGTTATTCTGCAGCAAGGGACTGACAAACAATTGCCTGCTGGCCAAATCTGGCCATCACCTGTTTTGTAAATAAATTTTATTGGAACATAGCCATGGTCATTTGTTTATAAACTGTCTAGGGCTTTCGTGCTACTATGGCAGAGTTGCATATTTACAATAGCGACTAACTCTCAAAGCCTAAATTATTTACTGTCTGGTCTGTTACAGGAAAAAAAAAACTTGCTGACCCTGCTCAATAGCAACAATAATCAAATAAAAAATGAAATGGATCAATAAGGTACAATTTATAAAAGTAACTAAAATTGTTACATATCTATAAATTAACCTAACAAAAGATGACCACCACCTTGATCAAGATACTTAATGTCTTTATTAAAGGGTTTAAAAATAGATCTAACTAAATAGGAAAATAGTCCATATTTATGGATGGAGCAACTTATTATAATATATAAACTTTCTTTAAATTAACATTTAAACTCAAGGCAATCTCAAGTAAAATTATAAATGAATATTTTTAGGAACTTAGTAAACTCCTTCTAACTTTATATGGGAAAATAGAGATCCATTAAAAAAAACAATGGATAGTCTCTCATTCAGATATTTAGACAACCCTCAAAGCTATTTAGTAAAAATAGCATGGTGTTTTCTAAGAAATAAGTATATCAAAGAAACAGAAGTCAGGAAGAGATCCATTTACATATGAGAAAAAATGATAAATATAGCACCACAAGCACATGTATGTATTATTTAGAAAAGTGTGTTTGGAAACTGCTTACTACTTATTAAAAAATAAGTAACCTGGATCACTAATTTACATTGTATATAAAAGAGCAGTTCTGATGTGTTAGATACTTAAGTGTAAAAGATAAACTATGAAACAATTGGAAGAAAAGAAGGAAAACTATCTTGTAACTTGGATCATGGATAGGGAAAGTTTTTGATAAAATTCCCAAAAGCAAAAATCATGGTGCAAAACAATGAATGGATTTTACTATATGGAATTAACTTTTGCTGTGCAATGAAGAATGATAAAGCATATAGCACATATAATTATATAATATATTGTATTTCTATATATACAATAATATATAATATTATATATATGGAAGGAATTCCTAAAATCTCAACTGAAAAGCGACATAAAAGCAATTCAAAATGTGCAAATGTTTTATACTTATAATTCACAGAAATTTTATCGTATGCTAAATACAATAAAAATAAAATAATAATTTAGCCATGAGGTAAGCAAAAAGAAATTATGAATACAGCAACAGGTATAGGGATTATGAGGAGATAACACATACTGCTGGTAAGATCACAGCTATTCTAAACAACAATCTGCAGTGCTTATGAAATTACGTACATCTACAAACTTAATTAGGGGAGATCCATACTGAGTGTATGTACATCCTGAGTGTATGAACTGTGTATTTGGATATCTTGATTTAAGAGTGTGTTTAATCCCTGCTCACTCTGAGTGTGGCCTTAATGAGTACATCTTCATTCTTAGGTCTGTGCCCCTCTCCATAGCCTTGCTGTGTATGTATTCACGCTTATGAGCATGGATTCATCCTTAGTGCCGAGTGTTCATCCTTGCTGAGCATGTGTGCATGCTTTCTGAGTGGGACTCAGGAAGCTCACTTCTGCAGTATAACCCAGAGAAATTTTTTATAGGTTCATGTAAGAGGACATATGAGGGTGTTCATTATCTTGCACAGCAGGGAGTTGGAGACAATCTAACTGGGGAATACTTAAGTCAACGTGGAAGCCGCAGTTAGAAGCCACAAACTCATGGTATCAGAGATACATGGATGCTTATAAAAATTTTATTGAAGGAATAAAGTAAGAAACAGAACAATATTATCTACATAAACTCAAAACACATACATACACACAAAAACATTATGTCTGAAAATAACATATGCATAAAGATATATCTAAATACATGAAAATAGGTACTTAGTGGGGTACAGGAAGATGAATGAGAATCAGGATCTAGGATGAAGGAGGAAGTGAATAAACAAGAGAGGGGCCTCACATCAACATGATGGCTTGTACATATATATGCAAGGGTCCTGCATAGGCAATAAGGTAGATGTATCCCCTCAATTTATGAAGTGTTGTAGCCCTGATCATGAGGAATACTACTAACTCAACATTTTGTAACTTACTCAAAGTGGTAAGTGAAAACTAAAACAAATGAGAGAACATCAGACTGAATTTATAAAGCATAGACATTCACAAGCAGTATGTACTGAGCATAGCTGGCTGAGTATATATTATAAAGTTTTCTGAAGGTACTTTAGCATATCTTTACCAAAAATTGTATAAGAGATAATTCAGTCTATCCTGACTAAATACTTTATTTTATTTGTATTTAGTTAGAATGATCTAATCATAATTTCTAATCTGATTTAATTATATTTTTTCCCAGTTGCAGTAAATACACTTTGCAAAGTCATTGTTCCTAGATGGAATTAAATTACTTACCTTGGTAATGGAGAGTCACCAGAAGGATGTAAATGAGTTGTTAAAGTGGCACTTCAATGCCACAATAATTTAGAGCCACTAGTTAGCTTGATGTGTCTGCAATAAATGCTTTATTATTTAGGAAAAATACACTATACAAGTTGCAATGTGCCATGCTCATTCATGCTGTAAATCAACAAAGATCAGCAGACTGAATAGAAAAATGAAAAGCTTATTTAGAAACTGACATAAGCTTTCAGATGAGCAGGAATGGCTGAAGCTAACTGCAGTCATTTTTCTTTGCTTGTCATAGTTGCCACTTGAATTTCACTGCTAAAGATAGAAGATAGTTTTGCTTTATGAAATTATATCCATAGAAACAGTGTTTGCATTTATATAGATACAGTCATAATAAAGTGGAATATAAAGAAGGCACACTAAAGTAATAGTAGCCCCAAATTTATGAAGTGTGAGATGGGATTTGCTAACCCACATCTCTAGATTCAGCGAAATCCTTCTGTGAAGATCAAAGCTCATGTTGGAAACCGTGGTGTGACTTTATATTCTGGGACTATATAGTAACTGCCAGACAATACTGTAAAAAACCATACAGTATAGCTTTGGTAAAGAATCTGGCAATTTTTTCCTTATTTGCTTTGTTCTCATTCTGACAAGCTCAAAATCCCAGAAAAAATATTATTGCTCATAAACCACACGGTGCCAGCCACAGTGGCAAGATTGACATCAGTGACTGGTGTGGTCCTCACCCTGAGGACTCCCCCACCCTCACTGAAGTAACCTAGAAAGTGCCAAAGTAGACTGCAGATGACGTTCTTGGTATTAGAACAGTGAAGAGCAGACTCCAAGCTGCCACCTCCCTTTGTGTCACAGGAAGACATTGTCCAGGGCTACAAATGCCAAATTCTTTGGTGTGGAAGAGCCACAGATAAATTACATCCACCTGTCTTCCTGTTACCTTCATAATAACATCATAGTTCATCAATTAAGTCCCTTATTCTCACCATTACTTTATAAAACACATAGTATATAGTGACCCTTCTCTGCAGGGGATTGGGAACCTGCTAATCGCCATACTAAAATGAACTCTCCTTAGAGGTAGACTTGTCACAGCTGTCAAAACCTGAAGCTTACGTTGAAAAGAAAAGAAAAATTTAATACTGATTTATTTATGATGGCGAAAAGAAGTCAGAATCCTAGAAAGGGATAATTAAGGTTATAAGGGAAATGTAGCTAGATGGAAAAGACATATAGGCAGTGCTGTGTGGTGAGTTCACAGGAGGCTCTTATGGAAACCCAGGGAAAACTTCCAGAGGTCAAGGTGAGGTGTGAGAGGCCACTAAGAAACCCTAAGGATAAGAGGATGAAGAAGCAGAGTTGAAGCTATATTGGAGGGGTGAGGGTGTTGTGGTGTAATTTATACACGGCGAAATGCACAGGTCTTAAAAGTATATAGTTCAACAATGTAGACAAATATATTAATCCATATAACTTTCACCTCTAACAAAATCTAGAACATTTCCAAAACCATGGGAAGTTCTCTGTACCTCTTTCCAAATAAAATCGCTCCCTACGATAGGCCACCAATATTTGACTTTCCATCACCAAAGGTTATTTTGGTATGTTTTTGAACTTTATACAGATAAAGTCATACATTATGTTCATGTCCAGCTTCTTTCACTCAAATTAATGTTTTTGAGATTCATCTCTGCTTTGGGCCGTATCAATAATCCATTCCTCTGTATCCTGGAGAAGTATTATGTTGTGTATATATATATATATATATATATATATATATACATGTGTGTGTATATATATATACATGTGGTATATATATATATATATATATATATATATATATATATATACCACAATTTGTTTACTCTTTCTCTAATTGATGAATACTTGAGTTGTTTCCATTTTTTGGCTATTACAAATAAAACTGCTTTGAACATTCTTATACAATTCTTTATATGGACATGTTTTTATTTCTCTTAGGTAAACACCTAGGAGTGAAATTGATGGACAAGTATAAGTGTTTAACTTTAACTGCCAAATTATGTTCCTAATTGGGTGCACCATTTTATGCCCCCACCAACAATGTGTGAGAGTCTGGTTGCTTCAAGTCCTCACCAGCATTTGGTGTTGCTAGTTAAAATTATACATTTTAACTTAAAGACAATTTGAGACAGAAATCATTCAAGATGTAAAATTATGCACAAATATTCACATTGTGCTGGTAGGAGTCAAAGCATTATTACAAGGTATAAATGTAGAGGCATGCCCTACAAAATTAGTATTCACCATACCATGAAATGAATTTCATTGGCATTCATCCTTACCTTCTTTTGATAAATCAGTGTATATATTCCCATTACCTCAATGAATTATCATGAATTGATATTAGCCTGTTAAGATGAATACTAACATTTTTAGAATACTTAACTATAAGTGTCTTTGGAATTAATATAGAACCTAGAAATACCCATCATTGTCTAATATTTGTTGTACTCAATCTCTTAGATCTTGCAAGTCTGGAGACATGGAAAACAGATATGCATCTCCTCGATGTGGAATAATTGCGAAAGAACTTACCCTTGCTGAACTCTAGTTTTCCTTTTTGAAACTAGAAATGATATTAAAGAGAGGGAGAGGGTAAGGGAGAAGGAAAAAGAGGGGGTCAGGAGGGAGAGAGAGAAAGAGAGGGAGGGAGATGTATCTGGGATTCTGGGATTCATGGCACTCTAGGGAGTCTGTGTAGGGCAACTTGCACATTGGTAGTTTCTGGATGGGTCTGCTAAGAAAGGCTCTGCTTGCTCTCTGCAATTAATTGCTCTTTCTGAGTGAGTCCAGATGCTGGGAACCTATGGACTGGAAACAGCTCTTAAGTGTGTAACCAGCAGGCATAACTTCATATGATTTTAGTAAAACAAATTTTGCAAATCTTTTTTCTTTTTTTTTGGCGGTACACGGGCCTCTCACTGTTGTGGCCTCTCCCGTTGTGCAGCGCAGGCTCAGCGGCCATGGCTCACGGGCCCAGCCGCTCCACGGCATGTGGGATCTTCCCGGAACGGGGCACGAACCCGTGTCCCCTGCATTGGCAGGCGGACTCTCAACCACTGCGCCACCAGAGAAGCCCTGCAAATCATTTTTTAATGAACAGAATAGATTTCACTCTGACAGTCCAAAGTGGATGAAGCTGTTGATACTTATTAGGAAGAAGGAAAAGCATTGAGTTCTATCTTCACTTTGATGATAAAAGACAGAGTCTTCCTGCCACAACTATTTTGTGAAAATAAAGTTAAATGCCTAAACATACATCAGAGAACACTCTCAGGTAAGGTTTATGATCCATGACTAACCTTGTCTGTGTGCATTTTAGCACATCTTCCCAAGATGACCCAATGTGCATGCTGTCCCAGTTTAATCTGAAATTAACCTTCGCGATGCCATTTCCTGTGTGGCGCCTGCCTTTGAGTGGTGTCGTTGTCACACAGTGATTTGGTTCGCTAGTTCATGGTGTTGATTTGGACAAGTTACCACTAATGCGTCTATGCTTCTGTATCCTCAACTGTGAAGGAGAAATGACCCTGTCAACAGCATGCTTCCCTGAGGTACTGTGATGGACAGCCAATACAATTATTGTGGAGCATTTTACCTGATGCAAAAAAGGAGTTTTATGGGAAAGTTATATGACCTTCTCCCTGGCATTACATAATGGTTCAGAGAGCTTGGTTACTGCTTTTTGAAAACATTTATTTAGAAAATGTCTTGACAAGCTTAAACAACCAGTGTTTTACAGTATAAAATATTAAGACTAGTTTTATTACTTTTGCTGTCATCAATTATTATTGTTATTATTACCACTGGAAAAATGTGAAAGAAGACTCACAATTATGGACAGAGTAGGATCTTCAAAAGTATAACTAGATGAGCCATAATACATTATTACAGCCCTCCAATTAGTTCAACCATCTAGAAGACTCTATAGGTGCTTCTGATAAATGTGGGAATAATACCTAAAAATCTCCTTAACCACACAAGAATAAAGGACAATTAAATAAAATTATGAATTTGATTTCAGCCTAAGATGCATCAGAGAGCTGGGTTAGAGTCCATTAACCCTGGTGAAACAACAATATGATGCTATAAGACTTTGACTAACTAGAAAATAACTAAAACTGATATCTCAATTAATCAGTCAGCCCCAT